>NW_025999479.1:2431666-3039583 GCF_019419815.1 Pyrus x bretschneideri
GGAGAGAATGATGCTTTTCAAAAGCATTTACACTATGTGTTACCAAACATAATATATAAGTAGTGATCGAGGTACATATCATGTCTTCCGATTGTTTCTGCAATGCACCAGAGCATTGCGTACCCTGTAAAATAAATAATACGGTTACAAAATCATAGCATTTAATGTCACGGAACATTGTAACCAGACCCATCTTTTCACAAAGTGAGAGAATAGTTCCCAACACCTGAGCAGCAGTGACACCCAAAACCCACGCTGAGGTGTGCCCACAGATCCACAAAAACCTCATAAATCTGGTTGTGAAACAAGATATTCCATTTTATTGACAAGTAATAATTGATGTTTCCTAACAACTTAAAGGAAATGGGACATGGGGGATTATGTTATAATGGCTGCATAACGGGCACACACACACTCCCTCTCTCGTACCATTGCGTCCACTTTGATATCATGTGGAAGAGAAAAGTGCGTGCACTCATCGGGCACATCATTGGAGTTTCCAAAACGGAGGAGGATTCTCTCCCCTCATAGTTTCTTTCTCCTTTCCTTCCCTCCTATTTGAACGATTACGGTTTAGCCATATCAACATCTTATATTGATTTTTTTATAGAGACAATAAGACAAAAAATAATATGTGAGAGGAGGGGAAGGAAAGAGATGAGAATAGAAGGGGAGAGAATCCTCCTCCTTCTAAAATGGACCCTTGCATCAGTTATAGCTTTCAGCTAAACAAGCTAGGGTTCCGCTAATATCAATCGCCCACTAGTGCGTGACCTATTTTCATTTATTGTGCAAGTCCTATATGATAAATGGTCTGAAATTTCTCAAGCACGTTGGTAATTGAACATTGTGTATTTTAAAAAGCTATAACTGCATACAGTCTAAACCAGAAAGCTTCGAATCTAAATGTAAGGAAAATTTTGATGAATGAGGGTTTACCGCTGTTATTTGAAAGGGATTCGAACTCGAAATTTTTCATTAGTATTACTATTATTATTGTTTGAAGGGGATCTTAAACGGCGAGAGGGTCATACAAATGCGACTTAAGCCTTGAGGCATTTTATGGTTAGATGTGCACAGTATTGACTTTCCTATCTCAACTTGCAGAGTTAATTAGGTGACACTTAACAATTGTATTTTCTTCCTACATTTGCTTATGGTCCTGGACCTGGTGGATACACCTTATGTTCAACCCTCTGTCCCCCATTTCATTAGTGGAGCTTAGAGTAATACATTGCTTGTAATAATCTTTGTTTAACTTTTTCATCAAAAAGCCTAAACATTTGTCATTTTATTTCTCCTCCACTGTCGAATTAAGATCAAGCGGTCAGGGACCACAATTTAAAATCATGGTCTTCACTCTGCTTATTACTTTTTAGCTACAATCTTAGTCATACTATTTTTTTTTTAAGGCACAATCTTACAGTCCAAAGTTTTAGGATTAAAGTAAACATTCACTTTGTTCATCATTCTATCTTTACATTTTACAGTCTACCAATATTTCTCCACATTGTAAATGTTTTCATAAGCAAGAACACGTCTTCAGATATAGTATTTTTCTGGCCATTCCCTTCGATTCTGCCTTTTTATCAACAGCTTAAGCCCTGGTTTGGGATTGAGGTGATTTAAAAAAATGGGTATGAAAAAAAGTTGGGAGGGTTTTTGGTGTTTGGTAAACTCTCAAAATCAGCTTTATTTGACAAACTAAAAATGGGAAGCTGCAAAAAGCAGCTTATTTGTGAAAACACGAAGCAGAGTACTATCTGTGAGATTGTGGTGTAACTAGATGTGGTGTAGTCTCTGGTTGGTGGAGGTTCTTGGGTTACATTTCTTTTTCATGTTACGACATGA
The DNA here is from genome assembly GCF_019419815.1 of Pyrus x bretschneideri. Classification (NCBI taxonomy): domain Eukaryota; kingdom Viridiplantae; phylum Streptophyta; class Magnoliopsida; order Rosales; family Rosaceae; genus Pyrus; species Pyrus x bretschneideri. The sequence continues at coordinate 2,433,518 of NW_025999479.1, forward strand.
TAAACTTTAAATATACATATGTTGAATTTAATTGGAATGCAAGTGTTTAGATCTGTCATGGTAGAAGGTCTAGATTCCTTAAGGATATAAGTGATATCATAACATTTTAGACTTAAGTTTCAGCATGGGCCAATTCGAAACTTGAAAAATGTTACCTGGACAATGGTTCTCATAGGCAGTCGATCATTTTGTGCAGCGTGCATGCACGCATCAAGTGATAGTTTATCGCAGTTCATTATTCTGCATAGCCTTCTCCGGTCATACTCAGACAGCATAGGATGAGTCTGAAAGAAAAAGGGTTAAGATTTTAGGTTATAAATAAGGTAAAACTAGAGAAACAGGTGAGAAGGTAACCTTTAGATAGGTATCAAAAACTTGGTTATGGAGAGTTTCGGGTCTCCTGCAATCTCTGATAGGTAGTTGTTAACAGCTTACTAACAGCAATTTTACCAGTCTTCTGTTGCTGTTCTTGCTGTTGGATTTTTGTAGGAGCGTTAAAGGAGGAACCAGTGGTTTTTGTAGGAGCGTTGTTGCTAGTGCTTCATGTTTTCTATATGGATCCCTAATTCCCTACTACCATTCTTTAAAAATATTCAGGCAAATAAAAATGGCAGATTGTAACTACTAGTTGTGCTGTCATGTTACGCATGTGTTACATACTTGCTGGTGTTTTCAATGTGGATTCTTACTACCATTCCTTCAATTGTTTGTGCTGCTATGTGGGTGATATACATTGGATTATCTGAAACCTGCTTTGCTAGAAGTTTCTTCTAGTGGAAACTAAGGATTTAAGAACGCTGAACAAAAAGGGGTTCATGATGGTTTTAGGTTGGTGTTTGATGAGTGATTGAGTCTTGCCCGGCATGCACAAACCTGCTTTGTAGACATGTTTTAGGTTGGCGTATCAGTTACTTCAGACATTTATCCTTTTCTTTGTTGGGAAAATATGAATTTACGGTCTTTGCTGAATCTTGGTGTGGCATAAGACTTGTAGCATTGAGTATTTATGTGTGTTTAGGCGTTTCCAGTCCCTTCTTATATTTACTTTAGCTCACACTACACTTTTGTAGATCTTTCTAATGTTAAAGATTTTTCTTGTTGCATGCAAGCATGTTTACGACAAAGGGCATATCATGCATTACTTACGGGAAAACAACACACGATGCCCAGTTGCAGTTATATTTATTTTTTGTTCCCCTACATCAGTTGGACTTACACTTTGGTGAGATTGCTAAACCCTTTTGGTTTTTCCTCCTATCAGCTTGCCCTGCGAAATTGAAGTCAGATAAAGTGAAGGATGATCCATTGTTAGCCGCTGATATTGATGAATTGCGTAAAACGTAGAATCGGAATGATGTGATGGACGTCACTGAGTTTGAAGAGTGATTGGATGATTTCGGGATGTGAAAAGTTTCTAAAATGACATTTCAGCTTAGCTATTTCAACATGCTTTTAGGTCGTTGTGAAGTAATCGTGTATTCTATAGAATGGTTTTGTATAGAGTGACCTGGTTTTATGATATTGCATATGTAGTACTAGTAGTTGAAAGCACCTCCAGTTCCTTCTCTCTGTTGAATTCTTTTAGACTGCATTTGGACAAGTGCATTAACATGAGGCATCCGGTTGGATTGCCTAATTCAAATTGTATGCTTGGTTAAATCTCATTATTCTATATTTGAAGTGGTTTAGAGAGTAATTGTGAAAGAACCCGTTAACCTAGTTGTACAATGAACAAAGTTAGAACTCACAAATTCTTTGGGCCGTGCCATTGGGAAATAGAATAGCGGCAAGTTTGATGAATGCATCTAATTAGACTACTTTCAAGTACATTAACAATATTGTTCTAATGAATTTAAGATAAAGTTTATAAATATTTTTCTTTTAAAAATAAAGTATATTTAGTAATTCACCTTTATTTGTTAAGCAAATTTAATTAATGGCACATCTAGTATTATACCCTTTCTGGTCATTTCACACAATCATATCTATTTTAAATAAAAGTTTACCAAAGACTGCAATACTTTTTTTTTTTTTTTTCCAAAAGCACTTTTACAAAAAAGTTTATCAAACACTCTACTGCTTATTCTCACAGCACAGCAGAAGCAGTTTTTTTTTAAAGCACAGCATTACCAAACCAGCCCTAAATCATATACATATTTTCTTTGCGGAAAAAACTGATGGGATTTTCAAAACCAAAAAGCCAAAGTAAGGCCAAGATCAACTGGGTTCAGCAAAAATTTAATCAAATCTCTTTATTGACACGGAAAGTCGAAAAATGACAAGCAAATCCTCAACATCACGGTATTAAGGGGCTTGAAGACTAGAAAAACGCCAAGAAGGTAGAATAGGACATACTCTGCATCATTAAACACTCCCACTTGCCATCAAGAATTCGCCCTCGCAGACCAAGTCACCTCCGACATATGCCTTACCCTCCATCTTTGCTATTCCAAACCGTTTTTGGAACTTCACTAGAGTCGTTCTCATCACCAATGTGTCTCCTGCAATTAGAGGCCTTCTAAACCTCACTTTATCAATTCCTGCAAAGAAGAAATTGTCAAGAGATCCTCCAACTTCGGGTTGCAGCATAACAATACCTCCCTCCTGAGCCATTGCCCGCGCCCAGAATAAACTTCAGTTAAAACTTAGCAAATTTCATGCACCATAATCAATGAGTTTGTGGCAAAAGGGAATACAGATGAAATATATTACTAGAGCTAGTATTCTAAGGTGATTAGAGCAGAAATCTATTGTCACGATGCATTAGTGTAAGCTTGCAACCAATTACCAATTCAATGAAGATAGTTTTATCAACTCTGAACCTTGTATAAACATATTTCAGCTCTAGAATATAGCTAAAACAAAACAAACTTTCAACGAGACCAACCGAATCATGGGGACCCGAGCTAAAGAGAAGATTCTTTTGATTTTATAAGCCAAATGGTTACTTGCAAATGTGCCAAGGAATCAGAGTGACACTATTATTAATTTCAGTTTTCATGGTTCAGCAGTGCGGTTACTGACTTTGTGTTATACAAGAAAGAGTTAGTAAACTTCTATTGTGTTACGTTCATTGTGTTATCTCTTCTACTGCATTACTGGAAATCCACATACCATCCGATGGGACTAATCCTAGCACCTAAACATAAAACTTCTACCTGTTGCAGCAGGTAAGCTTATATATGCTCTTTATTAATCGCCTATATATCAATTTCACTTTCGCTATGGATTATCATGATTATACAGGAAGTTGGAGTAAAAGCTTAAAATGCATCTTCACTATGCCCAAAATACTGGAAGTTTAGTAGATTTTTTTTCACTATAACAGAAAGGAACAAGTAGCAAACTAAGTTGAAAACTGAACTGAAGGTTGATTTTGATTTGATCAGCATGCACCGTGAGAAGATCAAAACTGCTTGAAATAAAAAAAACATTTTATCATCACAAATGTACTGGAACAGAGATTAAACAGAAAATGCCTTTGAAAAAGAACCAATACCATAGGAAAGAGAGCATAGACAATGGAGATACTTTTTTCCTTCATCTTCTTCTCGTCATAGAAGATGGAGTTAGAGTATCCCAAACCAAACACCAATACACAGACCCAACCACGGAGCCAACCCACACTTTCAGGAAAAAAAAAAAAAAAACCAGCCAAATCCCATGGCACCCAAAATCGAATGCATCAAAGAGTGTATTAATATAACGAATTAAATCGTGTAGAAGTTGGACCCATTGGCTTCCTTAAGGGGTAAAACTGAAAAGCCACTTCCTAGTGTATTAAGCGATCAATCCGAGAGCTGTTCCTAGGAAAATTGTTACATCGAAGACTGTATTGTACTCAAATAAAACCCTGGGTTTGAGAAGCTGACCTCTAATTTGGCCTTATCTATCACATAAATGAGTCTTCGAACTTGCAACTAGCCAAATATATCACTCTAATGGACTAAATATCTCTTGATACAAAATCCAGGAGACTAACTTAGTAACTGAGAAAAAGGCACAAAAGTACAAAAAGCTCCATCTTGAACCGAGGTTCTAAAAGACGCTAGGTGCTAGTCAAGCAGCGGGATGGGGCCTAGCACCTAGGCGGCTAGGTAGGCGCCTAGAAGGACGAGACGGATTTAAGAAAATCTATTACATTTCGTTCTAATAAGAGTTTGCTTATACTTAAAATATATATAATTTCGTCATAAACTACAAAATAAAAGACATATATATTATGAAGTATTGGAACATAATAAAAAAAACACGAGGAACAAGCATATAATGTATGTTCATTTAGGTAGTATTCAACAAATCTCTTACAATTTTATGTCTAAGTGAGTTGAAACCTAGGTGGTCTAGGTGCCTTTTCTTAATTTTCAAACGCCTAGGCATTAATCGGGGCGATGGCCAGCTGTCTAGCCCCTAGGCGGCGCTAGGCGGGGATTTTTAGAATAGTGTCTTGAACAAAGATCTTGAAAAGCTTCATGCAATTTGATAAGAATATGCTGCTACAAAAATTTCACTTCTAAAACAAATCAAATTTTACTCTGAAGTGTCTATAGCAATCATAAAATGTCTTCTATGCATATATACAACTGTTTCTAATAAATTCCACACTTCAAAACAAAAGATCTGGGATTCTTTTAGATGCAGAAATATGAGCTTGAGAGTTAAGACCAACCCAATATTTTAACAACCACGAGAAGAATAGATCAACATGGAATGGCTCAACAACATACACACGTCTAGCTCAACAACACAAATCTTCTTCTACAAAGAACTCAGCTGCCACCAAACAGAGTTTGGTTACATATATCCGTCCACATATGAAACCATACACAGACAGCCAATTTATGGACTTCAGAAAACATAAGGCAAGTGAATCTGCGGATGCATTTTATAAATCACGTCTTGGTACATTTTCGTCCATTTGCATTCTAGCTAAACAGCCCTTTCTCAACATAGTACCCATATCCCCTAACCCAACCCACCAGGAAGTTCATATGTTTTGTTAAACCTTGTTTATTAATAATGTAAGAAACAATACACTATGCTTTACAACGTTGTTTGTCATATGGGCACTCTTGCATGATCATTTTTTTTTTTTTCTTTTTCTCTGAGAAAATAAAACTTCAACAAAACTGGTAAACTGAAACACTACTTTATTGACTCACTAGCTCAACAGAAGTGCCATAAAATTAACCCAGATAACTGCCAACATTTCATGCTATAACCATACAGTACAGACCCCCGTCTACTTAGAAATCTTTCCTCATCAATATAAAGCTACTGGAAAGTGAACCAACTAAATAATCAATATAAAGCTACTGGAAAGTGAACCAACTAAATAATCAATATAAAGCTACTGCAAGAGTGTTAACATCCCTTTCAATTTTAGATAAACCCAGTCTCAACATGCATCCCATGGATGATCGAGAAACATGTGTCCCTGCGCCCTTCTGCCTTGGTAACTCATTCAACGTAAATCGTTCTTATGCACCCACATTTCTCAAAAGCACATGCATTAACCATTTAGAAAATTTCATCTCATACCTATGTTGATGCAAGAGCAAATCCCTTATAAGCATAAAATATTTTCTCATAGAATAAACGCTGAAGTTTGCATTGTTGGACCATTTTAGAAGTTAGACACTAAAACGACACAACAATGAAAAACCCAATTCAAGAAATTATTATAGATATCCAGACAAGCCAACCAACAGCCAAGAGTCATGTCAAATGCATTGCCCATTCGCCGTTTACAAATTTGGGACAAAGAACAAGTGGCAATAGTTATAACTCAGCTCGACATTAATTTTCTCAAAGGAACGGATTCTACTATGCATTTTTCTAACTCTTGCCGGTTTTATCCGCGAGTATAGTATAATTAAGCGGAATATGTATTGTAGAGAAAGAACATAGGAGAGCATGAGAATAAGTGGTACCTCAATCATGAGAACTCCAGGCAAAATAGGCCTTTCTGGGAAGTGGCCAGGGAAAAAGTTATAATTTATAGTCACATTCTTAATAGCAACAGCTGAAACCCCAGGATTGTACTCAATCACTCTATCCACTAGAAGAAAAGGAAACATGTAACACAACCCACAACAACTTTAAAAACATCAAACACTCGAAGGAAACAAAAAACAACACTTACCTGTGGGGCAAGATTTCACGTATCTGATTAATATCCATTACCGTAGGAAATGCTGGGTATTCTGTGAAGACCCATATCAATTTCTTCAGAAACAAATCCATATTCAAATGCAGAAAATTAGGAAATTGACAAAAAAAAAAAAAAAAAAAAAGAGAAAGACATTACGCTTTTCAATGGGTGTGACTTGGGCAGCGCTGCCTTGTACATTTAGAGAACAACATGCGAAGAAATTGGGGTGGCGATTGGATTTGAGACAAAGAGAAGGAGAAATTGGAAGAGAAAGAGAGGTGGGAGAGTGAAGGATTCTTAGGTTTCTGGGTTGGGTGAGTGACTGAGCAAGAGCGAGAGAAAAGAGGGAGCTTGAGATAGCTGCTGACATTGTTGGAAATAACAACGCCCATCACCTGAACAGCGAAGACAGTGAGACGTGAAATGAAAAGTTTTGAGGGGGAGAAGAGGGCACTTGAGACTTGCTTGGTTAATGAGTTGTTCAACTGCTTCGTGTGCTAGATTGGGACTTTGATTGGTAGATTGGCTTGGTTGTTATTGACTTCTTGACTACATCCAAGGAAGGACTACTAGGGCCTAGAAGTTGAGAAAATATGTTGAAAATCATAGAATTGTTATGAAATTAAGGATATGTGTGAGACACCATATTTACGAGATTCAGCAAGTGTGCCTACGTTCTCGAGGTAGTAGCATTAGTCTCTCTCGTTATGAAAATGAAATTACAAAGTAATGGAAAAAAGACATTGCATGCTTACTTCTCTATTATGTCTATATATTTGTGAGCCGGTAGGCCTTTATATAGGAAAACTATATCTTCTCTGTTAAGGCCAAGAGATGTGAAAGTAGGCAACATACCTTCAACATTTGTTGGCTAACAAGAAATGGTAGACGACGCTTATTTCTTCATGTGGGTTATCAACTTTTATAACACTCTCCATTGGACGACCACAAGTCTTTGATTGACTGTTTTTAAAATTTCTCCAATAACTCATGAGATGAATGGATGGTCTAAAGGAAACAAAAATACTTTGCTCATGTGGCATACTCTTAGATTAACTAACTTCTTATCATGACAATGTGTGTTGGTGCAATTCTTGAGCTTCTAAAGTGAAAACTTTGGCAGATAGTTGGTGAGGTTGTGCACCATATTAACTTTGAACGTGTTTCTCCAGTTTTCATTACTTAATTCTTTCTGTGGCAATCTTTATGCAGGCGAGAGAGATATTCAGATTTTGTTTGCATAATAAGATTATGGCTATTAGTGAGTTCATTGGAATAGACCAAGTATATGTCTATAATTTCTCGAAGATATTAATTGATAAACTTTACTTCATTCTAACACCCATATGTTGGTATTGTTCTTCACAAGAAATGTAACATCTGATCCAGTGTATTTTGCTAAATACAATAAATCACATACTTCACTAAGATATGGTACTTCTGGACCAAATATCAATTCATCATTTCTCTCACGAGGATGAATGATCTTTCTTAGTACATAAAATTTAATTAACCATTTGAATGTTCAACTCATGATCTTCAAACCACATGGTTTTTAATACCATAAACCTTTCGGTGGATAAGAATTCGTTATGGCATATTGTTTGATCTGCAACCAATGTTTGAAATATCCTAGATATGCTCGATATCTCCACGGAAATATCCAAAAATTCAGGGAATGATATGGAAAGGGGGTGAAGTGTACATTTCACCCCATACCCCCATATTTCCGGAAATCAATCAATTTCCCCTATATTTTATGTATCCTTGCAAAAAAAATTGCAACAAAATTTGCAGACTTGTGGTCAAGTTTTCTTCTTCGTTTCTTTTTTCTATTTAATTCAGTTTTCAATCTATCATATATTTGAAGATTGGTGCAATTTGAAAGTACTACGCATGAAGGCCTAATCAAAATGAAAGATGAAGACTGACTATTAGTTTTAACTCTATGAACTTATGCATTCTATATGGTATAAGTTTAATTTAATAAAACTTGTGTTGCTTTTATGATGAAAGTTTCAATTAAATAATGTGCAATTTATTCGTTCTAGTGAAATATTTTATTTTATTATTTGTCATTAGATAGAAGTTTTCCTTCTCAATGTCACACATACTTATTGTTTACCTGTCTAATCATTAATTCTTGATTCATATGCATGTTGTGCCTTCATATGATATTCCCTAAACAATAATTTCAAATTTCCATGATTGTTAGCAGATTTCCATCCTTTCCATTGAATGTAACCGATATCGATATTGATATCTGATAATATCCATGAATATTTCAGCAAATTTGCATATCAATATTTCCACCAATATCGATATTTTAAACATTGGTGATGTGCAATTTATTTGTTCTAGTGAAATGTTTTATTTTATTTTTTGTCATTAGAAATAAGTTTTCGTTCTCACATGTCACATACTTATTTTTTACACAATATCTAATCATTAATTCTTGATTTATACGTGTGTTGTGCCTTCATATGATATTCCTTAAACAATAATTTCAAAGTTCCAAGTTTTTTAGCAAATGTCCATAATTTCTATTAAAGGTAACCGATATTGATATCGAATATATCCATCGTTATTTTTGCAAATTTGCATATCGATATTTCCACCGATATCGATATTTTAAACACTGTCTGCAGCTCGAGACAATATTTCTTTCAACACTTTATAATTTTTCTACACTCCTTAGGAGTCTCAATCTAATATCAACTCTTGCAAGAGATTTATCATGTTGCAATAATATTATAATGAAAACACTCACTAAGGCAATTCATACCATCCACTAGTATAGAGTACATAATTTGTGCTTTACCCTTCCAAGGCTTTCTTCAAGCAATCTACATCATTTGGGAATTTTCTACACTTCATGATGCATTCTCCCTTGGAAGATATATAAAGCAATTTGTTTCTATGTATACTTGAGGGAATTACTTATGGAGATATGTTGTGGGTATCTAACAACCTTTCATATATAATTCTCCATTCATATGAACTTGTTTACAAGAGTATCATAATTTTAGGTTTCAATTAGTAACCTTGTATCATATCATGTAAGTGTATTTCATTGTATTATAAATGGCCATATGTATCCTTCTGGGTTTAACATCATTTGGCGGTTTGTACTATAGGTCCGTTTTTCCATGTTCTTACTAAATTGTAATGGAATTGCCTTTCTCTATTTTGGCCAATAATTTTTTTTTCCATCGACAAAGAAAGAACGTGGCTCAATATCAACACAACTCATTGATGAATTTAGTATCTTCTATAAGACCCAAATTAATATTGGTTATCATCAATTCGTGATCCACAACTCTCATGTACATGCATATGCATATTTTATAAGCATTTCATTACTTTGGATATCATTGCCTCTTCAGGGGCTTTACATTATCTCTTCTAGGACATTTATCTCTTATTCGATAAACTGTTTGGAGATTTTGGATCATAACCTCCTCTAAAACGTTATAGAGCTTGAATTTTTAATCTCCACTTCTAAAGAGTTGGATCATCGGAACCTATACATCTATCATGCTTTAAGCATGAGACACAGTACACAGTAATATAGCCATGTCCATAGACTATCCTTTTGGGACTTAAATCCATGCGGCGACTGTCATGCTTCGGGCATGAACAGTTTGGTAGTGTCAATTCAATAGATTGTCTTGTTGAGACATCAACCCATGCGGCATCTTTGTAACTCGTAATTAATTTGTAATTTTCAAAATGTGGATTACTTTTTTGTACATCATGTGAATGATTATAAATTGCTGAGACAGAGTAATAGTTGAAGTCGTTCGTGTCCATGGTTGTTATAGATTTTAGGTAGAGATTGTTGAGCTATGAGTAAGATTCCCATCATTGAACTTTGGTCTTCCATTCACTTAGTCATCTACTCATTTTCTCCCCTTGAACTTCTACGGGTTCATCGTTCATCCTTCAGCTTCAACTTTCTGCATACAGAGTGGTGTGCAACCTTTGCCTTTGAATGATCCTTCAAAACATCACTTCTCGGTGACTCATCTATGCTTGGTAGCTTTAGTGTAAAGAGCTAACATCGTATCAAATGTTCTAAGGCGTTGGTGATTTGATGCCCAGCTCTAACAACAGTTGAAGATGACTACTCTAGAGGAATGCAAGGTAAGCAATTAGGCAAGGTTCCAGGCAATCAGTTCCATACCAAAAGTTTGATTTTAGGTACCGACTGATTGCTCTCTTTTGCCTTGTCTTGCAGGCAAGAGTAAGAGCAAAAGAAAAGACAAGAAAAAAAACATGATATGAGATACTTTTGCTCTCGACCATAATGATATGAGATACTTTTGCACTTGAGGAAAAAGAGCAAAAGAATTTGATGCTGATGTAAAACTTCTCGATAAAATTTTCTTGTTGAGAAAATGAGTTCAGCATTTTGAGGGACTTGGTTGAAAAGGTATTCTTAGAGAGGAAGAAGACTAAGTATTTTTTGAGGCTTGGTTGAAGATGCATTCTCAGCAAGGAAAAAGAGTTAAACATTTTTGGAGCTCTACCTTGCCATGGAAGACGAAGGTCGAGATATATAGGGATTTTACAATAGTAGGTAGTGGTGATATAAGAAAAAGCTTATTCAGGAAAATCCGACTTTTAAAATTTGGAGACCAGTGACTTCAATTTTTGAGTAAGTGGTCGTGCTACCTCTTTTTTATAGGACATTAATTGTATCCAAAAAGCACACTTGAAAAGTTGTATGCCTGTGAAAATTGCCCATGTTGCATTTCTAAGATTTCAAGTTATTTGATTTCCTTTACTTTCATCTTTTATGAAAATAGCTTGCCCATTTGACTGTTGTTTTGATTTAAATGTTGTGGAAGATGCAGACATGCCTCTTCAAGATAATATCTGACACCCATTCTTCTTATCATCTAAGGGTCCTATTACGGTTGGAGACTTTGCGATGAAGAATGATATAACCACTATAGTAGTAGCTAAGAACCTTCTCACTCCCAAAGATAAAAGAATGCTTTCAAAAGGTTTGACGAATTGATTGTTCAAGACTCTTTGGCTTTCAATATTCTGTGTGCGAGTTCTATATCCAACATGGGCCAACGTCTACTTGCTTGAACTTGCCAAGTTGAATAACTAGTGGTTGAGGTGGCAAGCCTTAGGCAATAAATTAGAGGGATCAAGTACAAGAATAGAGAGTTGCACATACTTGCAAATATTTACTTGACAAGCATGAAGAGAAAGCTGGACCAGTTGCAAGAATCCGAAAGTCGGATTCAAAGTGGCCATCAGAGGTCGTGACTCTATTCCAAAGGCATCGATTTCCTCCACTACCTAGAGTTCTACCAAGTACTGAGGCTTCAAATGATTAACCTCCGGTGCCTCCTCATTATGAAGTTTTGCCAAGTACTAAGGCTTCACATAATCTTTAGTACCTCCCCTTTCTGGGGTTCTGCCAGGTACTAAGGCTTCACATGAGCAACCTTTATAAAAGCCCTTCTTTTTTTTTTTTTTCTTTTCATTGTTGTAGTTGTAGTTCATGTGTATAATCCGTATGTATAAAAAAGTTATTTCTCTTCTGGTTTTTTATATGTCTAAAACTTTGGGTTCAGTTTGTTAGATATGGGAAACTATGGAAACTTTTGGTTCTATGAATATGATTTAATGAACTTTTAAGAAAAGATGTTTTCTAATATCATATTCTTCCACATGAATTCTCGGGCATTATGAATTCATGAAAGTATCTCTTATATAGGATGTCGATGGTAACAAACTCAAGTTTTGCTAGTTAACCATTTTCTTATTCCCAAAAGGAAAAAAAATGTGGTATGACAGAACTTGCAATAATTAATTTATACCATATAAACACATGTCAACACGAAGTTTTAGAACTTCAAGTTCTTAACATTATTTATATGTTGAACTTTTGGTCAAAACATTATTCATATGTACTTGAAATTTATGCTCGATAGCGATATCACTAGAACCTTTAGGTTCATATATTTGGAATTCATGCTCATACTTAATCTGTACATGGATTAAGGATTTTATGGTCCTCATTTACATGAATTAAAGAACTTATGGTCCTCATTTAATAGTTTGTGGACTATGGCACTTATAGTCGTCATTTTAATTTAGTTGAGGAAACTTTTTTCTCTCAATTGATTCAAAAACTTCGTGTTTTAATTTTAATCAACGAACTTCAGGTCCAATCTTTTTATATGATGAGGAACAAAGAACTTCAGGTCTAATCTTTTTATATGGTGGAGCTTTCAGGTCAATCTTTTTATATAATGATGATCAGGGAACTTCAGATCTAATCTTCATAAATGTAGTACAATAAGTAAATTAAAGCAGAGGGTGATAATTTCGACCACTATCAATGAATTGCTTTAAATAAATACTGATTTTAGCAAGGGTTTTAATTCAGCACCATTCACATAAATATCAAAACTTAAAGATAATAATTGTTCTTGTAAGAAGGACGGCGGTGTCGAGCCATATATATATATATATATATATATATATATATATTAATGAATGATGGGCAACTATATTACACCAACCAAATTAATAGCAAGATTAATAATCATACCGAAAAAGTAAATATTAACTTACTATACTTTCCTTTTTCTTTCTAACCATGGTCATGTATTTACCGTAGTATTTGAGAATTATAGTAAGATCAAACCTTTGGATTTGACCAAAATTTTAGTTTGGTAGCGACAAGAGGGCAATGAACAACTTTCGTGAGGAATCCTTTTGATCTGAGCTACTTAAAATGAAGTTTTGGCACTCATAAGATGGTTGTCCAGTTTTATGTGGAATTGGAAACTGGGTTGGTATTTTAAATATCGGCGACGATCATACCATTGGATTTTTTTTTGAAATTTGGATATCTTATAGGTACTGGACCAATGAACAACTTTCAAGAAGAAGTTATTTCAATATGAGGTCAGTAAGTTGGAGTTCAGAGGCTGTTTAAATGGCTGTTAGATTTTCTGCTAATAATAATAATAGTTATATAGTTAGATGTATATTTGCTTTAAGAAAATTAGTAGTATAGAAGTATGAAGATAAAGTAAAAGGATTTTCTTATCTGTGAGATTCCAGCCAACAAAGGTGATAGGTAGGTAGTGCTTTACTGGATTTATGGCATTATGCTGTCCACCGACATGAGAGCTTGTCATGCTGATAACATGTTGTGAAGTTCAGGATATGTGTGCAATGAAATAAAGTAAGGCACAATACTTGTGAGGTTCGTTAAGTGTGTCTACATCCTCAAGGCAGTAGTAGTAGTCTCTCTCATTATCAAACTAAAATTACAAAGTAATGGAAACAAGTGATTGTATGTTGTCTTCTCTATTCTCTCTGCATATTTATGAGTTGATAGGCCTTTATATAGATAAACTATATCTTCACTGTTAAGGCCAAGAGATGTGAAAGTAGCAAGCATACCTTCAACATTTGTTGGTTGACAAGAAGCGATGGATGGTGCATATTTTTCATGTGGGTCATCTACTTTTATAACAAGAATGCATGAGTTATGTGGATCCACTAATTTTAAGAAATGTGAATGAATAAGTATGACTATTCAGAGGTGCAGTTAAATTAGGATTTACATGAACTTAAAAAAAAAGGTTAAAGTCAATTAGAATTTGTAAAGATAATTTAAGAGTTAATATAAATTCATACGTTGAATTAAGATTTTAAAATTTCATGCAAATGTAGGTGTATTTAAAAAAATTATGAATTTTGTAGGATTTTATTAAATTGTGGATTTTGGTGGATTTAGTTGAAAATGAGAGTAAGTGTGACAAAAAAAAAAATGATGAATTAACCAACTACAAAAAAATATAATTTTATTAAACTGAAAAGAAAGATTGTTTTGACGGTTATCAAGGGACTAAATTGTGACTCATTTACTTCTAGGGATCATTAATGAAAAAAGTTTGAGCTAAGTTTATTTTAACCAAAAATTATCTTATAATTTTATTTAATAAAAAAAAACTTAAATTTTAACAAAAATGACTTCAATTTTAATAAAAAAAGACAAAGTTTAATATAACAAAAAATAAAATAGAAAAAGGTAATAAAAATTTGATGAGCGTATGTCCATCAAACACCCTATTTCTAAAACTGAACTGTACTACACTATCTCTGAAACTGAATACTAATTATTTCTGAAACTAAACACGAATATTACACTATTTCTGAAAATAAACATATGTACTACACTATTTTTGAAACTGAACACGGACACTATTTCTGAAATTGAACACAAATTGGCGTACTAACAATTTCTTAAACTAAATATGGTATCTCTCCAGAAAGTCTAAAAACCGTTATTCTCTTGCAGCTACCATGTCTAACCTTCATCCACCCACGGATATGAGCCCAAATCGCACCCTCGCATCAACGCTTAAAACTCGAATAACGTAGCAAATTCATCATTTTAATGCTCCGAGGCAAAAGGAAAATGAACCAAAACATTTCTGCAATGCAGCCACTGCACCAGTAATGGAAGCTACAAAGATTCCCAAATTTTAAAAAACCAGAGATTAGCCGTACCCCGAAAACCACATTTCTGTCAAAATAAACATGGAAAGGTAATTAGAAACGAAGAGGAAGAGCAATACTTGCAAGGATGTATCAAGTTATCATACTGCCAAGGAGCTTTTTTTTTCTGTTTTTTTTTTTTTTTTTCCTGTGGCTTCTTCCAAAATACCCCAATCTTCTTTAGCTTGTTTCCATTTTTCTTCTTCAGTAAATCATCATCCATATCTTCAGAGTAGGCCTGGCAAACGGGTCGTGTCTATCGTGTTCGTGTCGTTTTCGTGTAACACCTGTTATCTTAACGGGTCGTGTCGTGTCACACCCGTTATCTTAACGGGTCCTTAACAGGTCGTGTCACTTTACCCAACGGGTAAAGTGATCCGACCCGTTATGACCCATTATGACCCGTTAAGAAAAAAATATATTTTTTTTAAATTTGCACATACCACACATTGCCACATAAATATTACTTCAAAACATTAAAACATTTCTCGTTCAAGTACTATATCTACACTCGAAAATAAAAGCCTAATAAAAAAAATAATACATACACTACTAATATATTACACATATTAAATGTGCAAGGATAAAGAGTTTTTGTTTTTAAGATTGTAAGTCTTTCTCAAAAGTTTATACCTCCATTTACAAAATCTTCAATTTACATCGATCATCATGAAATTATATTCAATTTACACCTACATCTATATAATTATTATAGTTTTTACTTTTTAGGGATATAAAATTATTAAATTAATGTATATAATTATTAATATTATAGTTGATTCATACTTTTATTAAGTATATAAATTATAACATAAGATTTTGTGATATCCACATCCACTAGTGTAAATATTTTAAATTGAAGATCAAATTCATTCTTTGTATTCATATAGGGTCAAGGAGTGTAGCTGTAAAAATTCATCAAAATCAGAGTTAAAATAACCGTTAAATCTTGATTTTTCGTTTATAACCGTCGAAAAGCTTTGTCCCATTACTTGATCTCTGAATGTTTTTTTTTTTTTGTGATTTTTTGCTGATGTGATCTCCAAGCATATACAAACAATTTTGACGGTTTGGATCGTTGAAATTAGTTTTGGAGAATTCGTAAAACGATAGATTGACTAACACTTAGAGTTTATTTATACTTTCATTAAGTATAACATAAGATTTGTGGTATCCACTTGTGTAAATAATTTAAATTGAAGATCGAATTCATTCATTGTATTCATATAGGGTCAAGGAGTGTAGTTATAAAAAATCATCAAAATCGGAGTTAAAATAACCGTTAAATCGTGATTTTTCGTTTATAACCGTTGAAAAGCTTTGTCCCGTTACTTGATCTTTGAATGTTTTTTTTTTTGTGATTTTTTGCTGATGTGATCTCCAAGCATATACAAACAATTTTGACGGTTTGGATCGTTGAAATTAGTTTTGGAGAATTCGTAAAACGATAGATTGACTAACACTTATTTATACTTTCATTAAGTATAACATAAGATTTTGTGGTATCCACTTGTGTAAATATTTTAAATTGAAGATCGAATTCATTCATTGTATTCATATAGGGTCAAGGAGTGTAGTTATAAAAAATCATCAAAATCGGAGTTAAAATAACCGTTAAATCGTGATTTTTCGTTTCTAACCGTTGAAAAGCTTTGTCCCGTTACTTGATCTCTGAATGTTTTTTTTTTGTGATTTTTTGCTGATGTGATCTCCAAGCATATACAAACAATTTTGACGGTTTGGATCGTTGAAATTAGTTTTGGAGAATTCGTAAAACGATAGATTGACTAACACTTAGAGTTTATTTATACTTTCATTAAGTATAACATAAGATTTTGTGGTATCCACTTGTGTAAATATTTTAAATTGAAGATCGAATTCATTCATTGTATTCATATAGGGTCAAGGAGTGTAGTTATAAAAAAACCATCAAAATTGGAGTTAAAATAACCGTTAAATCGTGATTTTTCGTTTATAACCGTTGAAAAGCTTTGTCCCGTTACTTGATCTCTGAATGTTTTTTTTTTGTGATTTTTTGCTGATGTGATCTCCAAGCATATACAAACAATTTTGACGGTTTGGATCGTTGAAATTAGTTTTGGAGAATTCGTATGCCATCAATCAAGTTCCGTGTGTGTGTGCGTGTGTGTATATATATATATTTATTAAGTAGATTTAAATCTATTTATTTTGTACGTATAAATTATAATTGACTGGTACACGGAATAGTACATACATCACGTGTCACGTGTGTCATTATAAAAATAGTGAGATATGTCATGACAGTCATGTGTGTGATAAAAAGTTAATAACTTAAAAAAAAAAAAAAAAAAAAATTTCTCACCACTTCTATTAATTTTCATTTTTCCCTCTCTTTTTTGTTTCCTTTTCAACTTTTTCTTATCATTTTCACTTTTCCCTCCAACATCTTTCCCTAATTCTCTCACTTTTTTGTTTCATTTTCAACTTTTCTTAACATTTTCATTTTCCCTCCATTTTTTTTTTCAAAAAGGGCGGCAAGTTGGCAACGGCAAGAAATTGATTATTGAAATTTGAATGGAAAGAAATCACATCAAATTTCAATGGATGCAAAATCATGCAATGCATCATGCATATTAAATTATTAATTAATAATTATTATAGTTTTTATAAAATTTAATATATATATATATAATTATTATAGATAGACTTAATATTTTGGGGGTATAATTATTATAGTATATATAATTATTATAAATTTTATAGTTAATTTAATATATATATATATATATATATTTATTTATTATAATTTTTAGGGGTATAAAATTGTAAAATTAATGTATATAATTATTATAGTATTTTTTTTAGGGTTATAAAATTATAAAAATAATATTCTGCTTATCGTGTATCGTGTTACCCACGTGTATACCCGAACCAACCCGTTATCTTAATAGGTGCTTATCGGGTTACCCGATAACGACCCGATTCGTTATCGTGTCGACCCAAACACCTGTTAATTTCGTGTCGTGTCGTGTCGTGTCGGGTTATCGGGTCGTGTCAGAAATTGCCAGGCCTACTTCAGAGTCAGGCCAGCCAAACTTCCCGGTGACATGGTTATAGCTGCTGTCCAATGATCCGATTCTCTCCATCAGCTTGTCGTTATTTCCTAATGAAAGCATGGTTGCAGCTGCCTCCGACCATATTGCTGCAGCTACCATTTTCAAGGGGAGGAATTTGTTTGAGTTGCACACGCTCTAATAAGTTTTTTTTTTTTTTCTCTCTTCTTTCTCTTATTCTTATCATTAAATAGAGTTATTAGATAACTTTTTGTTAAGATTCAAAGTTTTGAAATCATTTTCATTAATTTTCCTTTACTTGTTATTACATTATAAATCAACTTATTTATAAAAGAAAACCAAAGCCAACTCCAATTTAGCGAGCAAAACAAATATACTTACAAAGAATTATAATCCTCTTCGCACTAAAAAACAATAAAATAACAATTGTTATAAACTCCTTATTTAAGCATGATTGTGTAAATTCTAGATTAGATTTTATTATAGTTATTCTTCCCTATTAGGACTTGTATTCCTTGGAAGAGAAGGATTTCTTCTCTCTCTTATTACTTGTTTGGGCCGAAAATAACATTATTGGGCCGATCTTAGGTTTGTGTTCGGCCCAATGCTCTTTCAAAAATACTATGGGCCGTTCAGCTGTCATAAGCCGCCCAATTAGGTCGGCCGAGTCTTATTGCAAGAATGATTGATTTGGATAAGAGCGAAGAAGTCGAGTCCTGGTACAACAAAGGGGTTTCAGAATTGAAGACGCTGAGAAGTTGGGAGTGAATGTAATTCATTATAGAAGCTTGGTTTAGAAACCTATTGGAACTAGGATTGGCCAAATCCTAATCAGAATAGATTTGAGAGTTTTAATCTGGATACATCTCTGGTTCGGCCAGGAGTAGATTCGCTGCTATATATATAGAGGGGAGTGCACCATTCAGGGGTCTCCAATTCAATACACAAACTGCCCTGTGCAAACTCTCACTTTACGCAAAACCTCTCAACAACCTTGAGATTTTTAATTTCTTTTTCCACCAACACACATTCAGTTTGGATAAACAACACTGTGAAGGCAACCGGAAAACATCTTCAGTTTGGATAAACAGCACTGTGTCGAGGCTGACTGATTACCTATCCAAGTATCGGCCGACAAGGATTTTCGAATCTTTGTTGGTAGAGGTCATCTCATTAGCCTTCTAGGCAAAGTGAGGTGTTACAAGTTATTGGGCTAGGCATACTAAACACCAAGTTTTTTATGATTGGATATTCACATGTAAGTTTTAGAGTTCGGCATCAAGACATACATCTCTTCTGAGTATTTGTGTCCTTATAGTTTGGTGCCAGTTCGGTGTGCTTATACTTTTACGAATATAATCACCATGACCGAACCTAGCGCCGACGATCCGTGAACTTTGCAAGACTAGCAGCCTTGTCTTCAGGCTCTAAAATTCGAAGGCCAAGACATGTTCCTTCCTCAGCTGCAGTCGCAAGATCAAGAAGTCAGCAACGTGCTCAACGCAACATCAACACATTTTACTCCCCGATCGAGCTCGACCGACGAGTTGGCACGCCCCGCACACAACCGAAGGACGTTGTTAGCTTATTGATTACACAACCTGCGTGCCACGTAGGTTTGGTAGTTTTTAGGGTCAACATTACTATAAATAAAGGCACTGCGTGGGGGAAATAACACATCATCTACACAGCCTTACAAACACATCTCACTCTCTCTCTCTCTATTTTCTCTGTGCCGCTGGCCCCCTCTCTCCGGTCAGTTAAATATAGACCACAATACATTATCAGCACAATCCTTTCGCTGCACTTAGGAATTTGACGTGGAAGTTTTTTGCATCAAACCAGTTCACCAATATCATCACGCAATCAGGTTCCTTCAATAGTTTTTATCTCTATATTTTTGCAGCCCTGATAGCCTAAACATTCACTATAATGCATGACCCAACTTTACGTTTTTCGAATTTTAGATTGTACATAAATTGCGTATGTATTATATCCATAATTGTTGAATTATGTGAATTGATATTGCCATGAATTGCATCCTAAATATGTTCATTCATTAAATTATTTAATTAAATATGCATTGAATTAATTGAAAAAAAAAATCAAATTTTTTTTTAAGGTTTTTCAAACCGATGACCCGAGTCTACACTAGAGCCAGAAGCTCCACGCCTTTGGAACCCAGACCCACGATGTCTTTTTGACATCGTCCACTTACCAAACTCCGATGCCCTTCATGGCATCCCACGCATGGCTTGCAGCCATGCCCTACCATCCCCGACGACCTGCAGTCATCGCCGACTTTGATTTTGGCCGAGATTCGTATGAATCTCCATGGATTTGAAAACCCCAAATTTGAATCCGAGGGTTTTTTCGCTTATAGACGTTGAGATTTCCTTTTTTTTTTTCTCCATCACACAATCGAATTCCATGTCAAACCCTTGACTCACACCGAGTTCTTTTGACCAGAACATGGCTGCCTAAAGCAGCGGTGTAGGCCTTCGTCCTTGGTGACCATACGTAGTGAAGCTGGGGTGTTCTTTTGGATGAAACCCAATGAGTGGCCCAAGTTTATGGCTCGGCCCAATGTGCGACACTAGCCCATATGGCTATGGTGTCCCTGCCTCCATGATGCACTGGATGCCAACCCTGTATCTGATTAGCACCCATTTGGGCCTCTGTTTTTTTACCCAGTTCTTGCAGCCCGTTTACTGCTACTGGGCCCGCAGCCCAAATTTTGTTTGGGGCTTGATTAGCCTGTGTCTATCTAAACCCAGTTTTTTGGCCTAGACCATGGTACAAATTTGACTAGCCCACCCATGGTTTTTGGCCCCTTATTTTGGGCCCCAACTTTAATTGCCTAATTATTTTTTAAGCCTTATGGGTTTTATAATTTTTTACCCACACTTTAAATTTGGCCCAAAGTCCAAATAATTAATTCAAGTATAATTTTAGGCCTGAAGTTCTATTTGCATATTTTCTTGTTGCATATTTCTGTATATATATGTGTTTGTTTGTAGGTACTATAAATCTGAAGTTCATAAACTTTTCTCAAAAAATTTAATTGAATGGATTTAAGTTTTCGAACTTTTATGCATGTGACCGGTTCAATTAATTTTATTCTAGGTATGACTAGTGGGAAAGTTGTCTAGCAGATAGTGCAACCACGCACACCGTTTTGTGTGAACACATCTATTTCACTAACTTCATACCTAAGAATGCACCTCTGACAACCCTCTTAGGCCCATCCAACCTAATCGAAGGATATGGTAAGGCACGTATAATGTTTTCTAATGGCACAATCTTGACCATTGATGAGGCACTCAATTCTCCGCATTCTGAAAGAACGTTGTTGAGTTTCAAGGATATTAGAGATAATAATTACCATGCTGAAACCTATGTAGAAAACGGAGTTGAATTTATGTGCATCACTTCCTACGAATATGGCCAAAAGCATATTTTAGAGAAGATGAAGTGTATCCCGAGTGGTCTGTATACTATAACCATACACCCTATAGTAAGCCACTATATGGCCAGCCCTATCTCTGAGACCGCGCACGAAATTACACTTTGGCATGATCGTTTGGGACACCCTGGACGAACAGCGATATGTCGTATCCTCAAATCATCACACGAGCATCTACTAACTTAAAGTTTAGGTTCGATTCAAGGAATCGCATGTCAAACCTGCTCCATGGGAAAGCTTATTATTAAGCTTCTTATAACAAGATTAATTCGAATCCTCTTATTTTTCTACAAAGGATTCAGGGGGACATTTGTGGACCGATTCACCCTCCGGCGGACCATTTAGATATTTTATGGTTTTGGTTGATGCTTCCACACTTTGGTCACACGTGTGCTTGTTGTCCACAAGGAACGTTGCATTCTCCAAATTGTTGGCTCAAGTTATCAAGCTTAGGGCTTACCACCCTAATTATCCAATCAAATTTATTCAATTGGATAATACTAGAGAATTCACATCTAAAACTTTTGATGACTATTGTATGTTGGTTGCGGTTGAAGTTAAACATCATGTATCCCATGTTCGCACCCAGAACGGCTTGGTGGAGGCAGTCATTAAGCGCTTACAAATGATTGCTCAATTGTTGGTCATACGTACAAAGCTCTTGATCACTGCTCGGGGCTATGCAATATTGCATGCAACCATGTTGGTCCGCCTGAGGCCTATTGCTACCCCACCATATAGCACCTTTAAGTTGGTCGAATATAAACATGACTTATCGCATCTGTGCGTTTTTGGTTGTGCAATCTATGTGCCGATTTCGTCGCCCTTACGTACAAAAATGGGGTCTCAGCGAAGGATGAGAATCTATGTTAAATATGATTCTCCTTCGATTATTCGTTACTTAGAACTTTGACGGGCGATTTGTTTACCACAAGTTTTGTGGATTGTCACTTTTATGACACAGTCTTCTCGTCGTTAGGGGGAGACAAGAACGTCAACATTCCTAAAGAATGACGCGAATCATCATGGACTACTCCCACTTTGTCTCATTTACATCCCTGCACTGTTCAGTCTAAAACTGAAGTGCAACGCATATTTGAACTTCATAGCATAGCTCAGAGCATGCCAGATACTTTCATCGATCTATCGCAAGTGACAAGATCACATATTCCAGCTGCGAATGTGCCTACAAAGATGGATGTACCAAATGTACGACAAACTTCCCTTCTGGAGGCTCAAGATGCCACTTTGGCCGATCCACGTACATTAGTGGCTAGCCAATCATCTGCCTCTACATATAAGTGTGGCACACCACTTGGTTCAAAGGATTCACACCTTCGAAAGAAGAAACCCACAACAAAGGCCCTTGAAGAGCCTACCGTGAATCCGACTGTTATCTACTCATTCTATCCAACTTATGAGGAAATTCTAGATTACAGAAGCGTCCTTGATGAGACAAATCCACCTTCCAAGAATCGTGAGATTTCGGTATATTATGCTAGCTTAGATGATGTTTGGTGTAGAAATGAGATGATCGTCGATGATGCATTAGCATATGCAGTAGCTACTGAGATCATATTGAGCGATGATATTGAACCCCATTTCGTTGATAAATGTTGATGTAGAGTCGATTGGTTAAATTAGAAACCAACAATCTAAGTTGAACTCGATTCGCTTACGAAATATAAAGTGTTTGGACCTGTAACTCCTACTACTCCACATGTAAAGCCTGTTAGCTACAAGTAGGTTTTCATTCGAAAGCGTAATGAGAAGAACGAAATTATGCGTTACAAAGCTCGTATTGTTGCGCAAAGCTTCTCACAATGCCCTGGGATTGACTATGACGAAACTTATTCACCCGTTATGGATGTGATTACTTTTCACTACCTTATCAGTTTGGTAGCTTCTGAAAAACTAAATATGCAGCTGATGGACGTAGTAACTACGCATCTCTATGGGGATCTTGATACGAAGATTTATATGAAAGTTCGTAAAGGACTTTCATTGACTTGATCAAATATTTTCAAAACCTGGAACATGCTCTCAATTCGGCTGAGGCGTTCACTTTATGGTTTGAAACAATTTGGAAGAATGTGGTATAACCGTCTAAGTGAGTATTTGACTGGTCAGGGATATGTTCACAATAAATTATGCCCTTGTGTGTTCATTAAGAAGTCACATTCCGGTTTTACGATTGTTGTGGTATATGTCGATGACATGACCCTCATCAGAACTTTTGAAGAGCTCGTGAGAACTGCTGTGCACCTGAAGTCGGAATTTAAGATGAAAGATGTAGGAAAGACTCAATACTGTCTCGATCTCGAGATAGAGCACCGTTCGAATGGAATCTTAGTACATCAATCGAACAATACCCAAAAGGTGTTGCACTGCTTTAATGAGGATAAATCGAAGCTTTCGAGTACCTTTATGGTAGTTCGATCGCTAAATGCAAAACGAAATTTCTTCCGTCCGAAGGAGGATGATGAAAAATTTTTGAAGCCTGAAGTTCCTTATCTAAGTGCGATAGGCACTTTATTGTACTTAGCTCAATCCACTACACCCGACATCTTCTTCACTATTAATCTTTTGGCAAGATACAGTAATGCACCAACATGCAAACATTGGACTGGTGTTAAAGACATTTTCCGCTACCTTAAGGGTACTATGGATTTGGGCTTGTTCTATCCCTACAGATCCTTGAGTGATGCCATACCCCCTTATCTTGAGTCAATTCTAGCTTAATTGGTTATGCCGACGCATGATACTTATCTGATTTGCACAAGACGCACTGTTAAAGGGGTTATATCTTTACCGTTGGAGGCATCGCAATCTCTTGGAGGTCAACTAAACAGACCTTAGTTGCCACTTCGTCTAACCATTTTGAAATTCGCGCCTTACACGAAGAAACTTAGGAATGCTTTTGGTTGAGAGCAGTTGTAAACCATATTCAAAGCTCCCACAATCTTTACCTCGTCATTGACGTCCTGACGGCGATCTATGAAGACAACGTAGCATGCATCGAACAACTCAAGAAAGGTTAGATCAAAAGAGACAACACCAAGCACATTACGCCGAAGTTCTTCTTCTCACATTAACAATAAGAGCATCAAAAGATTGATGTCATACAAATCTGCTCACAAGAGAATCTGGCCGACCTCTTCACCAAATCACTACTGAATGCGACATTTCAGAAGCTTGTTCAATGAATTGGTATACGTAAATTATCTTAGTTGTAACATTGCTAGTTCTCTTTGGAATTGTGTCAAACTCAGGGGGAGTATCTTGAAGTATACTTGCTTGATCTTAATGTACTCTTTTTCCCTATGATTAGGAGCATTTTTTTCCACAAGGTTTGTGCTACCTAACTAGGTTTTGATGAGGCACCCACCTTGGGTTGATCATATCCCTAATGACGTCCCGTTGACGTTTTATTTGACTTTGCATTTCTCACTCATTTTTCCTTAGACTATGGATTTTGTCCCTGCTCGAGTTTTTACCATAGCCTTAGGGTATTTTGTGAGACTTTCTTCCTTATGCAAGTTCCTGCCTTATTTGAGAATAGCGTGTTCCCAGAATGAGGGTCGATAAGTCGACTTCCTCAACTCTACATGATGCCGAATCTACTTTAGTATTTACACACTCAAGGGGGAGTGTTATAAACTTCTTATTTAAGCATGATTGTGTAAATCTTAGATTAGATTTGATTCTAGTTATTCTTCCCTATTAGGACTTGTATGCCTTGGAAGAGAAGGATTTCTTCTCTCTCTCATTACTATAAATAAGGGTACTGCGTAAGGGAAATAACACATCCTCTACACAATCCTACAAACACATCTCTCTCTATATTATCTCTGTGCCGCCGGCCCCCTCTCCCTTGTCAATTAAATTTAGACCACAACAACAATAATATTAAAAATAAATTTCCAACAGATTTGATTGGATTAGAGGGTAGAAATATACATGTCAAGGGGAGGTTGAAATATCTCTGTGAGTCTTCGTGCCCCCAGAAATGTTAGATAATCGTGGCTTGCCACCAGTTGTCCCCCTTTTTTAAAAAGGAAAAAAAAAACATTTTATATTAACTTTAAAAAAAATAAAATAAAACAACCTAAAATTGAGTTTATCTCCTAAATTTAAGGCAATTAATTATCAATCTAAATTTATTATATTCTTAAACGTTACATTCTATTTCTCACGTTCGTTTTGAATGTAACGTTTAAGAATATAATAAATTTAGATTGATAATTAATTGCCTTAAATTTAGGTGATAAACTCAATTTTAGGTTGTTTTTTTTTTTTTAAAGTTAATATAAAATGTTTTTTTTTCCTTTTTAAAAAAGGGAGACAACTGGTGGCAAGCCAGTTTCTCTACACTTATATATTACGGGTACAATTCAGTTTCTCTATACATATATTTCTTCGGATGCAATTTTCTTTTATTGCTTAAATTTCATTATACATATTCTATGGGTACAATGTTTTTGGGTTGTTTTAGTATATGTTCCACATAATACAGGTACATTTCATTTGGTTCTTGCATTTTATGTACCCATATCCCGACATATCATTATATGTATATTGTTTTTCATTGTAAAATGCATCCATTTGTCAATAGATCACTTTTGGTACATTTTTATCCATTTTTTTATGCGGATTATAGGTAGCTTACGTATACTTTCGTGGGCACTATATTTGTTAGAATGTATATGGGTACATTCTTTTTTGTTAATTTGAGAACGTATCCATGTGGAGTTTGTTATTAGGTTCATTCTTTCTTTTTTTCCAAGATTGTATCCATGTTTTTGGGTTTGAAGAATCTACCAATGTTTTCTGGTTCTTTTTCGTTGATTTGAGAATGTATCCATGTGGAGTTTGTTATTAGATTTTTTTTTTTTTTTTTTTTAAAGTATGTATCCATGTTTTTGGGGTTTGAAGAATCTATCGATGTTTTGTGGTATATTATTTTTTTTCGGTGATTAGATGAATGTATCCATAGTTATATATGTATCAATTATTTTTCTTATATGTAAACTTCTTTATGGCAGACCATGATCTTGTAGTCACTTCTAAGTTGTGGTTTTTATATCTATAATTTTTTATAGGTAATTGCAAATTATGATTTTTAAATTTTTAAAAAAAATAAAATTGGTGATACAAAAATACATTTAATACTAGTATGCGTTGAGGTGTAGAAAAGTCAAGGACCTTGACAAAAAAAACTGAAAACTAATATAGTTTTAGTCCAAGAACGGTGGCTAGGGACCACATTCAAAGTATCTCTTGTTTTTATTCTGACTTTATGGTTCACAAAGTCTGTCTTGGGTACAAACTATAAAGGAAACAAAATAGCTTGAATTGGAGGGCTGACATTTAGGAATTTCAGTTGCAGTACTCTCCAATTATTTTGGTGTGAAAATGAGTGACATGAGGAATAATTTACAAATTAAAAATTTTAGTAAGTAAAATAAAAGGTTGACATGGAAATATGTGAATAATAAAATGCTGATGGGTACAAAGCCTAAGGACCTTGATCAGAAACTGAAATTCAATATGGTTTCAATCAAAGAATTATAACAACTAAGGACCGGATACAAAGTGTCCCATAAATAAATAAAACATAGACAACATATTAAATTTAGTTTACAAATTTTGTCTATTTAACATTACTCTTATTATCTTGTATTGATTGAAAAACAAATCAAGAAGATTATTAAACCGGGCACAAACGAAAAGCTATATTTTGACAAACTTATTTTTTCGAAACAATAAACAAACTTACAATATTAATATTTTTCATTGGGTTTAGGGTTCTACATACGGATAGTGCTAAGGAAACTAAATTTGTAAACCAAATGATTTGGAAGTTGATAATTGAATTATTACTTACGTGTTAATTAGTGTGCTTATTTCTTTTTGGTGACACATCATTTAGTTTGCATATTTAGTCTATCTAACATACATCTTGATGTATAAAAAAATTCTTGGGTGCCTAGGAGTATCTGCTACTCAGGGTATTTTAGTTGTTAGATCTTGATTTTTGTATTT
The DNA here is from genome assembly GCF_019419815.1 of Pyrus x bretschneideri. Lineage (NCBI taxonomy): Eukaryota > Viridiplantae > Streptophyta > Magnoliopsida > Rosales > Rosaceae > Pyrus > Pyrus x bretschneideri. The sequence continues at coordinate 2,460,783 of NW_025999479.1, forward strand.
AAAATAAAGATTTAACGATTAAAACATCCAAAATACCGGTTATTATGAAGCACCCAAGAAAGTCTCTTTGATGTATATTCTCTCTACATAATTCTAGTGTCTTGTCACATAACTTGTTTGCGAGTATAAAAGCATCAGAGTTTTTCCGTCATATAACTCTAAGGTCTTGATATATAGTCCCTGCATATATCATACATCGAGTTTTTGTCATACATACTATGTCTAGCCACAAAATCTTTCTTCTCACACCTTGATATTTGATTCATGTCCATGTTGTTAAAACTTTCAGTCTGGTGGTATTCCTCTTAGCTTAAAAGTGAGAGGTCTTAGGCTCAAATCTCATGAATGGCAAATTCGATACCAAATTAGGCTGTTCATTGTTTGGCTTAGCTGAACTCCCCTTCCTCCTAATATAAAAAAAATCGATGTACTCAAAAAAAGAAAAAACTTATGCGTATGTTTCACTTGAACCCTAATTTTATTAGATGTTAAATAGTTGAGGTATTTGGAACGTAAATAGAGATGGCAATGTTGAACCCCAAATAGTTTTGTGTATTTGTTTTTTACCTTATATGAGCATTTGAACATATACTTAGTGCCAAATCGCTCAATTCAAAGCATATATAAAGGAGATATCAAATTTAAAATATCAAAATAATATGTGATGGCTTATGTGGTAGTATGACATTATGTACAATTTTTTACTCCACTATGTTAAGTAATATTGTTATTTTATAATTTTTTTCATCTCTTTGTGGGGTCCAATTATTGAGACTAGGAACCAAACACTTAAATCACACAACATTTATTATACATTGTTGTTGTGACATATGTTCTAATGCATATTGTGATTGTGTAAATCCTACGTAGAGATAGATTAGGAATCCTTTGGAGAGAGATTAGGAATCCTTTGGGATCTAGAAGATCTTTCCTAATAGACTTTGTATTACTTGGAGAGCAAGTTTCTCTCTTCCTTATTACTATAAATAAAGGCACAAAGGCTAGGGAATTAGCACACAATTCCTCAAGCCCATTATCCACTCTCTTTCTCTCCATGCCGCACCTCTCAATTAAATATAGGCCACAACACATTATCAGCATGGTTTTCACGCTGTGCTAAAGAGAATTTATTTGTCTTCAATCAAGGGAGTATTAAGTTTCAATTATTTTTAATTGATTAAATTTTGATTTTATTGAATTCATATGCTTTTATTGATTCAATTTATTTTTTTCGTGAACGTGATACAAGCTTTGGAGATAGAAAGCCAAAATTGAAGAAATAATTTTTTGCATCAAACCAGTTCACCAATATCATCACACAATCAGGTTCTTCCAAAACAACAATTTTTATCTTGAAATTTTTGCAGCCCTGATAGCATAAACATTCACACTAATGCATAGCCAACTTTACGTTTTTCAAATTTTAGATTCTACATAAATTATGAATGCATTATAATCATAATCCTGTTGAAGTATATGAATTGATATTGCTATGAATTATATTGAATATGCATAAATTAAATTATATATATATAAATCTGGAAATTAAAAAAACAATAAATAAATAAATTAGGGTTTGACAACCCCTCCCACTGAGCGAGCCGTAGCCTTCGAGCCGCCGAGCCCAGCATGCCAGGCCAGCAACCTAAGCTGCTGAAGCTGAGCCAAGCCACGGAGCTAAGTGCTCCACGCCTGAACCCAGACCCGACGCCATGAATGGGGTCGCCATCACCAAAACCACGGCCAAGTCCGGTCTGTAGCCACAATACTGCCATAGGTCAACATCCCCGATGAAGCGGCGGCGCTGATTTTCTTCTTCGGTGAGCACACCCAACAGCGGTTTGGATGTTTTCTTGGTCCACCCGAGACCAGTTGGGCCTTGGTTTCTTTTCGACCTGGAAAAAAAAACGTTTTTTGTTCCTTTGGGCTCGCGTGCTATGGCCCATTTCTTAGGCTTGGCCTGCGTGACATCAGCCCATGAGGCTATGGTGTCTTAGTGCACTGCGAAGCACATGATCGCTACCCATTTTAGGCTGTTGGATCTTGCCCAATTCTGGGCCTGTTTCTTGCACTGCTCGGCCCGAAATGACTCCAACCCAATTTTTTGGGTTTGGGCTTCACGATTCTATGTTTTTTTAAAAAGCCCCCGTGGGCTTTGGTCCAATTTGGGCCACCAATTTGAATAACCTAAACTTTTTTTTTATTGGGTTTATATTTTTTTGCCCAATTCTTCCATTGGCCCGAAGACCAATAATTAATTAAATCACTATATATTCTTGCCCACATGCATTTTTCAATTGCTATATATTCTTGCCTTATATATATTGTATTTGTGTACAGGTACTATGAACCTAAAGTTCAAAATTCCAAACCGAATTTCCAAAAAGTGGCATAGAAACCTGAAGTTTCTTAATGCGCAACATTCATGTTGATACCCGAAGTTCTCTATGCTTAACTCTGTTTAAACCAAACCATGTCTTAAACCCTAAATGTGTTAACTTTGATGTTTATGGAAATTTTATTTCCTAAAAATACCAATCACATTCTTGTTTTTGCCATTCAGTGTAATGTCGAACTGTAACAAATTCGATTTCACTGATTTGGAAGTTTCGAACAAGAAACTACTTTATGTGGATACAAGACATGACACCCCGCTTGACTATGACTAGTTGCGAAATCATTGTAGCTAGTTATGGTGTGGAAGAGCTGAATAAGCCTCCGTCATGATCTTTATTCGAAAACTTATGCTTGAAGCATATCAAATGGAAGTACCTCATTGCTAAGGACTTCATGGCTCTTTGACTCACTATGGACTGTTTCAAATCATGCAAAGTTGAATTCTTGCCTGAAGCAAAACATGATTGAAACCTTTACGTCCATGAATAAATACAATTATGAAGTTTATATCTGATCGAATTTTGACTGGAAGAAAATCTTTCTAGTCCTTCTATATCTAAATTGCTCCTGAAGTAGCAGTATAGAGAAAGAAAGTTTACCAAATTTTCAGATTTGATTACTACCACACTTGTGAGAGAAAGGTACCCCAACAATTCAGTTAGGAGGTACCGAACGGTATAAACCCAATTTTAGCTGAAGTCTACTGAATGGTTGTACCCTGCTTCAGCAGGGATGCACCAACTTCCATGCTCTGATTTGGCAGAGGTGCACTAAACGGTATTGCTCTGCTTCGGAAGAGGTTACTGAACAGACCCCTCCAGTTTCGGTTGGAGCCTACTGAACCCAAGTCTAGGTCTGTCTCTCTCTCATACAATCTAATTTCGAGTTTGTTTTACAATCTATGATAGAATCTAAGCCTACCAAGAGGTAGTATCATGCTCGAAGCATGATCCTTGGCACCTAAGACCTAAAAACTTTAAGAATACGGGATAGTATTCCCAAACCTTAACCCTGCAGAATCTAACTTCGTTTTGATGGAATAGATCATTGGTTATGCACTTTTCTATTCTTTTACCAATGTTGTTGCAGAGTACCATTCCCATAGTCAATCTGTGTGACTAATTTTGCTCCTAACACATTTGGCAGACAAAATTTGACATGGAAGACCATATTGGCCAAACCCCCTTGTATATTTGGTTTACTTTGCAAATAATTTATTTTGTTGTTAGATTTAAGATTTGTGTTTGAATATCACTATTATTCTCGAATAAGAGTTAATTAACGAAAATTACCACATGTGACTAATACAATTAACTCTTGCTTACGTATGTTTTGTGGGGAACTTAGCAGTCTGGTTCTATGCTAACTTTATACCTAATCATCCCATGACAACCTTTCGAGGCTTATCCAACCTGAGTGTGGGGCATGGTACTGTCCTATATTGTCCAATGGTACTAATTTTATCATAAAGGGAAGTCTTATACTCACTTGTTCTAGAAGAACGCCTTTTGAGCTTTAAGGATATTCGAGAGCATTATTACCATATTGAAACCAATGTAGAAAATGGAGTAAAATTCCTTGGCTTATTACCATATTGCACTTCTTACGAATATGGCTAAAAGCATATTCTAGAGAAGATGGAATGCTTAACGAGTAGATTATACCATTCAGGCCCACTAAGTGGCCGGCCAGAAGCTCGTGATTTCAAAGGAATTTTCACTGTGGATGTACGTTTAGGATATCTAGGATGATTTGTGATGCGCTGTTTTGGGCATCCTCTTACCAGAAGTAAAGACATCATCCCGTTACCTAATCTCTGAATGCTTTTTTTTTTTTTTTTTTTTAACGATTTTTTACGCATGCTATCTCGGAGTGTATACAAACATATTTGACGGTTGGATCGTTGAAACTAGTTTCGTAGAATGCATATCCTATCAAATTGATAGATTTAACAAACACTTAAAGAGTTAATGTTATATTTCCATTAAGTGTAAAATACGATTATCCACTAGTGTAAATATTTTAAATTGAAGATCGAATTCATTCATTGCATTCTTATAGGGTCGAGGAGTGTAATTGTAAAAAATCATCAAAATCGGAGCTAAAATCACCGTTAAATTGTGATTTTTCGTTTTTAACCATCGAAAACTTTTGTTCCATTACCTAATATCTGAATGTTTGTTTTTTTTGCGATTTTTTACGTATGCGATCTCGGAGTGTGTACAAACAAGTTTGACGGTTGGATCATTGAAAAACGTTTCGTAGAATGCGTATCGCATCAAAATGGTGGATTAAACAAACACTTAAGAGTTAATGTTATACTTCCCCATCAAGTATAAAATAAGATTTTGTGGTATCCACTAGTGTAAATATTTTAAGTTGAAGATTAAATTTATTCATTGCATTCTTATAGGGTCGATGAGTGTAGCTATAAAAAATCATTAAAATCAGAACTAAAATAACCGTTAAATTGTAATTTTTCGTTTATAACCGTCGAAAACATTTGTTCTATTACGTAATCTCTGAATGTTTGTTTTTCACGATTTTTTACGTATGCAATCTCGGAGTGTGTACAAATAAGTTTGACGGTTGGATCGTTGAAGAAAGTTTTGTAGAATGCATATCGCGTCAAAACGGTAGATTAAACAAACACTTAAAGTTAATATTATACTTTCATTAACTATAAAATAAGATTTTGTGGTATCCACTATTGTAAATATTTTAAATTGAAGATCGAATTTGTTCATTGCATTCTTATAGGGTCGAGGAGTGTAGCTGTAAAAAAATCATCAAAACCGGAGCTAAAATACCCGTTAAATTGTGATTTTTCGCTTATAACCGTCAAAAACTTTTGTTCCGTTTTTTTTTTTTGCGATTTTTTACGTATGCGATCTTGTAGTATCTACAAACAAGTTTGACGGTTAGATCGTTGAAACTAGTTTCGTAGAATGCATATCTCCGTTAAATTTGCCTAAATTTTGAATCGGGAAATGTAATTTTTGCTAAATTTTTATTTATATTTTTCAAGTATTGATTAGACAATATTTAGTTTGTGTGATGACATTTGCATTGTACAATTATCTTTTTGTTTCTTTATTGCATATTTTACATGGGCTATTATCTATTAAACCAAACAATTATTTATTTAATTTTTAAAAACGTATTCTATTTAAATACATATTATTTATTTATTTATTAAACCAAAAAATTATTATTTTATTTTTTAAAATCATAGAGGGGGGAATTTAAAATTTTGGGAGGATTTTTGCTGCCATTTTTTTTTCTGTCGGTTTATATTTTAAAAAATGTTTATGTTAGTTTTAACCGACAGTAATAAAAATTTTCCAAAATAAAACCCCTCTATCTCTTTCTTGCGTCGATGCCTTCTCCCTTCCCCCTTCCTTCCCCCTTTTCTCCTCTCCTCATTTCCTTCTCCTGCTCTTCTCTTCTCATTTACTTCCAGTTCAACACTTGCAACTGAGAGCCTTTGGGAAAGGACAAGGTGAAATAATTCATTCACTTATATATATGCGTGAGCTAGACATGAGTTCAAGCACTATTGTCACATTACCAAATTCAGTTGGGAGGCTGAAGCTCTTGCGCTACCTCGATTTATCGACAACTGAAATCAGAAAGCTCCCTGCCCGGTATGCAACCTCTTCAATTTGGAGACACTGAAACTTTTGCGTTGTACTTGGATTTTCAGTTTGCCCAAGAACTTGAAAAATCTTCTCAACCAAAGACATATGGAGCTAGATGAAATTTTCTAGCTGAAGAAATTGATGTTGCCACGAAGCATGGGGTGTCTAACTAGTCTGCACAACTTGCACAAATTTTTGGTTTGTCTTTTCTTTTCTTTTTCAAATATATTTTTCTGTATTTCCAATCCTTTTCTTGTTGTTGGGGGTCAAACTTCTGTCTAACTATATATATATATATATATATTCAGGTTAGTTGCGAAACAAGAAACAAACTTGATGAATTGAAGAATATGTTACTGTTGTTAAACTTTGTGATGAATGTTTCTTCTTCGTTGGATTGTTCGTTCTCACTTTTTTTTTTTTTTTTTAAAGATAATTTAAAATTAAGCTCTGCTAAGTTTCTTCTTCGAATGTGTTTTTTTGGTATTGAAAAGTAATAATTTTGGCGGTTAAATTGGAGAACTTGATTTTATTGCTCCTTCCTAATACACCTAGTTGACCCCTTTTTGTTTAACTGGAAAATCATTGTTATAGTGTAAAGAATAGTGCTAGGAGAGTCTTTGAGATATTTGATCATGGCCAAGAAGAACAAGAACCGGGAAGGGGAGGGTACTATGGTAGTGCTTTTGGGCAGGCTAGTGAATGCTTTGGTAGCTTTAGGAAGAATTGACGCAAAAGTTACTGGCTTGAAGGATTCAAGTGCTCCGACGAGGAAATCTATTAGTTTGAATTCTAGTAATGTACCCATACAAATTCTTCCCTTGTCAAACATGTTGTCATCAAAGAGGAAGAATTTGAAACATAGGTTGAATATGGAAAATGCAGTGAATGCAGGGGAGGCGAAATTGAAAGGGAAAGAAATATTCAGAAAGTGGTTTATATTTTTTTATTATTAATATATTTTTTGTTGGTTTTATCCGACAAGAATGCTTTTATTTATTCATTATTAATAAATGATCTGTCAGTTATATCCGACACAAGTTATGTCGATTTTAGTATTTTCTGTCGGTTTTAGCTGACAAAGAATGCTCTTATTTATTCATTATTAATATATTCTCTATCGGTTATATCCGACACAATTTCTATCAGTTTTAAAGTATTTATGTTGGAAAATTCATTTTTTGACGCTGGCAATTCTGTCGCTCATTATATCCACCACTGCATCCATTTTCTGTCAGATTTTGCTTAAAATCCGACAGTAATATACGTTTCTTGTCGGTTATCCTAGATCAATCTCGTGTAACTTTGTGGGTTTTCCTGACAAATCCAAAGGGTATAGATTCTAGTCGCCAAACTTGTTGAATAGAATTTTTTAGGCAGGATGCGCCAAGTTCATTGAAGATGGAGAAGAAGCAGTAGACCTTGTTGATCAAAACGAGGGATCATGGTTTGAAGAAACTGGTAATGTGTAGCCAGAGAAAGAAAATGATAAATTACTTGACAATGAAACCTTATTTAATGCCCTACCACTCTTCGAGTTGCGAGCCCACAATTTTGATCATGATCCTGAAAGGATTGAGCCAAATGCAATGATAGAATCTTTAACTGACATAGCAAGCTCTTCAACCAATGCAGTGGGGTCATCATCAATGAATCCAACCCAACAAACTGACCCAATCACCACTGTCGTGAGGAGATTGCAGCCACCAAGAACCAAAAAATTTGCAATTCCTGATGATTATTTAGTGTATCTCCAAGAGTTTGATATTGCTAAGGAAGTAATAGAGGAACCAATGACTTTCGAGCAAGTTATGAACTTTGAGCAAGCAATATTGTGGAAAGATGCAATGGTAGATGAAATGAAGTCCATGGAAACAAATAAGGTAACGAGTCTTGTTCAAGCACTAGAAAATGTTAAACCAATTAGGTGCAAATGGATTTTTAAAACCCAGAAAGACTCAACTGGTAAAATCGAGACGTTCAAGGCCAGACTTGTGGCCAAGGGCTACACTCAAATGGAAGGGGTTGACTGCTCTGAAACATTTTCCCCAGTGTCAACTAAAGACAGTCTTCGAATCATGCTGGCATTGGTTGCACAACATATATTACTATTGGATATTAAGCAAAATCAAACAGAAAATGGATGCAGTGGCGGATATAATAAGTGACAGAATTGCCAGCGTCAGGAAATGAATTTTCTGACAGAAATTACTCTAAAACCGACAGAAATTATGTCGGAAAAAATCGACAGAGAATTTATTAATAATGATTAATAAGAGCATTCTCTGTCGGATAAAATCGACATAAAATACATTACTAATAAAAAAAAATATATAAACCACTTTATGAATCATTTCTTTCCCTTTCAAATGTATCAATTTCTGCATAACAATAAAGAACCAAGCCATTACTGCTGCTTAGAGAAGACACAAAATTCCTAGTTTTTTTCACTATGCTCAGAGAAGGCAACAGTACGAGATTTATTGCATAATGATTTATCAAAACAAATCTACAAAAAAGATTATGGCAGCAATTGCATGTACCTCAGAGACACATATTATGATTTTCACATAAACATTCATGGTGTTAATTCCTCTTGTGAACAAAACGTATCCGATTCTGAAAAGTTGGTTAAGATTAGAAGTTTCTTGCACATTAAGTGCTTGTGCCTCTGCAACAGCAACAAAACCAAAATGGTATCCATTTTACAATGTCGTATCCTGCTTTTTTATACATGTTGAATGGAGTTGTATCAATCATCATGCAATGCAAGTACACTTCTCTTGATGAACTCATCTGCGAGATTAGTTCCTCGCTTGCCTTCAAAAGATGCCATCCAATGCCCCTCCTGAAAATTTACGAAGTCATAATCTTAAATCTGTTGGAGAGTTGACTTTTTGTAATTAGTTTAGTTACCTTTTTTTGAGTCCTTATAATCAGATTGTAATTAGGTTATTTGATGTTTATTTCTTTCCTTGTAAATCACTCTTGTACATTATATATTTTCCTCCTTAGTGCTCTGATACCAATGTAGAATTATCAGAGAGACGGGCCATACGGCCCACTTCCAACAACACCGATATTATCTTCAACTTGGTAATTACCACCTGAACTATCCATCAGGTGTGGGGTTTTATCACAAAAGGCCTCGGTATTAGTTAGAGTGGAGTTATGATATTTAAACTATTACTTTTCTTTTTGTATGGCCGATGTGGGACTCAACAAAATCAAGTCTCATTTGAGACACAGTGAACTAAAGCCTTGTCTTTTCAAATCTGGTGTTATATGTGAGTAGTTTTGTGATTATTCAGTTAAAAAAACAATACAATTGCGAAAACCAAATGCATTTAGTCTGCAAATTACGACAAGAATACAATGCAATGCAATTATGCGGAGCACATAACATGCGCAAGAAACAACAATTTTCGACGGTTGTAAACGAAAAGTTTTCGACGGGACAAAAGTTTTCGACGGTTATAAACGGTTGTTTTAACTTCAGTTTTGATGAATTTTTTTACAACTATACTCCTCAACCCTATAAGAATGCAATGAACGAATTCGATTTTCAATTTAAAATATTTACACTAGTAGATACCACAAAATCTTATTTTATACTTAATGGAAGTATAACATTAACTCTTAAGTGTTTAATTAATCTACCGTTTTGACGCGATACACATTCTATGAAAATTTTTCAATGATCTAATCGTCAAACTTGTTTGTACACACTCTAAGATCACATACGAAAAAAATCACAAAAAACAAACATTCAGAGATTAGGTAACAAAACAAAAGTTTTCGACGGTTATAAACAAAAAATCACAATTTAACAGTTATTTTAGCTCTTATTTTAATGATTTTTTACAGTTACACTCATCGACCCTATAAGAATGTAATGAATAAATTTGATCTTCAATTTAAAATATTTACACTAGTGGATACCACAAAATCTTATTTTATACTTAATGGAAGTATAACATTAACTCTGAAGTGTTTAATTAATCTACCGTTTTGACACGATACACATTCTACGAAACTTTTTTCAATGATCTAATCGTCAAACTTGTTTGTACACACTCCGAGATCACATACGTAAAAAATCACAAAAAACAAACATTCAGAGATTTGGTAACAAAACAAAAGTTTTCAACGGTTATAAACAAAAAATCACAATTTAACGGTTATTTTAGCTCCGATTTTGATGATTTTTTTTATAGCTACATTCCCCGACCCTATAAGAATGCATTTAATGAATTCAATCTTCAATTTAAAATATTTACACTAGTGGATACCACAAAATCTTATTTTATACTTGATGGGGAAGTATAACACTAACTCTAAGTGTTGGTTTAATCTACCGTTTTGATGCGATACGCATTCTACGAAACGTTTTTCAATGATCCAACCGTCAAACTTGTTTGTACACACTCCAAGATCGTATACGTAAAAAATCACAAAGTACAAGCATTCAGAGATTAGGTAAAGAAATAAAAGTTTTTGATGGTTATAAACAAAAAATCACAATTTAACGTCTATTTTAGCTCTGATTTTGATGATTTTTTTTTGCAGCTACACTCCTCGATCCTATAAGAATGCAATGAATGAATTCGATCTTCAATTTAAAATATTTACACTAGTGGATAAATCTTATTTTATACTTAATAGAAGTATAACATTAACTCTTTAGTGTTTGTTAAATCTATCAATTTGATAGGATATGCATTCTACGAAACTAGTTTTAATGATCCAACCATCAAATATGTTTGTATATACTCTAAGATAGCATGTGTAAAAAATCGCAAAACAAAAACACATTCAGAGATTATTTTGGCGGCCGTCCAAAATTTTGCTTTGTTCGTGTCGGTTATATCTGACAGGGCCATGAGTGAAAAAAAAAATTATTTAAAACATGTGTTTATTTATTTATTTATAATCAATATAACATTTTAAAATAATAAAATCAGATATGATGGAGTACACCAGAATCTAGATGTTCATGTGTGTTTATGTGCCATACAATGTGCTTTGTGATGCATTGAAAAAAATTGTTTGAATTTCTTTGTATCTTGTTGCTTGCTTGTGAGGGAACATAATCCTTGTTACAAAAATGATCGAGCTTCAGATTGTAGTCTGTTGTTATTATTCTCTCAAAAAATTTATGGCCCGTGGGAATTGGGTTCATTAGACTTTAGGGTCATGAGTGAAAAAAAAATAAATTAAAATGTGTTTATTTATTTATTTTTAATCAATACAACATTTTAAAATAATAAAATTTTCATTTGTGTCAATTATAACAGCGGAATACTAAAATAATAACCACCAGAAAGTAAAATAATAAAATAGTCAATTTCTGTCGGTTATAACCGCCACCATTAACTTAAAAACCGCCAGAATCTGCCACTGAATATCCATTTGGACTTTATGTCGAATATAGTCAAGATTTTTCTATTATCCACCACTAATTAAATGATGTGTCAGATATAATTTATCCGACATGATTTTTCTAATATTCGCCACCATCATCCGCCACCTAAAGCTAATATTGTAGTAGTGACACTATAATCTCGAACTTCACCAAATGGACGTGAAGACGACTTTTCTCAATGGTGATTTGAATGAAGAAATTTTCATGGAATAGCCAATTGGTTTCATAAAAGAAGGAGAAGAAAGAATGGTTTGTATATTGAACAAATCAATCTATGGAGTTAAACAAGCATCGAGGCAATGGTTCTTAAAGTTTGATGAAAAAGTGACAGCTCCCGGATTTCAACGAGAACAAAGTCAATGACTGTGTACACTTGAAGGTATGTGGCTCGAAATTCATATTTTTGATTCTATATGTGGATGACATCCTTCTAGCTAGCAACTATTTGAATTTGTTGGTTGAAACTAAGGCTCTACTATCCAAGAATTTTGAAATGAAGGACATGGGAAATGCCTCTTTTGTTTTGGGAATTGAAATAATCAGGGATAGGGCAAAAGGGTTGCTTGGACTCTCACAAAAGGCATATATTGATAAGGTGCTCCAACGCTTCAATATGCAAAGTTGTTTAGGTGGTGAGGTTCCAATGGGCAAAGGAGATAGGCTCAACAAGTCACAGAGTCCACGAAACAAACTGGAAAAACAAAGCATGATGAACAAGCCCTATGCATCTTTAATTGCGAGCTTGATGTATGGTCAAGTTTGCACAAAACCTGATCTTGCTTATGTCATAAGTTTTTAGGTAGATATCAATCGAATCCGGAAGAACAACATTAGGTAGCTGCTAAAAAGGCATTAGGTATTTGCAAATGACTAAATCGTATATGCTGGTTTACAAAAAGGTGCAAAACTTGGGCCTTGTGGGATATGCAGATTCTGACTTTGCTGGTTGCATTGACAATAGAAAATTGACGAATGGATATGTATTTCTTCTTGTAGGAGCTGCAGTGTCGTGGAAAAGTGCTAAGCAAAAGGCACTTGAAACCTCAACAATGGAGGTTGAATTCATAGCCTTGTTTGAAGCCACGAAGAAAGGGATGTGGCTGAAAAATCTCATCACATTCATGACATTGGTTGACACCATTTCGAGGCCATTAAACATGTTTTGTGACAACAAAGCAACTCTGTTCTTTTCAAAGAACAACAAGAAATCAGAAGCAACTCGTTTAATGGATGTCAAGTATCTATCAGTGAAAGATTATGTGAAGAAATGAGAGATTTGTGTTGAGCACATAGACACAAAGTTGATGATAGCCGACCCATTAACAAAGTCACTAGCTGTGGGGGTGTTTAAAGATCATGTTGCAAACATGGGGCTGCACAAAAACTTTGAATCTACAGAAATGTGGGAGTAAATAAGGCTTTCATGTACAAGTTAATTTTCATTTGTTCATTTCAAGTTTATGGCTAACAATGTGTTTTCATTTTGAACAATGATTAACATCAAATAAATGCATAATCATCATTCCAAAGAATGAGTTATTCGAGTGTTTATCATGCAGGAAACTTGAATCGGAAAAGTCTAGTGATTGAAGACAGTGGTTCTGAAGTTAATCAATAAGGTAAACTGGACAAAATGTGGGAGAAAGTAAAGAAATGCCAGTTATTTATTGTCATTAGAAATGTGTATAAATGGATGAATACACTTGCATTATACGGCATGAGTTTAAGGACTTTGATCTCAGGGTGAATACAGTACTAGTACATGTATTATTTTCTGAGGTTCAATCCCCAAATGATTGCTGGTAAATGTGAATACGACATTAATTGCGTAAAACTCAACGTGATCACATAAGGATGAGTTTATATTAGACATGGAACCTTGAAACCACAACTAGTTAGCGCCCATGTGAGAGAATGTAAGAATCCTACGTGGACTTAACAAGTTGTGATAAAGGAGAGTTCATGTGTTGATAATATAATTCTTAAGAGTTTTAATATGTGGAAAAGTTAATGTCCAATTATTGTGGAAACACATTCTAAATATTGGGAAATAACTTCTTTGTTTAACTGATATTCCATCACTCCACGTCTACAAGGATTTGGGGCAACGGGTTAATAACCACACTTCCACGATAGATGGAAGTTGGCTGCGTTGCCTCTATAAATGCAAAAATGCTCCCAAAGACACGTTCTGAGATTAGGGTTCTATCACCATAAGAACATAAAGGCTTTCAATGAGTAGAAGAGTTTTCTGAAGCAACCATTAACGATGTCTTCCTCAGGTAAACATGCGTTGATCTTTTCTTTCTTATGTGACTAGTGTTATCAGTTAGGTGTGTGAATCTTCCAACATGCACCATGTATGAGTGTGAAGCAATACACATGGGCAGCAAAGCAGATCATGTGAAGAAGAGCTGCAAGAGCTTTCATAAAGATGTTGTGTACAAGGTTGCGGTGAAGGTAGCGGTGGCGCAGGAGGACATGATTAAATGCATGTTTGAGAATCCAAGGTTTGGGAACTTACAGGAAGAGGAGGAAGAGTATTTTAGTGGCAGTATTGTGGACTCCATCAAAGATCAGGATCGAGTTTCGACTGACCCTGCGCCTGTGCTTAACAGATCAAATTTTTACCATGAAGAAAGGTTAGTTTTCATGATACATAGAAAATGGTCATTTTTGTTCGTAATACATATTAGCATGTTTTGCATAATTTTAATGTATTAACTAACTGTGGTGTTTGATTAATAAATTGATAAGGAGTAGAAGGCTGGGTTTGCTGCAGAAATAGTAGGCAAGGCTGGGTTTGCTGCAGAAATAGTAGAAGAGAATAGAGAGAAAGCAGCGGTAAAAGGAAAATGCATACCTCGTAAACTATCTTCTTCTGCTGCATCAAAACAAAGAAAACAAATAATTGCTCGGCCTTATAATATGTATGTCCGAACAAAGTTGTAATTACCAGCACTTTTTAGGGGTTTTACTTTTACTTTGGCTTCTTATAGTTATGAAGAAATATGGTAACTGTTGGGTGGAAAGTAAAAGCAGTTGGGAAGATAAAATCATTCCGTCGAATTAATTTGAAAATGACGGGTGGGGTGATTCCCTTTGCGACTGTTCCTCTGTCCATTGGTTTGTTGCGGTAATCAGAAGAAAAATTATGCATGCAACCGGGATATATCCTCTAATTGTATAAAAATTATTATAGAAACAGGATATATTTGTTTCTCCATTTTGGCCAAATGGGTGTCCGACGACGACGATATTTTTGTCCTTGTGAATGTTGCGTAGGTGTACCAAGCTATAGATTGGCCCTTACCATGTTTTGGTTCACTACTACCATTCCAGATATTCTTTACTTTTGTTTGGGCTTGAAATACAGGATTTGGACCGAGAAAAGATAACTCAAGTTAGAAGGTCGTGACTCTCGGCCCAAAAATGATTCCTTAGGGCAATTCACTCTCAACCCAAAAGGGCATCAATTCGACTGAGCCCTGATAAAAGTAGGACTACTAAGGGATCAAACTTAGACGTGACTCAGTTGAGTCTTGGTTAAGTTAAAATTGTCAAGAATTAGGATGAAGTTTTGATAAGATTTGAATTATTCTAGGAATTGAAATCTATGGCTGATCAAATAATGAATTAAGTGCACAAAGAGACTAGGTTCAGAATCCTAGTTCAAGCAAAAAAATCCGAGATTGGATGGAGATCAAGCTTCAGTTAAGGAAGGGACCAAAAGGATAATTTCAAAGGATATCCAAGTGGGTGTCGAGGAGGCGTAGTCCTATTAGGACTATACCTTAGTAAGCTTGGTTATCACAAAATACATACCTACAAATAAAAGTAGTTCTACAACATGAGAGACCCCTTAAACTCAACAAACTGCTTCGCAAAAAAGCTTGCTTTACGCGAAACCCTTCTCACAACCTTGAGAACAATTCTAATTATCCTAACCCTTTGGTCAGGATATATTCATTTCGTTGGAACATCAATGTGTTCTTCAATTCGTTGGAACATTACTAGAGTCATAAAACCAATTGTTATGGGAGTACCTCCAGTTCGGTGGAACAACACTACTTCTATTTCAGTAGTTATCTACCCAAGTCTTAGCTAGTGAAGAGTCTTCAATTCTTTCGCCTAAAGAGGTCACTTCATTAGCTTCCCCAACAAAGTGAGGTGTTCTATGATCAGTCACTTGAAAGTACATTTCAGAATTCGGCATTCAGATGGCCGAACAATATTTACGATAAAGACACTCATCTCCTTAAAGTATCTTTGCCCTTATAGCCTGACACAGACTTGACGCACTTATATTCTCACGAACATAGTTGAAGTTGCCTAAGCTGGTGCTGAAAATCCTGAACTTCGCAGTGAATTAAGCAACATTGTCTTTAGGTTTTAGAACTCTAGGCTAAGAGGCGTTCTTTCCTCAACTGTAGTTGCTGAAGTGTAGAATTCAGCAACGCATTCTACACCACCATCACATCTATTTTACTCGTCAGACCAATCTCGGTCGCGAGTGGGTAAGCCTGCATTCACAAGAATGACGTAGTTAGCTCAATAATTTCTCAACCTGTGGGCCATGTAGCTTTGTAATTTTTAGGGTCAACATTTTGGCACACTCAGTGAGACTAAGTGGTAAAAACTATGAAGTTTATGACCATCAAAACACGCTCTGTGAAGAAGAAAACAATGATAGGAAAAAACCTCAACAAATCAAGCAATTGTCCCTTCCTGCGTAAAACTGGCACATGATACTCTTATTGCAGTCACGCAAGACTTTACGGCACGTCGAGAAGTGGAAATAAATCTCGACAACCAGAATTAACGATGGTAGCTATTACAAGGACCACTAAGCCCGCTCTCTTTAGACCTCCAGAATGAATGGTCAAGAAAGATGATGATGAGAGTAATGAGGCTTGGATGTACTTCCTTAAACCCATATTCGTTGCAAGCTCAACGAACACCAGATATCTTTAGCTTACTTTGGAACGTGAGATCGGCCGATTTAATCGCAAACAAGATACATCAAACCACTACTATGAGGGAATACAATAGTCTCATGAGGAAATGAACCATTTGTTAACAACATTTATTCACCAAGCTTTTGTGACATGTATGAATTGCCTAAGCATGTTAAGCAATACTATTCTTTGCTTCGACTGAGGATATAGAGGCATAGTATGTCAACATTAACGTTGCAGAAAACATTAACGACGAGCCATTCATGTGTAAAGCATTGACTCATCCCAACACAAAAGATGTCAAAACCTGAACAGCTTTAGCTAGCGGCAGTCCAAACGTCTAAGGTCTACACCTTTGGTATCACCCATGCTGATGTTATTTTTTTATCAGCTCTTTGTAGCAAAAATAATCAATCTTCAACTAGGCCATGTCGTACTTACGGCCGAAGATTTGAAAGAAAAAAAAAAAAAAAGAAAAGGTCAATTGCAAGGTCCACAACTCCAACAAGCATTCCACCAACAACTGTGTAGCCTTTAATGATGCTATTCAAGATTGGATAGATAATAGAAAGATCAAGTTTCATGGGAAAGCATAAATATTGGTAGATACTGACCCTTTCCTAACAGCAATGGTCAATATGGTAAACGGCTACATACCCAAGAAGAATGGTTAGCCGAAGTTGAAGATTGACATCATTCCTTTCCTAGCAGCAATTGTTCATATACCTAAGACGAATGATCAATCAAGGTTAAAAATTAATCATGCTTAATATAATTCTCCTGTACAGTAACGTGTGGCCACCCAGCATGCCAAGCGCAATTCGGTCAGTCAAGAATCAAGCAAATAAGATTCGTCAGTGGTGTTGTGCAACCGATGCAAGTCTATTGTAAAACTTACAAGATCACGTGAGCCATCTGACCAAGGTTAGGAGCAAAACACATTAGGAGTTTTTAGCAAATTAGGACCACGACTTGAAGATCAGAAGCCTCGTGTTCGGTGATAACTTGAAGTTGATAAAGCATTTTACGATAAAGACACCCAGGTGGGTGACATAAGCACATTAACTACACAAAGGACTTTCAAGCCATTGAAACCAACATATACTCAGTTGTATAAACACAATCTTCCGACTGATGCATATAATGCAAGGTCCAAAACACAGAAATCATCTTCCAAACGAAGTCTCCAACGCTAAAAAAGAAGCATCTCATGTATGGTAGCCGGAAGCAGAAATTGAGTTAAATTATGTGGAACAAGTCCCTACAATTCTTACTAGATAGCCGAAGGGAAAAAGGTTCAAGTTCCAACAATGGAAATTGAAATTGAGGAATCCAAGAAATGGATCAAGCTATTACTTTGGCTAGACAAGTTAAAAGCAAGGATTGAACCTTTCGCCAAGAAAGCTCTTCCTTTGATTCCCCCATAGGAACCCTTGGTCAAGGTTCAACACCGTAGGTGAGTTCGGCCAACGATCGGTATGGTTTTCCCAAAGAATGCCAAGATTGTATGGACATGGCTTTGACTAGTCCTGCGGCCAAAGATGCCATGATCCAAAGGAATTTAGATCTAACTATTTTAGCCAGTTTCCAACACATGCGCAAATCCAGAGTGCAGGGATACCTTTCTGGTATTTTTAAGTGTTATCGGTCATCACATTGTTCAACCTAACGCAGAAGGAAGTAGAACGAGTCAGGCGACTTCATTCATATCTAGACGCTCTGGATGCCAAGATTGTCTTCCAATGCCAAATGTGCAAAAAAGCTCAATCAGAAGCAACCGAGTCCAAATTTAGTTTGTTAGACAAGAGGGTTGTGTTAAACTCGGCTGAGGAGGATCAAGATGATACCATGAGACCCTCACTTTTAGATAACATGGAGATTAGCATGGTTCTTCTTTCTGAATTTCGAACAGATGTTAACCAGCTGAATTTGTTATATTGAGATGTGACAGTGAAGGACATGACTCATGTCAACTTTGTGGTCACTAATTCAGTCAAGACAATTAATCAGGAGGAAAGGCTAAATGCTACTTTATCTTATATTTTTCCTTGTAGTTCGACCACTAACACAACATCTCAAGTCTTTGTAAGTGACTGATTAAATCGAAGGACTTCCAATTTTCCCGTTGATGGCCAACGCATGGCTCGGGTAAACTACTTTCCAACCACTCATGGATAAATGCTGTGATTGAAACATGTCTACCCATGCAAATAGCCATGTGTACATGTCAACGTGTGGCTCGGGTAAACTACTTGTTCTTACAGGTTATGTCTCTTCATAGACTCCTATTTCTGTTGATGGCCAACGCGTGGCTCAGAGTTGAAATATGAACATACTTGTTCTTACAGGTTATGTTAGAAAGTTGTCAGGTCAACCAACTATCTTGAGCGGTCAAAAAGTACTTTAGGTTCAACGTTTTTCCCTTCTTGTATGTAGACAATCCATGCTAGAAGCGGTCATTGATGGCGATCGTCTTCTGTTGTTGCAATAACCTCTATCTACTGGATTACTTGGGCTAGCTTGTAAACCCAATGTCTTGATCTTCTCATACTTTTGTACGCTTTCTCAAGGTCCATCTATTAGGTTAAAAAATAAGTATAAATTATCTTAATATGCTTAAAAGGACCCTACGATAGTACAACTCAATCTGAGGATGCAATGTGGGTAGTCAGTTCTCTAATTCACAGAAAAAAAAATTTGGTTCATAAAAAAATTAGTGTCCATTCCCAGTAATGTTTTACAAAACAATTTTTGAATAACTATTTACAAAAATAAAATGACAAATAAGATTTTACATTTTTGTGATTTGAGAATGCATCTGGTAACTTAATCCGAGAATTGTTTTTAAAAATGAAAACATTGAAAATGTGTCTAGTACATGTTGATGCACACAAATAAGTTGTATGGTACATGTTGATGCACACAACTAAGTTAACTTTGGAATAATGTAAAATGTCGTATATTGAATTTGTAAGGGTGCTTTGGGTCATCAAGTGAAGATGATATGTAGAAAGATAAAAGGTAAAGAAGTAGACATAAGGTGTAGATGGTTCAAACTAAGTTAATTAATCATTTACATATAAATATTAAAATGATACCTCGTTAGTAATTTTCACCTTAGGCCTCATTGGGTATTGGGATGGCATTGCAACCCAGTAATTTTCACTTCTTTGTTGTGTAGTTTAAGGTCTAAACGAAACCAAACTGAACAATACCTACCTTTCACATTAGAGACAATGTTGATAAACATGACCCAAAGTAATAATAATTTAGAGAGATCAAATGTTAAGTTTAGGTCTTAGCTAAGTCTGGCTTTCCTTGATCCAAAATGTAAACGTTAAACTTCTATTATCACACCAACCTCAACGTAGGGCTAGCATAGTAATAGAGTTCTTAGAAGATGCAAGATGATGAAGACTAAGGCTTACTCTCCTAGGAATTCACGTTTGGTTCATGCATTGCATAACAATCTGCATTTGTGTTTCATGCCTAGTCAAGTTTGTACATGCGTAATTAACTTGTCACGCGACCTGACTTTTACGCTGGACGTATCATGCCACACCTCAGCTTATAGCTCGGTCCTTGATGAACCTTGATGAACCCATCTCTGCATTTTGATTGAAACGTTCTAATTAAGAATATCTCAGTCCTTGCATTCATTTTAGTAACTCAGCTTATAGCTCTTATCTTTAGAACTCTTGGTACATATTCCTTCTAAATCTTCTTAGTCTGTTGATGTTCGATTGAGGAGATTTATGCTGTTGTTGGATCTTCATCTTTCATCGGTGCCACAAGTGAAGAGCTCGTGCTTGAGTTGTCATCGTTGTGAAGACCGTCATTTGATGTCGTGCTTGAGCTTGTGTTTGAATGATAATTGTATGAACTTGATATTCTGCTAGTGACTGGAGCTCTTTAGAGTTCACTCGATTTTTCACCCAGTTATGTGTTTTCCGGGCACAAATCTTGCGTGATGTTTAGTTATTTGCCTATTAATTACTTGCCTGACTAACATTGTGTAATTAGTCAAGTGTTTATGCGAGACAACTGTATGTTTAATTGTTGTTATACATGAATGTCAGTCTGGGGTGGTCCTACATAGGAATAGGAAATATAGAATCTATTACTGCATATTATTGCAGGAGATTCCGCCGCGTATGAATTTCAGGAATAGGAACCAGACAGTTTATTACTACATATTATTGCATGAGATTCCACCTCCTATCAATTTCATCAAGTACTCCTTAATTAAAAAAATTAAAAATGCACATTGATAAAAATTAAAAATAAAGGAAAAAAAATAAAAACAAATATATATATATATAAACTCTCATGATTGTTGAAAGATGGAGTTGAATCTTAATAGAAACAGTACCCGATATATAGATTACTAGATCCCATGTGGTGTGAATAGTTATACACCGGTTGCTGAGTCCACACCCAACGAGCACTGCATCTAATTACACGCACATGCTTTTCTCGCTGGACGTGTGAAAGATCCCCCACAATGTATGTAAAACGAACTGTTATTAATTCAGCAATCAATATAAGATGTTGGATACAACGATTTTGTCTCTTGGATACACAACACGCAATAGAATTCCTCTTAATATTTTGCAACTTCTTTCTACACGGGTCTGCATTGGAAAATCATATATAATAATAGGATTCTTCTATATATTACTATGGATTTTTATTCAAAATAGTTCTAGATATTTGCATAACTTCTTATTTTGGTTTCTAAAATTTGAAATCGATAGAATTCGTCTCAAAGATTGTCCATCACCAATCATTTAAGTCATTCCATGAAAAATCTCTATTAAATAAAGATAAAATGACAAAAATACCGTCAATTTTTGTCAAATCATTTTAGCCTATTGTTTATTAAACTGAGGGTAGTTTTGTCATTTTAATTTTTATTTAACATAACTATTCACGGAATGACCAAAATGATTGATAGTGAATAATCTTATGGACCACTTGTATTTATTTCAAATCTCAGGAATTAAAGTGAGGAGTTGTGTAAATCTCAAAGACTATTTTGGCTAAAAAGCCTATTAATATTAATGCTTTTCCATCCATTCCTTTAGCTCGATCATATGCACATGCATGATATGTGTGTGTGTGTGTGTGTGTGTGTGTACACATGCGCGCGCACACACAAAGGCCCTTTAAGGAAAGGGATTCTTATTTTTTTGAAAGAAATAGGGATTAGTTGTGAGACTCACTCTACATTGAACTTCAACAATCTGAACCTTCTATTTTGTAAATCTTAATTCATAGATCATCCTTTCAAAAATTCAATTCAATCCGAAACCATTTGCATATTTAATTATTACAACCAAATTTCATTGTTTCTTATAGAACAAAGTTCTTTGAACTCAATTAGATGTCGCAAATATTTCCGAGTTGACTAATATTTTGCAAGCAATGATCTATGAAGTGCGACTTGGAAAATAGACAGTTCGGATTGTTGAAGTTCGATGTGGTATATGCCCCACAATTAATTCTTATTTAAAAAAAAATATATATATATATAGATAAGGGGTCTGAAAAAAAAAACTATATATATAGATAAGGGATCTCATCTTTTTTTTTTTAAATGGAGATGAGTTGTGGGGCCTATTCCACTTTGAACTTTAATAATCTGAGCCATCTATTTTGTAAGTCTTGATTCAAAGATCATCCTTGCAAAAATTTAATTCAATCCAAAATCATTTGCCTGTTTAATTATGACAATGAAATTTCAACGTTTTCTTTGAACAAAGTGTTCTTCAATTTCTTTGAACTCAATTAGATGCCTCAAATATTTCTGATTTGGCTAATATTTTGTAAGGATGATCTATGAAGTGCTATTAAAAAATAGACGGTTTGAATCATTAAAGTTCGATTTGATGAGCCCCACTACTAATCCCCATTTTTATAAAAAAATGGAGATCCATTTCTTGAGGCCTCATATATACATATATATATATACATATACATACATACATATATATATATATATATATATATATTTATATATGAAGTACTATTCAAAAGAGGAAGAAGAAAAACATCCCACTCACACTTCTTTGGAATTTGGAAACATGAAAGTTCCATGGATAGTAGTTATTGGATATTTTGAAGGATAAAGAAATTAAAAGAAAAACAATTGTTAAAATTTTAAAGAGACAGGTTAAATAATCTAACAACATTATTGCTTTCAACTTAACCACTTGTAGCTTAAAAGGTGTAGGATCTTATATTCCCCTCTAAGGTTCCTTTTTTCTTCTAAAACTTTGGTATTCTTCACTATTCCCCTCCACCATAGTTACCCAACAACAACAACAAAGTCTTATTCCACTAAGTGGGGTCGGCTATATAAATCCTAGAATGCCATTGCGCTCAGTTTTGTGTCACGTCTTCCTTTAGATCCAAGTGGTTCAAGTCTTTACTTAGAGCCTCTTTCCAAGTCTTCTTAAGCCATCCACTATTCCTTTGGTCCTAAGTCTCTATCTCGTAATCACATCGTATAACCGGAGCGTCTGTAGGTCTTTGTTTCACCGTCTTACAAAGTTATTATGCATTTACTTTATTTGTATTTTTACATAATAAAAATTAAATTCATAGTGAATTTTTTTATATAACCGCAAATGTCATGTTGTCTTACTAATCTAATCTATTATAACAAGAGTAAGCAACACATATTTATATTTCAAGCTCTATATATGTGTGAATAATATACGCTTATTATAACATGCACCAATTAGCATCAGTACATAACGGTGTTACAGTAGCTAATAAAACTAAATGTTTCTCTGTACTGGCAATGGGGCAGCTACTTAATTGGACGTGTGAACGAACATGGGTAAGACTTTCTCCGTTCTTTCGCATGCAATATATATTTAACATAGGTTCTAGTTTTATAATCCCTCATGTCCTACAAATTATACAATAATATTGGAAGGACGAAATGGATCTCATCTTACACATTGAAATTAATGCCAACTGCGGAGGAGAGGGCATAAGAAATGGCCCGCAAGACTCTCTTTGTTTC
Source organism: Pyrus x bretschneideri (assembly GCF_019419815.1). NCBI lineage: Eukaryota > Viridiplantae > Streptophyta > Magnoliopsida > Rosales > Rosaceae > Pyrus > Pyrus x bretschneideri. The sequence goes on from NW_025999479.1 coordinate 2,484,240, forward strand.
AATGACTCTGCATGTGACTGGTAGTGTATGTGCTCCCTCCCTTCCTCCGAAGTCCAATAGCCTCACTATATATATATGTGTGTGTGTGTGTGTGTGAATGCATTACGTTTCATTCCATAGTTTCCACTCTTGTTCTTCACGTTCGATTTCACTTAGCCTTTCCCTCCTCTCTTGGCACTTGTCTCAGCCTTGCTAAAAATAATATTCTTGGCCATGGCCATGTCTAGGGTGGTCGTGTTGTTGGTTCTCTGCGTGCTTCCGGGGCTTGTTAGCGCACGCACGTTGGGCAATCCCTTCCACGTTCAAGGTCGCGTCTACTGTGACACTTGCCGATGCGGTTTTGAGACGACTGCCACGAATTACATTTCTGGTAGTCCTTCTAAACTGATTTGATTTTTGTTTATATGTTAAAACTTACCTGTAATGATAAGTAGCCTGGCATACATATCTTATGATCACATAATTAGCTCACCACGTTATATGTCAATCAAATGGGATCAGAAAATATAAATAGTTTCTTAGTGTACAGTATTATAACAGTTATTTTCCTAAAACATTTATATGCGTATTGTCTGTTGCGATGTGCTTGTTATTAGGTGCAAGGGTGAGAATTGAGTGCAAAGACAGGAACACCTTGCAGCTTGCATACAGCGTGGAGGGAGAGACTGACTCGACTGGAACATACAACATTTTGATTGAAGAGGACCATGAAGACCAAATTTGTAAGTCTGTACTTGTTAGCAGTCCCATAAGTGACTGTAAATCGGCAGATCCTGGACGCAGCCGTGCGAACGTTGTAGTCACCCGTTACAACGGTGTGGTTAAGGACAAGCGTTATGCAAATAACATGGGCTTCTTCAAGGACGAGCCATTGGCTGATTGTGAAAAAATCCTCGAGCAATACAAGAACTACGATCAGCAGGAATAGAAGAAGAGCTAGCTTCTTGTTAGTCCATGTGGCCTCACTTTAGAGTTAAGTTATGTTGTTCTTTGCTATACGTATATGCCTATCATTGATCTCAATGATGGTATTAGTTTCTTTTCAAGTTTGTTTAGTTTGTGGACAATTATAATGTTTCTATCTTAATGTTCTGTTTCATCTAAATATATGTACTTTGGTCACTTAATTTGTGGCTTTCAATACGGATCCAGCTTCATCTTTAAACACAGTTTTCATATAAAAACAAAAAAAAAAACAAAGTTTAGCCCATAAATTCACAAATGTCACTTATTATATAAACTTTCAAATATAACCAAGAAAATAGACTCAATTACCCTCAACAACAATGAATTACAAAAATGAAACATAAAAATGATAGGGCTTTCGTCAAGCAGGGATGTGATTAATACAGTTAGATTTGGCAATTTCTTGCACGACCTGTTAATCCTGCAAGAAATAACGAGTTTCGTGTAAACACGTTAACTAGTCGGGTCGTTATCTGGTGACAACATAATCCATAAACCCTAGATGTATATTTAATCGTCGATTGTGGTTTATTTTTACTCTCCATACTCCTCACCAGATTTCGTCCTTTTATTTTATTTTTTTTTTTTTTTTAAAAACATGATCTTTTAGTAGATCCAAGAAAGATGAATGGTTTGATAGGCGATATCACCAACCAATATGATGCATTCAGGTGAAAGAAACCATTTCCAATTATGATGAACGACGAAATCCACATTGGCTGGTGGATCAGCTATGGACGGTACACCCTGATGTCCGCCAACTCGTTGCTAAACTCTAGATTGAGAGAAGGGAGAGCTCTAACCCTAACTTCATTTGTCGTGCCCTCCCAATCTCCATCGACGACCAGTATGTTCTTAAACCAATCGCTATCCTGGCAAGGAACATCCTGAATGTATGAATCCCAAACGAGACTAGGTCTGGCTAAGAAATAGTGACATACGCCGAAACCCATCCTGATGATAAGCAGCATTCTAAATTCTTGAATGCCCAGGCCAGCCCCATACCACTGGTTTAGCAATTCAAAACACGTGACGAGTTTGAAGGTTGCTGGAGAAATGTCGCAGATGACAAAGTCATAACAAAAGGCAAGATACTTTTCAAGAAATCAGAAAGAGGGAAACAAAGGCCCAAGTTTAAGAACCAAGGATAAATTTTGGTGCTGGGGGTTCAGACGGCGTTGGGAGTGTAGCATGAATATCATGGGCCGACTCCCACCAGACTCTACATTGGCCCAAGAGATCTCGATGGTTTTCATCAAAGGTTCGGCCTTCCTCCTGATTGCGAACCTTCATTGGAGGAAGATTGTAAGGCGTAATCCTGGGTGATTTGGTGCTCTTGCTTGAAGATGCCATAGATAAGACTTTTAAGAAAACAAGGAGAATTTTGAAATTAGTACGAAAAGAGAGTTGGAGCCTTTTTTGCGACAGCAAGTGAATCATTTAGTTGTCGAATATTGAAGAATATTTCTTGTTTTTTGTGTAACACCACCATCGCAAAGTCTCATCATTACAAATTTTATGGCACAATATTCAAGATCGCACGTCTAAATCCAAAACGCCACCATTTCAAGGCCCAAAAGTCGAATTAGACATAAATAAAGATTGAAGACTAAAATGGTATGTATTCTAGCTTACTCCGAAAGACATGGTCTTTGGATAACAATACACCCTCAATGAGGAACGGGTTGCCTCTCAGATGCATTGTTAGGGGCAATTATGAGACCATGATTTACCAAGGTTGGATTAAGGCTAATCCGAATACAGCTACCGCAGAAGTCTGGTCATAGACTCACTAGCTCCATGCAAAGCTGGATCAGATGGAGTAGTGGTGCCATCATCACCTTATTCTGGGACAATAGACAAAGTCTTAGCGACTTTGCTAGATAACCATGCTTGTTCAGCGAGACACGCAATTTGGTCTTGATACGGACCCAATCAGATGGAGTTCCTACAATCTAGGAATTGGCGTACGCCGCAAGTAATCAGGCTTTTAAGAGGGTGCAATATCTACTTTTAGATATCTTTAGGATTCTCCCAGCTTAAAATGAGGAATTTATCCTAAAAAGGTCTCTCTCCTAAAGGTATAAATACATCTATCTAGGCTTCATCTCTGGTAATACAATCTAAACACTTCAATTTTCTTGACCACTGTTTGAGTCTAAAATTATTCACTAACTTGATTCTCGAAGAGCCTTTAGCCGACACCCTATCCCTACAGTTTTAGGCTTGCTCATGATTGTTTATTGTTTTGCAGGTTGCTCGAGTTTATGCACAACCACTACTCACAACAGTGCACGAATTTGGTTCCAACAAGACCTTTTTAGGATAAAATCCTTGTTCAAAGCCGGAAGAATCTTAAAGGATATCTAAAAGTAGATATTGCACCATCTTAGGAGTTATTATTACTTACGACACACGCTAATTCCTAGATTGTAGAAACTCCAAGACTTATAAGGATTTGATTGAGTCCATATCTAGATCAGATCGCGTGTCTTGCGAAATAAGCATGGACATCCAGCGAAGTCGCTCAGACATCGCCATTTGCCCCAGAATAGGGTGATGGTGTCACCATTGCTCCGTTTGATCCAACTTCGCTCGGAGTTGTCCAAACTTCTAAGGTAACTTTATTCGAATCAACCTTACTCAGGTTGTTGGAAATCAGGTCCCACACCAACAACTCTATTCGTTGGGCAAACTCTATTTCGCCCAACGAATTTGTGTTTTCGTTGAAAAAGGCCTCAAGCGACAGGTTTTGCTCGACTAATCTTTACCAACGAACTTCCATCGACTAAAGTTCATAGCGAAGAAAACCACTTTGACACGACAAAACCTTTTTGTCTGGCAATGTGTTTTGCAGTAATAAATTGTTTGCGATTAACTCATTATTTATTAATTTCAAACCTATAACCTTTTATTTATAAGTGCAGAGAATTACTGCGTTTCAGTTATAACTTGCTATAGTTATCTCTTATTTAGTCAAATAAGTGTTTATAGTACACAATGATTTGTTGAGAAAAGTGAAGTTATTGCGTGTAAAATTCACTTCTCTTTGTGAATTAGATTAAAGGACTATGATTATTTCCTCTCCTTTTTTTATTCCCTTTCATCCTCTCTTCTCACGTTCTCTATTTTGTTTTTCTTTTCCTATAAAAAACTAATATAAGATATTGATCTGGTTTAACCGTGATCCTTCAAATAAGAGGGAAGGGCATCTAGCTCTCACTGCTGCCCCCAAAGCTTCCAGAACTCTATGGCATGGACGGTTGGGCCATCCTTCTGTCGCCATTCTCAATAAGCTAGCTTCTACTTCTAGTATTTCTATGCTACAGAATAAAAGTACTTCTCTTTGCTCATCTTGTGTATTAGGCAAATGTTCTTGGTTGCCATTTGTATCTACCATTAGTACTACAACGAAACCACTAGAACTCATTCATACAGATGTTTGGGGACCCTCCCCTATTACTTCTAAGGAAGGTTTCAGGTACTATGTCATATTTGTGGATGACTTTACCAGATACTGTTGGTTCTACCCTCTGCGATACAAACCTGATGTACTCTCTTGTTTCATGCAATATAAGTCTTTGGTTGAAAATGTTCTGTGCACAAAAATTATTGCCTTGCGATCTGATTCTGGTGGTGAATTCATGAGTAATCCATTTTCCAATTTCCTGGCCCAGCATGGTATTCAACGTCAGTTATCCTGTCCTTACACCCCTGAACAAAACGGATGTGCAGAACGTAAGCATCGCCATCTTGTGGAAACTGCAAGGACTCTATTGGTAGCCTCTAAAGTCCCTCATCTATATTGGGTTGAAGCGTTTGCAACTGCAATCTATCTCATAAATAGGTTGCCTACTCTATCTCGACCTTCACCTTGGGAGTCTATTTTCCAGAAGGCACCTAGTTACAGTAGACTGAGAGTCTTGGGCTGCTTATGCTTCCCATGGTTGAAGCCTTATATTTCTTCCAAGCTGGATGCTAAGAGCAAGCATTGTGTTTTTCTGGGGTACAATCTCAACCATAAAGGTTACAAATGTCTTGATCCTGTCACAGGGAGACTTTACATCTCTCGACATGTGTTATTTGATGAGATCACTTTTCCATTCCATACTCTCCCTCATACTTCTATCTCTTCCCACCCTCCATCTACCATCTCAACCCCTTCCATACCATTTTCTCTCACTTTTACCTCAATTCCTCCCATTTCATCTCAACCTGCACCTTCCCCTCATCCTGTACTATCCCATCAACCTGTTCCTCATCCTGCCTCTTTCCCAGATTCCCCACCCCTTGCCTCTTCCCCACCACCATTGAACACTCATCCTCTGCAAACCCGCTCAAAGTCTGGTATACACAGGCCTCGAGCCCTCACTGCCACTAAACATCCACTTCCCTCTCATTTGTTACCAGATTATCTTCCCACCACTTATCTCCAAGCATCCAAACATCAACATTGGCGCAATGCAATGTAGGAGGAATTTACTGCTCTATTACACACTCGTACCTGGTCTCTTGTTCCTTCACATCCATCTCAAAACATTGTTGGTTGTAAATGGGTTTTTCGGATTAAACGGAAACCTGATGGATCTATTGATCGTTATAAGGCCCGGCTGGTTGCCAAGGGTTTTCATCAACAAGGAGGTCTTGACTACATTGAGACCTTTAGCCCTGTGGCTAAACCTATGACAATTCGTATTCTCCTCACTTTAGCTACTCAATTTGACTGGTTCTTGAATCAACTTGATGTCAGCAACGTTTTCTTGCATGGTACTCTCTCTGAATCGGTCTTTATGCAGCAACCTCCTAGATTTACAGATCTCACTAAACCGAATCATGTCTGCCAGCTCCATAAATCCTTATATGGTCTGAAACAGGCTCCTCGAGCCTGGTATGATAAACTGCATGTTGCCCGTCATTCTCTTGGCTTTGTTGGTTCTCAAAGTGACCACTCACTCTTTGTCAAAACAGACCCTTCCTTAATATTCATCCTGGTTTATGTGGACGATATTCTGGTTACTGGTCCTTCATCTGTTGCTTGTCAAGATGTGATTCACAAACTCAGTGATATGTTTCCCATTAAGGATCTTAGAGCTTTACACTATTTTCTTGGCATTGAGGTCAAGTGTTCTTCTACTGGTATTTTCTTATCTCAAACCAAATACATTCTCGATTTCCTTACTAAAGCAAACATGGTTGGTGCCAAGCCCTGTAGTACACCCCTTAGCACCTCCAAACTTGATCATGACTCTCCTCCTCTTGAGAATGTTACCGAGTATCGATCCTTGGTAGGTGCTCTCCAATACTTAACCTGGACAAGGCCCAATCTCAATTTTGCTGTCAATCTTGTCTGTCAGTTCATGCATACTCCACGAGTGTCTCACTTTCAAGCTGTCAAGCGCATCCTTCGGTATCTTAAGGGCACTATTGATCTTGGCCTTTGGTTTACTAAATCCTCCTCACCTCCCTCTCTCACGACCTTCTCTGATGCTGACTGGGCAGGTTGTTCGTTAGATAGGCACTCTACTGGAGGTTATTGCATCTATCTGGGACACTCTCTTATCAGTTGGAGTGCTAAAAAGCAACTCACTGTTGCTTGTTCCTCCACCGAGGCTGAATATCGATCCCTTGCCAACACTGCTTCTGAAATCACTTGGATTTGTAAACTGCTTACTGATATTGGGTATTGTTTACCTTGCTCTCCTCAACTTTGGTGTGACAATGTCTCTGCTCTGTCCCTTGCTAAGAATCCTGTTTTTCATGCTCGGACCAAACATGTAGAGATTGATTATCACTACATCCGCCAACAGGTCCTGGCACAGCAAGTCTCTCTTCATTTCATCTGCTCACAAGACCAAGTGGCTGATATATGTACCAAGTCTCTGTCCAAGCCCAGATTTCTATTCCTCCGTGACAAACTTCCACTTCGAGCTCTCAAGTTTCGTTTGAGGGGGGATATTAAGGATAATATTGTAAATTCATCTTCAAGGGATAATACTTAGAGGCTAAGGAAAACTGTTAGTCTGTTATAGTTAGTTTTCTCTTAGTTAGAAAGTGTTGTGATTTGTTTGGCTCACAACTTGTATATATACTCATATTGTAATCTTATTCATTTTGTGAAATGAAAATATAATTTCCAAACAGATGGGAAGGGAAGGAAAAAAAACAAAAAAAAAAAAGAAAAAAAAAAAAAAAAGGGGGATTATCTTCTCTTAGTTAAAAGGAGCTACTACGAGTCTACGAGGTCATTGCGGTAGGGGTTGGTAAAAAGTGGAGTTTTTGCAGTGGGGAAAACTGAAAAAGAGTTCCGCCACCTCTTTCCGATTATGTGTTTCCCTTCCCCTTCCCCTTCCCCACACCCTTCACAAAGCATTGATCCCTCCAAAGCTTTCAAATTTCCCAGAGGTCACAGACCCATTTTCTATTCATGTGAGTAAGTTTACCTCTTTATTTTTTCTTGTGAGATTTTTGGATTGAAATTTCGATCTGGACACTTTCTTCATTTAAGCTGGTTGGTTGTGTCCTCACTGTCCTGTGTAGTGAAATCTAACTCTGCAGCTTTTATTCCCATGAATCCGAACTTCTTTTATGTGTTTTCATTGAATTCAACTTTGTGTAAATTTATGTAAAAAAAGCCCAATTGAATGATGATGTTTGGTTATGATCTTGATGATGGAATTATATTCCATTCTCTTACTTTTTGTAAACTCTGCATTGTCCAAAGAAATGAAATAGTTTGGTTTTTGATGATGGCGTTTTTCTGGATATTATCAGAATGGTTGCCACGGCTTTCCGCCGTCCTGTTGGAGTCATTCAGCTCCGTGGTTCTGTTGGTGAGACTGGCTCTGCTAGAAATTGCAGGCAGTCATCTTTCAGATTTATTTCTAAGAATTTGGCGGCCGATGTTGGCTTGCTTAGAAAAGAACATTGTAGCTCTAGACAATGTAGACTGCATGTAATTCGTTCATCGTCTTCTCAAGCTTCGACAACTGATCCAATTTTATCCACCTCCCACGGTATTTCCAACAATGCTCAAAAGACATCAAGTGTGTTTATTCTTTTGTGTGACTCAGCGAGTTCTCTGCTAATTCTTGTGGCTACACTCTTGTTTGCAGGTGAAAGTTCTTTGATCTTAATTCGTCATGCTGAATCTTTGTGGAATGAGAAGAATTTGTTCACCGGTTGTGTTGACATGCCTTTAACCAATAAAGGTGTTGATGAAGCAATAGAAGCTGGTAAGAGAATCAGCAACATCCCTGTAGATATGATTTACACATCTTTGCTTATTCGTGCACAGATGACGGCAATGCTTGCCATGACTCAACACCACCGCAAGAAGGTATCTTTGCTCAATTTTCGAGATTTTTATTTGCACAAATTTTTCCTTCGAGATACTGAATCCTTACTATGAAAAGGAGTAATGTGTTAAGTAAATAATTGGTTCATTGATCAACACATGTGGAGGGCGTTAAGCATCAATATGTTAGTGTATATGAATATCATATTTATGGCAAGATTTGAACTTAGTTTTAGAGATAACATATATTTTAATTTTAGAGATAACATGTATTTTGTTGTCGCCATCCACTGATTTATAACGTTTATGTATAGAACAGAGTCAACTGTTCATTTTGAGATTGGAAAATGTTGTAGAAGTTCATATGAACCTTTTCAACAAGATCTTCAAATGCTGACGTTCATATGAAGTTATATCCATTTTTATTTGGTATCCAGACTTTTGACGTTTTGTATCTAGACTTTTGACTGATGTTGCTTGGAACTATCCACCCAAATGTTCTTGTTTCATGCTTTTATCTACCATGCAGGGACTTTTAGAGCCCTCTGTTGCCTGTATGATGTGGATCATAGAAAACCAGTATAATGCACATTCTGGAAAATGATGATTTTTGTTGATCTGGTTCCTTAGCTCATTAATCTATACTCTTTGCAATGCTAACCTTGAAGCTTTAACAACAAAACATGTATTAGCTACTTAAACCATGGAGGTCAGTTTAAACGTCTTGCCGCACTCACAAGCTTGTTACCATGATTATGATCTGGCAGGTTGACTGTACTTGTGATTTTAATGTTAAACAGTGTTACAAGACAGATTCAAAGGAAAGAGGGCAAGCAAGCCGACTTTTGGCCATACCATTTAATATCTAGAGTTCTAGATATTCTAACGTTATGCTTACCTTATGACTTTGACTGCTTTTTCTTAGAGAAAGACATATAAACTATTATTTGAAGATCAAATTCACAAAAACATCTATGTTATGCTTTTCAGGTGCCAATTGTTGTGCACAACGAGAGTATACAGGCAAAAACATGGAGTCAAATTTACAGTGGAGATACTAAAAAGCAATCAATTCCAGTTATAACTGCTTGGCAATTAAACAAAAGAATGTACTTTCTTATTATTAACTTATCATCGATTCATCCTAGATTTAACAAAATTTGAGAAGATAGCATTACCAGCTGTTGTATTCTACAGGTTTGGTGAATTACAGGGTCTTAATAAGCTGGAGACAGCTGAAAGATATGGAAAAGAGCAAGTGCATGAGTGGCGTCGGAGTTTTGATATTCCTTCCCCCAGTGGTGAGAGTTTGGAAATGTGTTCTCAAAGGGCTGTAGCCTATTTTAAAGAACAGGTAGGCAGATAAGTTCCAATATCTGATTTTAACATACAATTCCCATATAAAGCTGGGTATATGTTCTAGAGGTTCAACTCATGTTGATGTGTAAGTACCTGGACAAAAAATTACATTGCAGATTGAACCACAACTACAAACTGGAAAGAACGTTCTGGTTGCTGGCCACGGAAATTCATTGAAGTGTATTATTCATATCTCGAGAGATTAACTTCTCAAGAGGTAACAAACCATACTTCCAAAATTTTGTACCACCTATGAATATTTTATAGGGAACTTTAACGAAAAGCTTTCGGTACTGTTCACATTAACGAAAAACCACATTTTTACACTAAAAAGTCAATCCTAGTACTATTCATTTTACCCTTTATTTTGTCCTTATTGTTAAAATTCAAAGTTTTCAAGCCCTTTTCATTAGTTTTCCTTATTTTATATTAGTAAAAGTAATTGTCAGTATTTCATGTCAAACAGGTTATTAGCTTTAGAGTTATCAACCAGTGTACCACTGCTCTATATTTTTAAGGAGGGAGAGTTTATGAGGAGAGGAAGCCCAGTAGGACCTACAGAACCTGGTGTTCATGCTTATACTAAGGTGTTAATTTTTCTGCTCATATAAGTTGTTGCAATCCTGAAACCTTATAGCTTGCTGTGTGTATCCTTACATTATAAGCTATAACGGTGTTAATACCTTCAAATTCATTGCAATTATTTGGGGCTTTCGAGGAAGTGGGGTAGTGGGTTCATTCAAACAATCCCGAGCAAGCAGAGGTTTGGAGACTGTTCAGGCTATATATTTTGAAAGCTCTTTTATCAAAAGAAGCAGGGTTAAGCTTTACTTGAAGGGGTTAAAGTATGAACACTGGTTTCAATTCAAAATTTGAAACTTTTATAGGCAAAGTAATCTTAAAATTAATTGAAAATTCACACTACATTTTGCTCTGGTTGTAATAGTCCTTGACTTAAGCTGTGGCCAATTGAATTTGATTTATTAAATCGAATGGCTAGACAAATGGAGGGTGTGCAGGAGGGGAAAAATCGGTTGCAGAAGGCATTTCAGTAAGACTAAATGGGTATTTTTTTGAGTCTGGGACAGATCCAGGAAGTCTGAGGTGGGTTATAGCCCATCCTAGTATTAAGAATTAGAAACAAAGCTAGTTGAGTTCCAGCCAGCCCAATTCATATCTATGATTAACTTGTTTCTTCTTCAGCATTGCTTGTTTTATTCTTCTTAATACTCCAATTTGTCTTCTACTATTATTCTTCTAATATGGTTTATAATTTTGTTTCTAAATTCTAATTGAGAGATTTTTCAGTCAATATCTACTCTTAGGCTTTTATTGGGGGGAAAATTGGCTTAAAAAATTAAGCCATCGTTGTTTTTGAATCTTGGACCTGTCCCTTGTTGGGAGATCAGGATAGTAATTCAGTTGAAATAAAATTGTCTCTAGTACTCTGATCTGTGTTTGGTTGGCACAAAACAGGTCTTTTTGGGTCAATCGACGACGGTGATGAATGTGAGAAAATTACTTTTTCAGGTCTCATTACTAGATGTTTTATTTGCTGCTTGCTACACTTTTTGCATGCAGAGTTTAGCACTTTACAGGCAAAAATTGGAAAAAGGGTTGCATTGAACTATATAAAAGCAGGTAAATTCTGTGCAGTATTGCTGAGTTTAGCACTTACATGTGCACTTCACATTTTACCTGTTTACTGTTTTGGATTAGCTATGCCTATCTCACTCAGTATAACTGTGTTTTACGTTGAATGTCAACCTTCAATTACGCAAGAATTGATTCCGTGGTCCAATATTCGTATGATGCTAACCTATCTTGTATTCATGCACTCACTTATTTATTACCCAATTTATACGATTCAGTCTCATCTCTGCAGTTGGACCATTATTTCGCTCATATATTCTTGTTTTCGCAGGGGACGACCTATTTTTGGTTGTTCGGGCTTTTCCGGAGTTTATTTGTAAGTTGCAGATCTGCGGTCACTAACTAAATGCAAGACATTGTTCCAGTGCACAGGCCTAACGTTGAAAGACTTCAGAAAAGCAAGAAAAAAACAGACCATATGTATACCGTTGGATTTTTAGAGAAAGGTCCGTTGTTGATGACCATGGTAGAGAGAGACTAGTGGAGGCCGACGTGTGCAATGCGTGGAGGGCAGATGGTGAGTGCCGAGACAGAGTAAAAGTCGAGATCATGCTCTTGAAAATGGCGGATCCTCATCACATTGATACAGCTCTCAGTCTTCCTCCTCGCACACATTGCCTGCAATTCTCTATCTCCTCACGACGCCGATTGGATTTCTGTGAAATTTTATAATTTTTTGGCTTCTGGCTTGTGCTTTTGGTGTGGATTTGTAATTGAATTTATTGGTGTGGATTTGTTATTGAATGTATTGGTTTTGAAGGCAGATCTGGGTTTGTATGTAATGTGCTCTAAAATTTTGATGAATTTTGCAATTTTTGAAGTCTTGAATGTTACGTGGTGTTGTTTCATGTTTTTGATGAAGGAAATTTGGCTGTGTTTAAGGAGGACGAGGAAGAAGGGGGACGGAGGAGGGAGTGAGGGAGAACGAAGGGGGACGACCCGCGATCTGGGGAGATCGAGGGAGAGTTTTTGTTTAGGTTAAATAAAAAATTAATAATTTATTAATATTTAATTAATTTCTTTATTTCAGTTGGCAATTGAGTGGGTCCCGCTCTTGCCATGTTATTATTTAAGGTATGACATTGTAATGTTTAAAACATGAGGAATGAAAATATTGTTCAACCTATAGTTGAAATAGTTTTATATAATTTACTCCATTTCTCAAGTTTTAGTCAAAGTGTTAGGGAGTGGTTGACAAGCATTTGAATCACCTGTGAACCTTGGTTGAATGCATGATCTCGACTTTGAATCATATTATTGCTAATTCATTGTTAATTTGGTTTGATATTGTTGTGCTTTGAAAAAAAACTGCTTCTACTATGCTGTGAAAATAAGCTCATTTTTGCTACTTTACGTTTTCAGCCTTTTTTTTTTCACCAAAAACTATGAAAATAAGCTATTTTTAAATGTTTACCAAACAATTTTTTGAACTTAGCTTTTTATGATACCTACATTTTATAAAAGCACATCAGTAGCAAACCAATATTAAGTCCCCCCCTCAAAAAACAAAAAAAAAATTTTTTTTGAACCATCGATCGAATCAATGTAAGAATTTCTCCTCAAAGAGGCCCGAGTGGACACCTGTCTTTATTAGCCCCATGATGAAAAATTCTTAGACCCCCCATTAGCCTCTAATACCTTATAACTACCATTGATTGTCAATAAGCTTAGCAAATCAGGCCTCTAATCGTCTCTTCGACAATGAGGGAGAACTTTGAGAATTGGATTTCTAAATAGAATAATGCTGAGCTACTCATGGTTGACGAGGACCTCATCTTCAAAATACTCTGTGGTCGATTTACAAAACTTTTGTTTATCATCAGAATTGTTTATATTATTAATAGCTCTAAAAATATCAAATTCTCCAAGAGATCAATTAAAGCTAAGATTGTTTTCGTAACAAATAGATATATGATTTGTAATGCATTTACAGAATCTGTCTATTTGTTTTTAAACAATTAAATGACTACATGATCTTATTGATATATGATTTATACAAAATGATTTAAAATATTAACGGTTTCGATGATAAACACGAAATTTTGTAAATCGGTCATAAAAGTATTTTGAGAAACTCCTCGTCTTTTAAGTAGCCAAGTTAATTCCTTATAAATCTCACTTTGTTATATCGTAAATCTTGCATTGGAGTGAATGTTATAGAGAAGTTTTGTACATACTGTCGGATAAGAAAATATGAACAGAAGCATAGTGTTAATTTATGTGTTTAATTAATGTGGTTGGTATGTAGTTTAGTAATCAGTCATGTCAATAACTAACAAGCTAAATGTTACATCTCTCTAGAATCTATGGATGAGTTTTTTTCAAACTGAATGGGACACCCTTCAAGCGTATGTGCTTGAAAAAACCTGTATGTTTACAAAAGCCAAAGCCTTTTCTTTTGATCAAAGAAAGCCAAAGCTTAACGCTTGAAAAATAGACAATGTCATCGGAGGTGATTTTCACATATTCATTTTAGTTTCTCACACATCTCTTTTAATTTATGATCATTGAGTTGAATATCAAACAAAAGTAATAGATAGAATTTAACAGGGTCATAGAAGAAGCTAAAAGGAGTGTGTGTTTTTTGTGGCTTATTTTACTGACAAAGAATAGAGGGGTGTGGCAAAAGAGAGAGAGTGTGGGGATTTCTCTATGTGTGATGATCCCCCTATACAATGCCTTTATTTATAGTAGTAAAAAGGAGAGGAATTATTTGTTCTCCAAGTAAATACAATCCTATAAGAAAATAATAACTAGTAACCAAATCTATCTAGGATTTCTCTGCAATTGTACCATTATTTCGCTCATATATTATTGTTTTCGCAGGGGGCGACCTACTTTTAGTAGTTCCGTCTTTTCCAAAGTTTATTTGTAAGTTGCAGATCTGCGGTCACTAACTAAATGAAAGACATTGTTGTAGTGCACAGGCCTAACGTTGAAAGTTTTTAGAAAAGCAAGAAAAAACAGATCATATGTATACCGTTGAAGCTTGAAATTTGTATGTTCGAATGTGGGCGTGTTGAAGGGGTTACAAAGGACATGTTATTGCTGCTATTTCTTAAGTTTTAGTCAGTGTTAGGAAGTGGTTGACAAGCATTTGAATCGCCTGTGAACCTTGGTTGACTGGCGTGATTATCCACCATGGCCTCACTGGACTGAAGATGTACTTATCTTTTGTATCAAAATGATAGCAACAATTTATATTTCAGTTCCTTCCACTCTTCACTTGCTTTAGTGTAGATATAATCGTTTAGTGTACGTTTTATGTACATATTGCAAACCTATTGTGAGGTTAAACCCACCCTCTTCTTACTTTAGTACAGATAATATTGACCAACTTATTTGTTTTTTCAGTGCTACTTTATAAACAGAAAAATAAACCACCGATCGAATCAATGTAAGAATTTCTCCTCAAAGAGGCCCAAGTAGGCGCCTGTCTCTATCGGCCCGATGAAGAAAATATTTTTACATCTGACATTGACCTCTAGTTACCTTATAATTACCATTGATTGTCAATAAGCAAATCAGGCTTCTAATCGTCTCTTGGACAATGAGGGTGGAGCTTTGAGAATTAGGTTTCTAAATAGAATAATGCTCGGCTACTCATGCTTGACGAGCAGGTCATCCTCAAAACATTTTATACCCGATGCACAAAACTTTTATTTTTAATTGGAATCGTTCATGATTAAATCGCTCCAAAATATTAATTGTGCAAAAAAATCAATTAAAATTAAGGTATTTTTTTGTAACAAATAAATATACGGTTCGTAATGCTTTTATCAAATCCGTCCATTTGTTTTTATACAATTAAAAAACTAAATGATCTCACTAATATGATCTATTCATAGTGATTTACATTATTAACGATTTCAATGATAAACACGAAATTTCGTAAATCGATCACAGAACTATATTTTGATAAACTTCTTGTCAAAGTTGCCAAAGTTAATTCCTTGTAAATAAACCCCCACTCCCTCACTTTTTTATATCGTAAATCTTGCTATGGAGTGAATGTTTTAGAGAAGTTTTGTACGTACGGTTTGATAAGAAAACATTATGTGAAAAGAAGCATAGTGTTAATTTTATACGTGTTTAATTAATGTGTTTGGCATGTAGTTTAGTTATCAGTCATGTCAATAACTAACAAGATAAATGTTACATTTCTCTATAATCTATGGATGAGTTTTTTCAAACCGAATGGGACGCCCTTCAAGCGTAAGTGCTTGAAAAAACTATATTTTTACTAAGGCCAAAGCTTAATGTTTGAAAAATAGTCAATGTTCCCTGAAGGTGAAGGTGATTTTTCACACATTTATATTAGCTTTTCACACATTTTTTTTTTAATTTATGATCATTGAATTGAATAAATCTAACGAAAGTAAGACATAATTAAACAGGAGTGTGAGAAGCTAAAATGAATTTTTTGTGGCTTATTTTACTGACAAGGAATAGAGGGGTGCGGCCAAAGAGAGAGTGGAGAAAGTGTAGACATTTATGTGTGTAATATTCTCTTACATAGTGCTTTTATTTATAGTAGTAAAGAGGAGAGCAATTACTTGTCCTCCAAGTAAATACAATCCTATAGAGAGAGAAAATAATTATTCACCAAATCTATTAGGATGTAAACAATCACACTTTAATATAATATCTACAATATATTTATCATTTTTCATATATTCATTCATAAAGAATAATTATCAACCAAATCTATTACGATGTTTACAATCACGCTTTAATATAATATCTACAATATATTTATCATTTTTCATATATTCATTCATTTTTGTAATCGTACATGTGTCCTCATTAAAACTTGAAGACCAATTTCTCTCCCTACGGAGATAGAGTACTCTTAGTGGGAAAGAGATCCTCCGGATCTCTTTCATCAAGGCCACCGGATCAAGTGATTCGGACTTTTGAAATTTGATTCAATGGCTAAAAACAGGGACCCCTTTAAAAGGTATAATAACTTTAGCCGTTAGATCAAATTTCAAAGACCCGGATCACTTGATTCAGTGACCTTGGTGAAAGAGATATGGAGAGGATCTCTTTCCCTTTTAATGGGACCTTTGTGGTGAAATTGTTACTTAAAGACCTATGATGAACCCCATCTACAATTTTTAATTTTTTTGATTTTTTTTTGAATTTTTTTGAATTTCCGTTAATCCTCTGTTAAAAAGGGGTTAAAATTGTTACTTTAAACAATTGATTTAACTCGAAACCGCAAACATGAGGATGGTTTCCATCGGCATGATGTAATCAATCACAACTAAGGAGCTTTTGAATTGTATAGATTTGTTTCTATGCTCCAGAGTAAGTGTTTGCATTAGACATGGCAATTTCTTTCGTAACCAGCCCAATATGAAAATAAAATCAACACGTTAACTAATCGGATCATTATTGGATCATCCGTTTAGGCTCCGTTCATGTAAGAAACAAACCAAACTTAGTCCGAGCTCGAAAAAATTTAACAAACCAAACTTGAGCACAATGATATTCAGTTGAACTCAAATCATTTTCAGCCCTAAGTGTGTTCGACAAACTGTGCAATATCAATAAAACCACCCCTAGTCTAGACTCTCTAGACACACACATGTATTTTTTTTAAACAATATTGTAGATAAAGTAATTAAAGAGAAAATTTGGATGAAACATGACAACGACTGCGTGTTGTGTACAGTTGGTAGGGTATGGGTTTAAAGTGCACTGTGACTAACGGTTTCTCCTCTTAACCGTCCTAAGTTCTCCGAAAGCTTTGCCGCCAAATTCTCATCCTTCCAAACAGAATGGAAAGGTTTTTCCCAAAAAAAAAAAAAAAAAAACAGAACGGAAAGGAAAAAAAAGGATAATGGAAAAAAGGGAAGAAAATCATTAATCTCATTAAGCAAACTCCCAAAAATAATAATAATAATAATAATTACAGCCACATTATTGATGAAGAGAGCAAATCCAGAAAAGAAATTTCAGAAGTATAATATCGGAGATGAGATAATTACAAATTAACAAGATACTTACTGAAAGTGCATGTCTAACAAAATTATTTGATAGAGAACATCAACGGATGAATGTCTTCCTCTGTTGGAGATGCCAACCTCGAAATGACCAAAGACGACGCCGATTCCGCCTCCGATAACTCTACCAAGAATGAAAAGAAGAAGAAGGTATACATTTTTCGTTTTCTGGTTAAACTTTTATTTCTTTTCCTACTTTCATTCATTTAGCTTTTCCTAAAATTATTTTAATTTTAATTTTAACCATGTATGTTCTGGGATGAAGTCTATCATTCCTAGGATTTTTGGTTCAAAGAGAAGTGGGAGGGACGGCTCAGATGAAGATATATACAAATCAGATGGGGATGGGATAATTGATCTTGGTATCTCCATCTCTCAAATATATATAATGATATCTGTCTTCCTATTTGTTATTGATCTTTTCAAATAATTATTGCTTTTTTTTTTTTTTTAATAGAATTTGAGAAAAAGATTGCTGCAAGGAGAAAAGCTTTCATGGAGGCAACTCCCTTCATTAGAAAGAATTTTTCAGGTATGCTGTTTAAGCATATAATTGAAGATTATAGTGCATTATAATCACGTTATAGATGAAATTAATCAAGCTTAGAAAATGCTTTTATCTATTTTTTTAATTGATGGATGATTGGTCAGACTTAGATTGAATCTAAACGAAAGAGACAGGCCACTTACCTCAAACGGAGGGACTCTAGCTTACATAACAACAATCTGTTTTGATAACCAATTGAAAATATGTTTGTATTTAGAGGGAGCAATAGTACATACACCAAATGTCAAAGTTATAGTATTTGGATAGCAAAATAGATTTGTTATGTCAGGTAGGAAAAATGCATTCAAACGGAGGTAGCAACTCAATAGCAAATTAAAGAATTAATAACTCTTTTTTTTTTTTTTCAAATTAACAAATTGGGTTCCACAGCATATTTAATTCAAAATTATTGTTTAGTAAAGAGTTTGAAAATAAAATTTGAGCCCCACAAGATAAAGTTAAGATATTAATTTTTCAAAGTGAAAGATAAAATTTGAACAAGTTGGTTTGAAGAGTGGGTAGGAGTGACAAATATTTATAGTATCATAACAGTGGGAAATGGGTCAGAACTTAGCAAATGATACTTTTAAAGAACAATTTTGCTAATTCCTTTGGAAATGCTCTAAGGATTGAAATAATGCAATAAAGGTTTATTTTTTGGAGACTGGAATAGGCGAGAAATTGTAAAGAATTGCGAGCGTGCTACTAGTAATGCTCATTGGAAAGTGCTTTTGATGTAGAGAAGAAATAGTAAAAAATCTATGAAATATTTTTGGGATCAGTTGAGATGACTTGCGTGAAACCCATTGCTTTTTATTCAAAATGTTCTTTCAAAATTAGCATAATTCTTCACTTTAATTATCGATAATGAAGATCAATAGGAGTGGTCTCTGAATTTATCCACTGTAAATTATTTCGGTCCTTCTGTAAAAAAAAAAATATGTCAATATCCTCGTTAAATTGTCACATGAACGATCAAGTGACCCATCTTTTAAGGTATTTTTGTCAAACCAACTCCTTCACTGAATGAGCATATAGATAGATTTTTCACAGAAGAATCAAAATGATTTACGGTAAACAAACTTAGGGACCACTTCTATAGATTTTCATTGTTAGAGACCAATTAAGTGAGGAGTTATGTGAAGGACTATTTTGGCTAAAAAGCCAAACCCATCTCTTTGAGCGACTCGGAAACTAGTTTCCTATTTGATTGACAAAAAATCCTTGCCAAATCGGCTTATAGAGGAAACAATTAGGCCTTATTTACCAAATAAATTAGGAAAACAATAACTACATACCTTTTTTTGCACACCTCTATTTATTTACATCCGGCTTTGCAGATGGTGGAGCAATAATGCTTATACACTCTGATGCAGATTCGATCTCTAGAGATCCCCTCCCCCTTATCATTTAACAATTTAACACACTAACGCTATCGTTTGTCAAAAAATAAAAATCACGTCCCTCCTTTAATTTATCTAGTCCAAAGAGTTCATAAATAAAGTAAGGCCGGTGTGAGGGGTGCCAAAATCATCTTCTATAAATTGTAGTATCATTGGGCGTATTCTGACCTGAAGGGAGAAAAAAAAGTTTGATTTTTGGCACAACACTCTAAAGTCAGGATAAATAATTTAAATAATTCAGATATTAGTAAACGCATTAAAGTCAAAGATCAAATAATTCTAATATCAATTTCATATAAGGAAACATGTCTTAAGTATTATTATTTCGTGAATGAGAAAGTTGATTTAAGTAGACTTTGTGGTTCATTGCTTTATTTCGACCTTGGACCTTTGTCATATAGGAAAACTTGGTTATAAGTAGACTCTGAGATTTGAGCAAATTGAAAATTTTAAAGACTAAAGATGGTGTTCCTTTCTTATCTACTCTCAGAAAGACAGACTAGTCCGGGGATTGAAAGCCTAAACCTATCAAACTTCGAACTCTCTATGGCGCCAGCAACTGAGACAAAAGAATTCCGGTAAGACATCATCTTCTAGCTATATATGAGACTAAGACATGAGGTTGTATAAATAAATAAATAAAAATACGTATATCCTATATATATAGGATTTATTAATTTATTTGTTGCCTTCAATGAATATTGAAAATTGTGGTTCATTGCGTCGCAGTATATTTGTTGCGACATGGAACGTGGGAGGAAAGTCACCCAACAATGGCCTGAACCTCCAAGATTTCTTGCAGGTGGAGGGGTCTTCCGACATCTATGTTTTAGGGTACGTAAGAAAACCACCATCACTCGTTTTTTTTCAATTAAAAAAAAAAAACCACAGAAAATTAACCTTATGGGCGGCTAATTAATTAACAGTACTGTATTTTTCTTCTTATATATCATAAGGTTTCAGGAAATTGTTCCTTTGAGTGCCGGAAACGTTTTAGTGATCGAGGACAATGAACCAGCAGCAAAATGGCTAGCCCTCATAAGCCAAGCACTTAATAAACCCCAAAATGCGTCCTATAATATGCATTCTTCCTCCGATTCATCAGGCCATGGTTCCAACAACTCATTGAATAACAACAAGGAATCCAAGTCCCCAGGCAGTCTCAACATCTTCCAGAAGCCTTCTCTCAAAGCTCTTAGCAAAAGCTTCAAGGCAAATAGTAGCCTTCTCAAGTCTTGCAACTGCCCCGTGGAATTTCCATCTCACGAAAGGCGGCGAATAAGAAAGCTCAGTGATCCTACTAGTAAATTAGGCTCAATTTCTCCTCGGCTTACTTCTGGAAGCGACACTAGTGTAGATGAATTTCTTGCAATTGCTGGGATTCAGTCCCCATCTTCCTCAAGCGACATGAATTACCGCCTTATAACAAGCAAGAAGATGGTAGGTATTTTCGTATCGGTTTGGGTTCGAAAGGAGTTAGTACCTCACATTGGCCATCTCAGAGTCTCCACGGTTGGAAGAGGAATAATGGGCTGCCTCGGAAATAAGGTTGGTAAAACTTTAGATAAAAATTTATATGCGATGTCAACTTATACCATCTAGTGTAACATCTCATCTCGCTAATAGAGATATGAGCTACATGACGTTTGAGTCTCCTTATGTGGCTTCCATCAGTATACAAAACTTTAGTGTCACTTTTGTCCATCGGTCTGAAATACAACTTTTCGAATTACAAATCTTGATTATAATATATATAGTTGGGTTTCAGTTCTATTCGGAGATGTCATTAGTCTGCAATGTAATGAACAAATATGATACAAATATATAGTCTTTGTTTATGATAATTAAAAGGATGGCAACAAATCATGATTCATCATTTTATTCCTATGGTAAATGTAGCCTTGATTGTTAAATTGTCGCATTAATTTGCAGGGATGTATATCAATAAGCATGACATTGCACCAAACGAGCTTTTGCTTCGTGTGCAGTCACTTGGCTTCCGGGGAGAAGGAAGGTGATGAGCTGAAAAGGAATGCCGACGTGATTGAGATCCTTAAAAGCGCACAATTTCCCAAGGTTTGCAAGAATCCATACCGTCGCCCTTGCGAAAGAATAACCGATCATGAGTACGTACATATTACTCTATATGAAGATGGTTGCAGGATAATTGATGTTGTTTTGCTTTTCTTTTTCGTTCAATACAAGTTTTCAAAAAGCTATTATTTACACTCCAAAAAAATCTGATTTATTTATTCATTCATTGAATTGATAGTATGTGTTCAGCTTGGTTCTGATCAATAGTTAGTGTTCCTCTGATTATATATAATTTTGCAGAAGGATAATATGGCTTGGAGATTTGAATTATCGAGTGGCTTTGAGCTATGAAGAAACAAGAGTTTTGTTGGAGGATAATGATTGGGACACCCTTTTAGAAAAAGATCAGGTTTGTTTTAGTGCCCCATTCTAGATGAGTATGTTAGCCTAGGTCACATCTATGAATGACATTTAAAACCACATTACTCATAAAATAAATTATTCTTCTCGTCGTGTATACCCTTGTCTTATTTTGGTGCTCAAGTAATTAAAAAGGGTATACACTAAGTTTTCTTTCATTAGCTAGAAGTCAAATTCAGAAACACATGTGGCTCTACCTATATATGGATGCACACACATGTGATCTAAATAGTTTATTGCCTATCGCTTCTATATAACTTGAAGCTATTTTTTGGGAATAAAACTATTTCTACAAACTCAAGTAATCATATGTATCATCTCGTTAATAATAAAGATAAGTGTAATCCACTTATACGAAGAAACCCATTTCATTTAGAGCTTAGAAGACAAGATGACACATTGCGTGATCAGTTATAATACTCTTATAAAATAGTAGTGCTCAAAACTTCCCATCCAATATTAAATGATTCACTTAGTTGATTTGCTTTTGTTCAAACACATTTCCTGTGGATTAATTTATTCGCATATGTGAACTACACTGAAGAATGGCCTTAATTAGTCTTCTTATAAATTACACTTCGTGTGTTTGATTTTGATTAACAAATGCATGCAGTTGAATATGGAGAGAGAAGCTGGGAGGGTATTTAATGGGTTCAAGGAGGGACAAATCTTCTTTGCCCCCACTTACAAGTACTCTCATAACTCAGACTCTTACGCTGGAGAAACTACCAAGTCCAAGAAGAAACGACGAACCCCAGCATGGTATAATCCTCTCCCCTTAATTTACTACCAGAAAAAAATTAAGTAGAATATTAATTTGGTGGGAAATGTTCTCTTGTCAGAATGTCTAGATATTTAAGATAATTAGTTCTTGTCAAGCTGTGGATCTAGACTGTAATCTGGCAACATAAATTTGGCAAGAGAACATTAATCCTAATTAATTTTTTCAATTAGCTTAAAATTAGAGCGGTGTTTTGATCTTTGTGAAATGAATTGATTATAGGTGCGATCGGATACTATGGCGCGGGGATGGCTTTGAGCAATTATCTTATATTCGCGGGGAGTCGAGATTCTCCGATCACAGACCCGTGTGTGCTGTGTTTTCAGTGGAAGTGAATGTGCTTAGAAGCAAAAACAACAGATTCAGAAAGGGTTACTCTTGTGCTGCTCCAAGACTGGAATTTGACGAATGCATGCCTCAAAGACATAGCTTCTATGAGTACTAGTACAAACACAATATAATATACTACACCAAACTTTCTTTTTGTTCATATTTTTTTCTGGTTAGTGAAAAGAAGTTAGTGAAAAAAAAGGAAAGAGAGAACAAAGAGTAAGCATTGTTGATTACATCTCTCATTTGTAAGTGGATCTCGATTTTGTATGATGTTTGCCAGTGAAGCTAGCACAAAAATGTTTAGTTCTAAACCAAATGTACAACTATCTAGGGAATTAAGAAAATCCATGTACTATTGATTACTGAAATTGTGTTAAACTCATGTTAAATTGGCTATTTAATAGAGTCAAAAGTTTACAATAGCTAGTTAATTTAACTTAACATCTTCAACAACATTAGCTATTTTAACAAATACAAAAGAAGGACATTATATTTTGAATTCACCGTTTCCAGAAGGCTGGCTCACATTTCTCATCGGACAAATCAAGTTAAGGAGTCAAAATAAGAATTTTTGTTATTTAATAATAATTTAACTTTCTTTATATTTTAGGGAATTGTTATTAGCACTCCAAAAATCTCATTCTACACTCCTCACATGTGTAATTTTCTTTCTAATTATAGAAAGTATGGAGTGCAAAATGAGATTTTTAGAGTGCTAATAACAATTCCCATACTTTATTTTATTATAAGTTATCGACCAGTTTTTTTGTTTTTTTTTCCCTTGAGACTCTCTCATATGTTGCTGGAAGCATCCATGCTTCTTTCTACCAAAATTGTTGGGATATATATTGGAGGACCTTCTATAATAGATGCGATATGGTTAAAGATTTCTTTGAAAGTTGCTCAAGATTGAGATTAATTAATCATACGAATATTGGTCTTATTCCTAAATTGGAGAATCTTGAGGTTGTTGCTAATTTTAGACCTATTAGTATATGCAATGTAATCTACAAGATTATTACTAAAATTATGTTAAATAGAATTAAACCTTTACTGGTTGACTGTATTTCTAAAAATTAAAGAGCTTTTGCTTGTGGAAGATCAATTCATTACAACATTCTTATTGCCCATGAGGTTTTTTCCTCTTTTAAAGGTAAAAAGGATAGCATTACGGTCTGATGGTATTTCTCTTCACTTGTAAGTGAAAGGTCTTAGGTTCGATTCTCGCCAAAGGCGAATTTGAACCATATTATTACTAGCCCATTGTGAGGATTAGCCCAACCCATTCACCTTAGTGTAACTAATATCGTTTGTTCAAAAAAACAAAAAAAAAAAAAAAAAAAAAAAGGTAAATGGGTAGAATTGGAGCAATGACTATTAAATTAGAGTTAGAAAAAGCCTATAATTTCATTAGTTGGGATGACATTAGGGTTGTTTTACAAAAAATTGGTTTTAATAACCATTGGATTAACTTAATCAGGGAACGTATATAACCTCTACTTCCTTCTCAATTCTTATGAATGGTAAAACTCATGGATATTTCTATCCCTCTACGGGAATTAGGCAAAGTGACCCATTATCACCTTACATTTTCATTTTATGCGCGTAACCTTTAATTAGACACTTAGATAGGATTGGAAAAAGCTCAAGGACTAATGTGGGGCTCATTACCTCTCCCAGAGAGGTTATAAAATAACTAATCTAAAGTTTGCAGCTGACTGCTTAGTTTTTGCAAGGGCAACTGGTGTGGCTGCTATGAACATTTTAAAGGTACTGAATGCTTTTTCCGCAATTTCTGATCAGAAAATAAAGTTTCATAAATCTTCTTTTTATTTATGTAATAACACTAATAACTGGTAGATATTTAGGGATTCATAATATAATCTTTTGGAAAGACCCTATAAATGTTAACACTAGTACAAAAACACACTTGTGTACGGAAAATTGCACGACAAAGCTTATTACGTCATGCAAAAATGTTTCGCTCGACATTGACAACACTACTAAATTAAACAGTTTGCGCGACGAGGAAGATTTTGTTGTGCAAATCATTATTAGGTCGCACAAAAACTATGGCGACCAGAAAATCGTTGCACGTATTTTGTCGCGCAAAGGTCGTGAAAAAAGACATTGCGCTACAAACAATTTCAAACTCTTCGCGAAAGAAAAAATGGCGCGACGCTTTACTACTCGTCACGCTAAAGTTATACGGATGAAGGTTTTTGTCGTACGATATAAAAAGGTACGAGTGCACTTTGTGACTAGTTCGTCTCAAAAATTTTGTGCAATGAAAAATGTTAGAGGCGTGTGGTAATGCGCGACAAAGTTATAAGACGCGCTTAATTTTGCGCAACGACTGGTCGAGGTCGTGCAAATGTAAATTTTTATTAAAAAAAATAAATAGTATAAAAGAAAATTAAAAAAAAAGATTTCATAATAATGACAAAAAAATAAAAAGTAAATTTTATTTATAACATAAATAAAAATGTAAGTGCAAATATAAAGTTTTAAAAGAAAGCAGGAACAAAACTATGAGAAAAAAGCGGAAAAATCTATAGGAATGTCGTTCGAAGGATCTTGCTACTGGTTGGGGACGGGGTCGAAGGTCGACGGGCCTGATTGTTGTGCTTGCTCGGTGTGGAAAGGTTGTGAGGGCGATGGTGCAGAAAAACCAGAGAGATGTATTTCGGAGGAACTGAGGGCTTGTACAAGCATCAACATTTGAGACTTGTATGATGCCCGCTCACTTCTTAGGCCAGCTCACTTCTTAGGCCAGCTCACTTCTTAGGCCAGCAACTTCTTATATCAAAGCCGTAACCTGGCCCTTTGACTGCGAGGATGATGAGGCTCTACTCTCCCGCCGCCTCACATTTCCTATCCCCCGACAATAAGTCCCTGGCCTCCGACCAAAAGTCTGGTCCAACGTCTCTGTCATGATGTGAAACCTTGCATCCTTTGGGGGATCGACAGACTCAGTCGGCGTGTCCGAAGGAAGCTGGGAGGTGGACTCTTGAAGCACTGATTAACTCTTCTCCACCATAGTCGTCTGTGAAAAAAAACATGGATTATTTATAGAAAACTATTTGAAATAATTAGTATAAATGTTGAATGCATAAGAAATTATTTACATGAAGGGACTCGGTCAACTCATGCCCAAGCCGAACATAAATGTCAGCAAAGACGTCGATTGCTGGAAATTTTGAACCCTCCTGAAATTGTAAAAGATAAGGGAAATGTTAGTAAGAAAAAAAAAAATATTAGCGACATTTTAAAATTGGAAATGAAAGATGTAATATATACTTTCCGTCATGCCTCCATCTTATAGGAGAAAGGCCTCAAACCCGAATGGTGGAGAAAAATCTTCTTCTCCTGATTGATCTTGTTCGCCTTCGCCTTCTTCTGTTATAAAAAAAATAAACGTATTAGTTGTAATACTTAAAGAAAATTAAAAAAAATAATAATAAACATTAGTAAAAATTAAAAAAAGTAAAATGAAAGAAGTCGTAATTAAAAACGCACCATATAGTCTGGCTCCTGAAAATGACCGCAAAGCCAAACCCAACTATCTTGTCGGTCCTTCAACTCCTTCGGACAACCCTTCTCGAGAACAACCTGCAGATCATCAAATTGTTGGAAATATTGGTGCAGGTCACTCTTCCACTGCTTGTAGTGTTCGGAGAAGAGCCGATTGAGGTATGCGAACAAGTCATTGTCCATGTCCTCCAAATTGTAGTTTGTCTGCAATGTAACAAATATTTTGAAAGTATTACTAATAAAAGACAGTAATAAATATAAATATATAAATTTTACATGAAAAGCATTAAAAAGGCAACGCTACTTATGGATAATTGGTTGTGCACCGTGTTCTCCAGCATCGCCTTCCAAGACTTAAGTTCGTCTCCTCCATCATTGCCTTCCAAGACTTCCACCGCATAGGGCAAAAGGTTCGCACGACATGCCCAATGTCGTGGGCCAATGCACTATGCTGCTCCGCCATTGGTGTTGCCCGATGTCGCTCATCGTATCCCATTAGGATACGACAGTTGACCTTCGCCGTCTTCAATTGCTGACAAGGTCCCCAGGTGTTTTTCTTCGCTGCAAAGAGATGAAAAAAAATCATTAACCCAAAACTACTAACAAATCATACTAAAATTTCGGCATAACCTCCCCTATAATTAAAACATTTCCCAAAACCCTGAAAATAACATAAACAATATACGCATCCAACACAATGATCACAACAATTTAATAAAAGGTTCAAAACAATGACAACTTTTTAATCCTTACATGACATGACATATAACAAATTGAACCTAAAATAACAAAATTCAATTAACATGGGAACGAGGGAGTGAATTAGGATTGTATACCTGGCCGTGTACCTGAGGCATCGGTTGTGGATCCCGATGGTGACATCTGGTCAGTAGTGCAGGGGCGCCAGTTAGTACGTTGGGCGCTAACAGGCAATGCCACCGAAGAAGTCGATGATGCCTGCGCCTGTGGGACTGAAGGACCAACTGGGTCAACCAGATTGACCAACCTATGGTCTAGCTCTGCCGGAGCAGTAGCGGCAGTAGTAGGTGTAGTCGTCGGACTAGGTGTAGGAGTCATTGCCCTCCGGGTTCTAATGAGGTGTGACATCTACAAAATTGGAAATGAATTTGTTTCTACACAGAGATTTAACTTACCATACACATGCTAATAATTTCAACTTAAATTTAAAACGAAATTTAAAAACCCAAATTTAAAACCGCTAATTCTAAACCAATTCAAGTTAGGCAGAAACAAAACTTAAAATTGATATACTATACACAAACTAATCAATTTAGATAGCATATAGACCCATCAATTATAACTTACAAGAAGAAACTAGCATAAATGAGTAGTTGGAGGCAAAATCTATATGTACGTGCTCTGTGTGTGTCAAGGAATTCAAGTGACAAATAAGCCATAAGCTAGCAATTTGGCTCCTTGAGGGTAGGCAGAAACCAAGAACATGCACCCAAGTTAATGGATGGAAACAAAATAGTATGGCACATATTCAAGAATAACCAGGGATACAAGCATCATAGCCAGAAAAAGAAAGCATTAGACATCTTAAGAGTTACAAAGTCCCACACCAATACACACAACAGGTGCTATAACACAATAAAAACAAAGGAAAGCAGAGGATAACTGATAACCTTCTTTGCATCTCCCTAGAAGCAGAGATGATAACCTTCTATTTTCAAAAATCGAAGCACAGTATTAGTCAATGAATACAATCAAAAAACCAATGAACAGAGAGTAACCAAAACATCTAATTCTGATATGTAAGCTCTCATCAAATGAACCTTAAAAAAGCAAGTCAACCACAACAATATCAAAATCCATGGGACTACTTTCGAGCAGACCACTTGAACTTGAAGTCAAACAACAATACTAGAAAGCAATGGAAGGTAACAAAATTATGGAAATAGTAATTAAAATTACCATAAAGTAATGCAAGTGACCAAAGTGTACGTCCAAAAGCTAGTGGATTTTTCTCCTGAAAATTGAAAAAAATCAAGAATGGCAATCTTATCATATGAAAGCATTTTCGTTAAAGAATGACATTATTAGGAATGAAAGTATTCATTGATAAAAAACCTCACCCAGTATCCAAAAAAGATAAACAAATTTCTTCAAGACAGCAAATAAATACCCATCTAGAATATAAGAACTTACAACACAATATCATTCTCCAGGAAACACAAATTTGGATGAAAAAAATCCCAAATTGCTGAACCCTTTCTACAGTAAACAAAATTTTGAAATATGAAAAATGCCAACTCGCTCAACCCATGTTCTAGATGTGTTCATGTCTGCATATTTTATGAAGAGAGCAACGTGCAATCATAGAGAAAACAGAAACAAAGGGAAGCACATCTAAGTTTACAGAACTAATCTCCGCATGTGCACTTTCCATCATCAAATCTATGAAACCTATTGTTATCCCTCACTATGATAACCCTTCCTGAGCACTTGGACATAAGCTTGACTGCAGTATGACAATCGCCACCATTTTAAGAACCCTAAATCTAACCCCCAATTTAAGAAAACCTAATCTAACTTCATTGCCCAAAATCATTCCCCTAATTTAAGACCTAAACCTAACTCCAATTAAGAACCCTAAAAACTCTAATTTAAGAACCTAAATGTAACCCCCAATTTACGAACCCTAAATCTAACCCGACTGCCCTAATTCTAACCCCCAAAAAGTTTTGTACCGTTACTTGATCTCTAAATGTTTGGTTTTTACGATTTTTGGCGTATGCGATCTTGGACCATATACAAACAAGTTTGACGGTTGGATCGTTGAAATTAATTTCGTACAATGTGTATCCCATCAAGAAGATAGATTCACTAACACTTTAGAGTTTATTTATACTTTCATTAAGTATAACATAAGATTTTGTGGTATCCACTAGTGTAAATAGTTTAAATTGAAGATCGAATTCATTCATTGTATTCATATA
This sequence comes from Pyrus x bretschneideri, assembly GCF_019419815.1. Taxonomy (NCBI): domain Eukaryota; kingdom Viridiplantae; phylum Streptophyta; class Magnoliopsida; order Rosales; family Rosaceae; genus Pyrus; species Pyrus x bretschneideri. The sequence goes on from NW_025999479.1 coordinate 2,513,538, forward strand.
GGGTCAAGGAGTGTAGTTGTAAAAAATCATCAAAATTGGAGTTAAAATAACTGTTAAATCATGATTTTTCGTTTCTAACTGTCTAAAAGTTTTGTACTTGATAGGAGCATATTCATGCGACTTAATTAGCTTGTTCTCGTGCATTTATGTTGTGTTTACTTAATTGTTTTAGTGTTTAAGGCCACTTTTGTGTATTTTCAGATTATAAGGCCAAAGTGTGCAAGAAGACGCAAAATGGAGTCTTTTGGAGCGAAAGAGGAACGAATGAGTTGAAGACTTGAAGAAACGACGAAATCCTACTCCAACGATGAATTCTTACCAAAACGAGGAATCCTACTCAAACAAGGTTTCCTATTTTAGGAAAGTTAACCCTAAGTTTCCCGTTTTGGTAACCTTTCCTAAACTTAAACGTCCGTATTTTCTAGCCACTTTGACGGCCTCATAGGCACTTTAGGACACAAAACCAAGGCCCTAGCCCTATTTTCCTTCCTATCTGCACCTTTATATTTATGTTTTAATTTCCTATTTTCGTAAGCCATTCAATCCATTCATTCCCATTATTCTTTTCCCTAGCCGCCATGATCCCATAATTTTCCTTGTAGCCGCATATCATTCCATAAACCTAGCCGTGGCATATTTATCCTAATATCCCATGTTTAGTCAGCCACCATCCATTCTTTTTCCTTTTTAGCCGCATGCACCCACACACCATAATTCCAATTCTTCCCCCCTAAGCCGCAAGTCATTTCCCATTATAAAAACCATAATCCGTGCAAAAACATGGCAGTCCATAATCTAATAACCTAGCCGCAAATCTCATGTGATTCCAGTTTTTTTTAATCAGCCACTTTCTTCCCATTATTCTCCCCCATCATCCGTAGCTACCCTAATTCCATATAACTCTCTCACCAAGCCGTAGCCAACCTAATTCTTTTTCCAGCCGCACAAAATCAAAAACAGCCGCAGCCAACCTTTCCAGTTTTCCCCATCCATCCCGCAGCCACCATTCTCCCCAAAAAAACCCTAAGCTATTCAGCCACCATCCCATAATTCCCAGATTGCCGTGCCTTTCACCATTCAAAAACTCACCTAGACTTTCACTGCCGCAGCAAGGAGAAGAAGAAGGAGGGCTTAGACGCGCAGAAATTCAAGTGGATTCGTTGGGCGTTCTAGGTGTAATCCATCCTTTGTTCTTTATGTTTAAATTCAATTTTATTTTTCTTGTTGTGAACATGAGAGGCTAAATCCCCCTAGTTAGCTAGGGGGTGATTCGAAACCATGTTTATGCTTGCAATATGAATTGATTATATTTGGTTGGAATTTCATAAGTTGTGAATTCAATTTGTTTAACTGCTTGATCGATAACTTATTTATGTATGTTGATTGAGAGTGCACGCTTAATTTTCATGCATGAATATGACGCTAGAATATAAGTGAATTTCACCTAATAGTTATGAACTTATTTTCACAAGTAGTGGAGGTTGCTTATAAACAATCGCGTTAAATAAATTCTTGGCATAAGTTTCATGCAATCATAGTAACGAATGCCTCGTCAATACTTATAGTTTTCAATGTGCTTAATGATTCTTGCTTGTATCTCTATTATGCAATTCATGTAGGGAACTTGTGGGGAATGCTTTGGGTTGTCGTATGCAATCATCCAATTCATTAAATTAAGGAAAACTTGACGGTTAATTTAAGCGGACCTAATTAACCCGGGGTGTTGAGTATTTATAATTTATCGAAAGACCAACTGAAAATCAAATTGTATGCAAGTGTAACATGTGTGGAGAAGAACCTTCTAGCTAGCATTCATTCCATATTTCATCACATTCATATTTAAATTCTGCCTTTGAATTACAATTTGTGCATTTAATTTATTTTCGTAAAAATCTCAATCCCCTTTACCTTAGTGTCTAATTTAGTTAAAAAGTGTCTTAAGTTGTGTTTATAAGTGTTTTGTATTCTTTGAGTCTTTTGATTTGTTTGAGTGTTTTTATTGTTAGTTTTGCATTCTTTGAGTCTAGTTTAGTGTTTCAAACTTTATTTTACGTTTTTGAGTCAGTTTCCAAGTGATTTTGCAATCCCTCCTAATCCCCGGTTAAGAACGATCCCTACTTATTTATATACTACAATTGTCACAAGAGGGTTTTAATTTGTGTGCTTACTTAGTAGCCATCAAATTTTTGGCGCCGTTGCCGGGGATTAGCAACTTTGCTAATCCCTTGGATTGTTTAATTTTTGTTTATTTATTTATTTTGTTAAAGTTTCTGATTTTGTTTCGTTTTCCTTGTTTTAGGTACTAGTGCATGACTCGGAGTTCTCAACCGATTTGTGAGCGTATCTCGGACTTTGACAGTGACTTTGAGAGGACTTTGAGACGAAGGAAGAAGCATCACGAATCAAATCCGCCAAGCCCGGAACCTGAGCTTGACGAACAAGGCCTAGAAGAGGAAGAAGAACCCACGGCGGGGATCTTTGAGGAACCCACGGCAGGGATATTTGAAGAAGTCCAAGGCATGGCGGTGGACAACCGTACACTCAAGGAGCTTTCCGCCTCAGGTTTGGATAATGCCGCACCCTTGTGCATTCAATACCCCACGGCTGCCCAAGGTAAGACGGATGAGTTTGAATTAAAGTCAAGTTTGCTTCATCATATTCCTAAATACCATGGCTTGTCCATGGAAGATCCTAACAAACATTTGAAAGAATTTGAAGTAGTTTGTTCTAGTATGACTCCCGTTACTGTTGACGGGAATATCTTGAAGATGAAGGCTTTTCCATTCTCTTTGATGGATAAAGCCAAAGATTGGTTGTATGACTTAGCTCCCGGAACCGTCACATCGTGGGAGAGCATGAAGAGGGCCTTTCTGGAGAAGTTTTTCCCAACTTCTCGAATCATCCTTTTACGTAAAAGGATAAGTGGCATTCAACAAGATGAAGGTGAGTCATTTCCTACGTACTATGAACGTTTTAAATCTCTTGTTGCTTCTTGTCCACAGCACCAGATGAAGGAGGAGTTGCTTCTGCAATACTTCTACGAGGGGCTCCTGCCAATTGAACGACAAATGCTTGACGCATCGGCGGGTGGAGCATTGGTGGACAAGACGCCCATGGCGGCCAAGGTCTTGATCGCGAACCGAGCGTTGAACGCTCAACAATATGAAGGAGTGGGACAAAGAGGACCTTCACGGCAGCAGGTTCATGAGGTAAGTTCCGCACCTGATATTCAGTCACAGTTAGCTAATCTTACCTCCATTGTGTCTCAGATGGCCGAAGGCATGAGGATGCAAGGACCAGTTGTATGCGGGGTGTGTTCGATCCAAGGACATGCGTCGGAGAAGTGCCCACAGCTCATAGAAAATGGTGGATGGGAAAGCGCCAACGCCATTGGATTTCAAAGCCAAAATCAGTCAAGACATGATCCATACTCCAACACGTATAATCCGGGGTGGCGAGACCACCCAAATTTCAATTGGAGGGATTCCCAGCAACTTCAGAACCAAGGAGGCTTTAGGCAACAACCCCCGGGGTTCTTTCCCAAAACCTACGGCCCACCCCAAAATCAAGCCCAATCCGGCCCAAGTGCCTCAGGTACGTCTCTTGACAATGATGCACTTATTAAGATACTAACTAAGTTGTCTAATGGGCAGGAAGATCAAGCAAAGGCTATGCAAAACCAAGATAAGAGGGTGGATCAACTTGAGAAACAAATTGGCCAGATTGCCGAGTTTGTAGGTAAGTTTCGAGATCCCGGACAACTCCCTAGTTCCACCATTCCAAATCCGAAGGGAGGTTTTGAATCAGCTAAAGCAATCACCCTAAGAAGTGGTAAGGAAGTTGGGGCAGGTCCTACATCAAAAACAGGTCATAACGAGGATGAAAAGCTGCAACATGAAGAGGAGGAAGAGAGCAAGCCCACGGCAAGGGTACAAACACCTTTGCCGCAACTACCAAGGGACATTAATGCACCCAACTCATCTCATTCGGCCACCAAAGGTAAGTTGGGGTCAAAATTGATTAATTCTAACTTTGTTCCACCCAATGTTCCTTTTCCTAGCAGATTTTTGCAATCCACGAAAGAAGAGGAGGAAAAAGATGTTCTAGAGACATTCAGAAAAGTTCAAGTCAACATACCCCTTTTGGATGCAATCAAGCAAATCCCGAAGTATGCGAAGTTCTTGAAAAAGCTTTGTACAACAAGGAAACGGATTCAAGAAAAAGAGGTGGTTCATGTAAGTGAGAATGTCTCTGCCATCTTGCAACGCAAACTACCTCCCAAATGCAAAGATCCAGGTAGTTTCACTATCCCTTGTGTAATTGGAAATACAAAGTTCGAACATGCCATGCTAGATTTAGGTGCCTCTATTAATGTTATGCCATATTCTGTTTATGCATCTATGAATCTAGGAGAGCTTAAAAAGGATGGTGTTATTATTCAACTAGCCGATCGATCTAATGCATATCCGAAAGGAGTTTTGGAGGATGTTTTGGTGCAGGTAGACCATTTGATTTTTCCTGCAGATTTCTATGTGCTTGACATGGAAGATTCGGCACACTCTCCATCATCACCACTCTTACTTGGACGACCTTTCATGAAAACAGCTCAAACCAAGATTGATGTGGCCAAGGGAGCAGTCACTATGGCCTTTGGTGGTGATATGATTAACTTTAAGATTCCTGAATCGATTGAGACTACTAATGATGTTCGTTCTTGTTGTGCCATTAATGTAATTGAACACATAGGGACGGAGTGTTCAACAAAGATCAAGAAGGATGTTTCTCGAACTACCACCGAGAAGGAACTTGGAGTAGAGAACAAGGAGTGCACGGCTCCAATCTTGAAAGGACCACAATTGGCCATGAGCAACCCTTGTGCATCTGTCCATTGTGCTACCACTTCTTTGCCGAACAAAGGTAAGCCACCTATTCCAAATTTGATTCCCATTTCAACTAATAGGTTGTTACCTCGTGTGGTGTAGGTACCGAATCGAATTAAACGTCGTGGGAGAATTCGTGTTGATGTAGAAAAGAAAAACACGACAATAAGAAAGGATCATTATCCCACTCCATTCAAGGACCCAAAGCATGAAGTGGTTCATCGGACAGATTGTAGTTGCACCCCTCTATGCCGTGGGGTTCCATAAACCTTCAAGGGAGCATCGTCCGGCTGGAAGACGTTAAAGCAAGCGCTTCTTGGGAGGCAACCCATGTATTCGACAAGGAGAAGATGGAACTTTCACTCCAAACCCAGATTTGCGTTTCTAAACCCTTCTCCTTGCTATTTATTTTATCATGCTTAGTTGTTTGTTATTTGTTTGCTTTTATGTGAGTCTTTGTGTGAAACATTGAGGACAATGTTTGATTTAAGTGTGGGGGGGTAACAAGTGTTTTTATGCAAAATTCGTGGGATTTTATCACCTATCACTTCTAATGTTGTTTCTCACTGTTTTTAAGTGTTTTTAATGCATTATGAGCTGTTTTGATGTGTGTTGAAGTAAAAATCCGAAAATTTGAAAAAAATTGAAAAAAAAAGTGTTTTGAAAAACCCAAAAAGAGTTGTTTTTGTGTGTTTGTTTGTGTCGTAGGTCACCTTCCAACGCAATGATGAGGATTTGGTTTTTAATTGCATGATGGTTAAAGAAAGTTACAAACATGGATGGACGTTGGATATACTCTTTTTTTATGCTTGGTTGTAGTTATAGTTTACGAATTCACATGTAATCACAAATGATAAAAATCAGTTTTTGTAACATGCTTGAAGGAAGGAACTTAAACAAACGCTACATCCCTGTGAGACTTGAGCCTAAACATTATTTGGGAGAGTTATAATCTATGCATCATTGTTTTCTAAGTCGTTGCATGATCTCATTATTCATTGCTTGGTTACTACTTAGAAGGCGTTTCATCACTTAGTTCCAAATGCTAGAACTCATGCCCATTTCATTCAAAGCATGTCATTGATTTGCATAACACGTATTCAAGATGAAGTTGTGTAGTGAACACCATAGCCAAATTGCCATATTTCCCTTTTCATTTGTTTTGTAGGATTTAACCCCGTTGAGCCTTGTGTAGCCTACTTTCTTTGTTAACCCGCATTATCCTCACCTAGCCTAGATTAGGACCATCCTTACCCTTGTTCTTGAAGCATAGTAAGCAATGAATTCCTTTTGATTAATGTGTTGCAGAAAATAAGTGTGGGGGAAGGATTATTGATGTGAGTTATGTGCCATAGGCACGAGTAGAAAAAAAAAAAAAAAAAAAAAAAAAAAAAAAAAAAAAGTTGAAAATAGTTGAAAAGTATTGGTTGTTGAAGTAAGGGCCCAAAACAATGAATTAGGCCCTAAGAGTTGTTTGAATCTCCCCTATTTGTTTAAAAGTTGATTTCTGCATTCTAAGGGAATTCTAGGTCTTAATTTCATTACTTTACTTATTATTGCTTAAAGAACGTTTGTTATTCCTTACCTACCCTTGTTAGCCAAAACCCCAAGGCCCGTTACAACCCTTGACTTCTATCTTGAGTGTTGTGCATTTCAATTGTGGAGTTTGAATTTGGTATGAGCATATGGTGTCACTGGTTCTCGCATCTAAGTAGTAGCATTCCATTCATGAGATCATATCCAAACACGTTTAATTACTCTAGAAATTGCTTTCTTGGTTATAACATATGTGAGTACTAGTCTTTCATGTTTACATCAATCTTCTCACATATAACTAGTGTAGGGTGTGTAGTCAGAAAAGCTGAGTGAAAATTGAGTGCATAACTAGTGAGGAATTGAGGGAATTCTCTAAGGCATGTTACTACATTCAAAATGTGTTTTATTTGATTAAATGCGAACTAGTGAATGGTGACTATGATTAAGGATGTGCTTAAGGGGAAGTAAGACTAAAAGCTATGTGAGTAATGATTTTTGACATGTCATGTTTCATTGGAAATCCTTGAGGCAAACGTTGGAAGGTTTAGGTTATGTTTTGTTTGTTGTTTCGTCTTGTTTAATTTAGTTGTTTTGTTTTGCTCGAGGACTAGCAAAAGTTAAGTGTGGGGGAATTTGATAGGAGCATATTCATGCGACTTAATTAGCTTGTTCTCGTGCATTTATGTTGTGTTTACTTAATTGTTTTAGTGTTTAAGGCCACTTTTGTGTATTTTCAGATTATAAGGCCAAAGTGTGCAAGAAGACGCAAAATGGAGTCTTTTGGAGCGAAAGAGGAACGAATGAGTTGAAGACTTGAAGAAACGACGAAATCCTACTCCAACGATGAATTCTTACCAAAACGAGGAATCCTACTCAAACAAGGTTTCCTATTTTAGGAAAGTTAACCCTAAGTTTCCCGTTTTGGTAACCTTTCCTAAACTTAAACGTCCGTATTTTCTAGCCACTTTGACGGCCTCATAGGCACTTTAGGACACAAAACCAAGGCCCTAGCCCTATTTTCCTTCCTATCCGCACCTTTATATTTATGTTTTAATTTCCTATTTTCGTAAGCCATTCAATCCATTCATTCCCATTATTCTTTTCCCTAGCCGCCATGATCCCATAATTTTCCTTGTAGCCGCATATCATTCCATAAACCTAGCCGTGGCATATTTATCCTAATATCCCATTTTTAGTCAGCCACCATCCATTCTTTTTCCTTTTTAGCCGCATGCACCCACACACCATAATTCCAATTCTTCCCCCCTAAGCCGCAAGTCATTTCCCATTATAAAAACCATAATCCGTGCAAAAACATGGCAGTCCATAATCTAATAACCTAGCCGTAAATCTCATGTGATTCCAGTTTTTTTTAATCAGCCACTTTCTTCCCATTATTCTCCCCCATCATCCGTAGCTACCCTAATTCCATATAACTCTCTCACCAAGCCGTAGCCAACCTAATTCTTTTTCCAGCCGCACAAAATCAAAAACAGCCGCAGCCAACCTTTCCAGTTTTCCCCATCCATCCCGCAGCCACCATTCTCCCCAAAAAAACCCTAAGCTATTCAGCCACCATCCCATAATTCCCAGATTGCCGTGCCTTTCACCATTCAAAAACTCACCTAGACTTTCACTGCCGCAGCAAGGAGAAGAAGAAGGAGGGCTTAGACGCGCAGAAATTCAAGTGGATTCGTTGGGCGTTCTAGGTGTAATCCATCCTTTGTTCTTTATGTTTAAATTCAATTTTATTTTTCTTGTTGTGAACATGAGAGGCTAAATCCCCCTAGTTAGCTAGGGGGTGATTCGAAACCATGTTTATGCTTGCAATATGAATTGATTATATTTGGTTGGAATTTCATAAGTTGTGGATTCAATTTGTTTAACTGCTTGATCGATAACTTATTTATGTATGTTGATTGAGAGTGCACGCTTAATTTTCATGCATGAATATGACGCTAGAATATAAGTGAATTTCACCTAATAGTTATGAACTTATTTTCACAAGTAGTGGAGGTTGCTTATAAACAATCGCGTTAAATAAATTCTTGGCATAAGTTTCATGCAATCATAGTAACGAATGCCTCGTCAATACTTATAGTTTTCAATGTGCTTAATGATTCTTGCTTGTATCTCTATTATGCAATTCATGTAGGGAACTTGTGGGGAATGCTTTGGGTTGTCGTATGCAATCATCCAATTCATTAAATTAAGGAAAACTTGACAGTTAATTTAAGCGGACCTAATTAACCCGGGGTGTTGAGTATTTATAATTTATCGAAAGACCAACTGAAAATCAAATTGTATGCAAGTGTAACATGTGTGGAGAAGAACCTTCTAGCTAGCATTCATTCCATATTTCATCACATTCATATTTAAATTCTGCCTTTGAATTACAATTTGTGCATTTAATTTATTTTCGTCAAAATCTCAATCCCCTTTACCTTAGTGTCTAATTTAGTTAAAAAGTGTCTTAAGTTGTGTTTATAAGTGTTTTGTATTCTTTGAGTCTTTTGATTTGTTTGAGTGTTTTTATTGTTAGTTTTGCATTCTTTGAGTCTAGTTTAGTGTTTCAAACTTTATTTTACGTTTTTGAGTCAGTTTCCAAGTGATTTTGCAATCCCTCCTAATCCCCGGTTAAGAACGATCCCTACTTATTTATATACTACAATTGTCACAAGAGGGTTTTAATTTGTGTGCTTACTTAGTAGCCATCAGTACTATTACTTGATCTCTGAATGTTTGTTTTTTACGATTTTTGGCGTATACGATCTCAAACCATATACAAACAAGTTTGATGGTTGGATCGTTAAAATTAGTTTTGTAGATTTAAATTTATTTATTTTGTATGTATAACACTTAAGAAGTTGAATGGTATGTATATTTAAGCCAGTCCAACGGTCACCAATTTTTTAAATTTAATTTAATATATATATATATATATATATATAATTTTTATAGTTTTTAGGGGTATAAAATTGTTAAATTAATATATATAATTATTATAGTAATTTCTTTTAGGGTTATAAAACTATTAAATTAATATTTTGCTTGTCATGTCGGGTTATCGGGTCGTGTCAGGAATTGCCAATCTTAGCTTGTGCGACCAAAAATTGTTATGCGTCACACAATTATGTTTTAAAATGGTTTTTAAAATTTTTTTTATTTGTTTACAATTTATTATAAAATACAAACATACCAAATTTATTTACAAAGTAATTCACATATAAAATAGGAATCATTCATACCATTTTTTCCATTACTCTATTTAATGCATCAACCATTTCATGTGTTTTACAAAAAAAAGTAACAAATAAAGTGCCTTAATCTTCATCCAAACAATAATAACTTTCCCTTTCGTCGTTATCATCATTTTCATTGTCCCATTCCTCATCATCGATAAGTACGTCACCATCGTCATTTGTGTGCACTGGACCATCGTATCGTGGAATATTACCGAGGTCAATTGTGATCGAATGAATTGGTATTTCAATTGAAAATACTCCTTTTATCTGAAATGGTTCTTGGATAAGATTAGTATCTTGAAGTGTTTCCACACCACTTTCCATCAAAGATTGAAGACGTTAGTCAGCAACATTGTCGATGTCGTCGTCAGTACGATCTTGTTCTGGTATAGCATACATGTTCCTATGATCCATCGTCTGACCAACTTTCCAACCCTTCCCGGCTTTAGGGTCATCTATATACAAAATTTGTTTTGCCATGGTTGCTAAGATGTAAGGGTGGTCATCGTACCAAGTTTTGGTAGTGTTCACTGATAGTAATCCATGATCTCTTTTCACACTTCCATGCCTATTTGGGTTTGTATCAAACCATTGACACTTAAATAGGATCACTTGGCACCGGTCTTTGTAAAGCAATTGCACGACATTTGCTAGTTTACCATAGAATTCAATGTCTGTACTTTCGCCTCGCCCGGGCACATGAACACCACTGTTTTGCATACACAACTTGTCATCTCCCGCACCCGCTAAAAACTTGACGCTGTTGACATTGCAACCCAAGTACAATTCAATGCGAATTGGTCCGAACGCCAAATTATTTAACTCTTCACTATACGCGGGGGAATTTGATGCTTTTAGTTGATTCACCTAATATTAGACAAACATTTAAATTTTTTAGTTTGAGCAACTTAATTGGTACAATATATATGTCCAATACAAAACACTTCAAGCTTACATATTCGACAAACCATTGAGGAAACAATTCACGGTGTTTCTTGGCAAACAAATGTGAAGGATGTGCCTGCTTCATCATATTTTCATGCTCGTCTAGGCATGACAGTGTCTCATCACAATTGTTGAGTACGAACCACTGTGCTACCTCCGTGTCCTTCTTGGAAAACGACACGCCACAAATCGGATCTCCGAATGGTCGAGTGATTTGGGTAAAAACTGAAAGTTTCTCCTTTCTCACACCCCCCATCATTATTGCGAGGGGGACGATTAAAAGTTGTCTCAACATCATTTAAATACATTCCACAAAATGTAAGGGCCTTATATGCCACCCAAGCTTGTATAATGGATCATTCGGGCTTCGCTTTGTTTCATACATTTTTCTTTAACTCTCCAAGAAGCCTGCCAAAAGAAAATGATACAATACACATATTACTAATCGTAATATATTTAATATTGATTAATAAAAAAGACGAGGAATATATACCTTTCTATTAGATACATCCATCGAAATTTGACTGGTCCAGCAAGCAATGCCTCCTTTAGTAGGTGGACCATCACGTGTATCATACTTGTGAAGAAAGTTAGAGGAAATATCATCTCAAACTTGCATAGAACTTGCACAATGTCATGGCGCAACTGATTAATGTCCGTTTTTTGCAACGTCCTTGATGTCAATTGCGAAAAAAAACCAAACAACAACATGATTGGTTTCACTACATCAGCTGGCAAGAGATGTCGAATACCCACATGAAGTAGGCGTTGCAGAACCACATGGCAGTCATGACTTTTTAGGGCAGCTAATTTACCCCCGTCAATGTTCACGCAATGCACGATATTTAAAGCATACCCATCGGGAAACTTTACAGATGATAAAAACTTTAAAAATTCTTCTTGTCATTTGGTTTCATTGAAAAAAAAAATGCCAGATCCCTTCTGGCTTTATCATTGTCCCTATTCATCCATAAACCCTGTCGTATTCCCATTCGTTCCAAATCAAGACTGAGCTTTGATCGTGTCTTTTGTCTTGCCTTCAATATCTAGAATTATGCCGACCAATGTGTCAAATACATTTTTCTCAACATGCATAACATCGAGGTTGTGTCTTAAATTTAGTTTGGACCAATACGGGAGCTCAAAAAACATAAACTTATGCGTCTAGTTCATATGTGTAGAAGGTCTTGTCTTACTAACATTGGTCCCGAAAGGAGCAAAATCCAAACGGTTAAGCTGTTCCAAAATCTGACCACCTAACCATTCTCTCAGTCTGAAGCGATGCTCTTTCTCCCCATCAAACTCTTTATCCTTTTCTCACCACTCATGGTCCCAAGGCAACCATCTTTGATGACCAAGGTAACAAACTTTTCCGGTATGCCAACTAGATGTTACGTCTTCCTTGTATACAGGGCATGCCATATAACCCCTAGTGCTCCACCCGGAAACCATTGCATATGCGGGGAAATCGTTCACAGTCCACATCATTGCAGCCCGCAAAGTGAACATCATGCCAATACATTTATCGTATGTGCGCACATCGTGTGTCCATAAATCTTTTAGCTCATCCACCAACGGCCGTAAGTATACATCGATTGACCTACCAAGATCCTCAGTTATCTATGGAGTCATCATCATTTATTCTTTTTTCATACATTTCCATGGCGGTAAATTATATGAAAATACGAAAATCGGCCAAGTACTGTGGTGTTGGTTTAAAACCCCAAACGGATTAAATTTGTCAGTGGCAAGTCCTAATCTAACATTACGAGAATCAACAACAAACTCAGGGAACGTTCGATCAAACTCTTTCCATGTCTCCCCATCTACAGGATGCCGCATCACATCATCGTCTACCCGTTTTTCCTTATGCCATCTTGTGTCTGTGGCAGTATACGTCGACATATACAATCATTGTAGCCTAGGTTTCAAAGGCAGATAACGCATAATTTTTTGTGGGATCTTAGTCGTTTTATTCTGAGATGTCATTTTGTACCTCGACTCATTGCATATAGGGTATTTATCCAATGCTTTATTCTTTTTGTAGAATAAAATACAATTGTTTTTGCAAGCATGAATTTTTTTCATAACCCAATCCAAGACCATTCTACACCTTTTGCGCGTTTCTATGGTATTTCAGCAAAAAATTGTCCTTTGGAAGCATTCTCTTGAAAACCCCCAAAAAGTAATCGAAACACTGGTTCAACATACGATACTTTATTTTTCCATGCATTAGTTCCACAATGGCCGTGAGAACGGAAAAGCACTCACACCTTGGGTATAACTCTTTGTCGATGCAAATGGAAAAGCATCATTTATAATATCCATGACTTGTTCATTAGGATCCACAATAGGTTCAACATTATCCACTCTTGTGGCGTTTGAAGACGAAGTATTGTCTAATTGTTCTCCATAATGGTTCCAAGTATTATATGTCTCAATCATTCCATTCCTTACTAAATGAAATCGAACATTTTCAATTGTCTCCCTTAACCTGTTGTTACACCTCATACAAGGACACCGGATTCTAGTTGCACCCGGGTTGTGTGTATGTGCAAAGTCAATAAAATTCCTCGATTCCATCCAAGTATTCGTCCACGCATCTATTCGGGTTCTGTATCCACGTCCTATCCATAATTCCTGGAACCACAACAACAATACAATGATCACAACAACCTCATACAAAATGATAATGTCACCTTATGCCTTCGATAAGGGAACTATCCCATTCGGGAATGCATAGTCATGTTACGTAATTTACGGCTACATCAGATTAGATTTCGACATGGATGAATTCTGGCAACATCTCAATATAGTTCTTTAGGTGTACAATCCGAAGAACATACAAAGATGACACCGAAATCTCCACAATCGAAAACCTAATCCTTCAACCATAAACTACGCATCAGAACTGTGCATTCACAAATTGTCCAAATAATGGGACAATTCAATAATTAATTGGACCGCAGTCATGTTTTCGCATCCATGTGCAAAATCCAACTAATCCTCAAACGGGAAACTAAGTTTTACTAAAAATAAAAAATAAGTACGAAGTTAATTTCAATTAACTCCGTACATCACAACACATATTTGTACATCACGTACAAATTTAACAACATAATATAAATATCATTTCACAACACAATAAACATGACAAACTAAGTTCAATATAATTTAATTAGTTTTATATGTTTAAAAAATAAAACGAAGAAAATACATTCTTAATTGTTCTTCACCAATCACTAATCACACACAATATCCCTATTGACAACGAAATTAATGGCGTTAGTATGAATTTACATTAATATTTTTACCGTAACGAAAAAAAACGCTTACCAGTCACACTGAGATACCTAGAGAAGAAGATGGAGGGAGTATTAGATGATGAAATTGAGAGAAAATGAAAATGACGAATGACAGATTGAGCAAAATCGATGGGATGAGTGTAGAGGCATAATCTGCAATTTTTTTTGCAGTTTGCTTTTGCACATGGCCGAATCCAAATTAAAAAGTTTTCTTTTGGAAGAATGATTTTGTGCGACGAAGAAAGTCTTTGTCAGCCAAACACCCATTGAGCGACGAATATGGTATTTGTCGCGCAAATGTCATTTGCGAGACGAAAAAAGAAGCATTCGTCACACAAACACCCATTGAGTGACAAATATGGTATTTGTCGCGCAAATGTCATTTGCGCGACAAAAAAAGAAGCATTCGTCGCACAAGTTTACCATTTTTTTTATTTTATGTCCTTTACTTTACAATTTATTCTTTTCAACACATGAATGTATCGTAATGCATATTTTTTAATTTTTTTTCTATATTTGTTATTCATTTGTATGTATTGTAAATTTTTTTTTCAAACCTAATTAAACATTAAATTAATTAACAAAACTAATTTACTATCCCAAATAGAAATTATAATTAATGCAAATATTAATACTCATTCACATAACATATATTTATTCATTAAATTAAATATAAAGTCCACAAAATCTTATTTAAAAAACAGAAAAAAACAACCATCATCAATTTCAATCCTCCACCCACAACACATTAAACTTCCACCGCCGAAAACTCTGCTTGAAAAGTCCATCCACATAAATCTGTTGCTTCTTATTGGTTTCATCAACATCCCAATGAACTTACATTAATGCCAATAAGAAAAAATTAGTAATTTAAAAAATATTATGTTTTAACAAAAATAATTATTCATTATTTACCACAAATTTATCGATAACTCTTCTACCATGGACTTCTTCAACTCCTTAGAGACCTTTTTCCAAGACTCAAACTCGGCAAAACAATCCCTCTGCACCAAATTCCTAATGTCATACTTAAATTCGGCGTACGCCTCAGCTAAATTTTTACCTTCAAAGTACAACACTTGCTTTCGTCGATACCTCTCTATTCGCACTACAAGTTTTTTTTTTTTTTGCCAGAACCTTCTCCAGAATCGGTCATTCTTTTTGAAACAAAAAATTTTTGAAAACTAGGGCTCTACTGTGTTTGTATAGCACTAGGACACCTTTGCGCAACGAACATATTCGTCGCGCAAATTTCAAGTTCATCGCGCAAAATGCGTAATGAATGTGCAATTAATTGGAAGGTTTGAACGCATGATGACCGTGCTTTGCATGACAATCACATGTATTCATTGCGCAAAGGTTCCTTACACGATGAAGTATCGCTGCTCAATATATTGCTCGACGAATAAAATATTAATTATTTTTAGAATAAATATTTAAGGTATTATATTTAATACTTTATATATTTATTCTAAAAATAATAAATAATTTAAATATTTATTCGATAAATAATTAATACCTGAAATATTATTATATAAATAATTAATACCTGAATAATTATTCTATAAATAATTAAGGCGTTAAATATTTAGTCTATATATAATGAAGTACTTAATCCATACAATTATTTTCAGCATAAGTACGATATTCATTGAAGATTGTAAACACATATAAACCGAGGATAGAGTGCTTACATTAGGTTTCAATAAAAAAACCAATAGGAATTGAAACCTGATTAAGTCCAAATACATAATTGAAACATAATTAAGTCCGAATACATAACATATAAAAAAACAACTTAAATTTAAATATTGTCATACAAAATATAAATTTAAAACTACTATTTGGATGATCCTGGTCCATTCCGCAAGACTTCATAACGCCATTGTTTGTAACCTCCCTCCAACGCATTATCCATCAACTTCATCAATTGTTCGTTCGTATCATCATCAAGAGTATACTTACACTGTTACACATATATGCAAATAATTAATTTCAACATATAACTAAAAATTTCACAAACTTAATTATTAATCCATCAAGAATAATATACTTACTAATACATCATCCATCACAACCTTCTTCACATTCCCAGGCACATCTTCCCAAGAACGCCACTCAGCAGTGGGACAATTATTCCCATGGCTACAGCGATCGCATGCGCAAACTCAAAAGGATCCCTTAAATCATACAGGTTGGCATCGCGTACACTCTCACCCTTGTTCTTATCCACCATCCTAGCACGAACATAATTTTGAAGAATAAGGATAATAGAATTGTGAAGAATCGGGACAGAAGAAACGAATATTTATAGGTAGGTTAGGACCTTTGTGCGACGAAACCTTTGTCACACAAACACCTGTATTAAATGCGGTATTAATTCCTCAGATTCACCTGTAGTAAATGGTCAAAACTGACAGGAACTTGTGCGACGAACTTTTGGTCGCGCAAAGTCTCCATTTTGTCGCGAAGTTTTTCGTGCCAAACAAAATTACCTTGCGTTTTCTTGCTCACTTTCCGCGATGCCAATGATTATTCATCGCGCGAAGTGTTCTTGTGCGACAAAACTCTTCGTCACACAACTTTTTTTTTTTTTTCTTCTCCTCTCTTTTCTATTTTGCGCGATGAAGTGTATTTTTCGTCGCGCAAAATATCGTCGCACAAGCTGTTTTTTTCTACTAGTGCAAAGAAGTGTCACACAATAATGTTTTGTGTGAAGGGCCATTGGGGATGAAGCTTTCTGTAGCACAAAATGTTTTGCGCGACGAAAGTACACATTTGTCACGCAATGTTTGAAAAAAAAAACGAGGTAAAATCCTGATTTGGTGCAAGAAAATTGCACGACGGACTATATGCGTCCCGTAAAGGGTTTTTGCATGACACGGTTGGTCCATTGCGCAATAATGACGGTGGTGTCAGAAAAGAGAAACTGTCTATTTTTGCCCAGATCGTGTGACCCTTCAGTGAAAGGCGAATCGTTTATCAAAAAGGACATGGAGGTAGCGCATTGGTTCATACCCAACAATTGTGACGAGGCTATGCCATACCTTGAAGAGCATGACCAGTTGATGAAACAGGAACATCCTTCACATTTATATGCCAAGAAGCATCGTGAATTGTTTCCTTGTTGGTTTTGCGAACATGTAAGTTGTATGTGTTTTTTAGCATATTTAACTTTTTGTTACATGCCAACAAGCAAGTCTTTAAATTTTGTTACACTAGCGACTTAACTTTTTGTATATGTTATAACAGATGAACAAATTGAAGGAATTGAATTCACCCTCTTACAAAGATATAAATTGACAAGAGGATGGCTTCACACTAAATTGTACTCAGGTTGTCATGTCAACGGGATCAAGTTCTTGGAGGCAGCATGTGATGACAAGCCGTCTACTCAAAATAGCGGTGTCCTTGTCCCGGGTGCGGGCGACAGTAAAAACATTGATTTCTATGGCAAACTAACTAGTGTAGTACAATTGCTTTATGAAGACAGGTGTCAAGTGATCCTGTTTAAGTGTCTTTGGTTTGATATGAACCCACATATAACTGAAAAAATGTTAATGGTCTACTATCAGTAAACACTACCAGACTTTGGTATGATGAAGACCCATACATTTTGGCAACAATTGTGAAACAAATATTCTATCTAGATGACATGGTCGGAAAGTTGTTTAGAAGATTGATGAAAGAGGGCTATAACTAGATCATGATGACAACGATGACAACGTTGCTGACCAACAACTATAATCTTCAATAGAAATTGATGAAGAAAAACTCTAGGATACTAATGTTGTCCAATAACCGTTTCAAGTAGCTAGAGTTCCCGAAATCGAAATACCAATGGAGTCCATTATTGCGAGGGCTAGTAGGCTGGGGGACAATACAATCTCTGTTGCAGAGTGTCTTGCGTTACGTGATGGTCTATGTATGGCTAGGAGCAAGGGCTTCAAAAGGGTCAATGTTGAGGGAGACTCCAAATTAGTGATTGAATCCATCCGTGGTTTTTTCAACGTGCCCGGGAGATTAAGGACCATTACCGAAGGCATAAGGAAACTTGGCGGCTCACTTTGAGGAAATTACCTAGAAGCATGTGTTCCGTGAAGCGCTGATATTGTCACTAATTATGGCTTTTCTTATAATGATTTGCATGTGTGGGATAGATCTCATCCCCCTCTGCTTATCATCGTATTTGTTCGATTGTACTCAAACTAGATGCTTCAGGGGCTAGTCCCTTTAATTGAAGTTATTTTTCATTAAAATAATAATAATGATAATAATCTTTTACTCTCTTATCTTCATTTTTTCTAGGAAAACTAATGAAAAAGGCTTGAAAACTTTGAGTTTTAACGATAAGGACAAAATAAAGGGTAAAGCGAATAGTACCAGGTTTGACTTTTTAGTGTAAAAATGTGGTTTTTCGTTAAAATGAACAGTACCGTGAGCTTTTCGTTAAAACTTCCTCTTTTTTTTTTCCTCCGCCCGATCCTTTGAGACTTTCTCTCTCATCTATTAAAGATCAACACAAGCGCATTAAACCCAGCATATCATGAAACTTTTTTTTGGTGTTCTCAAGATAAATGCCAGAAGATTCTATCATCATGATATGCATTTTAAATATGGAAAATTTCCAGACAATTATGGGATATTGTTATTCACATACCCATTTTTACCTCCAACACACATTTGTTAATTTTTTGCCATTAATCTTTTTAATTCATTCAATCTGACGGCTGAAATTGAGAGGGGTGCGTGAGAAGTCAAAATATGTTTGTGGATAGCACTGCCTTCTACAAAGAATGTTTGTGAAATTAGCTAGATATTTCCAGCATGGTGTTTCCATGTTTCTCCAAAGTTCCATCCATGCGTATAAAAGGAGAAGGCATCCACTCTGTTTGAATCAACCAAGAAGCGAGTTCTACTCTAAGTGTGAGAGTGAGATATAAGGTTTTTGTGAGGAGTGTGAGTGAAATAGAGAGAGTAAAAGAATGTCATAGTTTATAAAAGTTTATAAAATTGTGTCTTTGAGAGTTTGTGTGTTGTAATATCTGAGTGTAATACAAGTGGTAGACAATTGGTATCAGAGCGGTACAATCAAGGATCCACTATGGAGAAGCTTCCATGAATTGTGAAAAGTTCAGTACTTCACAATATTGTTAACTAATCTTATTCAACATATTGAAATTCTACCGGCATGATGGGTGATATTCAAGTAGTCTGAGGAATCAAGAAACTCAGAAAAAAAAATATATATATATATATATATGTAAATATGTATGTATGTGTGTGTGTGTGTGTGTGTAACACGTGGGCAACATGCATGGAGTCTTATCTACAAAGACAAGATCTTTGGAAGGTCGTTCACGCTAATAAAGTTAGTCAGACGAAAGAAGACACTAATAGCACTCTGCATAAGTGGAAGATCAAAGCAGATAATGTCATGTTTGCCCTAAAGACCACAATTGAAGAGGATATGTTGGAGCACATACGAAAAGCCACAACAACGAAAGAAGCATAAGACACATTTGCCACACTCTTTTCAAAATCGAACGACATAGGCTACAACTTTCGAGAATAAGTTGTTGTCAGTGGCATAATGGGATGTGATGATTGCTTAGTACTTCCACAAAGTAAAGTCCATATGCCATGAAATTTCTAAATTAGATACTACTGTTGCGAATCCAGGATAAAAAGAATAATTATCCATCGTTGAGAGCCGAATATCTAGGTTTTGTTTTCATTGTACTAGGATGGCCGACTCAACCAACACTTCTTGTGTTTGAAATTTGCTTGTTAATCAAGAATCTATGGTTAAGTAAATAGGAGGGGTCTCGTCAAAAGGTGAGAAGGAAGAAGAATTAGCTCTAAAAGTAGTGAAGCCGGAATGGATTAACTACAACAATGATTCGATACATGCTGTTCAAATCAAATGATGGGTGATAATTAAGGAGAAGTTGCAATATTTTTCTGAATACAAGGGAAGTCGCATGACAGTGATAGTCAATAATACAAAATTACCGATAGCCCATGTCGGTAAGGCAATAATGCAGTTCTAGTATAGTCCTAACCAGGTATCTCTACAAGGTGTCTACCATATTTCAGGCATGAAGAAGAATTTTCTCTCAGTGGTGCAAATGACATTGTCAGGTTACTATGTCATGTACGGTCCTCGAGATGTGAAGGTGTATTGCCACCTCAAGATCTCAAAAAAGCCAACGATGAAGGGACAGAGATTGGAGTTAGTCTATGTAATGTCAGCAAAAACTACATACGTAGACAAGACAAGGAAGAACGAGGTAGTATATTTATGGCACATGAGATTAGGTCACTGATGAGTCGATATTATATTATATATTTTGCCATATTCATAGTATTAATTTATTGGTTATTTTGTGAGAATTTTCATACTTTGATTTATATTTCTTATGTAGAACATTCGACGTCCTTTAGAGCAAAAAAGTTGTCAAATGGACGAATTTTGGAGTGATTCTAGTTGGAGGATGTTCATGAGTCTCTCAACTTGGCTGTTTCAAAGTTTCAAGTTTTTCTACCAAGTGGATAATTTATGGTGGAGAAATAAAGGAGCAACATGCAGTGCTGTCAAAGTGACGTTTTGGGCTTATGTGGGCTTTTTGGGGTCCAAGATAATGTCTTTTGGGTTCGAGGCCTTCTGCAATTATGTTCAGGACATCTCAAGCTATAATACTAGCCATTTTGGGCCTGTTTTGGAGCCCTAAAGATCTAGAAACGTGCGGTTCTTTATGGCTGGGCAGATTTCCCAAAGTTATAATAGGAATGTATTTCCTAGTTATCTTCTTCTATTATGTTTCCTAGTTTTTAGAAGACCTTTTCTACAAAGGATTTTATTTTCTAGTAGTATAAATAAGGCTTACTAGCTATTAGGGTTAGTAGAAAAAAGGGGAGAACGCACTACTTTGTACAAGCTTCTGCGTACACATAATGGTTTTGACAGCATTTGGGTGATTGTTGATCGACTTACTAAGTCAGCACATTTCATTCCAGTGAGGGAGAAGTATTCTTTGGGTCGATTAGCGGAGTTATTCATCTTGAAGATTGTGAAGTACCATGGTGTCCCTGTGAGTATTGTCTCGAATCGTAATCCAAGATTTACATCTAAATTTTGGGTGGCATTTCAGGAAGCTTTGGGTACAAAACTACTATATAGTACGGCGTATCATCCTCAGACGGATGGACAGTCAGAGAGAACCATTCAAACTTTGGAGGATATGTTGCGAACTTCGGTATTACAGTTTGGTGATGCTTGGCACAAGCGGTTGGATTTAATGGAATTTGCCTACAACAACAGCTTTCATTCGAGTATCGACATGGCACCATTTGAGGCGTTGTATGGTAGATCTTGTCGCACACCCTTGTGTTAGTCAGAGGTCCGAGAAAGAGTTTTGGTGGGCCTGAAGATCGTAGAGGAGACTACTCAAAATGTTCAGGTAATCAAGTTTAACCTGAAGGCGGCCCAGGATAGGCAAAAGAGTTTAGTAGATCGGCATGCTACTGATAGAGTGTATGAGGTTGGCGATTGGGTATTTCTGAAGCTTTCACCGTGAAGAGGCGTTGTACAGTTTGGAAAGAAAGGTAAGCTAAGTCCCAGGCATATCGGACCGTACATGATCACCGAGCGAGTTGGTGAGGTAGCTTACAGGTTGAAGTTGCCTCCTGAGTTGACTAAAGTACATAACGTTTTTCACGTGTCCATGCTTCGACACTATGTTGCTGATCCGTCTCATGTGATACCTCCTCAACCCTTGGAAATCAATCCGGATTTGACTTATGATGAGGAACCAATGACAATTCTAGATTGGAAGGAAAAGGTCCTGAGGAACAAGACAGTGAATTTGGTGAAGGTTTTGTGGAGGAATCATTCCGTGGAGGAAGCTACGTGGGAAACTGAAGATCGGATGAGAGATTTGTATCCTCGGTTGTTCTTTGATAGCTAGAGGTTTGTTTTGTGTGGTTGTTTTGAATTTTAGGATGAAATTCTTTTAAGGTGAGTAGGTTGTGACAGCCCGTTCCGAATTTTCGAATTGTAGGGGTGAAATGACATTTTTGCCCCTAATGTGGTTATTTCGTTGTGTGGTTGTTTTTGGATTTTGTTGGTAGGTTTTGGACCACACACACACTCTCCCACACCCCCTCACTTTTTCCCCTGCCCTACACCCCTGTCCCGAGCCCTCTATCTCTCCCTTTCCTATCCTCTATGTACGGACACACCCAAAAACACACCAAATCTTCACAGATCGAGGAAACAAATTACATATTCGTGCTCATAAGGTCCGTAGGAGTTCAACCATACCCATTTCAGGTAAGGATACCTTCGTTTTCACGTGGAACTCGAGATACCCCGATTTGGTCACTGTTCATGCACACGTTAATTCTTGTGTTTTTGGGAATTTCAAGCTTGTAGGAAGCTTGGTAAGGTCCTTAGGAGGCTCGGGGTGGTTCGTTTGAAGGTTTTGGACGTCGGGATCGTGAGTTACAAGGTTGGCCGGAGTTGGTGGTGTTTTCCCGGTGAGATTCCGTGGATTTTAGTGCTTGAAAGTGGTATGGATTTGTTCCTCTTGTTGTAAGCTTCATTTTGGTACCAATTTTGTGAAATTTGGTTGAAAAACGAAGAAGATACGAAGTTTTGAATTTTTTCCCCGATTTTCCGGCGCCGGCGACGGCGCCAGAGCTTCACCGAAGAAGATGATGGAATATTCCATCAGTTTGGACAGAATATTCCTAACGGCGTTAACGAAATCTGTTTAAGTTAACGGAATATTCCTGACGCCATCAGTGTGCCAGGCACGTGCCTTCGCGTGGCCGGCATGTGTGGCCGTGCCTTGGCCGGCGCGTGGGGGCGCGTGCGGCGGTGGAAAATTTTTCTAAAAATATGGGGATGTTCCTGAGGTTGAGTAGATCACGTTAGTGTATTCATACACCCCATTTGAGCATTGTATGAGAAGTTATTTCATAAGGTTGGTTATGTGCTTAAAAATTAACGTTTTTATAGTTGTTTAGCATATAGGTGAGACCTATCCCGAGGACGAGCGCGGTCACTCGAGGCAAGGGGGTTACGACCCTTCTACATACCAGTGAGTGGGCTTTTGGTTTTCCGTATATACCTATATATTTATGCTTTTCCCAGAAAATGAATTGAAACGTTTATACGTTTTTATGCCATGCATTATGTTTGCCGTTTGTTTATGCATTGTTAATAGCCTATATATATATTTATATGTTGCTGCTGCGGACGCACAGGTAAGTGCCAGGTGAGTTATGATTTATGTTATGTTCAGTAATGATTTGAGATATATAGAGAGCTCATAACCTACACCCCCGGTGTTAGTGCTCCTGCCCAGAGTTGGGCACAGTCCTTCACGTGATGTTCACCTCCCGCACCACACGCTCATCTTGGATCCAAGTTAGGTGCACAGTCCTGTCGTACAGACCACTTTAGGTGGTTCCGACTTTTAGGTGACCAGCGATTATTCGCCCAGCCTTCACGTGATCGTAGCACTTGAGCGTATATATATTACACCCAGTCCTGTCGTACATACCACTCTAGGTGGTTCCGACTCGTGTGCAGTTACAGTTAGTGAGATAGAGATTTGAGCTCTAGATTCAGCCGTACAGGTCACGTTAGGTGACTCCGGCTAACAGCTTACGTGGCATTGATTTGATATTCCTGAGCACTTGTATTCTATTTAGAGACATTTGGCATGGCATATTTCCGAGCATGATTTATATATATATGTATATTATGTTTTCTGGGAAGTATACAGGTTTTACGGCGAGTGGTTAGAATCTTGTTTTTTAAATGGTTTTTGAAAAGCTTTGTTTTTGCCCACTCACACTTTTGTTTTGCGCCCCTCCAGGTTCTAGTTGGCTAGCAATCTTGGTGGCTCCCCAGAGGATTTTCCCGGCATATCTGACAGATTATCACCAGTGTAGGACCACTTTCGAGTGTGTTTATGTAGTGTTGTTCTCCCGGACTGCATTAGGTCTTCGTGCTCTGAACTTTGTTTTTCACACTTACGCTTGCACATGTATGTTCTTACTTTGTGTAAAGCTGGTTTTTATTTATTCGTACTTTTATTATTATTTTATTAGCTTCCGAACTGTGCACATGGTTATGTCACTTCCACGTGACGGCCAGCATGCCCTGATCTCGGTCCGGGTGTGTCATGTCTTGTCTTTCTCTAAATTGGAAAACCTAATTCTCTTCTCTCTAAATTTGATTTCACAATACGTAAAATTCTCTCTTGGTCCAAAGAACCTCTAGCATTATATATAGAATAATTTCATAAGCAAGTAGGATTACAATTTAATTCTCATATGTGCCGCTAGCACTAAGGAATCCTTCCTTGGGCTTGCCACACCTTTCTATTTGCCACTGAGCTTCAGCCCAATTCACTCCTTATTTTATTTATTTAGTTAATTTGGTCTTTCCGTTCAGATTGTGCTTCCTTATTCTATCTTAGTTTAACCAACAATAAATAGAAAAGCCCAAACCAATTATCCAAAAAATAAATTTATTTATATAAACCATTTATGTTAAATTCAATCTTCACCGATTTTATCCTTTAATATCTTTCTATTGAGTGTGACCTTGTAGGTTCTAACTAAAGCTGACAATGAATAATTTAATTAATCTAATTAATCTAATTTTACATAATTAGTAACCATTCTAATTCAACGTTGTAAGATTCATCACAAATCGAATAGTAACATCTAGCAATGTCTTTCGGCTATCCAAATTAGTTAGAATATGTTTGAATAGGGCTGGGTTTGGTTTGAAACGGTTCGATTTTTTGTCAAAACCGAATTTGAACCAAAATTGTGGTTTGATTCGGTTCGGTTCAATTTTTTTTCGGTCTTTTATGGTTCGGTTTCGGTTTTTTCATGAAATTTTTTTTTAATATTTGGCACTTGAAGCGCATTTTTTTTTCTGCATTCGGCTACAAATTTACCCTTTCTCTTCGCACTCCGCAGATCCAAAGGCCTATCAAGCAGAGATGAAGGTGGTCGCTGCATACTTGTTGGCAGTGTTAGGCGACAAGACCACCACAACTAGTTGAGGTGGTGCTGTTGCAGTTGCTGCAATTGGTTGTGGTGGTGGTGCTGCTGCTGCCTTTGATGCAGCTGAGGCAAAGAAAGAGGAGAAGCAAATAATGATATCAGGATAGAAAAAAAGAAAGGGAAAGAAATGGGTGAGACTGTCACAACACAAAAATCAAACAAATCTGCAATACGAAACAAAACAACAACCCATAAATTTACACCAAAATTTCAGATTCCCTCCATGGAATTTACTCTAAAAAAACCCATAAATCGACAAAATAAATAAGAGATTGGAGATCTTACCCTGGAGTGAGAAGATCAAGAAACGGAGAGAGAACAATGGAGAAGAATGGAGAAATTGGAGGCATGGACAAGGAAGGAGTCTCGAGGCGCAGGGGGCGAGTGAGATAAGAGGAGAATGAAAAATAGAAAAGGTATGGCTGCTACTACTAGTGGCTAGGGTTTTGTTGATTTCTAATTCCACAAAAGACTATAGATTTAAATCTCTATAAATAGTTTAGTCATACAATCATAACGAAACAAAACTTGATGCCAAGTTGGTCTCAATGAAACTTTTCAACCTGGAGCGCATGGTTTTGAACCCTCATGCCTCCAAGATTTCAAAGATTTTTTAAATTTTTATGATTTTTATAATTAAAATATTATAAAAAATAATTATATATATATGTCGAGTTTCCGAACCTCAAAAACCAAAACTGAACTAGCCATATTCGGTTCGGTTCGGTTTGACAGTTTTCGGATCAGTTTTTTCGGCCTCAGTCCGGTTCGATTTTCAATTTTTTGAACCCACCCCTATGTTTAAGGGTTTAGGTTTTTCGGTTTTCGGTTGAGATGGTTCTTATTTTTTGTTGGGAAAATTAAAACTAAAATTAAAAAATGAAGATAATTTAACTGAAATTGGTTCTCCCATTCCAATTTATCAAGACTTGTATTCAGACTTTGAACCCTAATAAAAAAATCATGAAACTTCTTTGCCGATAAGGAAGCTTAATGGAATCTCTTCTTTCATTTTATCAAAAATAAACCCTAACAACTCTATCGCCCCCTCATTCGCTTCTATTGCTAATTTGCTAGTGCGGGGGTCAGATTAAATCTTACCACCACCATCCACCATATTCACAACTATTTTTCCATTTAAAAGTATTGGATAATTGTCTAAAACTTGTAAGTGCTTGAACGGTAATTTGCTTTCTGTGGTCATTGAAGCTACAATTTTTTTTCTTCAAGAAACTCCAAGTTGGCAGTTTGTATATTTTTTAAGGCTTTAATTGCTAATAAGTCCTTGTTTATACTTCAGTAAATGTGCTTGCAAGTCCAATAATTGTATCTTTCTCTAAAATATTGCTTTTCTTTTTTTTTTTTCTCAAGTCACCAGGGCTATTCATTTTACCAGACCACGAAAATGTCAAGGTATATACCACTCATTCGTTTTCCGTTTCTCTGTATTCGTTCCGGCGCACCTTGGTGTGCCTATAAAAATGGAGGATGCACATAGTTTTAGGGATGAAAGTTTGTTCTTGATTGCTTGGCCTGCGCAATATCCTGAATTTATGTTTTGAACCAATTCGTACATATGAAAATACGGGAACACGTTATTCCATTTTTTTAATTTTAGTGTTAATTTTCTAGATTTTATGTTTTTTTTTCAATTTTATTTTATCTTTAATATTAGTTAAAATCCACATAAGCATCCATGTCATTTGATGAATAAATAAGAACCATTGGATGTCATGTAATCAAAAGGTTGAAAAAGAGTGTAAAAGTATTTGTAAAAATATGTGTCCCTTGATCCTATCCCTTTATTTAATTAATCTGGTCTTTCCTTTCAAACAAGGCTTCTGTATTTTATTTTAGCTTATTAACCAACAATAAATAGAAAAGCCCCAACCAATTAATAAAAAATAAAATTATTTAAAATAAACTATTTATATTTAATTCAACCTTCACCAATTTTATCCTTCAATATCATTCTATTGTTGTACAACCTTGTAGGTTCAAACTAAAGTTGGCAGTGGATAATTTAATTAATCAAATTAATGTAATTTTACATGATTAGAAACCACTCTAATTCACAATTGGCCATTTATCACAGTGGTGGAAATGTGTTGGCACGACGATGTGGGTTCGAACCCAGTTCGTGGCTAATCTAACATCTAAATTTAACAAAATCTATCATTTGACAACAACAACAACAAAAAAGCCATTCTAACTCAACTTAGTAGGATTATCCATAAACCGAACAATAACATCTAGAAATGGCTTTCGGCTGCCCAAATTAATCAGAATATGTTTGAATTCATACAACAATATTTGGAACCTTAGTTATGATTACAATGCAATTCAATTCCTTTATCTTCTTTTTCCGATCATATACTTTAGAGCATGGATGATTTGTTAAACTTTATGCATGAATATGATCACCATAATGAATCTCATGTATGTTGTTTTGGCCAAAGACTTTCGTCGATAGATCATAAAGGGGCTCCTAAAATATCAACCTTCATAATTACCTTGAAGGTGACAAAAGAATCATTGAAATGAGGAGACACGTAGATTGCTTGAAGTGCGGGAACTGCCTTTATTTACTAATCTAATTTAGGCCCGCAATGGTAAAGGTACGACCAATCTTTCTGCATTTGCTCTATTCCTTTTTGTGCATTCATGTATCTCTATATTGATGCATATGATCCTGAACCTTACACAACAGGGCTTCGCTATTGTTTGAGAGCTCCGAGGCTAGATCAAAGATCACATTCATCAACACCAAATAAAAGTGATGCCTCAGGTCTAAAACTAGTTGCATTCATAACTTAGAAGTGTGGTACGATTGGCAACTAAGTAATCTTCTATTCGTACATTTCTATAGTTGATGAATGTTCTGTGAAATCGATCTTCAAGATGAGCACCTTTATGTCTATTCTATGTAACTGCATACTAGTTTGAGACATACTACTGAATACGATATAATCCAATGTTTGTGGATGTTCAATAGTCATTTCCATAATTTAAGACTATACGTATCTCAAGATTAAGACATCTTGGCAATCTCGTCCCTACTACTTAAGTTATTCCTTGGACTCATCCTTATCAATAATGGATCTTTCCTAATCCGATATTCCGTTACACGCTCCATTGACGGATGTTCTCACTTGCCCTTTGTTGTCAATGACTCAATAATGGGTTTCCACAAATAACCAATTACGTGTTATCACGTCAATTCCTTTTCAGGCATAGTTGAACATAATGAACCTTCCTAATCCATTATTAGATCAAGCACTCGTTTGACAGTTATTCTGACTTGTCCTTTGTTGTTGATGACTCAAAATTGGGTTGCCAGGAATAACCAATTATGGATTGCCACGTCAATTGCTTTTTTGGTATGCTCCCATGCTACATGAGTCAACCAAGAGGATTTGAGACCAAGACTCATCATGAACACATGTGCAATCTAAGGAAATCACTCTACAGTCTGAAACAAGCACCATGAGCATGGTACGGTAAGATTCTAGAATTTCTCTCTAAAAGTGATTATTCTGTGGCACTTGCAGATTCCAATTTATTTGTCAAAGCTAATGGAGGAAAACTAGTTGTCATATTGGTGTGGATGACCTAATCATCACTGGTGATGATGATAGAAATTCATCGAACAAAGGAGAATTTGTTAGTTGGCTTCTAAATGAAATAACTTGATCAGTTTAAACACACTTGGGCTAGAGGTCGATCACACATAAGAAGGGATATTTCCGTGTCAACTGGAATATGTAAATATTTGTCATGGAAATTTAGGACGCTTGAATGCAAGCCAATATTAACACATAAGGAATCCAATGCCAAGATGTGCGCACATGAAGACAAGCTTAGAAGATGCAACAATGTATCTACAATTGGTAGGTAGTTTGACCTACTTGGCTCTTACTTGACCTGAAAATTCTTACGTAGTTGGTGTGATGAGTCGATACATGCAAAATTCAAAGAAGCCTCATCTAGAAGTAATTCGACGAATATTGAGATATGTAAAGAGTACAACTGAATGTGATCTCTTGTATAACAGTACAAGAGGTGAAGGTTGTAAGATGGTTGACTATTATGACACAGATTTTGCAGGAGATCATGGCACCAGACGATCAACCACTGGTATGTCTTTAGAATTTGTTCTAGAGTAGTTTCGTGGTGCAGTAAGAGACTACCAACGAAATCTTTGTCAACTACAAAAGCAGAGTATAGGGCAACAGCAATGGAAGCTCAAGAGGTTCTATGGCTGGCACAATTAATGAATTATCTACAACAACTAGGAGATTATTCAATGTCATATATACTACGACAATCAATTGGCTGTTCGTTTCATGGGTTATCCAATTTTTCATGCGAGAACTAAGCATGTGGAGATACACTACCATTTTATCAAATGGAAAGTTCTACAAGAAGAAATTGAGATGCCCAAAATAAGCCAAATGATCAAGTTGTGGACTTGTTCCCAAAAGGTTTGAATACTGGCAAGTTCAAAATGTTTCATCGACAACTGAACATCGTGAAAAGAATGAGTTGGCGTTGAAGGAGAGTGTTAAAGACCAACACCAGCCAATTAAGCCCAGCCCCTCATAAAAATCTTTTTGTGTTCTCTAGATAAATGTTAGAAGATTCTTTCATATATGCAGATTAAACATGAAAAAATTCTAGACAATTTTAGCAAAAGAAGTTAGTGGAACTAGCTAGATATTTCTAGCATGGTGTTTCCATGCTTCTCCAAAGTTTCATCCATGCCGATAAAAGGAGAAGACATCCACCCTATTTGAAACAACCAAGAAGTGAGTTCTATTCTAAGTGTGAGAGTGAGGTATAAGGTTTTTGTGAGTGTGAGTGTTCCAAAGTTTGTCTTTAAAAAGTCAGAGAGTGTCATAACTTCTAAATTGTGTCTTTGAGAGTTTGTGTGTTGTAAAATTTGTAAGTGTAATACAAGTAATTTATTTACTTGTTTTGTCTCTCCAATACTTTGTATACTCTAATTTTCTCAACATAGTCTCCCTCTAGAGGCAATTATTTTACTCTCTCCCCTCCCCATTTTTTTCTCCGCCCAATCTCATCTCCCTTATTTTCTCCGTCAAATCTCACCACCTATGCCCAACATTTGCTAAAGTAACCTTCATTTTCCTGTCAATTATTCATCTCGAGGGCGAAAATCAATACTGAATAGGTGGTCGGCCAAGAAGTCTTCAGATCTTTGCTGCCATATTGAAGGCGCAACCGGCAGATAGGCGAGCATCGTAGATAGGAAGGGTAGAGAGGAAAGAGAACGCAAAAGCAAAAATCAGTTTTAATAGTATTTTAAGTTTAACCTTTGCTATTTTCTCCCTCCATTTGGGGTACGTTTATCTAGCAATTGTTCATTTGGCTAATTTAGCGTTGAACATAGCTAGGCTGTTGGAAGTAAAGTTTTCTCAACAATAATTTAGCGCTGAACATAGCTATTTAGCGTCAAACATAGTATTGTCAGTTTAACTTCTGCTACTTTTCGCATCATAAAATGCAAATAAAAAAATAAAAACAATTTCGGAAATCAAACATGTGACAAAATATTTCGTTGTGCAAATGTTTAATGCACGAACATATTTCGTACTGTAAAGTTTTTTTAGACGAAACGTTTTCGTCACCTGTAGATCTTTGCGATGCAAACATTTCGTTGCCTCAATGTTTGCGCAACGATAAAGTTTTCTCCCGAAACTTTCGCATTTCTTACCTGTATTTTGTCGTGTAGACTTCCTTGCATGACGAACTGTAAATATTTTTCCCACAAACCTTTGCGTCTCAAACTTGGCCCTATTAATTTAGCGCAACGAAGTTTTCATCGCCCAAAAAATGCAATGTGTACAGGCATGCATGCATGTGTGGGTGAGATAAAGTTTTCGTTTAGCTGCATAATTCTCTCATATGGTTTTCTGTCTCTCTGGGGACATCGGATAAAATTTAAACGCTACAGAGAAGATTAGTGTGGCTCTTGTGCAAGGATGACACTCATAAATGGAGAAAATAAGTATTATTCTTGTTAGCTTCTGGTACAGATTGTTTTATTGATACATTTATAACAACAACGATATGAACATTAAAGTAGAAGAGTAATTTAGCTAGCTAGCTGGTAGGGATTTTACCACCTGCAAAAGTAGGGATAAAAACACTTTAAATACTTGCAAGAGTACAAGGTAATTGTAATATAGATGGCTCTAGTAAGGTCGTTCTCCACAAGGATTGAATGAATAATCTATGTTAAATCAAATCTTAATTAATTATTTAAAACAAAATTTGAGAAAAAGTTGATTTTATGATTTAAAATATTAAAAATGAATTTAATTAAAAACAATTAAATAAATTGGGAAAGTAAAGAAAACAAAAGAAAATAGTTTTGAAAATAAATTTGAGCACTAGGGTTCCGCCGTCACCTTGACAATCATACGTAGTTCTTTCAATTACTTATGAATTACACATGCATATTTTGAAGGTTAGGTTTTTCTAAAGTAGGCCCTACTTGGAAACTCCAACATAAAACGTATATCTAACATGCAACCCGTTCGTGGCGTAATATGAACATGCAAGACTCATTAAATTTTGTGAAAACTTTCTGAAAAACCATATAACCCTTAAGATGTGTCATCCATCCTAAGAAGTTACACATATTAACCACAAAAACCCTTAGTCAATTTCAAGGACAACCCTCCACCAAAATTGCATCAAATTACTTTTCCAAATACCTTAATGGGGGCCAATCATCAAGACAAGTAGATAGTTTAAAGCACAGTGATTAATAATTCAAAACTTGCATGCATAATATCATAAGCAAATTGAAAAAAAACTACGTATTCTTGCTAAGGCTCGTGACCTCGCCCTAGCAAACGAAACTAGCTACGAACAATCATAAAATAAAATATTATTAAAAACATGGATAGAAACACCTTGATAATAAACTTGAATCCTCCAAAGTAGTGTGTGCGTTCTCCTCCTTTTCTCCCCTCTCTTTCTTAACCCTAATGGCTAAATATCTTATTTATACTACTACAAAATAAAACCCTAAAAGGTCTTAGAATAAAACTAGGAAACATAATAAAATAATAAAACAGAAAATAAAAGGTTTCCTATTTAAACTAAAATCCGAACTTCTCAGAAAATCACACTTTTGACGAACCATATCAACTCCAATTTGGTCCCAAAAGGTTCTGAAGACGTCCCCTACAAATCCTCAGAAGGAATCTTCCTCAAAATATGCCATCTTGACCTCCAAAATACTTAAAACGTCCATAAACGTCAATCTGGGAAAGCTGTGTGCTGGGCCTTAATTTCATCACCACGGTCAAACGGCTTGGTAGAAAATTATGAAATTTGGACACAATCATCTTGAAAGGCACACGAACATTCTCCAATTAGAATCACTCCAAAATTCATCTGTTTGATCACTTTTTGCTCCAGAGGAAGTCGAATGCCTATATTAAGAATATAAATTCAAGTATCAAAATTCTACCAAAATAACAAATAAATTAATACTAAGAATAAGGTAAAATATATAGTAAAATATCAACTCATCAAATACCCCCAAACTTAGATTTTTGCTTGTCCTCAAGCAAAACAAAACTAGAAAACAAAAATAAAAACTAACAAACTAGAAACTTTATTAAAACTCAACAAAGATAAAATTTTCATCTTCAAGTTGCAATCCATAGAACACGTTAAAAATCAGAACATCTTTCCAATAGTTCCAACTAATCCCACCACAGAGTCTAATCTATTTAAATCAATTAGAAAAGAATTCATGAACTTCCTTTGGTGTAAAGTGAACCAACATAGTTAAGGAAACTCGACCAAAACCCTTACATTTTGTCATTTTTATTCCACACATACTAACTTTATATATATATATATATATTCACTTTTTTTTTAATTTTTATTTTATTTTATTTTATTTTAGTAACAGTAGTGGTCATGCAATGTCAGTTCCCTTAAGCTTTCTATCCAACCCATGTAGCGAGTTTTAGGTCAATGACTCCCAAACCACAAAGGCTTTAAGGCACTAGGTGTAGAACGCCCCTAAGGACTTATTAAATCGAGCTGAAAAGGCTACGAAACCAACTAACCACCATGCCCCATGCTAAGACTCTACTGTTTAACGTGAGAATCACTGTTGATCAAGCAGGACTGGCCCGGTTACTAAGCAAAGTCTTGGGTGGAACAATTATTACTTTATTACACATACTAAACTTTACTTTACTAAGAACAAAAATTAAAAGTAAGTGTTTCAATCTCACTCCCCACAAACCATGTTGATGTGAATGTACTAATTTTCAATGTATAACTCATGAATTAGTGTCTAAGCAACGATAAATAGAAAAGACTCCAATGTGAGATTAACCTTCACTATGTCCATTTGTTCTAATATTTAAAATAAACTATGAATATTAACTTAAAAGAATGAAATTATTTTATTGACTCAAAAATCAAAGACGTAAAAATTCTTATATCCGACCCCCAAACTTAAATCACACATTGTTCTCAAGGTGTGGAAAAATAAAGAAAAGAGAAATAAAAATAATAAGTCCTACAATAAAAATGTAAAACAACTAAAAATAAATAATAAAAAAAACTGGGAAAAGAAAGATAGAAAACAATAAAAGAAATAAAATAACAAATAAAACAGAAAATAAGAGAAAAGAAAAGGAAACTGACACACCTGGGATTCGAACCTGAGACCTGCGCGCTGACTGCGCAACACACACAAGCCACTCGTGTGAAAACCCTTTCTGGCCATATAAGAGTTTAGCTGCTTCATTTCCCATCTCTGATTTCATAAACCTCAGCCACTTCTCTCTCTCGCCTCGAGCCCAGAGCCTGAGAGTTCTCTTCCTCTCTCTTCATTTCTCTCAAACCCTAACACAAAACCGCTGCTCCCTAGCAGTGCCTCCAAAACCATAGCTCATATTCGAAGTACAACCTGCAACCCCCAAACTTGAATGAAATAAAACTGTTAATAAAATGTGAGGGAGTGATTGAGTGAAAAGAGTCCCAAGCAGTATAGAGGCCTTCGCAGCGACCCCATTGTAAGCACTTCAGAACTTCCACATTGTTTCTGTTTCTGCACTTTGATAAATGTTGATGAATGGATGATGAGTGCTAGCACGCTCAGTGGATTGTATGGTCGACTCAAATCTGAATGCAACCTGCAATCACAAATCCCTCCCCAATTAGATAAGTAAAGAAAAATAATAAGAATTAAAATTGCATTTTTTTTCTTTTTTCTGATTTTTAATTTTTTGTGATTAGGAATAAAAACAGGAAAATAAAATAAACGAAATAAAAAGAAAAGAGTTAGAAAAATTGGGTTACTTTTCAATTAGCATTTTAGTTAACGTCTATAGCTAGACGTATTTGAATGAGTTTGGTGATCACGTCACTTGTTTTCTTAAAGTCAACCACTTCGTGATAGCATCATACGGCAACAGTAGGTATGGAATGAGTTGTTTATCAGTGGTTGAATTCTTCGTAATTACCCTTCTATCTGAATGGCTTTTTGTAATCAAATACGGCCCTTCCCATAGAGGCTTGCGTATTTGTTGAACTGACTTA
The DNA here is from genome assembly GCF_019419815.1 of Pyrus x bretschneideri. NCBI lineage: Eukaryota > Viridiplantae > Streptophyta > Magnoliopsida > Rosales > Rosaceae > Pyrus > Pyrus x bretschneideri. The sequence continues at coordinate 2,548,146 of NW_025999479.1, forward strand.
AACACCTTGTATTTAATACCCACAACCTTTGAATTGGCTGAAATTTTTGACGAAAGATTGGGCTGCCATTAAGCACTTTATTCTTTCCCTTATAGATCTCAGCCTTCTTGTACGACTCCTCGTGAAGTTCCTCAGGTTTGGTGGGCTGTGCAGGTGTGCTGTCCTCCAAAGCATCAGCTTTCGTGCATGCTTGCAGACTTTGTGGGAAAAATTCTTGTGGCACATAAACTTGGGTAGCAATTTTCTGGTGGGATTATAGGATCAGCATGTGCTGCTTCCTCCCCTGGACGTGAATGGCTAGACGATTGCTCCCCAGTTCTTGTGACAATCTCCTCTTGTTCATCATAGGCTTGAATTTGAAATCCTTGATTGGTTTTTTCAATGTACAATTCAGATGATTCCAACAATATAGAGATTTTGTCTTCCACCAGAAGCTCTTGGGGCACATCAGGTTGCTGAAAATATTTTTGATTTAAAATATTAAAGATGTTTTTTCAAACATGGAGCGTAAAACTCCGAATAGGGATTGTTCCAATGCCTATTTAGATTGTCTTTCATATTGATATGCTTTTCGACAAACTCAGGGAAACATTCTCTTTCGGGGCACTGATAAAGGGCACAAACTGTAGGTTTAAATTCATAAAAACTCTTTTCTGCTAAAGAAACCCATAAAGGCAATCCTCCTGCTGGTAGCTCCATTATTGAATTGTTCTCAAAATTAATCAATAATAACCTACAAAAATAAAAATAAAATCAACAACTAAATAAAAAGATATTTACAAAAATAATTAACTAAGAATATGATAAACACAAATTATTTGAAACAATCCCTAGCGACGGCGCCAATTTCTTAGTAGGGATTTTACCACCTGCAAAAGTAGGGATAAAAACACTTTAAATACTTGCAAGAGTACAAGGTTATCGTAGTATAGATGGCTCTAGCAAGGTCGTTCTCCACTGGGATTAAATGAATAATCTATGTTAAATCAAATTTTAATTAATTATTTAAAAACGAAGTTTAGAAGAGGTTGATTTTATGATTTAAAATATTAAAACGAATTTAATTAAAAACAATTAAATAAATTGGGAAAGTAAAGAAAACAAAAGAAAATAGTTTTGAAAATAAATTTGAGCACTAGGGTTCCGCCGACACCTTGACAATCATACGTAGTTCTTTCAATTACTTATGAATTACACATGCATATTTTGAAGATTAGGTTTTCCTAAAGTATGCCTTACTTGGAACCTCCAATATAGAACGTATATCTAACATGCAACCCGTCCGTGGCATCCAGATCAAATGTGAACATGCATGACTAGTTAAATTTTGTGAAAACCTTCTAAAAAACCATATGACCCTTAAGATGTGTCGTCCATTCTAAGAAGTTACACATATTAACCAAAAAAAGCCTTAGTCAATTTCAGGGATAGTCCTCCGCCAAAATTGCATCAAATTACTTTTCTAAATACCTTAATGATGGCCAATCATCAAGACAAGTAGATAGTTTAAAGCACAGTGGTTAATAATTCAAAACTTGCATACATAATATCATAAGCAAATTGAAAAGAAGCTACATATTCTTACTAAGGCTCGTGGCCTCGCCCTAGCAAATGAAACTAGCTACGAATAGTCATAAAATAAAATATTATTAAAAACATGGATAGAAAATACATTGACAATAAACTTGAATAATCCAAAGTAGTGTGTGCGTTCTCCTCCTTTTCTCCCCTCTCTTTCTTAACCCTAATGGCTAAATAACTTATTTATACTACTACAAAATAAAACCCTAAAGTGTCTTAGAATAAAACTAGGAAACATAATAAAATAATAAAACAGAAAATAAAAGGTTTCCTATTTGAACTAAAATTCGGACTTCTCAGAAAATCACACTTTTGACCTACCAAATTAACTCCGATTTGGTTCCAAAAGGTCTCTTTTGAAATGAAGACATCCCCTACAAATCCTCAGAAGGAATCTTCCTCAAAATATGCTATGTTGACCTCCCAAATACTCAAAACGTCCAGAAATGTCAATTTGAGAAAGCTGCGCGCTGGACCTTAATTTTATCACCACGGTCAAACGGCTTGGTAGAAAAATTTGGAATTTTGACACAATCATCTTAAAAGGTACACGAACACCCTCCAATTAGAATTACTCCAAAATTCATCCGTTTGATCACTTTTTGCTCCAAAAGAAATCAAATGTCCTACATTAAGAATATAAATGAAGGTATCCAAATTCTACCAAAATAACAAATAAATTAATACTAAGAATAGAGTAAAATATATAATAAAATATTGACTCATCACTAGCTACTTCCTGATCGTGATAAATAGTTCCAATAGCACTGCTTTCACTAATTACTCATATCCCAAATCCAAAAAGAAGTTGTATCGTGGTCGTTATGTAACATCTCTTCAGAAGAAAGATTCGAATCCATGTTTCCCCTTCCGATCTCAAATGCTCCATCCATAGCTAGATCATCATCATCATAAATACCACTTCCCCAATAGCTTGCTGATCCATAGCCTCCCACTTTAGTACCAGACACCTCCCCACCAACTTGCTCATTGATTACAAGTGCACCATTGTTGTGATCAATCTGATTGACCTTGTCTAGCTCCATATAGATCCAATCCACTACACTGACAACACCACTATCATTTGAGGGACAATCATCTAATAAAGCACATGATGTTCCCTTAGCCAAAAAATCAGAAACATTATTTTGCTCATAAACACACAGTGTTTAATCTTGATCTTGATCATTGTCTGCCCCTGATTTCTTATCCACAAACCCTAATCCCAAATCAGTACTCATCAACTTCCTTTTTCATTGCTAGCAGTAGCAGGCCACTTCATATTCTTAACCTTTTTATTTGAGTGATCAGAGATTGTGAGGCATTTCTCAGTAATTTGTATAAATGATTCTTCTTGGTTAACCACTTTGGACAAAATAGCAGTCATCTTATCTTGCAAACACTTGCTTTGCCTCACAAGCTTTCTCACTTTATCTGAATTAGGGGCCATGTGTTTGATCAAAGCAGCCAAGGCACTCACTTTCCATGCCTTTTTAAGATCGTGGGGCTTCCGATAAGGAGGAGCGCCATGCTCTACAGAAATCCCTTGGTCCCCCCACCACATCTCCTCCCCCGTGGGCCACCAAGGAGGAGCCCAGCGGGAACCTCCGCTGTGGCGGCATGCAGTGCTGCATCAGAGCAGAAAGAAGAGACCCCAAAGTAGTGTCTTGCAGTTCATGAAGCAAATGAGCATAAGAGCCATGATCCAACTCACCTTGTTCAAAAATCAGAGCTGGCAGATGCTCGGATATTGCAATGGGGGCGTTTTGGTCAAATCTCACTTTGTCTTTCCACCACTTTCTTAAGCTAACAGAGGAGCCCGTCATTGGTTTTCCCTTCTCAGGCACAATCCCATACACAAAGCCCTTTGCTTTGCATACCTCCATGATTTTCACCATGTATTTCAGTATCGAATCTTGGGATCTTGCCATTTTCTTTCGACAAGACACTTCTTGCTTTGCCAACAACTTCTTCATCTTCACGGTCTTCTTCGTCCTCAATGATATTTCCACTCTTTGAGCTTTTATAAGCGAATACGATGCTTCCACATTCGCTTCTTGAGCTCTTCGTAGCTGATGTGATCTTCAGCTGCTTCCTCATCTTCTACAGCTATCCCAACCCTTACAGTATCAACTTCTCCATCGAACTCTACCATAGTTGAAATATTCGCGTCTCTATTGATATGAAGACTCTGTAACTAAGTTAAGTCCATATTTTAACAACCATGTCCAATGGCGGTGAGAAACGAACTTGCCAAATTTAGAAACAACAATGTGAAAGCTTGAGGACAAGATTGGCTTTAACGAGGTTGAGGGAAAATTTTGGAGGAGTCTGAAAATTTCAAGGAATTACGTGAGATTCTGAAGTAACAAGCTAATGGAGGGGTGGTGCCGTACGTGGTGGATCTGTGTGTAGGTACAGTCAATTTGTGTGTGTGTACATATATATATATATATATATATATATTTTTTTTTTTTTCAAATATAAGTTTGCATGCATGTGGGACGCATGGTGTATCCATGGTTACCAAATTTGATTGACGAGCTAAGATACTTATCCATTCCAAGATATATAAGTTGTCACTCCAACTTGAATGAATTAAATAATCTTCTACATTTTTCATTCGTGTTGTAGAGTTGTTTTTAGGCCAATTTCAGATTCTGTGGATGTGGAATAGTACGTAGGGCAAGTTTTGATGAAATAATTAAATTTAAGGCCTACGACGACATTGTGATTTGTGGCGACGAAAGCAAGCTGCATCATCCTGTTCAATCTTCAATTTCAAAGATTGAGACCATACATGAGTAAGAAATCGCTATGTACGCTAAGAAACGAAAATTATGGTGTTTGCCGTTTGGTTTGGAGACAGGAATATATATATACTGGTAGGAAAAACAAACATGGTGTTTGCTGCATCATCCTGTAACTTCTCCACATTTTACACACTAATCGAATTTCAAACATGATATTCACTGGTAGGAAAAACAGCTTATGAAATGATACTTTGTGCGATGACAAAAATTTTGTCGCTTGAAGTGTGTTTGTGCAACGAAATTAGGAATTCGTCACGCAAATGTTGAAAACTTTACGCGATGAAGGATTTTGTCACGCAAGGTATCTTTGCTCAATGAACCAAACCCTTCGTCGTGCAAAGTCCTTCAGGTAAACGCAGGTGAGAAGTTTTTTGGCACCAAATCATCGTGCAACAAAGAATTTCCCATGTAAAGATTTTCGTCACGCAAAGGGAATCTGAAATGGTCGGTGCGCATTGAAGTCATCATATTTACTGTGTACTTACGAAGGGTTCATCGCACAAGGTTTTAGGACCAAGGTGCGCAACCAAATGTTTGTTGTATGTATAAATAGCACAAGTGGCGAAGCCAGGAATTGACAGAGGGAGAGGTGAAAATTAAATGAGTAAAAGCAGTGGCAAAGTGAGGTGTTCTATGATTGGTTACTGCCATGTGCACTTCAGAGTTTGACATTCATATACCGAACAACATTCACAGTGAATACATTCATTTTCTTTGAGTATTTTTCTCCCAACAACCTGATAACAATTCAATGCACATATATTTTCACAAATATAGTAGAAGTTGCCAAACCTGGTGCAGAAGATCCTGAACATAGTAGTGAATTGCATAATCTTGTCTTCATTTTCTAAAATACTAGGCTGAAAGTGTTCCTTCATCGGTCACATTCGCTTGGTGGAGAAGTTAGCATCACATTTCACCACCACACCACCACACTTATCTTGTTTGCCCAACCGAGCTCGGTAATGAGTTAGAACGTCCACATAAATCAAACAATGTAGTTAGCTCAGTAGTTACTCGACGTGCGCACTACGTAGGCTTTATAATTTCTAGGATCATCATTTTGACACGCCAGTGGGATCAAGTGCTAAAAAATGACGAAGTCCATGACCATTGAAACCCGCTTTATCAAGAAGAAAACAACAACGAGGAAAACATCGACAAATCAGACATCTACAAACCTGGAAATGTGCCATATAGCATAGAACTAGCACATGATCTTCCCGCTTCCGTCACGCCAGATTTGCGGCATACCAAAAGGTGAAAATAAATCTTGGCGACCAAAAATTAACTGTGACGGCTATCACAATGACTACTAAGCGTACCAATTTTAGACCTCCAGAAAGACTGGTCAAGGAAGACAACGACGAGGACAATGAGGCCTCGAATGTACTTCCTAAAACCTTTATTCGGCCCAGGCTTGCCAAACACACCAGACTTCTTGAACTTACATTCGAGCGTGAGCTTGGTCTACTTAGTCTCAAACAAGATACAGCAAATCAATACCACGAGGGGTTAAAGCAGACTCATAAGGAAACAAATCGCTTATTGGTAGCATTATTCACTGAGATTCGACAGACCAGATTGGATGCCACTGGAAAGAAACATGCACCGTGTGAGGGTCTTGGCTTCGTTCATGCAAGAAAAATACCCTGGCGCTGGCAAGAAAAATATTCACTAAGAACATGCGCTGGCAATAAAACTACCCTTAATTAAGGAGTTTTTGTCATTTTAGTCCTTATTTAACAAAATTTTCACGGAATGATCAAAATAATTGATGATGGATAAATTCAAGGATCATTTCTATTAATTTTAAATCTTACGAACCAATGTTATTAGGTATGCCATTTGAATGACTATTTTAACTAAAAAGCCATCAATATATCATTTACTCGTGCATAATATTCTTTTCAGTGTTATCACATTCTAGAAATCATTGTCAATCTTGGGCCAATTATGGCACATCTATTATCTCTCTGTAAGAAAAATCGCATATGAAAGCAATAGAAAGCGAAGACAGATAGCAATAAAAGCTTTTAATAATACAGGCGCCAAGTATAGAGTGACGTCAAAAGGTTACCATGACAAGATTGTAAAGGAAAATTAAAAGCACTTGCAAAATGTACCAATTGTTATTTTCTATTTTCTTAAACATGGAAAGAATGCTTTGGCATCTACATTGTAGTGTTTACTAAACAAACAAGAACATTTTTGCTAAACTTTGCTTCTTTTTCTTTTTTCTTTTTGCCTTTATCTTTGTTCTAAGACTAAAGCGCCATGAGTGAGGGCCGCATGAACGGCCTCTTTATACTATTCACCTCAAAATAGACTCATCTGTAAATAGATGGATATTTTAGCCAACAAAAAGAAGAGTAATTTACACCAGCAACTTTAGCAAATAGATAAACGGTTCTTAATACGTTTATCGAATCCATCCATTTGATTTTATATAATTTAATCACTAAACGATCTTTGTTGATTTTTTTTTTATAGAGATAATCTTTACAAAGTGTTTATAATATGAATGATTTTAATCATAAGCATAAAGTTCCGTAAATTGATCACGATTAAAGAGGAACTCCTCCAAAACCATAAAAGAGTCAAGTTAATTCCAGTTTACATGGCATAGGTACACTGTTAATTCAAGTTAATACAATATTATGTGGAAAGAAACTTACATATGTTGTTATATTATTAACACGAAACATGATGATGACGATGTACTATGTACCATATAAATCTTTCTCCAAAATTGTCAAACAACCCTACCTTATCTTTAAGGGTTAAATAAAAATAACACCATTATCACCCTTGATCTGTTTTTGGCTTCTGGAATGAACACTGCCGATGCACATTTTCATGCAAATTATGTCCACTTTGCATCTTTGGGCATGCTAAAGTACCACTACAGCTATCATGCCCTTTTAACAAGACAATTCACTATAAACAGATTACTATTCAATATTCATAAAGAATAATAAATAGATTTACTACACATAAAAATAAATAAATAGATTAGTATTCAATATCATACCCTTTTGAAAGATTAATATTTAATTACTTTATAGATTTTGTATATGCTGGAATATTTCATAAATTCATCCATGAATATCCATGGCATGCCTAGTCTGAACACAAAAAAGTGATAAAGAAGAAAAAGAATATTCCACTGAGTGACCTTGCATGTTCTCCTGCGAGCTCTTCACATTCCTCCCTCCTCCAACTCCATAGATTTTTAAAGCAGTTCCAGCGTGGTGGAGGCCTCCTAGGGTTATCCACTCAGTGAACAATAATTGCCTTTAATAAACAGTAATCGTCTTTTACATCTTTATCTCTACACTGAATAGCCCTAGCAATTAACAATAAAATAATACAAAATAATTTTATTTGTAATTTTGGATAAAATTTTTAATCGTTTTCGTTACGTCACGTGTCATTATTTGAAAAAACAATAGCAATAAAATATTAGTATTTTTTTTATTTATAAAATAATACAAAATAATTTTATTTGTAATTTCGGATAAGATTTTTAATCGTTCTTGTTGCGCCACGTATCATTATCCGAAAAGACAATTATTGGTGATGGATTTCTTTTTAATCGTTCTCGTTGCGCCACGTGTCATTATCCAAAAAGTAGGTAATGTAAATTTGGGTATAGTACAAACAAATAAAAAATATATTGTTACCTGATCCGATAAATTTTCCCCACTGCGAAGATTACCACTAGCTGGTGCCAAGGCGTCTCTCCACGTACTTGCTGAGTAGTCTCCAATGACTGGACAAAGATTCTTTGGTTCTTTTCCCATCAATTTTCTCAAGATAATTGGTATGAATTAGACCCCACATTTCTCTCAACTGCATCTCGCATTACTCGAAATCAGATCATGAGTAACTTCAACCTAGCTAGTACACAACGTAACATCTTCAATAAGTGTCTAATTCGTACCTGCATCATTAGTCATTTTCTTGGAAAAATATTGGATTGAAACTTTGAGAGAAAGATAGGTATGTATAGAAAAGTAAATATATAAAAGTATGAAATTGGATTGAAACTTTGACAAAACATGAAATTGTGGTGTAAGGTAGAAAATATGAAATTGTTGGAAAAAAATTGGATTGAAACTTTGACAAGATATGAAATTGGGGTGTAAGTAGAAAATAATGAGAAGGTATTTACAGAAAAGTAAAATCAAAATTTTTTTTATTTTTCAAAATTTTTTTTCTGATTTTTAATAATTTTTTACATTTTTAAATTTTTTTTATTCACCTAATTAATCTATACCGTTGGATTTAAACAAATTTGAATTCCAACACTCCAGATTGTGCCACGTGGCACAACGGTAACATTTCTGATTTTTTAACTGTTTTTTTTAATTTTTAAAGTCGAATAACGTGGATTGCTGATCTCATATCCAACGGCTAATATTAAATAAGGTTTTTTAATTTTTATTATCGTTGGAAATCCAACGGGTGTGGGGAAGCCATGTGGCTCCCCAACGGTAACAAAAAAATTAGTGCATCATGGGTCCCTTTTTTGACTTTCTATCCCCTGACACGCACCCACGCACGCTTGAAAGCCACGTGCCTGATAGAAAAAAATTAAAACAAGCGTCTGACGTCAGCTAACGTCAGACTCACCTCAGGCGCTCGGCCCTACTTGGGCTCCCTTGCCTGCCAACCCTGGACTTCCTCCCTTAGGTAATCAGGCCCTATGCTGAAGCCTATCCATCAAGCAATTGCTCCCACTGGAGCTGCTCTTATACACACAAACTCCAATTTTGAGAAATATAAATAAATAAAAGGCTTATTCCATTTACGCCTTTTAAGTTTGAGCTAATTTTTAAAATGGTTAATGTGGTTTTAATTTTATCATATTATACTATGAGATTTTTAGGTCGTATGAATTTAGATATGGCTTACAAATTAGTCCATACAAGGGCCTTAAGCTCAACATATCATCCATTTAATGAATTATCAAGCAATTAATTAAACTGTAGATATCAATTGATATAATTCTAATACTTTGCCATTCAATACTAGTATTCATTATCACTTACAAATAAGAGGTCTTAGGCTCGAATCTCGTGAATGACTAATTTGATACCAAATTAGATTGCCCATTGTATAGCTTCACCGAACTCTCTCCTCACTCTAGTGTAAAATATATTGTGTACTAAAAAAAAACAAAATTCCAATACCTTAAAATGTCATATGATATTTGTTCAAAATTTAAAGATTGTAAAATGTGGTTAACTCATAAATAAAAGTATCCATAATTTCCTCACATATGTTTTATCTTTTTTGAATGCAGAAAGAAAAAGAATGTTATTTTCCCGATTTTAAGGAGCAATTATGTCATCTGAACCACCATTTCCATGGAAAGGGATCCATCTCTTTCCACTAAATCCACTTAGTTTGGGATCCGGACCGTTAAATTTTGATTCAACGTTACAATTATTATGACTTTTAAAATGCTCCCTATTTGTAGCCGTTTGATCAAATTTCAACAGTCCGGATCTCGGACTAAGTAGATTTGGTGGAAAGGGATCTAGAAAGGATCTCATACTGGACTCAACTTTATTCTTTTCTAACAAGCACCAATTATATATGTTTAAAGCAATATTTGTCCGCAATGCAATGCATATTCAACCTCCCCGCCTGATATGTACAATTTACATGAAACAAATTTATTTTATTTATGAAATTAATCTAATAATGCATTAGCATTTGAAAAACTTTCACTTTATAATCTCTTATTAGATTGAGAAAAACACGTGATAGTAAATATATATAATGTAAGTCATTCTCCTTACGTACTCACAATACAAAAACTCTTAGTTTTTATTCTTCAATTAATTCTAATTCTACACCCAAAAGGAAAAAAAAGTATCATTTTTCCTCACTATCCTAAACCTTGGTGTATGCTCACCATACACTTAATAATTTGTTACGTGTCATTTCATTTAACTTTGGTTAATTTTTTATTTTTTTTTTAAATTGCAAAAGTAATATTTAATGTGAAAGTTAACTAAAGTTAGATAAAAGAACACGTGATAGATGATTAGGTGCATGGAGATGAGAGATTTTTCAGTGTGACCAAAATACAGAGTGGTAGATCACGTGTTACCATACAAATGGTGGTATATGTGTGTTAAAAAGTTAATAATTTAAAAAATAAAAATTTTCACCACTTATATAAAAACACATGATGTATTACCTGTGTTTCAGTCACACTAAAAACTTTCTCTAAGAGAGCTTAGTTACAGTAATGAGAAAAATGCTAAAAAAAAAGAAAAAAAATAAAAACAGAAAAAGGTGGAAGGGTTTTTCCCATAGGTTACAAGAAATCAGACACACTCTACGAGGGCCTTTGCTCACTTGCTCACCTCTTCTACTCTATGGCCGACTACACTGTACTGCACCAGTCACCAGATTCCCCTCGCTCTCTCTCCTTTCTCTTCTCTCTCTGTTTTTCCTTTTCACATTTTCTTCACCTTTGTCCATTCGTTCAGAGGACCCTCCACCAGTAAAAGCCCTCTGAGACGCGCAGTTTCTATTTTTCCTTTATTTTTTTTCTTAATTTCTGTGTGTATATGTGTGGAGGAGTGAGCCTTTGGCATTCATTGCATTCAAGCAGTTGGGGTTTGAAGTTTTCCGTTAATGGCTTCTCTTTGATGACCCCCAACCACTCCAACACGTTGCCGCTGCTGCAGCTGCTCTCTTCCTTCCTTTCCTTTCCTTTCCTTGTAAGAAAACAACTACTCCTCTCCTTCTCTGACACCTCTCTGCGCTTTTTACTCTCAGCGATTTTCCCCCACTGGGTTTTTCATTTACTGCAAAACCCACATTTTCTTTTGGGTTTTGGGGTTTGAAGGGAGGGTTTTTCTCCGTTTATTCACAGATTTATTGAAAAGTTGAGCTCTTTGTGCTTCCGGTGTAATGGGTTCTCTTTCCTTTTAAAAGGTCTTGTTTGGTTGCTGAGAAAATGAGCGTTGTTTCGTTGCTGAGAAAATGAGCGTTCTTTCGTGAACTGGGTCCCCATATTTTCCGTCAAAAATGGGTGCTACCAACTCTAAAATCGAGAAGGACGAAGCTCTGCGGCTGTGCAGAGAGCGTAAGAGATTCATCAAGCAAGCAATCGATTCGAGGTATGCTTTAGCAGCTTCTCATGTATCTTACACCAACTCTCTTAGAAACATTGGCATTGCCCTCCGCCGTTACGCCGAGGCTGAGGTGTTGATAGAGTCGTCCCTCTCCACCTCAGACAAGACCCCTTCGCACTCCTCCTACCCCTCTCCCTCGCCTTCGCCTTTGGCCGACGCTTCGGACTCGCCTATGCGCAATGAGAGGCTGGTTTTGCCTCCTGCGGTGAGGTTGAGCTATATGAGGTCAGGGGGTGGTGCAGCTGTGACTGTAAGGTTCAATCCGGTTAGCAGTAGTTATGTGGATGAGGATATTTCATTGCCGCCGCCTCCTCCTCCTCTGCCGGATGAAGATTCGTCTTGGGATTATTTTGATCCTGTTGATGAGAGTGAGAGCTTTAGGTTTGTGGGAAATAGTGGAGTGGATGTGAATTTTGATGATATCAAAGGGTGGAGACAGGGGAGGAGTGAAGAAGCTAGTCATGGTGTGGAGGAGAGGGGTAGATGGGCAAAGGTTGGAATAGATGGAGGTAATGAACATTATGAAGTTTCTGGTAATTCAGTGAATCGAAACGATAGTAGTGTAGATGGTAATGCGAATTCGCTAAACTCGGGAGTTGATGGGTCTCTGCAAACAGGCAATGGTGAAGGGAGACAGTCAGTTGAGGGACGTAATGCCAATGGCGGAGCTAGAAGTTTGACAGGCAAAGTTGGAGTTGAACAGTCTGGACCTTCTGGTTCAAAGAGGGAGAAGGACTTTTGTGCAGAAAGAGAGGACCCTTCAGAGTTTATTACTCACAGAGCTAAAGATTTTCTTTCGAGCATAAAGGATATCGAGAACCGCTTTTTTAGAGCTGCAGAATCAGGAAAAGAGGTCTCCAGGATGCTTGAGTCAAACAAAATAAGGGTTGGGTATTCGGAGGCGAAAGGTAAACTTTTTTATGTTGGTTGAAGAATGTTTCATGTCTATTGATAATTTTAGTTGTCTGATTTTTTTTCTTCTTGTTCTTGCTTGATAAACTCTATGACTATTGAGTATTGTATTGTAGGCACATCATCTGCTTCGGCTTTTTTCGTGGCTTTCCAGCTCGTTTTCTGCCCTGGAAAGACTGTACTTGTTTCTCATGGTAAGTTGTTGCAATTGGTAAATCGCAACCTAATTACCAGTCCAGTAAGTAATTTAGGTTTTGGACATGGATACATCTTTAACAATTGCAAGAATTTCCTTATTCCTATACTGACTTATGTAACTTTGTAGGCTGAGGTCTTTTCCCTTGACTTGTCACTTTTTGGTTTTGTTGAATCCTAGTAATCCTTTGATCAGTCGAACGTCTTTTATGTTAAGACTAGAAGTTGTATCTCTGGCACAATGATCAGATAAACACAGTTCATCCATTTAATTTTGTGATATATGTATTCTGCGTGAAAGCATTCAAATTTGTTCTGTGGCATTTATTGTGGAATCAGCTGGCTCACTTTAGTTACACGCATCATTTGCATCACAAATGAAGCCGCACTCAACTGGGTACCACTCTTTCCCAGAATGATTAGAATCTCCCTTTCTGACCATAAGATCTGTGATCGTAATGTTTTGTAGATGCTGCTCAACATGGAACAAAAATTATTACTTGGAAGCGCTCAACATCTTCGAGGTCATCCTCATCAAGGAATCCTCTTGCCACAGCATCAAAAGATGATGCCGACGACAGTGGCAGTGATTTTATTGAAGAGTTTTGCATGATTGCCGGAAGTCATTCCTCCACTCTGGAGAGACTATATGCCTGGGAAAGAAAACTCTATGACGAAGTAAAGGTACTTTTGTTGAAGCCCTGCAGTATTTTTATTGTATAGATGCATGTTTTATTGTATCTATTGATTTCTATAATCTATTTTCGCATTCTTTTATACGAACTTTCTTGTGATCTGCTTACCCTGATTCAAGCATCAGATAATCTTCTTATGTGCCTTTAAATGCTCATGAATTTGATCTATAACCTCGTAGTTTAAAACCATGAATATAAACTGCAAGCTTCTAGTCATGGGGATATGGAGTAGGTATTGCGGGAAACATCAATTTGTAATTGTATTTTGTGAACCGTATTTCTCTCTAACATTAAATACAGGAGAAAAGATAGTGATAAAGTTTGTGTATTATGCTTTTTGTTTTATAGTGTTTTTGTTTAATCATCTCGTCATTTTTATTTTGGTTCTTGTAGGCAAGTGAATCTATCAGGAAGGTGTATGACCGGAAGTGTGATCAACTTAGGAATCAATTTGCAAAGGATTGTAGCAGTCAAGTTATTGATAAAACCCGGGCGATAGTGAAGGATCTACATTCACGAATAAGAGTGGCAATACATGCTGTTGATTCAATATCAAAGCGGATTGAGAAAATGAGAGATGAAGAATTGTATCCACAACTCTTGGAACTTACTCAGGGGTAAGTAGGATCACGTTGTTCTCGTAACTGAGACATTGAAAAAAAAAAACTCCAATAACCACAAGATTATCTTCCGACTCTTCAAATTCATATTATTTGTTTCAAAGCATCACTAACCTTGGATTGATGAATGGTGTTTTTGTGTAGATTGATGGGAATGTGGAAGGCCATGCTTGAATGCCATCATGCGCAATATATAACCATCTCACTGGCATATCATTCAAAGAGCTCAACACCTTCCCAAGGAGATTCCCGTAGGCAGATAATGGCTCAACTTTTGGATGAGATTGAATGTTTCGGCCTAAGCTTTGCAAATTGGATCAACAGCCATACGTCATATGTGGAAGCTCTCAATGGTTGGCTGCAAAACTGCATCATGCAACCACGGGAGCGTACCAAAAGCAGAAGGCCATTTTCCCCCCGTCGAGCTGTAGCCCCACCTATATTTGTTCTCTTTCGAGATTGGGCAGCTGGGATCAGAGCACTGCCTTCTAACGAACTTACTGATGCAATCAGAACCTTCTTATCAGATCTGCGTCATTTGATGGAAAAACAAGCAGTCACACAGAAAAACCAGGGGACAGCTGAATCAGCTGATGCAAACAACGGAGAAGCAGAGAACAAAGCAGAAAACAGTGAAGAATCATCTCCAAACTTGAGTTGCATGCATGCAAGCTTGGCAAGGGTTCTCGAGAGACTCACTAAATTTTCGGAGGCATCACTGAAGATGTATGAAGATATCAGATACAAAAGTGAAGTAGCTCGAATTGCATATCTCAACGGCAGGCCTGTTAGATACTGAGTTTATGTAATTATAAACATATAATAATCTCTTGAATTTGTGACCGGATACAGGTTTGTAAAGTTGAATTGTTGCAAATAGCTTTGGGGAGGAAAAAGTACCAAGTTTTTGGGCAGTGCGTTCAATTTTACAACTGAATTAGCACGAGTTTTCAGCCAATATTTAGTATGTTTTTCTCGGCGATTGGCTTTATTAGTATACCATCTAGTCTCTGATGATACTTCAATTTTTTTGGGGTCCCATTCTCTTGATCACTAGGTGACTTAAGAATCTCGATTCATGGTCGCCCAACCTTGAATTTTATGTCAAGGGGTGTGATTTAAACATTAAAGTACATTCACTCATACTTTACCCTTGATCTCAAATTCAAGAGAACATGAATTTCTCGGTCACTAGGTGATCAAGAGAACATTTTGTCGTTTTTGACCTCTTTATGGGGTATCAAGAACCACAGCCAAATCCAAAAGAACCCGAAAAAGGAAAAACTGTTGAGTGACTAAGGGTGAGTGACCATGCATCTCTTGCCAAAGTTATGGGAAATTGGGCTTACTAGCCATTTTACAAATACACCAACCAAAATTAGTCATGCTCTCAAAACGCAATCCCTATTAGCCCTCTTTGAAGAAAATAATCTCAAGTTTAAAATCTCTTACTAAAAAATTGTGTTCATAATGTATTAATAATCTATCAGTATTGTGTCGAAAATGTATTCATACTATGTCGTGTCGATAATATACTAACTTGAGAATATTTTCGCCAAAAAAGACTAGTAGAGAACGGATTTTGAGAGCAGAACTGGTTTTAATTTTTGATTGGTGGGTTTGCAAAAGGGCTACTTCGCAAGTTAATGAATTCACGATTTACAGGACATATTTTAGCACACAAACACGGCATAACATTTGTATCAAGAACGAATTGCCTTTTGAACAAGACATGCTGTTCAATAATTTTACAAAACTACTACATCATATACCCGCATTGTGAGAGCTATCATCCACTTTTTCCCTACCAACTCCCACCCTTCGATTTTTGTACAACAACAAAAAAACCTTATCCCACTAAGAAGGGTCAGCTATATGAATCAACGCCATTGCGCTCGGTTTTGTGTCTAAATACAATTTTTTTAAAGCAAATAATATTTTCGAAACTTAAAGTAAGAAAAACATGAACTCCCTTTCCTGCTTTATTTTTCTTAAAAAGGAACAAGATCGGTGGGAATTAAAATCCGACATAGTGTGTGTAGTGTGAGTAGGCATCTGACTGCATTGCAATCGGGGCTCTTGTAACATAATCTGGAATGTCAAATGTGTCTACAAGTTCCCTTGCAATATTTCTCACCTGAAAACTCAGGTACTCCATCAGTTTGTGAATTGCCTGCACAAACAGAAACGAGAATTCAGTCGAATTTGAATTTTTACGGCATTTCCTCAAAGCCATGCAGGATGGATTCAATGTTACTACTATCGTATTCGGGCTTAAATACGTTTTCCATAATCCTGCGTCAAAGTGATAGCATAAACCGTAGAATTACAGGAAATATTTCTTCTTTTCATGCTTCATAGGAATACCTTAGCTTTGTTTGGTGCGACATAATCAACATTACGATAGGTTCCTATGTCTTTCCAAATGCGCTCCAAGGCATAAAGATCACAGACGAGTTTCAGAGCAGCTCGAGAACTTGGATCCGGACACCTGGCAAATAAATACCCCATTTTAGAAACTCAAAATCATAATGGAAAGAAATGAATGAAAGTAACAGAGATCTAAGAATTACTTCTGGACAGCTTCAACAAACTTGGCAAGGATGACAGACTCAATGTGGGACTCTGCAAGAGTCAAAAGGTGATTTAAGCATCGATTCCATGCACCAAAACTGCCAAGAGTTTTGGAATGCTTGCGCAGTCTTACAGCGACACTTTGAAGTAATCGAGAAGTTCGGTACTGCCAGAGGAAAATTATGCGACAAGAGTTTCAGTTTTGTTATATACACTAAGACAGGATTTTGATCATAAAACCAAGTAAAAACTCACTCTGAAAGCATCCAACTGGAACTTAGGATCTCGCAAATGGTCTTCACTGTCCCATCGAGCAGTCACTGGATTTGGCTGAGACAGATATGAGTTCATGGACTCTCTGAGGTAGCTCCATGTGACTGTGAGTGTTCCGCCTTGAAATTTCTCCTTATATTGCTTCAACAGATCACCAGCAACCTGCGTCACCAGTGAAAACTAGTGTGTAATTGCTTATGGCAAATGTATTTCATCTCTTGTTCTAACACTTCATGCTCAAATGGTTTGGGCACCCAATATGTTCTATCCTATAAAAATTCCAGATCATAAAATAAAATAGAAAATTCCAAGCGAGGGCGTAGAGAATGTGATTTGTTCAGAACCTGTTGTAGGAGCACTGTATTGTCCCCTTCAAACGTCTGAAAAATGTCATGGTCATTCCTCAAGCTACCAAAGCGGTTGACAGAAGCATACCCATGGCCTCCACAAGCTTCCCTGCAGATACTCAATGACTTTGCTGTATATGCCGTCACATAAGCCTTGAGCCCTGCTGAAAGGGAATGGATGTCACCAACCAATTGTTCATCATGAGACTTTTTCATCTCTGAATATTTCTCCACCAAATGCGACGTGGCAAAATGGAATGCATAAGTTGAAGCCAGCATTGGCATTAACTTGTGTTGTTGGGACTGATAATCAAGAATACTGACTTCAGGTTGCTTGGAAGGACCAAACTGCTGTCGCAGTAGAGAGTATCGGATTGCAATTGTGGCAGCGACCTTAAGGACACTAACTGAAGAATATGCAAGACCAACCCTCCCACCTACAAGTTCCCCTAGAGTGGCAGCAAATCTTTTATTTATAGATGGTAAGCTACTTGTGTATTTCCCATCCCGGGAGACATCTCCGAATCGATTAAGAAGATTATCACGAGGGATTCTCACTGACCGGAATCTTAATGCTCCATTGTCTACCCCATTCAGACCCACCTTGTGGCCACAATCCTGTATCTCAATCCCTGGAAGAGTTTGGTGGGTCTTCAAATCCCTTATTGGCACAATGAAGGCATGGACACCCATATCAGTAATACCTTTTGTGTCATGAGTCGGCAACATCAGCTTAGCAAAAACAGTAGCAAACTTTCCATGAACGGCAGCGTTGCCAATCCACCATTTGATCGCCCCATCATTGGGTGTGTCGATTATAAATTCATCTGTGATTGGATCAAAAGTTGCCACTGTTTGTAGACCTTGAACATTTGAGCCTTAGGCACAGAAAACGGAATAATTAAAACAGTTAAGATATGAATTCTAGATTTAGTAATACACAGCAGTACCTGAGAAATAAAAAGCATAAAATGAAAAACAACAAAGAAAATCTGAATCAAAAGATGATAGAGAATCACAATGAACCAGTCTCTTCTTAAAAAAGTTAAAGGGTGGTGGTATCCACCAATGTTATAAAATGCGATGGCGAAGCCAAGGCGTTTGATGGATAGCCCCACCTAGTCAAATGCCTTGAGGCGTAAGGCACCTCCTCATGGGACCTAAAATTATTAATATATACATATATTAATATTATATATATATATATATATAATCTAATCAACAACAGAGTCAAAATCAAACATTATAGAGGAAAAAACAACAATCAATAAAAAAATTTCTTCACTGCAGGTGAGAAACCTTAACCTTAAATGAAAAAAGCCCCAGCTAATGCCTCGACCACAACTAGGCAAGTTTAAGCTTACTCCCGCTGGGCAGAGGCATTTTCTTCACTGCACCGCCTAGGCACGCCTCAAGGCTCATTTTTACAACTCTGGACACCCCTTTTTACCTTTCACACACACCTCTCAATTTTCGGCCATCGGATTGAATGAATTGAAGAGGATCAAGGGGCAAAAATTTACAGGGGGTGCGTGGGAGGTAAAAAAAGGTTGTGTGGGTAGCACCAGTGCACCACCCAAATTAAAATGGATAACTATCACCAATAAATCAAAGATTCAAAAGTGGATGGGCGTTCGTTGTTATAAATATTTCAGCACCCTGTCTATATCGACTCTGACACTCCAAACAAAGTAACTAACAAGTTACCAAGATAAATCTTGGAAAACTATCTTCATAATCATGCCTAATAAAAGTTTCTCATTGGATGGCTTATTGAACATGATTCGACCTTCTCATGATAATACTATTAATTAAGAATTACAATCTGTGGTTTCACGAAAATAAAATTTGTAAAAAGTACTTGCTTTTAAATGTCTATATATATGTGTGTGGGGCACACCAACCATTCCACAAAATCACACAATGAATGTATGGATAAACTTATAATGTCCCAGCATTAAGCATCGCTGTAATATCAGCTTAGGCAAAAGCAAGGAAACAAGTAAAAGAATGGGAGTAGCAGAACAGCTCACCATGATGCAGTTCGGTCATAGCAAAACAACCTGGATACTCCAGATTGTCGATACCATCAAAATACATATCCTTGTGCTTTTTAGTTCCTAAGTTAAGTACAGAACCTCCCCAAAGGCTGCACAAGTAATAAAAAAATCAGTGCACGACAAGATACATGATGTAAAGCTAGTGCAATTAGGCATCATGCTACGTTTCAGGCACACAAGCACTGGAGAAAAGAGGCCCCATAACAAGTCTTTGTCAATTTAAGAGCCATGTAATTACATCATTTGAATCCAAAGCACCAAATATCAGCAATAAAGCATGTGATATTTGAACAATGACGAACTCTGCAGGCCTTCCACTTTAATGGAACTTTCTGCCTTTCAAAATCCATTGCAGTTCTCGTATTCAAAGCCAAAATTATAATAGAATTTCTACCTTTCAATTTTTCTGTAACCTTCCCCATCTCAGAACGTTAAAATTGCAAAACAGAACATGGATTGTATAACAAGTTTCTCATCACATGAAAATTATATTAATTGCCCCTTGTTCAAGATCTTTCTGTATGGTTTCAAATTGTTCATAAAATTTTCTTTTTCTGTTATATTCCCAATCTTGACGCAGTCCACCTTAAGCCCGTTCTATTAACTTATATTTTAAACGCCCTCCCTCAGAAAGGGCATCCAACATGTGAACTATATGTAATAAATAGGGAAAGACAGAGCAATAGGAAAATTTGAGCACCAGAATTCCTCTCCCTAGCATGAAAAGTTTTGTTGAGTAATCACGACCCCAAATTATAAGAATTTTTAGTGTGGTCCAACACTCTCGTTTTAGTCCAACAGTTTTGTTCATAGACATGGCATAGCACTTCAAAATAACAAGCTAACTCATCCAACTCCAATTTATTGGTCGAAATCCTTGTCAACCTCTTCCTCCTTTTGTTGGAACCAACAATGTAAAGGGATTTCACATTTGGTGACAAGCCATTAACTAAACACAACACCTAACAAAGGGCAACGAATAGGGTTACTGATACAAATTCGGTGCCCTTTATACTAAAATTTTCATGATGTAACTGCATTCGTCAGTGGTGCGAATACAATTGTAAGAGTACACCGAAACATGAACATCTACACAGCAACAATTCTGTATCTATTTACATCTCTAATGCTCATATCTTTCTACCGCAGTGTGAATGCATCTGTATGCACATATTTGAGGCCCGTCTTATGGAGCAGTAACAAATTAATTAGTGCAGTACCAATCAAATCATAAGCAATTACAATTTACAACACATATACACCATATATAATGATACAACCTACAAAGAACCAAAGCCATTCGATTCAAGGGTTAAATGATTTCGTGAAATCAAACAATCAAACAACACAAAACCACCGTCAAAAACACCCTCAATTCCCTAAAATTCCCACCCAAACTTAATACACAAAGCGATCAGCATCCAAAAAATGCCACAAAAATCAATGAAAAAAGATGAGAGTAGTACTGTAGTAGTGGTAATCAATCACCTGTACTGCACCCCCATCTTAATCGCGAGAGACATGTCGACGCTGCCAACGGCCTCCAAAATAGCGAAGTACTTAGCCGGTTCATCAACGATGTACCTGAAAGGCCTGATCCCGGCCTCTCTCACCAACCCAACGAGCTGCTTCATACAAAGCTCCCGGTGGTCGTCCTTCAAAATCTCCACCGGCGTCTGAAGCTCCGGCCTCTTGTTGAAGTAATCCAACACTCTGTCCTGGATTTCCCGGTGTTTTCCTCTCATGTAGTTTGAGAGGCTGCTCGTGTCCACCGTCAGCTTCGCCGCCTTGGCGCACTCCACCAGCCCAAGCTGCTGAGCGGTGTCGTTTTGGAGATGTCGATGATTAGGTGTCAGGTGTAAAGACAGCCGTTGGATGCGGCGGCTGACGGCCTGGGATTCATCCCCCGCCGTTGGATCTGGTTGTGGACTCTGCATCTTTTTTTTTTTTCTTTATTGATATCGGAGACGGAGAAATTAGGAGGAGGTCGGCTAGTTCGTTTACTAATACGGCAATAGGTGATGACGTGGAGAAAGGTTACTTGTACGGGAAGTTGGCAGTTGGCATTGGCCCGCATTTCAAATATATAAGTCTTTAAAGGAAATGATTCTTATTTTTTACCACTTTTTGATCATTAGATTTAATTTTAATGAAATTTTATGATTGAGATTAAATTATAAGCCACAAAATCTCAATAAAAGGATTTCATAAAAGCCAAATCTAACGGTTAAGAGGATATTCCCATTTTTTTTTAAAAATAGAGATCACTTCCCTTAAAGGCTTCACATATATATATATATATATATGGAGTTTTAATGGAAATGATCTAACACTATTCATTCTTAATTAAAAATATATTTTGAGTATGTAAAGTCCATAATGGGTAAAACATTTGTTTTATTTACTCTTATGTCATTATTTCATTATTGTAGCGGGATTTACAATAATATTGATATTTCTATCTAGAATTACATGATGCTATTCAATTTATGCTAATTTGTTACCAGCTCTTCATGATTCCATCATGTTGTCAATGTTATGCAGCTCTTCTTCTATCAAATTGTTACAGTACTGTTCATCAACTTCTACGAGCTCTGCAACTCTTTCTCTATCTTTTTTCATCTTGTACTACATGTCTGTTGTTTCTCCTTTGAAAATTTTAGGCTTCTAGTAGGGCTAATGACTGATTTTTGTCTCACTGTAAATATGCATTTCTTCTTCTTCAGATACTAGTAACATATCATACGTAAAATCTTCAAACTTATCTAAGGCTAACATTTGAATCCCTCGAAATTTTAGAATATTTTTGTAAGAAGGAGTCCACTTATATGGGGAGATAGAGGATATTCTAAAGGTTTTGTCATTAATCATGGTTATATGTTTAACTTTCTCTTTATGCATATGTACATATTAATCTGAAAGACGACTGATAAAACTTATACAAATTTCTTTCCACTGTTCTAGATAATCTTCTGCTACTTTTATAAGCTTTTCAAGAAATAATTCTAGTTGGGAAATATGGTTGATGAATATTTTATCAAGATAGCCAAATTCTAATAGTAAGGCTGGGGTAATTTCTATTACATTATGCTTTTTCTAATGCTCATAACTAAAATGACACGGTCTAAAATCTCTCATTTTAATCCTGGTTATAGTTATGCTAACATTTGGTTTACAAATACAACTCTCTGTACTATCACAAAGATATAGTGGATACATCTTCGTAATAATATTCATCTCTAGTTTTGAATCAAAGATGGATTGATTTAAAACACATTGTAATTGTAATTGTAACTCTTTCATGGACTGTAATGCTCTGCTCAGGATCTCATTTTGCATATCTAGTGGCATTATTCTTAATTTTACTTTTGAAATTTCTTCTAATAGGATATCATCTATTATTAAGTCTAAAGATATGTTCCTAAGAAAAATTTCATATTTTTCTTGTTTTTCTTTGTCACTTAGATACTAATGTTGTTCATTATTTTGATGGTGCTCCATTTCAATGTCTTATTCTAAGAGCTCAATCTTAATCTCTTCTATGAGCTCATTAGCCTCTTGTTCTATTAATTCAATAACTTCTTTTTCTTTATTCTTATGCTGATCAATTTCCAAACCCATTTTCAATTCTTTTTTCAAAGTGTCACTTACCTTGTGCTGCATTCTAATGGATTGGAGTTCTTGGTTTATTTTGGTAAACTTACTAATTAATGACTCATGGTCTCTAGAAATGACTTGAAGGTCGGTCGTTCTTAAGAGAATGAATATGATGCTAGCTTTGATGGAAATTAAAACTAAAGCTATCAAACTCTTATTCTAAGGCTCTAATTAGTTTTTCTTAACCTAACCTCATGCTTGGCCTTTTTGATTTGGATATTCTAAAAATTATCTAAGAGAACCTGTTGCCTATTAGAAAGTTTTGGTACCCTTGACTTATACCTCAAAGTTGAATTTCTGATTCTTACAACAATATTGCCATTAAAGTTAAAAGTGGGTACTGGTGGTGATGCTGGTCTGCTTGTACTATTTTGGAATCCATTGAATAATGGGGGTCCATGATGCATCATTATGCTATTTAAATGTGCTTTACTGCCTTGTGGTTTTGTGCTATTTAAGGATGATGGTATACGATATTCCATTTATATTCAACGAATTAATCTTGATAAGATATCAGCTAATGTATTGTCACTACTTTTCATATGTTCAAAAATTGGTTTAAAACCATTTCTTGTAATTGAATTAACAAAATTAACTCATCTTTGTGTTGTCTGTTTATTAGCATGTATCTTATTATAATGAGAAACTACATTTTGACAATCTGTTCTAATCGTAAATACTTCATTATGTAAAAATAAAGGGCATGCTTCAAGTAAGTTAATTATTCCTAAAATTTCTAAATCTGTTGATGGTAATTTTGACTGTACATCACTAAATTTTCTTGATGAATATCTACAAACTTGTTCGTCAGACTTTGATGACTCCTTATACTTTTTCTGGTATAGTATACTTGCCCATCCTAATAATGAAGCATCTGTTTCAACTATCTTGTAACTATCATCTAATGGTAATATTAATTGCTTAAGTTGAGTAATTTCTTCCTTTATATTTTGAACTAATTTAATATCTTCACTATTAAAATATTTTTGTTCTGTTTTGCTAGTTTTACTTGTAATACTGTTATTTTTCTTCCTAAATCAGGGACAAAATTTCTTGCATAATTTAACAATCCTAAAAATGCTTGTAACTGCTTTTTATCTTCTAACTTATCTGGAAATTCTAAGACCTTTTTAGCTATATGATCTTGTAATTGTATTGTACTTGACTTGATATACATTTTTTAAAATTCTATATCTTGCTTTTCTAATGTTATTTTATTTTTGCTAATCACAATTCCATTATTGATAAACTCGTGTAAAACTATCTCTAAGTGCTCTCCATGTTCATTTCTATTTTTACTATGTACTAAAATATCATCTATATAAACACTACAAAATTTATCATATTTCTTGAAAATTTGGTCCATCTTTCTTTGAAAGATCGATGGAGTATTTTAAAGTCTAAATGGCATAACAAGCCACTCAAATGTTCTTCTGGACAAGTAAAAGCTGTCCACTCAATTGATGCTTCCGCTAATCGTATTTGCCAAAATCCTGATTTACAATCAAATTTACTAAAATATTTACTTTCTTGAATTTTATTTATTAGCCCATCCTTATTTGGTAACTTATAATTATCTTCATATGTATTATCATTTAATCTCTTGTAATTATAAACTATTCTAACCTTACATCTCTTTAGTTTTGAATGTTTTCTCACAATAAATGCTGCTGATCTATGTCTAGACTAAGCGGGTCTGATTACTTTTAAATTTAACAACTCTTTTATTTGCTGCTCAAACTCTTGTTTATCTATTAAACTACAAGGCATATCAGTTGTCTTTATGGTTAAATTTGGATTAATTATATCTAATTTTGTTATTATTTTATTTTTACTCCAATGTAACTGTGGGTCTTTTCCTATAATTTTAGTTTATTATGCTAATTGTAACAATTCTTCTAAACTCTTTGGTCTATTACAATTCCTTGGTCTATCTAACT
Organism: Pyrus x bretschneideri; assembly: GCF_019419815.1. NCBI lineage: Eukaryota > Viridiplantae > Streptophyta > Magnoliopsida > Rosales > Rosaceae > Pyrus > Pyrus x bretschneideri. The sequence continues at coordinate 2,572,976 of NW_025999479.1, forward strand.
GTAATGTTTCTATGCGAGTTTTTTCTTCTTCTAAAATAGGATATTCATATTCAAATATTTTTTTTTATCAAACTCTTCTATATTATTATGTTCATCATTTTCTTTTGAATTTTCTAAATAATAACTATCTTGACTACTAGGCTCTTCTATACTCATGCTTTTATATGCTTCTACAGTATTACTTTGATAAGTTATTGTGATGCCTCTTTTAAAAAATGTTATGTTAGGATTCATAAATAAAAAACCTTGTAAACTTTTCAAAAAATTTAAACCTAAAATAAATGGGTATGATCCTAGTGGTGAAACAAATATTAATGGGAAATTAAATTGTTGTTTTTCTACTTTAATAGATTATTAATAGAATGTGTTAAATAAACTGGTCTCTCATCAAACTGTGTTATTCTCATTGGTTTTGCTAATTTTTGTCTATATTTTTCTGGTACTAACTCTTCTTTTATGACTATTGGTTGTATCTTATGTTCTTTTGCTAATTCTATTTCACAATTTATGGTAATCAAAGAACTATTTTTGGGCTTTCTATACTATGAACAATATTTCCTAATATTTCAGTACTTTTTTTTTACTCTGCTAATTCTATTGAATTAACTTCTAATAACCTATTATTATAACACATTTCACATAATATCGAATATGTATTATAGTATTTATTTCCAACTAATTTACTACACTTATGATATTTTTCTGGCCAACCTAAATTTATATATTTATAGTCTTCTTCATGTTGTTCTTCTATGAATGCACACATATATTCTTCTAAATCATTATTTGAACTACTTGAATCTTCTGAGTCGAACTCTATAAACTTTCAATACTATAAATACTTTCATTATCACTTAAATCATCTAAACTATATATTTACTGTATATCTTTATCTTCTTCTAACTTAAACAACTTCATTAAATGTACTTTTTCTCTCGGCTGTTTTCCTAATTTTGGATATTTAGGTCTAATATGCCCAACTTCTCTACATGAATAACATTTACAACTACTCTTATCTTTTGGTGCTTTATATTTTCTAATCCAAGGTCTACTACTTCTTTTCCTAAATTGTTTTGGAATATATTTACTCTTCCTATATGTTTTTTAAGTTCTTATGTTGAAATTCTTATGCTATTTGTTTTATATGACTATATTCCTTTTTGTATATTTTCTTATGCTTATTTTTCTTATGACAACCATACTGTTGTGGTAAATCTATATTTTTACAACTCATATAAAATTGCTTCCTAATTTGGTTTTTAGCATCTATTTGACTACACTTTTGTCTAAGTATATCATATACATATTGAATTCTAGGTCGTATTGCAATATCATTTTTCTTTGGATGCTTTTACCGTTCATTCCAAATCTTTTCACCTATTGGTCCTTTTATTTTTGTTATATAAATATCTAATAAATTAATATCACTAATTTTACTTGTTCTTCCTAAATATTTAAAAAAATCTGTAGTATACTCAGCTATATATTGTAAATCACAAATTTTTAATTGCTCTTATTTGATCTTATTCGCTTCTGCCATCTAACCTATTATGATCTAAAAATTATTGTTTAATCAAAGTAACAAAATCATCACACTACTACAATATTAGCTTTAGGTGTCGGATGATGGTGGTAGTTTAATAAGCCGTTATGTTGGATAAAAGATATCTGACACATCATTCAGTTAATGTCGGATGCAACCACCATAAAATTATTATAACCGCCAGTATTTTTGAATTCTTTTTTTTTTTTTTATAAATATTTTTAACATATTCCGGTGGTTTTTAAGTTAATGGTGGCAGTTATAACCGACAAAATTTGACTATTTTATTATTTTAGTTGCTGACGGATATTATTTTAGTATTCTGATGGTTATAACCGACATAAATGGGGAAAATAAAAAATAAATAAAATTGGTGAATTAGTCAAGTCAATACAAAGATTGCAACTTGCGATTTGTATGTTGTAGATTGTGCTTCCCGATTTCTATCAATAATTTTGTTTAAATCAAATCAACTGAAACTATTAGTTAAAATAGAAAATTAGAGCAACAGTTCTAGAACATTGATCCAATTGGATTTTTAGTTTTTGAACTAAAATTTCTCGAGTATTGGTCTCTGAGTAGTGATAATGTGGACCAATAGTCATGTTGGCTAACTCCGTAACAACTTCCATCCATTTTTTTGTCTCTTTAAATCTTTTGTTTTACAATTGATCCATATTATAACAAGTTTAGGGAACAATACTCACAAAATTTTAGTTTAGAGAACAAAATTCTAATTGAGCTATAATTTAGAGACTATTGCTCCAGTAACCTCTAGCCAAAATGACAACTGATCCACATTATTTTAAAATGTTATATTGATTAAAAATAAATAAATAAACACATGGTTTAAATATTTTTTTTTTTCACTCATGGCCCTGTCGGATATAACCGACACAAACAAAGCAAAATATTTTTTTTCGTTCACTCATGGTCCCATTACCTAATCTCAGAATGTTTTTTTGTTTTTTCGATTTTTACACATGCTATCTCGAAGTATATACAAACATATTTGATGGTTGGATCGTTGAAACTAGTTTCGTAGAATGCATATCTTATCAAATTGATAGATTTAACAAACACTTAAGAGTTGATGTTATACTTCCATTAAGTATAAAATAAGATTTATCCACTAGTGTAAATATTTTAAATTGAAGATTGATTTCATTCATTGCATTCTTATAGGGTCGAGGAGTGTAGTTGTAAAAAAATCATCAAAATCGGAGCTAAAATAACTGTTAAATTGTGATTTTTCGTTTATAATAGTTGAAAACTTTTGTTTTGTTACCTAATCTCTGAATGTTTGTTTTTTGCGATTTTTTACGTATGCGATCTTGGAGTGTGTACAAAATGGTTTGATGGTTGGATTGTTGAAAAACGTTTTGTAGAATGCATATCGCATCAAAACGGTAGATTAAACAAACACTTAGAGTTAATGTTATACTTCCCCCATCAAGTACAAAATAAGCTAGTGTAAATTTTTTAAATTGAAGACCAAATTCGTTCAATGCATTCTTATAGGGTCGAGGAATATAGCTGTAAAAAAATCATCAAAATCGGAGCTAAAATAACCATTAAATTGTGATTTTTCGTTTATAACCGTCGAAAACTTTTGTTCTGTTACCTAATCCCTGAATGTTTTTTTTGTTTGTGATTTTTTACGTATGCAATCTCGGAGTGTGTAAAAATAAGTTTGACGGTTAGATCATTGAAAAAAGTTTCGTACAATGTGTATCGCTTCAAAATGGTAGATTAAATAAACACTTAAGAGTTAATGTTATGCTTCCATTAAGTATAAAATAAGATTTTGTGGAATCAACTAGTGTAAATATTTTAAATTGAAGATCAAATTTATTCATTACATTCTTACAGGGTCGAGGAGTGTAGTTGTAAAAAAAAAAAAGAATTAAAATAGGAGCTAAAATAACCGTTAAATTGTGATTTTTTGTTTATAACCGTCGAAAACTTTTGTTCCGTTACATAATCTCTAAATGTTTGTTTTTTACAATTTTTTACGTATGCAATCTCGGAGTGTAAAGACATCTACAATCACAAGTAGTAACCACTAGATAGCAATTACTTTGTGCTACAAGTTTACGAAAAGGAAATTCTACCCCTCGTAAGCTAAATTACCTTTCAAAGTGTTGCCGACATCTTTAACAGAACACAACACAAGAGTTCCAACAACTGCATCAACAAAAGCATCCTTTAATGGAATAACCTCATCAACAGAAACCGGAGGAGGACGACGAGGTGATTTATATTTTTTTTATTATTAATATATTTTTTGTCGGTTTTATCCGATAGAGAATGCTCTTATTTATTCATTATTAATAAATTCTTTGTCGGTTATATCTGACACAAGTTCTGTTGGTTTTAGAGTATTTTTTGTCGGTTTTATCCGACAAAAAATACTTTTATTTATTCATTATTAATATATTCCTTGTCGGTTATATCCAATACAATTTATGTTAGTTTTATAGTATTTTTTGTCGAAAAATTCATTCCCTAACGCTGGCAATTCTATCGCTTATTATATCTGCTATTCTGTTGGATTTTACTTAATATCCAACAGTAATATACGTTTCTTGTTGGTTATTATAGCGACACTAATAAATAGTTTCGTAGTAGGGTCAATATTAAAATGCGTTTTAGCTACCTGATGCTGTTCTGAATTTTGAACTTTCTATGACTGAAAATAATAAAAAACTAAACCATCTAAAGTATGCTCAAATTAATCTAACATATTTTGTGAATTACTAAAATCTAACATTAAAGCTACATGTACGCAGCCTTTTTCCCATCTCTCAATAGTTCTTTCCCAATCTTGTGGATCTACATTATCTAAATTTAATATATTTTCTGCTATATTAATTTGTTTTAACCCTCTAAAATATGAAATCCTATTTTTTCTAGATGGTTTTACCATACTATGTTCTATGTAATCTACTCTTGCTTTTTCCTTATATTGTTCATTTGTTGGTCTCAAAAATTGTTGATCAGTTCTACCCGTGTATCTTGAATTTTCTACTCCTGATGTACTACTTTCTTCTGCTGGATTACATTCTACTTTCAATTCTAATAAATTGTTATATTCTTTTGATCCTAAAATATGTTCTACTCATATTTCTAAAATTAATTTTTTCATCTCTTCATTTAAAATTTTATGTAGTCCTAAATCATATATCTTATATTTTTCTAAGTATTGTTCTTCATCTAAATGATCAATAACTTTTATAAATTTATCTACAATATGATCAAAATTTTGCTCAACTAAATTAATATTTGAATTATCAAAAACCATATGAATACTCTTATTTTCGATCTCACTCTCATTCTCTTCTATATTTTCTAATTGCTTGCAATTACTAAACCTAATTGTTGCTTTTCCTATTCTAGTTTCATGTATTTATACTCTATCTGGTTGTCTATTTTTTGCTACTTGTAAATTAGGTAATATCCACCGAGTTCCTTCTAAAAATCTATTATCTACGGGTTTTGCTTCTATCATATTTACATGCTTACTACCAAATGTTTGAACTAAATTTTGAAATTCTAAATTAAACTTATGATTATATTTATCAGACACTTTTCCAATATACATTAAGCTAATACATAAATTTTTTATACATTCCTTTCATATTATAATTTTTTGTACTTATGCTTACTTTTGCTCAGCTATTTCTAATGATCTAAGTTCTAGTTGCTTAGGTTTATTATCTATGAGGTCAACAAGCTCTTTTATCTCTCTTTTGCTAGCAAACCTTTTAATATTTTTATTATTATCTTCTAATTGAGATGTAATATAATATAAATTTTGTCTAATTGTTTTAATGGAATTTTTCTGAAAATTTTCTAAGAACTAGTTAAACAAATGATTATGCTTATTATTTTCTAATTTTATGTTTTCTACTTGACTAATAATAAGATCTACAAGATTATTGGCTTGTGGATTTTCTTCACTATGAAAAATATGATTATGCTTTCTCAATAGAAAATAACAAACTAAACTATTTTGGTTTAAGGTTTTTTTTTTTTTTTTTTTTTTTGTGGTTCACTAATTTCTAAATTAAGATGATCTATCATAAACTATAATCTACATTTCTCTAAAGTTACTGTTAACTGATTTCTTAGAAACTATTTTTCTTCTCTCAGGGTGTCTAAAACTTTATCTATTGCTCTTTTTACTTCTAAAACTCTATGCTGTACTTCTGTGTTATTATATTTAGTAATAAATGAGGGATGTTCAAGATAATCAAGATAAAACTTTTGCTTCTTCAGAGTCTTGCTAATTCTTTTGGATATGTATGCTAATCTTCTCTTTATGCTAGTTATAGTTGGGTTTCTAGGACAATAAGTACCTGGTGGTTGTGTTTAACAAAGTCTACAAGGACAATAATAACTGTTATTCATACAAAATAAACAAGTGTGATATCAGTTGTATCAATGACTTCTGTCCTCAAGGTACTTTACTATTATAATTATAATATTAAAATGCTAAACTTGGCTCTGATATCAAATTCGGATAGCAAGCCTGGTTCAACAGTCTGATGGCCATTATAACAACTAGACATAAAACCTTGCACATGGAACTCGATATGTTTTAGCATGACGGCCACTCACAATGCAGGTATAAGGTCTTAATGGCTAAACTCAGAGGTACAAAGAACTCAGATGTACCCTGGTTAATGTCCAATTATTTGTATGGCAAACATTCAATTATAACAGAGTGCTCGAACAAAGTATGATCGTCAGTTTAATAGGTTAATAATATAACTACACTAATGTTTCCCTGTTTTGGATTAGAAGTCTAATTAAACAAACACACTAAAGAAAGAAAAGAAAACTTACTTAAGACTTGGAGATTGCTTGAATATGTACACTTGAACTTTTATTGATATATAGAATGTTTACAAAGAAGTGTTTACAAAGAATGCTAGTAAGGTTTCGGATGTTTGGGTGTATGAGGATTAAAGTATGATGTGTGTATCTGGTGAGTATTGTGTTAAAGTGTGTTTACAATGAATGGAACTCCTCGTATATAGACTGAATGAGGATACTCAGATATAAAAAATTAAAATTATTACAAATGTATGGTATGGACATCTCATTGGTACTTGTCATCTTCTATTGTTGCTGAAATTGTCAGCACTGTTTCTGAAACATGGTATGTCTTCTTTTGCTTTGCATGTGAACTTGTTTGTCTTCTTTTACTTTGTCTTAATAAATGCACGTGAGCTTGTTGCATGGCTGTCTTCTGGAGCCCTTTTTTTCTTTTTTCTTTTTATTTTTTATTTTTTATTTACTTTTCCATGTGATATCCCTGAAATGCTTTGTTTCCCTTGTTATCTTTCCCATGCCCAATTTGGGTATTATCAAATTGTTATGTCCTGATGATTAAAATGAAACTTTTTTTGGGTGTTTTGGTTAGTTTTTCAATATATATTTAAATTTACGTACTTGTTGTAAAGCTAAACTAATTCGCTAGTTGAACTGATAATAATGTCTAACCCTACCATCATAACGCCATATATGTCATAAATTGTTCCAATAACTTTGCATCCGTGATATTTGTTTTTAGAGGGAAAAAAAAATCTTGCTACATTAATCGCTTAGATGGTAGGGTTACGTCCATCTAATTCGTGAATTGTGGGTTACGTCCAAAAATCCGAGGCCTATATCCTATGCTTCAAATTCCTCCTAGAGATACTTTAAAATTCAACTTTTTAGCTAAAGTGGTTCTTGAGATTGTTCACCATCAATCATTTTGATTTTTGAAAGAAAAATTATGCTAAATAAGGATCAAAATAACAAAATTACCCTCAATTTAATAAAAAATAGGCCGAAATGATATGACCAAAATTGAGGGTATTTTTGTCATTTTATTCTTATTTGATGGAGATTTTTCATGAAATGACCAAAATGATTGATTGTGGACAAACTCATGAACCAATTCTATCTATTTCAAATCTCAAGGACCAAAATGAGGAGTTATGCAAATCTCAGGGACCGTTTTGGTTAAAAAGCCTTAAAATTCTAAACCTGAAATCATCAACCCCAAACATTAACGAACCTAAACCCTCAAAGTCAACCCTGAGCTCTAAAAAAACTTTATAAAACTCTAAAGGAACTTTACAAAACTCTAAAAGAAATAAGTTTGCGGATAATATTTACTCACAATTAGTCACAATTCATTGGGACGATATTTTTCCTAAAATACTTAGTTGGGCATGATATTTTTCTTTAAATATGGTATTGTTTTTTCCAAACATATGCCCAACTTAATATTTAATATGAATCTACCTTTTTTGTTCTCTAAAAAATTGTTCAATATGAAAAATACCTATCTAAAATACTAGAATACCCTCACTTACTAGCATCCATCATTCCTTGCTTACTTTGTAGAGAAAATAACTCATTCATTGTCTTCTTTAGCAAAGCCATCGTCCTTTTTTTTATAAGGAAATCCATCGCATTTTATTGTTTTTTATTCTTATGCTATGTTTGTTTGTCATTCTGTATTACAACAAAAAGGAAGATGAAACAATAGTAAATAACGGAACTTTCACCATGTTTTCCCAATAACATAAAGACAGCTACACGTTGTTTTAACTTAAGATAGTACAATTAAAAAAGAAAATAGTGCACAACCTCCAATTCAAATTTCTATATTGCACAAAATTTGCCAAAAAAGGAGACATTTTCCCAATTTTTCTTCATGTTGCACAACGCCAATATATCATGGGTGGTCTTCGCATCTCCAATTTTTCTTTTTGCAAAAGATCTACAACAGAAATAATATACTTCCATTTTTTCCACATGTGCACACCTCTAATTTTTCATTTTGCTAAAAATCTACAAAAGAACGTCTTGATTAGTTTCCAAACTCCTTCATCTTGTGAAAAAGCATTAAAATTTGTTGTTGATTCTTACAAACAGCAAGTTAAACGGGCAAATATAGTAATATGATTAGTATTTAGAACATCGAATACACATATGTACTTGTTTGTATGTATTTGTAGTTGTATATTTATTTATTATATTTGCATTCAATAATTGAGTGAAAAGAACATTTTGTTGTCAACTTGTCAAAATGTTCAACTTGTCATCTTGTCTAAACTTTTAGAAGTTGGAAATGAAAACTTAGTTCCATTTGCTATATTATGTAAGAGGCATAAGGAAAATGAGAGTTGAAATTGATATGTTTGAAAATGAAGATACTGAGATAAATGAAATTGAAAAACTAAGAATTATTTCAAAGTAAGGCAATAAATTGGTGCATTGAATCCTTTGTATAGCTTGAAAATATTGTTCTGTTTCAAAACCAACACTGACATATCCCAACATTTATGTTTAAAAAAACTAAATTAGAATTCTCAAGCTCAACACTGACATATCTCAACATGTTCTTTACCACTTAAATTAGCCTTGCCTTTTAAATTTTGAACACTTGTGCAATCTATTTTTTCACCAAGGTTTTTCTTTATTTCTTTTAAGTCTTTGAGCATCTCAATTGAATGTTAACGTACTTATTTAGTTAACTTCTCATGTTAAGCGAAAAAAGGAAGCAATTTTACAAAAATTACAACACAAATGGTTATAGCATTTTTCCATAGACTCTTTAGAATTGTCATGAGCATTCATTCCATGGTAATCTTTCATATTTCTAGTCTTTGCCTCTCTCGTCCATCGATTTAGTATGTAATGAGATGAAATTTTTTCATATTCTTCTTATCAAGCTCTTTAATTGCATGAGCACATAAAAATTCCTACAAAAGTGAGTTTCACACAACTACAATCAACTATCTAAGTTTAAGCCTCAAATTTAAACAAGTTTTGTTGACGTTTACTAGCTAGCACATAATATTTTCTACTCCATAGTCATCTTAGACATATCAACTTTGTGAATCAAAATGTTGAAGACGATGTGGTAGGCAGAGAACGCTACAACTACGAAAGTATGTATACTCTTTTGGGAAAAATTAAAATACCTTTTGGGTATATACCTTAACTGCTTGCTACATCATCCTTACATTTGCTAATATTAGGATTGTCTCCATCATCTTGAAATCAACAAATAATTGTGGATATCTTTGATCAGCCAACACTCTCTCATAATGTTCAAAGAATAATAGAAAATTACGTTTTGGCTTCATATATTTTTTTAAGACATTGTTCACTCTTCATGCCAGTAGTGAAAGTATGTTGCCCATACACCAAAGCCCATTTTTCTCGTAATTTAAATATGCAACACAACCAATCGTTCTCTTGAAAGCTATCCTTCTCAAGCATATTATTCCATGCTAGATGCTATTCATTTTCATCCTTATAATCACATATACGTGCTGAAATCATGACCAAGTTCTACTGATCTTTGAAAAACATGCCTCATTCTTGGCATTGTTTTGATAAATGTGTCAAACACATAAACGATGACAAGATTCAGGAAAGACTTGAAATATTGCCATTGCCATTCCACCTAATTAATTTGTAAAATTGTTATTTTAGACATTACTGAAATAAAAATATTAAACAGCCACATAAAAGAAGTTGGTTTCATCATACAACAAAACTGAACAAAATACTACACTTTGCTTATTTGCTGCATAAAAATATGAGGAGTCATTCGAGTGCATTTTTGGATATATTGCAATATAGCACTAGCATCTCCCTTTTTCATTTTATTCTTTTGCTTACTATGCATATAATTCCTATAATCTGGATCCAAAAATCCAAGATTGTCACGCCCTTCGACTTGTATGCTCATTAGCTCCACAGTTGCTTTAAGAGGTAATCCTATCTTTTTCTACATGATCAACATGTGCTTTTTGAGCCTTATACATATTTCTATTGGTCTTAAGCATATGCTTCATTGGTGTTGCAACCAAAGCATGATTATGACCTTCCTCAAGTAATACAACCTTCAACTTTTCATTCTTTTAAAGTAGACAAGCACTACAAAAAAAAAGGGCTTTGGATACAAAATTAAGGGCACAAATATTTATTTTGTGGGTATAGAACAAAGTTTACACACAAAAAATTGTATTTGTTTCCTTTTCTATAAGGGCACCAACTAATGTGCTCATTCTCTACAAAGTTGGCACAAATAATTTTCTCTCTCAACTTTTTCAAAACAATGGATTCAAATATATTTATTTGTGTCTATATATTACTTCAAAAGACACAATTAATTTTTTTTATTATTTTTTTCTAAGACTTATGACTCACACCTTACTTTCTCTCCCTCTCTTTAACCCACCAACACCCTTAACCAATCCACACCCCATTTTCTCTCTCTCTCTCTCTCTCTCTCTCTCTCTCTCTCTCTCTCTCCTTCCCTTAACCCACCCACCACACACTCTCTCTCCCCTCCTTAACCCACCCACACCCACTTCTCTCTTCCATCCGTTTCTCTCTTTACCAAATGGATTACTTTGGTCTCACACATATATATTATATGTATTTAATTTTAAAATTATGTGGGTCGTCAGATTGGTTGAGATTTAAATCTCAAATCGTTGTTTTATAATTAACCCTAGTAACCTCACTCTCATTGTCTCTCACCCGATTCGCCTCCTCTGCCCAAATCCAAATCGAGCTCTCCGTCTTCCTCTATCCTCCCACGTCAGTGGGATCACCCAAATTTGTCGCCTGAATCGTGACTCCACCCACACCAATCCTTAATCCTCAGTCTTCACTTCGTGAATTCGTCCCCTGAATCGCGATTCCACCCACAGTCCACACCACCTTGCCCGAATCGAGCTCTCAGTCGTAGTCCTCACTCCTCCTCACTCCACAAGGTAAGAATATCATGCAATAAACTCAACCCAAGTTCATGGATATTGTTTTATTTTGAATTCGGTTAGTGATTTTGAATATGGGTTATGAATCAGGGCTTTTGAAAACGATCTCTGAATTAGGGATTTTGGATTAGGGTCTCTCTATACCTCTCTCTCTCTCTCTCACTCCTCTCATATCTGGGTTTTACCTTTGTTTTTTTTTTCTTTGAAAAACACCAACACCACCCATGCATCATATTTGAGTTCGTGTTTTTTCGTTTCGAGTTTATATCTTATGAGATCTGACATGTATATTTTGTATCTCGCCTCGTTGCTTATGGATTTGAGTTATGAAATTATTTTACATTTTTTTTTCATACTTGCCCGTTGCATGCAATTTTGGATATGAATGTGATGGATTTTTGGTTAATTCATACTGTGAAGTTTCTCGGTGACTGGTTTGGTCGACCCGATCCAACTCATATTGGAGCGGTTTAGAGCCTTGTTCACTCTGTCTCTGCAACCTCAAAGGCCCTGGCCTTGTCACGGCCCCATTGCTGGTTCGTATTCTTTATTTGTATGGAAGAATTTCATATCTATTATTATATTTACGGAGCCATGTTGCTTAGAATTTTAGGATTTTGGATCTTCAATTTTTGGAAAAGCGTAAGTTTTTTTTATTGATTTATTAGGAGTTGTCTTGATTCGACCCCTCCCCCAATAATTATTTATTCGTTTTTGACTTTTCTTTTATGGTGTGGTAGCATTGAAAGAAGAGGATTTAGTAATTGAATCTAGGTAGAGATGAAATCAGAAGTGAAACACAAAAAAATGTATTCAAATGTGAAGTTCTTAAGGTGCTAATGTTTAATCATGTTAGTACAAGTTTCATCATGGAAAATGCAATATCGTTATACTGTCTATGCTAACTTAAACAAATATTTACCAGGTATGTGATTAAAATAAGCAACTCACTTTGACCATAAATAATATACATACTTATATATTTCTGTGATTCAGGTGAGTCAGGTGACCATGAGCTGAATGTATTATCTCCAACCCAAAAATTGCTTTTACAACCTGAAGTGAGGAATTTGAATCTTTGAGATGGCAGATCTGGAACTTGTAGGTATTGATTTTAATTAACTCTGTGTAGGTGTAATTTTGGACTGATTGTGTTTTGAATTCGACTATATTTGTGTTGGCTTCTGATGAATATAGTAGTCTATGTTAGCTGAGTGAGTCTTTTCTCACTGACATCAAGCTAGAGATTATGTCGATCTTCAACAGTTTTTGGCCATGGTCGCTGTTAATAGCATTAATTCCATTTGGTCAATTTCTATGGTTTGTTCCAAAATGTACCCTGGTCTTTGTGTTTGAATACTAGAATCAAAATGAAGATGATAATATTTCTGCACCAAATCTGAACCTTGAGCAATTAGCCATGTAATCTTATGCAGAGTGTGATGAGTCTGAACAATGTAGTAATGCACAGTCAGTTGTTATGGAGGGTGGACTTATTTTTAATACTTGTGAACTTATTTTTGATGAGGAATATTTGTATACTTTCTGCATCCATTGTTGGTTGTTCTGGAGGGTGGAGTTGTTATATAAGAATCATCTTAAAGCAAGTGGTGGAAAGACCCTTGAAGCAAATAAGAGTCCTCCCACAAAGGTATTCCCTTCTTACCTTCTTTATCCCTTCATTTTCTTTGCTCCTGTAAAGTGTGTGGTTTTTCTTTTTCTTTGCATTTGTTATTCATGACTTCTGTGAGAGTCCATATACTGCATGTCATCTGATTAATTCGTTTATGGAGCAGCAAAGATTTGATGAGGTGCAAGGCCTGCTGGGAAGATGCATCTGTCCAAAAATGTTTGCTTTCAAGTTTTTTTTTTTATTCTTTGGGTATTAGAGAGAAAATATGTAACACAACAATATATGTTTGTGAGATTCAGAAAGTGAAAGTTGGTTTCATGGTTGTAGGCATTCTTCATTTTGTGAAAATTTAAATTTTTGCATTTCCTCAATTTAGATTCAATTTTTCAAATTTTGATTTTTTTTTAATTAATTAATTCATGTTGGCACAATTACAATATAAGTGCCAACATAGCTGGAAAAGCTGATCTGAAAAGTTGTCAGAATAGGGCACAAATGGGCCATTATTTGTGCTGGCCTCTCTGGCACAAACACCCCTATTGTGCCTTTTTAGAAATGGTGACGCCCATAGAGGGCACAAACATAAAGATAGTAGCTGCACTGTTGCTATTGGTCTATGAGCACAATTGTCAGTGCTTGTTGGCCTCAAAGGGCACAGATAATTTATTGTGTGCAATGCTCATTTTTCTTGTAGTGAAGTCATATGTGCTTGAAAACGAACTCTTGGAATTGGTTGCGAATAAGATACAACTTCACGTCATTTGTCTTTTTGGTCGGTAACATTCTTTTGGACAACAATAAGTTACTCAAGACACCAAATGCATGTTGTTTTTTGTGTGGTGATGTTTTCGTACATCACCATATGTGAGATTTTACGCCTTGTAGCTTAATTTTAGCAGAGCGAAAGACTGTAGATTGGCTTATTTGTGGGAAAAGTGTGGAGAAATGGGAGAATGTTATGCATGCTCTTCGAGAATGTGATGGAGCGAACCTTGTGTATGTGTGGGCTCAATCAAGTTTAGGGCATGAAAGGGAAAGAATAGTTGATTTCAAGATTCAAAGAGCTTTAATTTTGTCAACAAGTTGTGGTAGAAATGTTTACCATGCTGCACCAGTTTATCTAGAATGATAGAAATAGTTTCTTATTTCAACAAAAAGAATTTTGATGTTCATCGCATTTTAAGGAGGAAGGGGTATTGAATTGCGATTTTGAGGGATTTTAACATAGCTATTCAATTGAGATTTTGAGTGATTATCTAAAACATTAGGGTTATTCAATCAGGATTCTGAAAGAGTTTATAAAGTCCACGTGTATTAAATCGGATTTCATCTTAAAAGGATTTTAAAAAGAAGAATTTCAAGGAAATTGAAGAAATTTTGTAATGTACTTTGTTTTTTTAACAAACGATAGTATCTACACTTAGGCTTGCCATAATAATGTGATTCAATTTCATCTTTAGCGATAATTGAACCTCAGACCACTTACTTACAAGTGAAGAGGAATACCACTAGACCATAGTACTAAGTGGTTGTGTACTTCTAAAAATTCATGAATTTTACCTTTCCCACTGAAACTTTGAGGGATTCCACTAAAAATATACTTGAAATCTCTGAAATTCAATTAAAAGGGACGGGAATGATGTATTCAAATGATATTTTGGACGAATTTAAGGGATTTCAAAACTATAGTTTGATAAAGTTATAATTAATTTTGATAGATTCTATGAAGTTTGTTCTACGATGAAGGTGGGATATGCCGAATTGTGAGGTGGTTCATTGGCGGCCTCCTCTAGATGAATGTTACAAAATTAATGATGATAGGGCAATGCGAAGGGAGGGTGCGCATAGAGGGTGGGGATTAGTTATTCGATATGAACAAGGGGATTCTTGTAGGTAAATTGAATTTAGGCTTGAGCTCAAGTACTAAGGGCATGCTTGGTGGACCAGAAATGATAGGATTTCGTATTTTGGACCGGTTAAGTTGAGATTGGATTAGATAGGATGGGCTTTTTGTCTACTGTTTGGTGTAGTCTAACTTCACTGGATTGGGATTAGATTGAAACGTGAAATAGCAATTAAACAAGTTGTGACCACAACGATGATCGATGACTGTATACAACACCTGCCCACTCACCAACCCACGACACCACCTATCCACCGACGATCAATCCTGATGAAGTTCAAGACCCATAACCTCTTCATGCATTCAGATCGACGCTAAACAATCATAACCTACCAACCTACCATCATCCACAACGCCGCTCACAAACCCGCGACTTCCATTTGCAATTGAGATTATGAGAAAAGAAGTGTGCGATTTCCACCTGCAATCAGATATGAGAATTTGAGAAAAAAAAGATCATCTAACGCGACAATGACCTCACAATGATACTTGTGATGACTCTATGACGATGTTTGGGATGACACCACAACACTGCTTTGATGATCGCTCGATGATGGAAAAAGACAATGAGGCTAAGAGCAGAGGAAAGATGATGACTGAATGGAGAAGGCATCTTGCATCGTCCGCGACAGATTGGACTTGTAACCCGTGTGTAAGGGGGGTTACATAACCCACCTTATTTTAGATTCATAACCTATATTATCCAGTCCTGACCATCTCACATGTTAACACAACAAAAAACAGACTAGACTCATATCCATTTTAATTGAATATAACTTGTCATATCCAACCTATCAAATGGGCATAAGGAGGCAAGCCTAACAAAAAAAGACTTAATGGGTTCAAGACCAAATCGAATACAATGATTGGATCGAATCGAAAGCAATTATTTTATAGAGTTTCATTTTCAATTTTAAGGAAATTGTTGTAAGAATCCTAATTGGACTCAACTAGTAGTCATAAACGTGTGTCAACATGTTTGAAATTATAAATCAGTTAGGGTTTTGTATATGTGTAAAATCATGTCCTATAGTTGAGGAGTTACATCCATCATGCTTTCATTTTGAAGCACGTATTAGAACTACTTCCTCCACTATTAGAACTGAAATCAACGACTCTATAACCAACCTCCACGATAGATGGAAGTTGGGTAACCTTGCTTTATTTAAAAAAGGATTCCCTACTCACAGAGAAACTATTCTTCGTTTGGGACTATCACCATAAGAATATAGGTCTTCAAGTGAGTAGAAGAGTCTCTTTGCATCGTGTTCGTGGCCTTTTCAGGTAAGGTTTCACTAATCTTGTTGTGTTGTGTTCCAGGGTTTACTGTTAGCTTTTAGGGTTAATTCCAATATTTGGTATCAGAGCCATCTAAAAGGCCCTAGATCCAATGCATTATTTCCAATCACTCTGATAATGATTAGATTCATATTTGTTGGGAAAGCCTGATATATATAATTCTTTATTTTTCCAAACTTAATGAAACTGGAGTGTATATTGATATATATATGTATGCTATTTCAAGCCTGTGTTTCTTGCCATTTGAAGTTGTTAATTGGTAGCATTAAAAACTTGTTGTCCTTTAGACTTGTTATATGCGTTTGATTGATTTAAATGGCTAATTCTTGTCTTACAAGAATATATTGGTTAAGTCTAACATGAAGGTAGCTTGAAATATTGGAGTCTAGTGATTGAAAATAGATCATTCAATCTTGATCAATAAAGGTAAATTGAGTTAATTAGTGGGAGTAGAAGTTTTTCTCTCGTGCAGTCATCCATAGCTTCTACAGGTAGTATTTACGTACTTTTAATCTTGTGGTGTTGCTGGCAAGTTTCATATACAAGTAAACTTGTTATTAAACTCTCATTCCAAAACAACATATATGTATAGGTAATTAATGGCTTGCTAATGAATTGGACAATTGCAGAGCTATATATATAGTGTTATGTCGCTAACAATTTTGATTCATCTTGTTAAGACTCCAAACAAATAATCTTCACGAAAAAGTGGGATTATCAGTAATTTTATTTGACAATAACTTAATTGTGGTTTATGGTTGTCATTATTAATCGTTCATGTGTATAAAGTTTTAAAGACACAAGTTGAAAGGCATCATGATAAAGATAACTCATCTCCAAGGTTATTGAAACCAAAGGCTTTTTGCAGGAGCAATAACCATGATAAAGTATTCTTTAACAAATGTTTATATATTTTTTTACCAAATTGAGAATTATTAGGAAGTTTTGTTCAAGGTAATTTTTACATAAAATTGTGACTAACAGTTTATAACATGAGACTAATCTTTCCAAAGAAAGAAATAATGATTGACTCAAATTGTGACTCAGTGTATAGTATTTCATGATTCCATAAGGCAACTTTAGTCTCTTGTCCAAAGATGTGATTCATGTTGGAATGTGAATTTTGTGAAATAGCTATACAAATAAGGATGCATAATGCATATATATTTGACAATTTATGTTTCTTGCCCAATGATGTAACATAAATCTATGTTTAATATTTGAAGTTGTTTAACATCATGGTTTGCGGAGTATAAGCTATTCTTTGGTTTCATCAATGACTTCTCCAGGTAGGTAATCATTCATCTTTTTACACTTCCAATATGTTGTTTGTTGATGCACTCTTTGCAAATAGGTAATGTCTTCTTAACTACACTATAATACATGTTGATATATATTGACACATAGACATTGGTCGATATTAGGACTAGTGATTTCAAGGTTCTTTGATCAAACTTGCATCTTAATTATAACAAAGGGATCGATGATCTTCTTGTCCAAAGGTGTAGATCATTATTTTGGTTCAAGTAGGATGGCATTGTATGAATTTATTTCATAAAAGTTTGTTAAAGTTTTGGCCAAAGGTGTTGAAAGTTTTTCATGAGGTAACCTATGTAATGCGTGATCAAGAGGTAAAGTTCTTTGTTTTTATTGACGAATGCTTCTGATATGAGCCTCATTATAGGTATGTAAGGGACCAATTTTAATGAAAGCATGAGATAGAAATTGTTTTTTGCCATGTCATAGATTTTTTTTTTTTTGTTTTTTAGTGTGGGAAAATCATGTTGTTATATATTTTGCTCTTCATGAGAGATGTCGATGCACATAAATTGCTTGGAAAATTATGCCTTGAATAAAGCTTAATCAATGGCACGTATATGGACCGCGAAATGCTTTATTTTTTGATATGTTGTATGTATATGTGTCTTCTCTTACAATGCAGATTTTCGTAATCATTGGTTATGTATTTTATTTGTTATAAATTTGTAAGTAATCTGTGCTCATAAAGAAATCTATGCTGGCAGTTTCTTGTTAGTCCACTTTGCTTATCTCTTGGTTATTAATAGGACAAACATGACTTCTTAACTTGTTATATGAATAATAAGTGTCTCTGGTTTATTTTACATAACTTGATGATTAGTCATATATATATATATATAAATTAATTATAGTAAATCCTAGAGTAATTGGAACTCACTCGTGGAATCTTGTTTTGGATTTATATTATATTGTGTTTAAAATTTTAAGCAACTAGTATGCTGAATTTTGGTGAAGCAATAAATTAATGAGTGTTTTGCCCAAGTGGAAGAATAAGTGATGAAATTTTGAGCTTCACACTCATTAACTCATTCTAAAGTTATTGAGTTCTAAAAGATTATGAGAGTTGTTCTTTATGTTGCCCAAATCAAATTGAAAGTGAACTAAAGTTTTTGAAAACATATGTATTAAGTTTCCTTCTATGATGAATGCATGTGTTAATATTCAGCACCCATATGTGAAGAACAAATCAGCAATGCCAACCGTACAATTAGCATGCTCTACCATCCAAGTCTTGGAACAGTAACTAATGTACGCATGCATATGGCATATGGCATATACCATCATGACATGAATCAAATGGAAAGTCATCATTTCCAACGCAATCAGTTTCAGGTTGTAGAACAATAGTTTCATTAGTTTCATGCTGTAGAGCAAGGGTTTCATAATTTTGCACCAGAATTTGCTAAAATGTAGTGTAAGGAACCTCACACCGATTCAAGCTAGCATGACTCAAGTTGAATTATAATCTTAAAGATGACAACATGGTTAAATTGCGTGACTATATATTATGTATATAGGATGTTTATGTGCATTGTCTATTGCATATGGTTGCATTGGATGGTTACATGTTGGTCTTTATAAGTAGTGTGAGGCTAATACGAACTAATGTTTGATATCGATACGATTATGGTCCAAGTGTTTCATACCATTTGATTGTCTTTGGTATGGTTTTGTGTATCCACCATACATGCGTAAATGAATATCAAGGAAAAATTGGAATATCTTGTGCAAAACATTGTGATACTTTTGTGACTTTTTCATGGATAATGTGATTTCTTGCATGTTAAAGAAACATAGAAGAAAAATAAAATTTATGTGGTAATATGCTTTTGTGTTAACTAATTGTCATAGTAAGGTTGCTCCCAAAGCATGCATATTTCAGACCTTTATCAAAAGTGTTTTTCTATAATTAAGTTATAATTATTTAAAGGGAGACTTTGGATGCAATCTCCATCTATCAATATTGACACACCCCAATCGGAGTCAATACATGTTGGCCGTCACATGAGAGTGAAGTAGCCTAGTGCCGACAAAAGTCATGATGATAAGAAAAATATGAATAAATAAAAACCAAAACTAAACTTACTTAACTAGAGATATCAGAGCATAGGTAAAACGGAAGTGCAGTCAAAGCATAGGTAAAACGTAAGTGTGTGAAAGTGTCAAGTATATAATACACACATATCAAAGCATAGGTAAAACGGAAGTGCAGTCAAACTAACTAAGTACTAATTATACAAACAGGGAGAAAATCCCTACTTATTTAGTAGAAAGTTAGAACCGCCGAGTAGTCCTCATGAGCCACCAAAGATGAATAGCTACCTAGAACCTGGAGGGGCGTAAAACAAAAGGGTGAGTGGGCAAAAAAAAACAAAATGTTTGGAAACATGTTTATCTTTTCTGAACATAGTAACCCCTCTCCGTAAAACCTGTATAGTTTCCAGAAAATACTACTACGTAGGCACGAAAAACCAATGCACAAGGCCAGCGAAAACTGAAGTATTCCATGTCATAATATTTTAGCACTAAAAGATGTAAGCCAGGTGTGAAACCAATACAAAGTAGTATACTAGTCGGAGTCACCTAACGTGACCTGTACGACTAGATTTATAGCTCATCAACATATGTCTGCACATGAGTCGGAGTCACCTAATGTGACCTGTATGACAGGCTGGGCATAAATAAGTACGCTCAAGTACTACAATCACGTGAAAGCTATGCGATAGATTGCGTGCCACCTACGAGTCAAAACCACCTATTGCGATCTGTACGACAGGCTAGTACCAAAATTTGGATCCAAGGTGAGCGTACGGTGAACAATCACGTGAAAGCTGTGCCCTGGCCTTGGGCGGGAGCACTAACACTGGGGTGCAGCATAAAAAGCTCTAAATGCACAAATGCATAGCAATATGCAATGCAACAAGACCAATCACATGCTAACTCACCTAAAGCTTACTTGAGCCTCCGTAACATCAAATAGTATAATTCACAATTCATACTAATGCAACAATATAGTAATAAGTGGTATAGACATGGCATACAAGGCATAAATTCATTTAAAAACATTTTCTGGAAATCGTAAGGCATATATATATCTAGAAAGCAAATGCCCACTCACTGATAAATAGCACGATCGTAGCACCCTTGCTTTACTTGTCCACGCTCGTCCTCGGGATACATCTCTCCTATATGCAATACAAATATTTTAACGTTAATTCAATAGGACATAAACAAAACCTAGCCTTATACGTTGCTCAAATGGGGTGTTTGAATATACCAACGTGATTTACTCGACAACATGAACACCCCTATATTTTTAGAAAAAAATTTGGACCTCGAACGCGTCAACCAAGGTACGACCAGTGCCTGACGGAATCCAAGAATATTCCGTCCAAACTGATGGAATATTCCACGAATTTAACTGACGGAGTTAACGGCGTTACCTGACGCCTTCAGAATATTCCATCAACTTTGATGGAATATTCGATTTCTTCTACAGTCACCCTTGCCATTCGCCGTTGTCCACTATTGCCTGCACTGCCGTCTGGTTCGCCGGTTTCTAGAAAAATATCGCCGAATTTCTGGAAAATTTTCAGATCTTCATAACTTTGTCATTTATTAACCAAAATCCATGAAATTTATATGGATTTAAAGCCCTTGAGGATTAGAAAAAATTTGTACCTCTTAAAAGTCCAAAATCAAACTAAAATCGGCTTGAAAATCCCTTGAAAGTTCCAGCTAAAACTGAAACTTCTCGAACTCACTTGTTTCGACGTCAACTTCACTCCAAACTTACTCTAAGGTCTCCGTGGAGTTGCATAGATGTTTTCTTGAGCCTTAAAATCTTGTAACTCAGCCACGATCACGACAACCCAAGAACCACCGAGTTGGCATTCACGAGTCCACGGGTTAAAACTCGTCAAAACCCCCAAACAATTGGTACAACTAGGTTCGTGAAGTCACAAGAAAGGTGATGGTGGGTTCTAAAAACTTGATTTGTGATAATTTGATGATAGTTGCGTGTATGAGTGTCACGGTGTAAAAAGGAGAAAGAAGGAGAAAGATCGAGAAAGAAAGAAAAGATGGTGAGAGTACATATGTGTGTGTGTGTGTGTGTGTGTGTGTGTCTGATTGGGCAGCATCAGAAAATATCATTTTTTCATTAGGCTGCCTTCAGAAAGAGGGAAGGAGAATTTTGTCCTTGAAATTCCTACATGTCAACAACATATCAATAACCATAAAATAGACGTGGATACAGGTCTCGCATACGCTCTTCAATTTCCTAGGTGGCTTCATCGACTGAATGGTTCCTCCACAAAACTTTCACCATACGAACAGTCTTGTTCTGGAGAACCTTATCTTTCCAATCCAAGATCGTCAATGGCTCCTCATCGTAGGTCAAATTCGGATTAATCTCTAGTGGTTGAGGGGGAATTACATGCGATGGATCAGGGACATGTTTACGCAACATAGACACGTGAAACACGTTATGCACCTTTAATAATTCTGGAGGTAACTCAAGCCGATAGGCAACTTCACCAACTCGATTAGTGATCTGATACGGTCCAATATATCGAGGACTTAACTTACCTTTTTTACCGAATCGTACCACGCCTTTCAACGGAGATAACTTTAGAAATACCCAATCTCCAACTTTATATACTCTGTCAGTGGCATGTTTATCGACGAAACTTTTCTGTTTATCTTGGACCGCTTTCAGGTTAGCTTTAATCACCTAAATAATCTGTGTGGTCTCATCTATGATCTCAGGGCCTACTAGCACTGTTTCGCCAACTTCAGACCAACATAGTGGGGTACAACATGATTTACCATAAAGCGCCTCAAAAGGTGACATGCCAAAGCTAGAATGATAACTGTTATTATATGCAAACTTGATCAAAGCTAAACGCTTGTGCAAGTGTCGCCAAACTGCAAAACTGAGGATCTCAACATATCTTCTAGCGTATGAATGGTTCTCTCAGATTGTCCATCCGTCTGAAGGTGATAAGCCATGTTGTAAAGCAATCTTGAACCAAGAGCTTCCTGGAAAGCTACCCAAAACTTAAAGTGAACCTGGGATCCCGATCATAAATGATTCTCACCGGAACACCATGATATTTGACAATTTCAGAAATGAACCGTTCGGCCAACTGACTCAGCGAGTAATTTTCTCGAACGGTTACGAAGTGTGCCGACTTGGTGAGTCGATCAACTATCATCCAAATACCATCATAACCGTTCCACGTATGAGGTAACTTGTACTCGAAATCCATGGTAATATCTTCCCATTTCCACTGAGGTACGGGGAAGTGGCTGTAATAACCCAAAAAGTTTCTTTATTTATGCCTTGACTTGCTGACAAATTGCACAATGACTTACATATTCTACAATTTCTCTTTTCATACTAGGTTAATAATAGAAAGGTTGAATGGTGTGATACATCTTTATACTCCTAGGATGCATCGCATAAGCCGAAACATGTGCCTCATCAAGTATCTCTTTCTTTAATTATGCTATGTTAGGTACATACATCCGATCACCCTGCATAAGCATACCATCTGGTTTCTGAATCCTGAGG
This sequence comes from Pyrus x bretschneideri, assembly GCF_019419815.1. Classification (NCBI taxonomy): domain Eukaryota; kingdom Viridiplantae; phylum Streptophyta; class Magnoliopsida; order Rosales; family Rosaceae; genus Pyrus; species Pyrus x bretschneideri. The sequence continues at coordinate 2,596,055 of NW_025999479.1, forward strand.
TGTTTCTTTTTCCCTCTAGACATTGCTTGTATTAACTCCTGAGATTCTGGATCATTCGCTTGAGCTTCAAGTATGCGATCCAACAAAATTGGCCTAACTTGAAAATTAACAAGTAGAGCTCCTTGATAATCTTCACATAATGTGACTCTAGTAGATTGCAATTCAGTCAAGAGTGGAACATTGCGTGCATAAAGTGTGTTGAGTCGACCCTGGGATTTCCTGCTTAAAGCATCAACTACAGAGTTTGCACGACCAGGAGGATACTCAATCGTGCAGTCATAATCACTGAGCAACTCAACCTATCTCCACTGCCTAAGATTAAGATCTTTATGAGTAAAAATGTATTTGAGGTTTTTATGGTCGGTGAAGATTTGACACGTTTCCCCGTACAAATAATGCCTCTAGATTTTCAATGCAAAGATAATAACGGCTAACTCGAGATCATTAGTAGGATAATTCATTTCATAGGGCTTTGATTGTCGTGAGGCATACGCAATCACTCTACCATGTTGCATTAGTATGCAACCCAAACCATTCAAAGAAGCATCACTATAAATCTCAAAGTTCCCACTATTATCAGTAAGCGCCAGAACAGGTGCATGTGTGAGACAATACTTCAGTTGCTGAAAACTTTGCTCATAATCATCACTCCACTCAAATTTAACTCCTTTCCAGGTTAACCTCATTAATGGCAAAGCTATAGCTGAGAAATCTTTCACAAAACGTCGATAACAGCCGGCTAGACCCAGAAAACTCTGTGCTTCCATGACAATACAAGGTTGCTCCCAATTCTCCACGGCAGCTACCTTCTGAGGGTTAACCAAAATACCCTGGGCTGATATCATGTGTCCTAAGAACGACACTTGATCTAACCAAAATTGACATTTACTAAATTTAGCATACAGTTGATGTTCCCTCAACTTCTTCAAAACTAGGGTGAGATGTCTAGTATGCTTTGCCTTAGACTTAGAATATACCAAAATATCATCAATGAAGACAATAACGAACATGTCGAGATACAGGCAAAATACCAGATTTATCAGGTCTATAAAGGCTGTTGGAGCATTAGTTAACCTGAATGGCATCACTAGAAACTCGTAATGACCATAACGAGTACGAAATGCTGTCTTCGAGACATCTTCCCTCCTGATCTTCAACTGATAATACCCAGATCTCATATCAATCTTTGAGAACACATAGACACCCCGAAACTGGTAAAAAATGTCATCAATACGAGGTAACGGATAACAGTTTTTAATTGTTACCCGATTCAACTATCGATAGTCAATACACAGCCTTAGATTCCATCTTTTTTTTCATACGAACAAAACTGGGGCTCTCCAAGAAGAAGTACTCGACTGGATGAAACTTTTATCAACAAGTTCTTGTAATTGGGTTTTCAATTCTCTTAACTCAGCAAGAGTCATTCGATAAGGGGTTAAAGAAATAGGATATGTACCTGGAATTAAATCTATAGCGAATTCCACCTCACGATCTGGTGGTAGTCCAGGTAAATCATCAGGAAAAACATCAGGAAAATGCCTGACTACCCAAACATCCTCCACTTGAGTAAAAGTATCCTTATTCAGCACCACATAAGCTAGATAGCCCTGACATTCTTTCCTCAACAATGGCTTCGCTCTCACGGCCGAGATAACGTCCTGTCTCAATCCACAATGCTCACTAACAAAAGTGACCATAGGTAAGCCCGGCTGATAAAGAGTGATAACCTTCTCATAACATCGAAATCGACAATATCCAAAGGAACAAGATTAGCTGGCATGATGACATCCTCCACAAGAACAGGACGTCCCTGATATGCCCAGCTAGCATAACAAGTCTCGCCTCTCGGCATCGAAAACTCTAATTCATAACCGAGGGGAGTAGGGTGTGGTTGAGTCTTTTGAGCAAATATATGAGAAATAACAGAATGCATAGCACATGAATTAATTAATACTATAGCAAAATGACCAAGAATGTTTAATGTACCCATAATCAGATCAGGGTTGCTCTGAGCATCTTGCAGAGTGATGTGATGAACACAGCCCTGCACCTGCTGCTGACCTCCACAACCTCTATTTCCTTGATTTTCTCATCCTTGACTGAGCTGATTAAGATGCCTCAACGATCCAACACTGCTAGAAGCAACATCAAGGTTATGGGACAGTTATCCAGTATACCACTGTGGTCCACCGCCCTAATACGGTTCATAGGGCGCATAACCTCCTTGATATGGTACATAACTACCCTGACAATATGGATCAGCTGGATGCTGGTATGCTTCCCCAGAATATGGAGCTACATCTCCCTGATAATGGTAAGCACTACCATAACATGTCGGAGTATAGCCACTAGGCCTTTGAATTTGCTGAAGGGGTACATCTGGTGGTAACGCAGGGGGCTGAGGTTTCTGCTGATTATGCGAACACTAGTTAGCCCTATGCACCGTCTGACCACAAGTGAAACATCTACCACTACCACTTTGTCTACACTCCCCAAAATGACGATTATTACACCTACGACAAAGTGGAGCACCATCATTGTTAGGATTTCTCTACCTCTAGAATTGGGAACCACCTGTGAACCTGCCGCCCCTCTACGGTGTAGCAGAATTTGAACCACCACTGGATAAACCAGAACTGTTACCACTTCGCTTAAAATTCTATGTTTTACAAGGACCGTAGGATGACTGCCCTTTATCTTTATTAGTATTATTTTTCTGAGCATTATCTTTTTCTTCCTCCTCATCACTATCATCCGGAGCATTCTCGAAGTCCTCAACCCGAAGTAATACCTCAAAAAACTCTTGATATGTGGAATAAGGAGTCGAAGTTGCCATAGAACGCAACTTCTTACGAGTACCCTTCTAAAAACGTCGAAGCATCTCAGCAGGATTTTCAACGATCTCTGGACAATACCGAGAAAAATCAGTAAACTTTTTGTGATACTCAGTAGCGGACATTTTCCCCTGCTTCAATTCTAAGAATTCATCTCTTATGATCCAAATACTCCGGAGGTATAAATCTTTGATGGGTGCATATTTTCATATATGTTTATCATATACTTCCCTTGGATTTTGTATATATGAATGGGTTAAATGCACTAATTTATATTGTTTTAATTTATAGGCATTAAATACTGGAGTTATGCAAAAATGAAGTGAAAAATGAGATTTTTGGGTGTCTAGAGTAATTCCAGTGAAGCAAGAGGCTAATTAACTGCACCAAGGCATATGCGTTACAACAAGAAGAGAAGACTGCAACAATTTTGGAAATCAAATGGACATGGGAGTGCTATTCAATGGATTTAAGAAGAGACATAATTATTTGTTTTTATTATTTCTGTTTATTTTCTTTTTATTTAATAAGAACTTAAAGTGCATTAGTTTGGATTTTAGTGGGGTTAAATTAATTTTTTTTTCTTGTCTTTGCCGTGGGTGTTATAAGGAGATTTCTTCTCTTTGTGATGCATTACTAAAAAAAAACATCAACAAATTTTCCCATAGAGGGTTGTGGCAAGGAAGGGCGAAGAGTAAGAGCTACATTGGAGTTTTTCTTTACTAGGGCTACGATGTAGCCTAATCATGAATACTTAATTGCCTTGTGGCATTGTTATTATCAAGTTTTTCATCTTTATTGAGTATCTTTTGCTAATCGTAATGCGCTTAATTTTTATTTAGATGCTTGATCACCATCTAGGTTTAAATTAGGTTGATTTGATGCAAGTTAGAGTAGATGCCATACTTAAATTAGGTGTAGCTTCTTGCAATTGATACCGTAAACACCTATTTGTAGATGCCATGCAATTAGGGTTTATGTGATTTTCGAACGATTTCCATAGAGCTTAATGGGTTCTTACTTGTTTAAATCCATCTAGATGCCACAGAGGGTTAACATGTAAGGATACTTTTGATGTAACCAGATGCCATGGCTGTCGAATAATTTAGGGAAAACCGATCATCAATATTAGGGAACTACTTGAGCATAACATATTAAGGGAATTAAGTAGGATTGATTACGGTGAATTCGGATGCCTTAGGTCTTCTTTTCTTATGCTTTCAATTTATAATTTACATGCATTTTATTTTCAAGCTTTATTTTATTTTAGTTTAATTTCAAAATTTCATTATTTTCCATTAAAGCTTCTCCACTATGATTTGTTTCAATTTAGTAAGCAAGACTTTAGAATCAATTCGATCTTTGTGGGACGATATCCGTACTCATATGCTACACTGTCATTTGATTTATATACTTGCGAGCACAAAAATTCAAGACTTAATTAGCCTAATTTCTGCTATCTAATTTTCGCAACAAGCTTTTCTGAAACTTCTCTTTAAACACATCCCAGTTCATAGCATCTTGAACTGACAATAGATAGGATTCCTATTTCCACCATGATGCAGCCTCCAAACACAAGAACCAAGTGATTCTCTCAACCCATCTATCCTCAGGAAGATTTCCATGTCGCTGCATCACTCGAAAGGTTTCTCGACATGATCGAGCCAACGCTTAGCTCCCTCAGACCCCTTATTTCTAAAGAAATCATTTAGCTTCAAGTAATATACAATCTCTAAGGGGGTCCTCCGGGGAGGATGAAGTGAGGACTGAATAGCATTAGCAATAGCTTCACCAAGTTGTCTAATATCTGGAAAATTAGACTCAGAGGAAATATGTGGCTCTCTACAAGGTGGCATGGTTCTGACATAAGAGATCAAAATGATTAGGACTAAAGCAAAAATACAGGACTGCCCAACCTAGGCTTTAATACCAAACTGACACACTTTAACCGGAGTCAAGACATGTTAGCCGTCACGTGAGAGTGACGTAGCCTAGTGCGCAACAGAAGTCATAATGATAAGAAAAATATGAATAAATAAAAACCAAAACTAAACTTATTTAACTAGAGATACTATGTAAGTGTGTGAAAGTACTCAAGTATATAATACACACATATCAGAGCATAGGTAAAACGGAAGTGCAGTCAAACTAACTAAGTACTAATTATACAAACAGGGAGAAGATCCCTGCTTATTTAGTAGAATGTCAGAACCGTCGAATAGTCCTCATGAGCTACCAAAGATAAACAACTACCTAGAACCTGGAAGGGAGCAAAATAGAAGGGTGAGTAGGCAAAAAAAACAAAATGTTTAAAAACACATTTATCTTTTCTGAACACAGTAACCCCTCTTCGTAAAACCCGTATAGTTTCCAGAAAATACTACTACGTATGCACGAAAAACCAATGCATAAGGCCAGCGAAAACTGAAGCATGCCATGTCATAATATTTCAGCACTAAAAGATGTAAGCCAGGTGTGAAACCAATATAAAGTAGTATACCAGTCGGAGTCACGTAACGTGACCTGTACGACTGGATCTATAACTCATCAACATATGTTTGCACACGAGTCGGAGTCACCTAATGTGACCTGTACAACAGGCTGGGTGTAAATAAGTACACTCAAGTGCTACAATCACGTGAAAGCTTTGCGATAAATCGTGAGTCACCTACGAGTCGGAACCACCTATTGTGGTCTATACGACAGGCTAGCACCAAAACTTAGATCCAAGGTGAGTGTGCGGTGTGGAAGGTGAACAATCAAGTGAAAGCTGTGCCCTGGCCTCGGGAGGGAGCACTAACATCGGGGTGCAGCATAAAAAGCTCTAAATGCACAAATGCATAACAATATGCAATGCAACAAGACCAATCACATGCTAACTCACCTGAAGCTTACCTGAGCCTCCGTAGCATCAAATAGTATAATTCATAATACTAATGCAACAATATAGTAATAAGCGATATAGACATGGCATACAAGGCATAAATTCATTTAAAAACGTTTTTTGGAAATTGTAAGGCATATATATATATATATATATATATATAGAAAGAAAATGCCCACTCACTGATAAGTAGTAGGATCATAGCCTCCTTGCTTCGCTTGTCCACGCTCATCCTAAGGGTACGTCTCACCTATATACGATGCAACTATTTTAACGTTAATTCAATAGCACATAAACAAAACCTAGGATTAATTCCTCATACGTTGCTCAAATGGGGTGTTTGAATATACCAATGTGATCTACTCAACAACACGAACACCCGCATATTTTGAGAAAATTTTTTGGACCTCGGACGCGCCACCACGTGCCGACCAAGGCACAGCTAGACGCGCGGCCAGTGCCTGATGGAATCCATAAATATTCCATCCAAACTGACGGAATATTTCGTGAATTTAACTGACAAAGTTAAGGGCATTACCTGACGCCGTCAGAATATTCCGTCAACTTTGACAAAATATTCGCTTTCTTCTCTGGCTACCCTTATCGTCCGCCGTCGCCGGCACTGCCGTCTAGTTCACCGGTTTCTGGAAAATTTTCAGATCTTCATAACTTTGTCATTTCTTAACCAAAATCCATGAAATTTGTATGGATTTAAATCCCTTGAGGAGTAGAACAAATTCGTACATCTTAAAAGTCTAAAATCAAACTAAAATCGACCTGAAAATACCTCGAAAGTTCCGGCCAAAACTGAAACTTCTCGAACTCAATTTTTTCGACATCAACTTCACTCCAAACTTACTCTAGGGTCTCCGTGGAGTTGCGTAGATGTTTTCTCGAGCCTTAAAGTCTTGTAACTCTGCCACGATCGCGATGACCCAAGAACCACCGAGTCGTCGTTCACGAGTGCTCGGGTTAAAACTCATCAAAACCACAAACAATTGGTACGGCTAGGTTCGTGAAGTCGCAAGAAAATTGATGGTGGGTTCTTAAAACTCAATTCGTGCGAATTTGATAATAGTTGGGTGTATGAGTGTAACAGTGCAAAAGGGAGAATGAGGGAGAAGGATCGAGAGAAAGTGAGAGAAAGAGAGAGAGAAAGAAAGAGAGAGAGAGAGAGAGAGAGAGAGAGAGAGAGAGAGAAGAGGGTGAGAGTACATATGTGTGTGTCTCTGATTGGGTTGCCGTGAGAAAGAGGGAGGGAGAGATAGGATTCTCAATTGGTCCAAGAGAGAAACCCAAAAATCTAATTGGGTTCAAGAACATTGGAACTTTTGTAATTGGTGAATATGTGATAGGTGTACTCAACCCTAAAATATTTCTACCCATTTACGTATTCAAATAATCGTAACATTTTCGTTACGAATCCAATTTGGCCATAACTCACGTCAACGCATTCGTGACGTCGAATATGATTTAATTACGACGGCGAAGAAATAATTTAAAACTACATATCTACATCCACGTCACTAAGCCAACGAGGGCAATATCATCATTTTACACACTAGGGGAGAAAATATATATATAATAATTTGGGACGGGTCATCACAAATATTCTTTGACTAAAACCTTGTTGGTTTTCAATTTTTTATCTAAGTCCCTGAAATTAATGTGATAATTTATTTCTATTTATGTTACTATATTTTTTAAATTAAAAATTAAAATTTATAGTTGTTTATGTTAATGAGATTTTAAATAAAAACCCATAATTTGTGGGATTAAAAATACTAAAATATAAATTATACTATTGTGTGTATGTGTGTGTGTGTGTGCAAACATGGGTACATTCATCAAAATTAACAAAAAAAAATTATTGTACCAAAACATGGGTACATTCTTCAAAACCACAAAAAAAAAAAAAAAAGGATATTAGGTTTAATAACATTAGTAAATTTCTTTGATAAAAACTTGACATGAATACATTTTCAAATCAAAGAAAAATAATGTACCCATATAAGTTTAAAAATGAATTAGAAAAAATTTGAATAGATTTTATATATAAAAAAAATGGTACATTTTACATATAACAAATTGGTATATTTAAGAATGGGTACATTTTAAGATTAAAAATTTGAAAAAAATTACATGAATAGGTACATATAAGATTAAAAAATTGAAAATGTTTTCTAAAATGCTAATGGGTACAAAGTTATTCTAATTTTTTATTTATTTTGGAAATGTTTTGGATTAAAAAATAGTTAGGAGTTTAATAAAGGTGTGAGTATTAAAATCCTAAATCAATTATTAATTTTTATTTTAAAAAATTATGTAACTGACATGTAAATTCATTATTGCTTTAATGCTAGGGACTTGGATCAAAATCTGAAAACTAATAACGTTTCAGTCAATAAACATTAGTAACTACGGACCGGATGCTAATTTTTCCTTATTTAAAATCACAATTGCATTTTGATTTTTTATTTACAGTACCAAGTAGAGGAAAATCGGGTGGCCTGTGTGCCATGTGGAAGGAGGAAGCTAACCTTTCACTTCGAACATATTCAAGCAACCATTTGGATTTTGAGGTGGGTGGTTTGGGTGACCCACGGCATTGGAGAGTTACTTTTTTCTATGGTCGTCCCGCGGAGAGTGATCGTCCTAAATCCTGGAGTTTACTGGAGAGGTTACATGCCAATTCGTCTTTGCCATGGTGCTGTGTCGGGGATTTTAATGAGGTTTTACGAGCAGATGAACAGGAAGGGGGTGATATTAGATGTGAGAGACAAATGGTGGGATTCAGAAACGCGTTAATGAATTGCCAGCTGCAAGGCATGGGGTTTGTGGGAAATAAGTTTACTTGGAAAACCACACGTGGAGGGGGCATTAGAGCGCGACTAGACCGCGCATTAGCTAATCAAGCGTGGCTTGATATGTTTCCACAATACCATGTTATTCATTTGAACCCTACGTTTTCTGATCACATCCCGGTTTTAATTGAATGGGCAGTCCAGAGAAGAACAAAGTCTAAGAGAAGTTTCAGATATGAAGATGGATGGGCGATGCATGAGGGGTGCATCGACGCAGTCAAGGCAGGGTGGGAGAGATCTTTTGCTGGATCCCCCATGTTCCAGGTGACAGAAAAAATAAAAGCTACAAGATGTCAGTTGCTCAGGCGGGTGAAAAGCGCGGCACGATCAATCCCGGGGGAAATTGTTGAGACGGAGGATAAATTAAACTCTTTATTTGGTCAACCATTCACTGAAACTGCCATTGCACAGAAGCAGGAGCTCTATAATCGGCTTCATTTTTTACTTTCTCAGGAGGAGGCCTATTGGCGCCAAAGGTCAAGGGAAAACTGGTTGCATTTGGGGGATCAGAATACTAGGTTTTTTCACCATAAAGCTCATAGAAGATAGAGAAAGAATGCTTTATGTGGTTTATTTGATGAAACCGGTGTTTGGCATGAGGATAAGACAGGTATGGAGAATATCATTGTGAAGTACTTCCAGAAATTGTTTGAATCCCATGGGCAAAATGAAGCGGCAATGATTCTTGAGCAGGTAGTGCCTAAAGTTACAGAAGATATGAACATGGATTTATTATTGCCGTTTACAAATGAAGAGATAAAGTTTGCACTCTTCCAAATGCACCCTACTAAGGCCCCGGGACCGGATGGAATGTCACCTGGTTTTTATCAGAAACATTGGGATATTGTGGGGCAGGATGTTTGCAATGGAGTTCGGTCTTTACTTACTTCGGGTGGTATGCTACGTAAAATCAATTTCACGCATGTCACCCTTATTCCGAAAACCAATGACCCCACGGTTATGTCCCAACTTCGACCTATTAGTCTTTGTAACGTCATCTACAAAATTGTTCCAAAGTTCTTACTAATAGGTTGAAGAATATTCTACCGGAGATTATTTCTCCTACTCAAAGTGCCTTTGTTCCCGGACGTTTAATTTCAGATAATAGTCTGGTGGCTTTTGAGATTGCCTTCCATATGCATACTAAGCGGAGTGGCTGGAATGGGGTGATGGCTTTGAAGCTCGATATCAGCAAAGCTTACGATCGTATTGAATGGAGTTTTCCGAAAGCAATGATGAGGAAGTTGGGTTTTGCCGAGGGGTGGATTTCTCTCGTAATGATGTGTGTCACCACTGTTTCGTATTCTTTTAAACTTAATGGAGAGCCTGTAGGTTATGTTCACCCACAGAGAGGTATACGGCAAGGGTACCCATTATCGCCGTTTTTATTTGTGCTTTGTGCTGAAGGTTTGTCAACATTGTTTGATGCTTGGGAGAGGCAAGGCAGAATAAAAGGGATTTCTGTTAGCAAGGGGGCGCCTAGCATCCATCATTTATTATTTGCTGATGACAGTTTCATTTTTGTCAGGAGTTCTCTACAAGAATGTTTAGAGGTTAAAAACTTGTCAAAGATTTATGAGAATGCTTCTGGGCAAGCGGTAAATTATCAGAAAAGCTGTGTGGCGTTAGTCACAATATCAATGCGTGCGATGGTCAACTGCTTGCGAACTATTTGGGGATAGCACGAGTTGAGTACCATGATCGGTACCTAGGACTACCAGTCTATGTGGGTAAGGCCAAGAAATGAACTTTTGCCTATTTGAAGGACCGATTGTGGAAGAAACTTAATGGGTGGCGAGGGCGTTTATTGAGTAATGCGGGGAAGGAAATTTTGATTAAAACTGTAGAGCAGGCAGTGCCGTTGTACACTATGCAAACGTTCTTGATCCCTAAGACTCTCTGTGATGATCTAAGTCAAATGGTAGCTGAATTTTGGTGGGGACGTGAGGGGGGCAAACGTCGAATCCATTGGATACGATGAAATAAAATGTGTAAGACTAAAAGTGAAGGGGGTTTAGGGTTTAAGGATCTTTATGCCTTTAACCTTGCATTACTTGCCAAGCAAGGTTGGCGGTTAATACAACAACCGGACTCGTTGGCTACTCGGGTTTTAAAGGCTAGGTATTTTTCGAAGATTGATTTTTTGCATGCCTCTGTGAAGTCCAATGCTTCGTTTGGTTGGAAGAGTTTGGCGAAGGCTCGTGAGGTAATTCGGCGAGGAGCTAGATGGAGGGTTGGTGTTGGTACGAATATTAAAATTTGGGGGGATAGTTGGCTACCTAGAGAGAATTTATTTTAAGGTTTTGAGCCCTATTTCTATGGGAGTGGACCACGGGACTATGGTGAATAGTTTAATGGTGGATGAGGGGTGTATTCGTTGGAATGAGGATTTAATTAATTCTCTCTGTGCCGAGGAGGCAAGGTTGATTTTTACATCCCTTTTAAGTTATTTCAAACCTCCTGATCACTTGATTTGGGTGGCGGAAAAGGATGGCCTGTTTTCAACTAAAAGTGCGTATTTGGTAGCAAGGTCGGGAGGAAATATACGTGGGGATGAAACGGCAAGTTCTGAAATGAATGGTGAGCTGAAACATATGTGGAAGACTTTGTGAGGAGCTAATGTACCAGAGAAGGTGAAAATCTGTGTATGACGGTGTTGTTTGAATGCTCTACCAACTAGAGAGAATCTCAGGAAAAGAAAGGTGACTGCAAATGCTTCATGTCCGTTTTGTGATGGTGAAAGGAGAGTGTTGAACATGCATTGTTGGAGTGCCCTAGGTCAGTGTCTATCTGGTTCTCTAGTCCTCTATGCTTGAAGATGGATAGGCGTTGTATTGGTGGTTTTCGTATGTGGCTGGTAGAGATGGCAGGATTACTTGCTCGTCAAAGTTTTGATTTAGTCTTGATTCTGATCTGGAGCATTTGGAAGGAACGCAACTCTTTTATTTGGAATGGGACGGCTCTGAATCAGATGGATATTATTTGCAAATCCTAGGCGTGGCTACAAGAGTTTCGAAAGTGGCATGTCACTCAAAAGGGCAGCAGGCAGGTTATCACGCAAAAATGGGAGAAACCTGGAGTGGGTTGGTTTAAATGTAATTTCGATGGTGCGTGGGACGAGCTAGGTGAAGTGGGAGGGGTTGGTGTGGTAGTCCATGATGATAATGGGGCTTTTGTTGTGACAACTGCTTTGAGTTTCAGAGGGGTAAGCTCGGCGATTCTGGCAGAGATTTTGGCTGCGCGGGCAGCTACTGCTTTTGCTCAGAGCCTGGGAGTATTGCAGGTGGAGATGCGAGGAGACGCACTGGTGGTTATCAAGGCATTGCAGAAGGACACAGCAGCACATGGGAATGGTCAGTTTGGCAATATTTTGCAGGATGCAAGGCATATGTTAGAGTCCTTTACGACTTGGAAGGCTACATTTGGGCACCGAGAGACAAATAAAGTTGCACATCGGCTCACGAGACTAGGTTTATCGCTAAACACTCAAGTTTTATGGTTTGAAGAACCTCCGGATGTAGTTTTTGATTTGCTTTCAGAGGATAGTATTGTTACTTAATTTAGTGGTGCGAGACGCTCTTTTTCCCTTAAACCGGGTTGAAAGCCTCAGTAAGATTTTTATCGAGGCTCATTGTATGCACCCTCTCAAAAAAAAAAAAAATAATAATAATAATAATACTAGGAGTGATAACTTTATATTTGTTTTACCTTACACCTTGCAAATTATTATGTATTGTACTCTTTCGTCGTAGGGTCCTTTCTGGGTTGATTAAAAGAATCCATGCAATAAATAAACTTGGTGGCTAAACTAGTTAGAATAATGGCTAATTGTATTACTTTGTGAAAGTTTTTTGGACTTGTGCATGGCTTCAATTTTTAAAGTAAAAGGAGGACTACGGTGATACAGGAGATCAACTTGCGAATGTAAGGATGGAGATTATGACTAATCAAATAAGGATCTATGCGGCTATTGCACATTCACATAAGGAATAGTTGATATGTCTCTGAAAAGATTTGTTGGATCCAGTTTTCTAGAAATGTACCACTATCGTGAAGCTTTATTATTAGTTTCGATATGCGAGATTAGTGGGAGTGTTCAAAGAACATGTAGCAAACATGGGTGTGCATGATAGTTTTGATTATGTAAGAATGTGGGACATGCTACTGCATGAATTATAACTATGTATTAGTATTGCTGCGAGTTTGTGTTTTGTTGTTTCATACAAGCTTATATTCAATTGACACTATGGTTATTGATTCAGACTTATTTAAAGCACTTAATGTGGCCAATGATTGTTCCAAAGAACATACTAGATAAGTTTGTTTTGTCCAGGAAGCTAGAAATCAACTCGATGTCCAGTGTTTAAGGATGAAAAGCTCTAAAGATAAGTCTGACTAAAGTGCACTGGACATATGAGTGTGGAAGGAAAATGTGTGATAATTGTAGTGATTACTGAAGTATGGATTGTACATAAATGGTGCGATTTTGAATATCGTGATTTCAGGGTGCATGCAGTATTGATACATGCATTGTATTCTGGAGTTCGATTTTCAAATGGTTACTGGTAGATGTGTGTAGGATATGGATTGCGTGAAACTCACGGTAATCACTTAGGAATGATTTATTATGAGCATGTTGTTTCAAACCACAACTAGTTAACGTCCAAGTGGGAGAATGTAAGAATCATAAATGGACTCAACTAGTAGTGATAAAAGTGTCTCAACATGTTTGAAATTATAAATCAGTTAGGGTTTTGTATACGTGTAAAACCATGTCCTATAATTGAGGAGTTACATCCATTGTGCTTTGCATTTTGAAGCCTGTATTAGAACTACTTCCTCCACTATTGGAACTGAAAGCAATAGCTCTATAACCAACCTCCACGGTAGATGGAAGGTGGGTAACCTTGCTTTATTTAAAAATGGATTCCCTGCTCACAAAGAAACTATTCTTCGTTTGGGACTATCACCATAAGACTATACATTCTCCAAGTGAGTAGAAGAGTCTCTTTGCATCGTGTTCATGGCCTCTTTAGGTAAGGTTTCACCAATCTTGATGCGTTGTATTATAGGGTTTACTGTTAGATTTTAGGGTTAATTCCAACAATTGTTTGATATGTCACTTATACACTAATTTTATTTTGTCACTTTAAAGAACACAGATATCACCTTGATTCAAAATCATGATTGGTTAACTCACTCTAATATTATAAGTTTGTCGTCCAATAATCACATGACTCATTTTTAGAAATAACTTGTATGATATTGTTCGATGGAAAACTTGACGTTTTAGAATGACATTCCAAGGTGAGAAGATGAATTATTGACGTGTTTACGTAAGGAAAATAGAAGGGAATGGGAATTGCACTACTTTCAAGGGATTCCGATGTTTACCAACACTGGGGGAATGAAGGGGTGGGTGGGACCCATCTAAAATGGGGAATCAGGTTACTGATTTCTAGGCCTAGCAATTATTAACACAACCCGATAATCCAACACGACACGACACGAAATTAACAGGTGTTCGGGTCGACACGATAATGAATCGGGTTGTTATTGGGTAACCCGATAAGCACCTGTTAAGATAAGGGGTTGGTTTGGGTATACACGTGGGTAACACGATACACGATAAGCAAAATATTAATTTTATAATTTTATAACCCTAAAAAAAATATTATAATAATTATATATATTAGTTTAACAATTTTATACCCCTAAAAACTACGATAATTATATATATATTAAATTAAATATTAAAAATTGGTGACCACTGGATTGGCTTAAATATACATATCATTCAATTGCTTAAGTGTTATATGTACAAAATAAATAAATTTAAATCTACTTAATAAATATATATATATATATATATAGACACCATTGAACTTGATGAGATACGAATTCTACGAAACTAATTTGAACAATCCAATCGTCAAACTTGTTTGTATATGCATCAAGATCGCATCGGCAAAAAATTGTAAAAAACAAACATTCAGATATCAAGTAACTGGACAAAACTTTTCAACGGTCATCAACGAAAAATCACGATTTAACGGTTATTTTAACTCCGATTTTGATGATTTTTTACAACTACACTCCTTGACCTTATATAAATACAATGAATGAACTCGATCTTCAATTTAAAATATTTACACTAGTGGATAACACAAAATTTTATGTTATACTTAATGAAAGTATGAATAAACTCTTAAGTATTAGTGAATCTATTTTTTTGGTGGGATACGCATTCTACGAAACTAGTTTCAATAATCCAACCGCCAAACTTGTTTGTATATACTTCAAGATCGCATACGCCAAAAATTGCAAAAAACAAACATTCAGATATCAAGTAACGGGATAAAACTTTTCGACGGTTATCAACGAAAAATCATGATTTAACGGTTATTTTAACTCCGATTTTGATGATTTTTAATAGCTACACTCCTTGACCCTAAATGAATACAATGAATGAACTTGATCTTCAATTTAAAATATTTACACTACTGGATATCACAAAATCTTATGTTATACTTAATGAAAGTATAAATAAACTCTTAAGTGTTAGTGAATCTATTGTTTTGTTGGGATATGTATTCTACGAAACTAGTTTCAACGATCCAACCGTCAAACATGTTTGTATATGTTTCGAGATCGCATATGCCAAAAATTGCAACAAATAAACATTCAGAGATCAAGTAAAAATTGCAACAAATAAACATTCAGAGATCAAGTAACGGGACAAAACTTTTCGACGGTTATCAACGAAAAATCACGATTTAACGGTTATTTTAACTTCGATTTTGATGATTTTTTATAGCTACACTCCTTGACTCTATATGAATACAATGAATGAACTCAATCTTCAATTTAAAATATTTACACTAGTGGATAATACAAAATCTTAGGTTATACTTAAATGAAAGTATGAATAAACGCTTTAGTGTTAGTGAATTTATTGTTTTGATGGGATACGCATTCTATGAAACTAGTTTCAATGATCCAACCGTCAAACATGTTTATATATGCTTTGAGATCGTATATGCAAAAAATTACAAAAAATAAACATTCAGAGATTAAGTAACAGGACAAAACTTTTCGACAGTTATCAATGAAAAATCACGATTTAACAATTATTTTAACTTCGATTTTGATGATTTTTTACAGTTACACTCCTTGACCCTATATAAATATAATGAATGAACTCGATCTTTAATTTAAAATATTTACACTAGTAGATATCACAAAATCTTACGTTATACTTAATCAAAGTATGAATAAACTCTCAAGTGTTAGTGAATTTATCATTTTGATAGGATACGCATTCTACGAAACTAATTTCAATAATCCAATCATTTTCGACGGTTTTCAACAAAAAATCACGATTTAACGGTTATTGTAACTCCGATTTTGATGATTTTTTACAGCTACACTCCTCGACCTTATGCGAATACAATGAATGAACTTGATCTTCAATTTAAAATATTTACACTAGTGGATACCACAAAATCTTATGTTATACTTAATGAAAGTATAAACAAACTCTTAAGTGTTAGTGAATCTATTGTTTTGATGAGATACACATTCTATAGACTTCGAGATCGCATATGCCAAAAATTCCAAAAAACAAGCATTCAGAGATCAAGTAACGAGACAAAACTTTTCAACGGTTATCAACAAAAAATCACGATTTAACGGTTATTTTAACTCTGATTTTGATTTTTTTACACTCCTTGACCCTATATGAATACAATGAATGAATTCGATCTTCAATTTAAAATACTTACACTAGTGGATACCACAAAATCTTATGTCATGATGATTGATGAAAATTGAGGATTTTGTAAAAGGAATAACATGCAAGCTTTGAGTTCTATTGGCAAGGTTTAAACTTTTGAGAAAGACTTTACAACCTTGAAAACAAAATCTCTTTCATTTCGCATATCCTTGCACATTTAATATTTTGTAATAGACTAGTAGTGTATGAATGTTTGTTTATTAGACTCTTATTTTCAAGTGTAGATATAGTACTTAAACGACAAATGTGTTTTAATGTTTTGAAGTAATATTTATGCGGCAATGTGTGATATCTGCAAATTTAAGAATAAAAATACATTTTTCTTAATGGATCATAGCGGGTCATAGCAGGTCGGGTCACTTTATCCAGGGTAAAGTGACCCGACCTGTTAAGGATATGTTAAGATAACGGGTGTGACACGACACGACCTGTTAAAATAACAGGTGGGTAAAGTGATCCGACCTGTCAAGATAGATAACAGGTGTGACACGACACGACACGTTAAGATAACAGGTGTTACACGAACACAACAAACACGACCCATTTACCAGGCCTACTGATTTCCCTAGAATTGAACTACCGAACAATAGGTGGTATTCGGACTCCCTCAGAAAGCATCCATCCGGAATCAACTTTTTCTGCCCAATAAACCCTTAACTCCTTCTTCCTTCAACCTCTGTCTTTGCTCTCTCTGTCAAAGGAAGATTTAGCAGGTTTCGTGGCCTGCGAGATTATGGTTTCATGACCAAAATCATAAGGGAAGAAGATGAGGATTTTGGAATTTCAATTTTGATCATTCGTTGGCTGCAGAGGAGACTCAATTGTGAGTGGAAAGGGGAGCGGCTGGTGGTGAGTGGAAAGGGGAGGCGGCCGCAGATGAAGAGATAGGGATTTGTAGGAGAGGGAGAGAGAGCAAAGGGAGGCGACTGGTGGTGACTGGAAAGGTACCTTTTCGCTGCCGCACCAGATCGTCGCGCCTCTGAGGAGACTCGACTGTGAAATTTGTTGGAAGGGACTGCTGCAAAACAAAGCGATGGAAGGAGACGGAGTGAGTTGTGAGACAAGCTGCGACCGAGTGGCTAGGTTTTTATATCTATTTTTATTTTAATTAATTGATTTTTCGGAGGTTCATTGAATTATCAATCCTATCCAAAATATATTGCTGCGTGACTAACCCTGGTTGTTATTATTATTTTTGTTTTTTATTTTAAACTTTTAATTTTTGATTGTCACTTTTTTTGGGTAATGGGGCAGGACAGAGGGTCTCAATAAAAAATGAAAAAAAGGATAAAAGTTTTACCGAAGAAAAAATATACTTTCTACTATAAAAAAAATAAAAATGTTTAACTAAAAATAATTAGCATATAAATTAGATTAGTTACAATAGGGGTATTTTAATAATTACGTTAATTTTTATTGTGATTCAAGTGAATTAGTAAACATTTTATATAAGTCGATGTCATTTCTACTCCGATTTCAAACAGTTTTAGTAAAGAATTCCAACAAAAATTTGATTTTGATTTCCCCACATTCTAATTTTTCCTCAACTCAATTCTCTTCAATCTGATTACAGATTAATAAACGAACCATATATATAATATCATATCGATTTTTTTTTTTCAATTTTCAAAATTTAAAAGGGAGGAGAGGGAGATGCCCCACTTATCAGTGGCGTTGGGCGACACTTAGCTGAAGTTTTCAAACTTAGGAGGGCGGGTCCGGGTCAGGCTGAAGCGACTCCCGCCTCAACAAATTTTGAGTTTTAGTTTTACTCTTCTTTAATTTAAAAACCGGCCCACACTTGTCCATTTCCAGATCCTCACTCAGATTTCTTCCATCTCAATCACCAAACATTTCCCAGATTACAGAAAGGTCAGTAATTTGTTTAATTACGTTTTCTAATTTCAATTTTGTTCTAGTGTTTAATCTCCAGTTGGGATTTCCTAATTTTATACGAATATGCAGCTTTTTCTTTTTCTTTCAAATTTATGGTGTTTCCGCTTTGTAATTGACTAATTTGCTTTTCGGATTTTCCATTTTTTTTTTTTAACCTTTGGATCAGAAGTTGGAGAATCCATTGTTTTTGGCGAGCCGCCGGAGAATTGGGGTTTTTAGGGTTTCAAGATTTTGAGGTTGAATGCTTAATTGGCTTGATTAGATTTCGATTTTGTTTATCCTTTTGCAATTCAATTGCATTATGAGTAGTGATAATTCAACCAATGGGTCTTGCAAATCCCGACGGGTTCTCGGTGATTTGACCAACCGGCCCATAAAAAGGGGGTTTTTGATGATTTCAGCTGGTTCGGGTGCTAAATCTCGAGATGAGTTCGGTAAAGATGTTGATTTGGAAAATAGGGGTTCGAAATTTGCAAAGCAATTGTCTTTAGGGGTTGAGGATTTAGTAGGAGAGAAAAGCAAGACCAAAACTGGAGCAAATTGTAACCCTGAAGCTTTGTCTTCGCCAAAGGGCACACAGGAATCAGTGTTTTCGCCTACTTATAGTGAAATTGATGATTCGTCGAATGACGACAGCGATTCTGTTACCTTGACTACGTCAAATGATATGGGGGAAAAGTCCAGTGACAGTGGAGCTAATGTGCGCAGTGCTCTAGAAGCCGGTGATGCATTGATGGATAATTGCTCGTCCATTGCTTCAATTTCAAAATGCTCAGGAATGTGTAAGAATGACTGTTGTGGTGATGGGGGGAAATGTCAATATGATAAACCCGGACACATTTCAGAAGTTAATCAAAGCGTTCCTCTATATGAAGGATTAGTCGCTGTTGTTTGCGGTAATAATGAAAAGGATATTGGAGTTGGTAAAGTGGCAACAACCAAATATGGTTCTAATGAGTGGTCGAGGTTGCCTAGGTCGCAAAGTTGCTCGAAATCCCACGAATTAAAAAAGTTGGAAAGATGCACGACTCTTAAAGGTGGTGGCAGTGCTGATTTGAATGTAGGTGAATACTTGCTCAAAGATTGCTCTTGTTCGTTTTGCTTGAAAGGTATGACAATTTACAACTCCTTTTTATGTTAGTTTTTATACCTGCTTGCTTGTGAGCTGGAAGTTCAAATGTTGACTGACATAAGTTTGGTTCTTTTGCAATCTGACAATCAGCTGCTCACGTCTTGTCGGATCTCCAATACCAGGATATCAAGGGTCGAATTGCTGGTGAGTTTGTGCAGAATGTGTAGGAAATGTTGCTATGGTGAAACATCTTAACTTGTTTTTTGACGTTGCTTTTTCTTTCCTTTCCGGAATACTTTTACTATTCATTAATTCGATTTTTGCCTTTCATTTGATGGTAAGTGTAGGTAGAGTAGACATTGTTTTTTTCATTTACTTTGAAATAGTTTATTGTTCGTTAATTTTACATTTTATCTTTAGCATTGAAGAGGAGTAAAAAAGAAGCGAGCATATTGGTTGAGAAATGTGTCAGGGGAAAGGAGATTAATACTAAGGGCCGACTACATCCAAACAAAGCGTCAAAAAGTGAATATGATCTCTCGAGTCAGTGGAGATCACTCTTTCTTAACATGGAGGATGTGCTTGTTCATGAAAGCAACCATCTTGTGAGTATAACGTTGTTTACTATGGCCTGGCTTGCACTTTCTTTGGGAAGAAACTTTCTTATCGTGTTTATTTTACCTATCTTGGAGAAATCTTTCACATTTGCCTCTATTTCAGTTTTATGTTAATGATCCATAGCCTTTTGATCAATGAACCTTAATTAATGAAACTTTAGTCTGTAACATGAAGTCCCACATCCTATTGCTGGCCATAAGGCAGTGGAGGAAAACCTAGATTCAACTAATTAACTTGTGGTATAGCAGTGTTAGTAGTCAGCCTAATTTTGTAAAATCTTTGCATTACAGATTAGATTTCTTTTGTTAACTAGTGACTTTTCCTTTTGGGGGTCTTAATGTGATTTATTGTCTCGTTTCTGTTTGGCAGGAAGACAGTTATGTCACACTAAAAAATTTGAGGGACAACTGCAAGACGGAACTTGAAATTACCAGTGGAATGCCCTCCGAGAAACAATAGTCTGTTTCCACTTTCCGGTGCTTGTGTTATTGTAAGATTGTTTGTCACTTTAGTTTGTCTACTTGTGCATGTGTACCCATGTATTCATGTAATGTTGTTTGAAGACTGTTTTCTTCCCCAATTTCAAAACCCAGGGAGCCTGTTTTCTTCGTCTTACCATATTTCTTAATAAGCTGTAAACGTTCATCAAATTCATGTAATATTCATTTGGCATCTGTCTACACTCAACCGTATTTGGCACAGAATTTTCATTTGAACAAGCCTTGGGGATGGATTGGAGGAATTTACAGGCGGTGAGTTTTCTTATTCGCTGGCTTTCATTTTTATTGATTGAAGTAACTCTTTCTTACTTGTGCTTATAAATGAGTCATTAGTTTATTTATGTTAAAAAAAAACCTGAAAGAATTCGAGCTATTCGAATATCTGTTACTGTTGACAACGTCAAATGGAATGGATGCTGCTATCGATTAGCAGCATTGCCTTGTCTGCTGCAATGAAATAAATGATGCTGCTAAGAAAAGCTGTGATAGTAGAAAGTTGTAGCCCTTCCAATGAAACTACGCCAATGCAGAATGCGGGTATAAAATCATAGAAACTCTTGTACCTCCTTCAAGTGAAGACGGAAACTACTGCAATGTCAACACTATCAATCATGGAGAACAAGCAGAACATATCACTTGCCTAATTCCCTGATCAAAAAATTCAACTTGCAATTGAAAAGAAAAGCAGCATTGAATCGCACAATATCGACGGCTAAAAATGATAAGAGGTTCTGGTTGAGGTTTGCTTGCTTGAATATTATGATAACGTTGACATGGCTTTGACGCCGAAATGTGAGGTATGTTTAGAATTGCGTTGTCTGAGAGACTTTGGGTGAAGCTTCAACTCCTCTACAACTACAACCCTGGCCAATGAATTGATATTTGGGTTGGCCGAACTTGACTTCATGCTGCTTACCATTTCAGGTTTTTCCCTTGAGCCCTACACAAATGCAGGTGTGACATTCGTAATTAAGGAACGCGATTCCTTCATAACCCGATTCCAGCTCATTTTAATTCTTCTGTACTTCGATTTCAAGTATTTTTTATTTTTTAATTTTGAGTACATTGATATATTTTACACTAATGACCTAATTTGGTATTGAATTCATTATTTATGAGTTTCGAACTTAAGACTTCTTATTTATAAATGAAGAAGAATATTATCAGACCGTTGTATTAAATAGTGATTTCAAGTATTTAAACATGCATATTTAAGATTTACATGTCCCACTCGAAAAGGTGTTGGGTTCTATTTCATCAAAATTGGGTCCTCTTCTAGGTGTTGAGAAAAAAGCCACAGGATCAAGTGTTTAGGTTGTGATAAAGTAAAAGTTGACAATCGTAATGTCAACTATCGTATGGTTAACTGTATTTTCTTTTGTATTTGGTGGCCTAATAATAGAAATTGGTTGAGATGAATGTTATCTATCATGCAACATGGAGATTTAAGCGTCGGGTCTACGGCCAACTGGTAACCATGCCGATATAGTGTCAGTTTAACACTTGCTAAAATTTAATCACATACACAGTTTAGTAAGTGTTTTTATTATAATAGCCCTCAGTGTTATTAATAGGGAAGCCATTTAT
The DNA here is from genome assembly GCF_019419815.1 of Pyrus x bretschneideri. Lineage (NCBI taxonomy): Eukaryota > Viridiplantae > Streptophyta > Magnoliopsida > Rosales > Rosaceae > Pyrus > Pyrus x bretschneideri. The sequence continues at coordinate 2,618,108 of NW_025999479.1, forward strand.
TTATAAATAATAATATATTATGTTAAATTTTGAAAAAATTACACTTAAGAGTATACTTTCAATACTTAATTATATATTGAGACTACATTTTTTGAACATTTCAAGGAAAGACATTTTTTAAATGCGTGTAAGATGACATCATGTCCTGTTTTTCTATTAGAAATGGACTTATGTATTTGCCCTTCCTTTTTCTGTTAAACGTGATCGGCGGTGATTGACGGAATTTACTCTCTTCTATTTGAATCATTCAATTTTTATTTTGGTTTCTTTACTATTTTTCTTTCTCTCTAAAGTTTTTCTGTTCTGATTCATCTCTCGTCATCTCCCTCAATTATCTCTCACCATAATTTATATTCGAATCATTCAAGTTTTCTTCGAAGGTAAGCATATCTCTGAATTTTATTTGTTCTGATTTAGTTTTTTTGAAGTGTTGTGTTTTTGAATTTATTTTGGTTTAGATTTTGAAATAAGTTTTTGATTTTTGATTTTTTTATTGGTCGCATTGATTTTTATTTTATGTTATCGTTTTTGTTTTTTTACAGTCACATTTTTTTAGTTTTGAAGATTTTGATTCAGTTTTTATTTGATATAGTGTTTGGTGAAGGTAAATTTTCGTTGTACTGCTTTTGTTTTCATTGAAGTTCCTTTTGTTTTTTGGAATGTAGTATGAGTTAGTTTAGTATTTAGCGAAGGTTATTAATATTAATGTAGCATTAACTTATAGAATCGTGCAGAATCAGTTGTCATAAGTTTTGGGGGAGGGGAGATCCCCCCATAAACATTTAATATTTTTAAACGCAATATTTATACAACATCAGCTCATAGAATCTTATAGAATTAGTTGGCATAAGTTTTAGGGGTTGGGGAGGGGGAACCCCCCTCATAACTCCCCCCTCATAAATATTTAATAATTTTCAACGTAATACTTGTGTAGCATCAATTTTATATAATCACAAAGAATCGCTTTATGCAGTAGTTGTGCCACATCAGCTTATAGAATCTTGCATAATCAGTTGGCATAAGTTTTGGGGGTTTTGGGGGGGGGGGGGGGGGAGGGGGGTTGGGGAGGGGGAACCCTCCCATAAATATTTAATAATTTTCAATGTAATACTTGTGCAACATCAATTTTATATAATCACAAAGAATTGCTTGACATTGGTTTATTGAAAGGACAATTGATTAGCAACTAGTTAATGGATTATTTAATCATTTTTGGCATTTTTTGTAGCATGTGTTACAGATATTTGTGCAGTATCAATTTTTATACAATTTTTTTTTTTGTCATTTGTGCATCATCAATTTTTGCAGAATATTCTAAGAGTTTCATCATTTTTGAAAGGTTTTGTGTAGCATCAGTTTTTATTGATTATTATATTTATATTTTAAAATGCATATATATATATATCTAATTATTTCTGTGCAATATCAGTTTAACTTTTTTCTTTTTTTCTTTTTTTTGTGTGTGTAGATTATGTTCGTTGTTAAAGTGTTGAAGTGTGTATATGAAAATTATGCAGTAGTTGTGCTGCTTTATCTACATACTAGTTATGAGGATTTCTATGGGCAATTAACTTTTAGGTTTCCAAGTTTGTCATCAGGAGGTTTTTTGTTGAAATACTCATTATACGGAGGTAAACCAAACTGTTTATTAGAGTGCAATGAAGATATTTAGATCCTTCTATTAGTGAATAAATTGATTTCAAATTCAGTTGTTGATGTTTATGTTCATGCTAAGAAGGAGATGTCTATTGTCTTTACTAGTACTGTCTTCTTGTTGCCTAAGTGAATCTAATAGTATTGGAGATGAGAACTAATATTTGGTAAGTATGGCTGTTGTGGACCTCACCATTATGCAATAAATGAGTGACATAATTATATTTCTTATGAGGGTCAAAGTTATAAAGATGGTGCAGTTGAGTTTCGTAAAAAAACTTATACAATACTCTATTGAGGTTGGTTTTGATTTCAAGATCATTAGAATGATTGGAAGCGTTTTACTGATATTTACTCAAAGAAATCGTCGGAGGGTGTCAATGGTGTTTATGCTATTGTGTAAGAGCCTAGTGGTTGTTTTATCATTAAAAAATTAAATAATATTCATACTTGCACTGGACGTGTTCGTCAAAAAGAGAATAAAAGATTTGGCCCTTCTGTTTTGTCCTCTTTGTTGGCTGCTAAGGTTTGTTCAAATCTATCTATTAAGGCAAAGGATGTTATGAGAGAAATGAAGGTGAGTTATGGTCTTAATGTTAAATACCATGCAGCTTGGTGTGACAAAGAGATTGCATATAATGAGGTTAATGGTGATGAGACTCTCTCTTTTTGATATTTGCTTTGGTACCTTGATGAGTTTGTGCGTGCCAATGATGAATTCTTTTGTGTACTAGAACTTGATAATGATAGTAATCGGTTTGAAAGGTTATTCATATCTTTTGGAGCTTGTGTTAAAAGATTCTGATGGTGTAGACCAATGTTGTTCATTGATGATACATTTTTGAAGGGAAGATATACCGGTACTCTTCTTGGTTGTTGTGCTAAAATTGCAAATAATAGTAAGTTTTTTTTTAATTGTTATAAATTACAGATTTGTGATATCATTTTGAATTTCAATATTTATATATTTTGGAGAATCATGCTATTCTTTTTGTGTAGATTTATTTATTAAAGTGCAACATCTGTTTATTAATGTGGAGTGGATTGGGAAGTAGTATATGTTTTATGAATCAAGTTATGGGTAAGGGTTGGCCCCCCTCCCACCAATATACATCTAACAATTTGAACTTTTGATTAACATCCGTGCAGCATTAGTTTTTACAAATTGATTAATGACTCAATTTATTCTTTCTATGCACCATTTGATATAATTATTAATATTTTTTTTTTCTATCCAAAGATTTTTCTTGTGTATTATGGTATTGTTGACATAGAAAATGAAGACAATTGGACATGTTTTGTTGAATATTTGGCTCGGATATTAAATTATCAAAGAAGGAAGATCACGTTTATTACTGACCAACATTATGGTCTTTTGAATGCTATTCGAAAGTACTTCTTTACTGCTTCTCATGGTTTCTGCATTATACATTTGAGGCAAAATTTAGAGAGGTGATGTGCTGATAATAAGTTTTTGAATGATAAGTTGTGTGAGTATTTCAAAAATTGTGCATTTGCATGTAGTGTTGAAGATTTTGATAGGAATATTGAGAAAATGAGAAGTAAACATTTTCAATTCATTTTTAGATGATCTTCCAAAAGAGCATTATTCTATTATACATTTTCGGGAAAATCGGTGGGGTGAAATAAGTAATGCAACTGCAGAATCATTTAACGCAATGATTTTTAAAGAGCGTCGCATGCCTATTCTTGATTTGATTGAATCGATTAGGGGGAGGCTGATGGTCATGATGTCCGACGGGAGGCGTGTTTCAGAAAAGTGGTTTTCTTTGTTATGTCCGAAAAAAGAAGACGATCTTAAAGGTTTTGTTTAAGAAGGTAGTCATTGGATTGTTAGTAGCTCATTTGATGATGTGTTTGAGGTTCGGGGGGATAAGAACTCTTTTGTTGTTATGTTAGATCAACACCAGTGTTCATGTGTTCAATGGAAGCATATAGGATTTCCTAGTGCTTATACTTTGCAAGTTATTCTGCATGATCATCGTGATATTAAGGATTTTGTGAATGATTACTGGAAAGTTTCTTCATATAAACTAAGCTATCGGTTTCCTATTATTTCAGTTTTTGGCTTGAACAAGTCCACTTTTGATCTACTAAATGCTCTTGTTAAGCCCCCTCTTACAAGGAGACAAGGTGGTCGACCACGTATTTATCGTTACAAGTCTAAAAATGAGACAAGAGTTGTAAGATGTAGTCATTGTCATTAGACTTCTCACCACAACAAGCAGACATGTCAACCTTTATTTTTATTTTTTGAGTTTTGGATTTTTTGCATTCGAGAGTTTGTTATCATATCAATTTTTTGTTATTTTTCGTGTAGAATAAGTTTTTGATTTTATGCAAAATCATGTTATGCATTTTGTATGCAGCATCAGTTTTTGTACTTTGCAATTTTTGGTCCCCCAATTTATGAAGAATCAATTTTTAGCAATTGAGTTCATGCTTTTTTTATAACTAACAAGTTGGGATAAGTTTGCTATTCCCAATTTTGCAAATTTTCTATCATGGAGAAAATGAATAAACAGATTGAAAAAGCTATGTAACATTTGAAATGGAAAAAGAAATGTAACATTCGAAAAACATATGTAATTTTTTCTTTTGCAAAAGTGAGTTATAACAATACATTAAAGTTCATAACAATTAAAATGTTAGAAGACCAATTTTATATATATATATTATTTTTTTTCGGTTCAAGAAGATTTTTGTTTGTCATTTACTTCAGCTGCTTATTTTTTCTCCTTAAACTTCATGCTCTAGCTCAATCTATGATGTATTAATTGAGATGCAATATCACAGCGTAGACAGTTGACTTCCCGCTTGGTTAAGGATTTTTTCATTTTTTTTCGCCTTTTGCTATTGTTCAGATGTAGTACAGCACAAAAACACCACAATCATCTCTGTAAAATAAGTTTGCATTACAAGAATTGATTCTTGGATTGAAGTACTTTGAGGCTCTTTTTGCACTGCCACTTCTTACACTATAGAGAGCCAAGATTATGTATACACTAGCTAGATGTAGGGTTATTTTCTACCAATAAATGCATGGAGCTACAAACGTCTGAAACTTTCAACTTGGGTTCAAACTCTTACTAATGCATATTTTAAAGCCACTAATTTCTGATTTGGCGTACCGTTTTTATTAAGGGCTGGTTTAGCATTGTTGAAATTATTTTAAAAGTAGTTTTTTAAAAAAGTTAGGGCTAAAATTGTGTTTGGTAAATGAAAAAAGAAGAAGTGATTTTTGTCAAAATCATGGGTAAAAAACAACAGAAAGCAGAAGCAGCTCTACCCCTGCTTCTAAAAATAGCAGTTTTTTTTCACAACACAACAACCTCAAGCTACCCCTAAATTGTGTTTGGTAAATAGCAGAAAGAGGCCAAAAAAACGTTGCCTCATGTAGTATTAGGACTGTAAAAAAAAAAAGATTAATTAATTTATCATCAATGGAAGGTGAAATGCCCCTACATTTGCATGGTGAATGGTGAATTGAAGTAGAGGGGCAGGTTGGAAATTCCAACTTGGAATGGCTCATTGCTTTGCGTGATGAAGCCAAATTGGCCTTTGGGCAACTCCAAGAATCCAAATTCCACTCCACACACCTATCCATCTCTCTCTTGCTTTCCTTGTAATATATCATCATATGCATGAACCCTGCGCCGCAATTGGTGATATGTTGTCCCTCTCGAACTGTCGTCACTCCTTACATAATTATTGATTGCGCCCTCCAACCAATCCAATTCGATATGGTCCAATCTAGTCCAATCTAATCCAAACCCAATCAACCATAAAGCCAAATGCAAACAACTGAGCTATATCACTAATCTCATTTCTCCGCACCAACTTAAAAGCTTATCCACATGTTATTAATTATGAATAATCCTAATTAAAATATACATACATACATACATATACATATATATATATATATATATATATATGGTATATAAACCCTAAGGTGGGGCTGATGGGAACATGTCATCACCTTGAATATATCATGTTGGAAGTTATTTGAATGAAAAAAAATTCTAAAGTTTAAAAGAGAAATCTCTCAGAGCGCTAGTAGAGTTTGGTTAATAAGACGGTATAATAAATTGTACACCAAACAATCAACTGATTTTCTGAAAGTTTTGCGAGTTTGGGTTAATCGTCTTATGTGTAATTGACCTAAAATAAATATGCGAAACGGAGTAAGGATATCAAGAATTGGACTTTACTACTGCAAATTCAGCAGCAACAGTTGTTTACATCCAATCCTGGCTGAACACGTGTCCAAGTTTTGATTTTTTAATCAAAACTTAGACACGTATTCAATTGGAATTAGATGTAAGCAGCAGTTGCTGCTGAATTCTTCAGCAGCGATGTTAAATCCGGATATCAAAATCCTTTATATAAATGTCTATCAATCGTTCGTTCTAATGGTGTAGAACACCAAATGTGAAAGTAGCCCAGCACCAACACTGCTCAATCCCATGGAGGTGGCAGTGAAACGGCAAGTCGTACAGATTCAATAACAAAGCGCAGAAAAATCCAAATATTGCCTGATGGAAGTTTACATAACAGTCAACTTAATGTAACAAATACGAAGCAAACACGTGTAGATCCATTAAACATAACGGATGTAAACGTGTTATGATATGATCGGACTCTCATGTCGAACAAAGGCATCTTTGAAGTTGACGAGGCAGAAATGATTAATTAAGGAAGATAAATGTAGTTAGAGAGAGAAAACCAGAGGCTTTAGAGAGAGAAACTCGTTGGCTTTGAGGCTTATATAAGACAGAGAGCAGCTCGCCAACGAAATACAAGAGAGCCAAACACCAGAGAGAGAGAGAGAGAGAGCAAACCCAGAAGGGTATTTCTGAAAGCAGGTAATTCAGATTAGAGATCCAGGATTTTCTCGCTGTTTTTAGCTTATAAAGTTCTAAGCTTTTTTCTTGCTTTTTTTTGGTCCTCGCTGTTTATTTAAGCCTTTATTTCTTTAAACAACCTTGTATATTTTTTTCTGGGGTTTTTTTTTTCCTTGTTGATTTGTAGAATTAATCTGCCTGGTCTGTGATTTTGGTAAGAAACAGGTTGGGTTTTTCAGAATTTTTTATCTTTTGTGACTAAATCTAAATGGCAACATCCATAGATCTTTACAGCAGCAGCACAATGACATCAGATTTATCAGATCCCTTGAGGGAAGATCAGCTCATGAAAGCACTTATGCCTTTTATGAAAAGTGCTTCTTCAACATCTCCTTCCACTTCTTACACTTACCCTCCTCAGAACAACCAAAACTTCAACTTGTACCCTGACTTCTGCTCAGCGCCTATGATTTCACAGGCAGGTGCTATAGGGCTTAACCAACTTACCCCATCTCAAATTCTTCAAATCCAATCCCAAATGATCCTCCAACAACACCAGCAAAAACAACAGATTTCTGCCTTTGCTTCCTCACCTGCTCACACCCTTAAGCTGCTTCATCCAAAAGCAGTTCCAATGAAGCAAGCTGGCACTCCCTCCAAACCCACAAAGCTCTACAGAGGAGTGAGGCAGAGGCATTGGGGCAAATGGGTTGCTGAGATTAGACTTCCCAGGAACCGAACCCGGCTTTGGCTTGGTACATTTGACACCGCCGAAGAAGCTGCTTTGGCTTATGATAAAGCTGCTTTTAAGCTTAGGGGAGACTTTGCTCGCCTCAATTTCCCCCATCTCAGGCACCAGGGAGCCCTTGTCTGCGGCGACTTTGGCCACTACAAGCCCCTGCATTCCTCTGTCGATGCGAAGCTCCAGGCAATATGCCAGAGCTTGGCTGCTAATTCGAAGAAACAGGGGAATACAGGGGAGCCCTGTCCTGTGGCAGAGAGAAAGCCAGTGGTATCAGCTCCTTTAGAGGCTAAGATGGATGATTCAGTCAAAAGTGAATTGAAAAGCGAATGGGAGGCCTTTCCTTCGTCGTCATATTCGCCTTCTCCGTCTGATGAGTCATCTTCACCGGAATCCGACATTACCTTCTTAGATTTCTCGGATTCTCAGTGGGACGAGGCTGAGAATTTTGGATTGGAGAAGTACCCTTCAGTGGAGATTGATTGGTCTGCTATCTAAAGGCGTGGTGATGCTGTAATATTTGTGTTTAGTTTGAGTTTTAGCGTTATAGGTCAAGTTGGGTGCGCAGCTTCTGCAATGAATTTTTGATATTGGCAGAGGATTTGCTCACTCATAGTAATTATTCCTTAGGATTATGAGTCTGTAGTATGTCATGATTTCTCTATTTCGGTCTGCTGGTAATATTTTTTCCTTGCACGACCCAGGAGATTTCTGGTTATGTGTGTAATTAATCAGTTTCTTGGAAGCTATATTTAGTTGTACTTTTTCTATGTTGTGTGTATGTAACATGGTGATCATGTGGAAGTATTTTCAAAATAACTAAAAATACTTTCAAAATAAGTTTTGGAAGCACTTACTGTTTTTTGTTAATATTTTGAATCTATTTCTAATAGAAGCCCTTCTATTGAAAATATTTTTAAGCAAAAGTGCAATTTTAAGAAGCGGTTCTAAATAAGTACTGAAATGCTCTTTATCTGAAACGTAGGTTTTCTTTCTCTTGTTAACGGGTGCAGCCTCGATACTCGAAAGGATATGTTTCTTCAAATTTCACCTATTTATTTCACGTTGGTGTTGTCCTTTTTTCGCTTTTTAACAATACAATCATGCATACAATATTTGTTTTTTAAAATGGAATAGTGAATGAGGAGAAAAGAGAAAAAATTACGGATGATGCTGAGCAAAAATTATGGAACTATGAGAGTGCAACGAGGAGAAAAAGACCAAGGAAATCATTTTTCCGTTTACGACTTTCCATTGTTAGATGTACTCCGTTGGGCAAATTGACACCGCAAACGATAGCCGCCCAAAAAAGCGTTGAAAACTTCATGGTGATCATGCTAGAGAGAATTTTTAGTGTATTCAGTTGGGCATCATTTCCCGTTCGTATAAAAAAGGGTTGAGGGTGTTTTGTGAGATCTCGATTGTTATAAACCACTATTTTTAAGATATGTTGAAGAAAGAATTGCCAACTTAGAAGTAAGGGATGAATTTTTCGAGAAGAAAACTTATTCATTCCAATTCTCCACGAAATGGTTTGAAGGGAGAAGTTTTTTCATGTCTAATCCCCTTCTAATCCTCTCATAGTAAAAAATTATTCTCCTGTACGTTCAATCCTTTATACCAAATGAGACCTAACTGTAGCCACTCAACTTATACTTTTGTAACTCAAAATATTTGTCAAGCTTATTTTCGTAAAGCGATGCCCTACGAAATCAAACTAAACTAGAAATTATAAAGATGAATTTGTATGATAATTCAATTCAGGTTTTTATGAAGATGGCTGTGGCAGCTTCAGCAAATTTAGAACACAAAAGGAGGAGGGTATAAAGGGAGCATCTTGGATCACCCCTCCACTTTAGGGGAATCTTATAATCCTCTTATTTGCATTAGCCTTGAATGAGATCGACAAGTGGGAATGGCCATACCATGGCTTGCTGCTGCTACTGCTCAGCCCACTTTACTGCCTTATACATTATCTTCTTATCGTTTCATGCCTCAGATAAGATTTGAGGCCACCATATCCCAAGGATTAAAGATTAAAAAGAAGAGGGTGAGAAATGTGTATGCCTTAGCTTAATATTCTCTTCTCTCTCTCAGCATGCAAATGCAAAGTTCACACAGCCAAACGTATGGATAAGGAAAGAGACTTCTTAAAAGCCTTGAGAGAGTAACTTACATAACGCGAATATACAATTATTAAGAAGTTCCGTGACAATGATACAAAGTTTTATGGTAAAATTTTTATACATATCCTTGAATAATTGACATAGAGAGACACGGAGATAAATAAATCTATGTCATTTATCTCCGTGTCCCTTCTCAAGCCATGAAAATCCTTCCTTTCTTCAAATATTGACCTTAAATTTTGTCCAAAGCATCCAAAACTAAGCTAAAAAGATGTGTGAATGGGAATGAAACTTGCATGTTAAAGCAATAGAAGATATTAAAGGGATTCATTCGAGGGTGGAAAAAGGTGATGGCTCACGTTGGTTATTCCACTTTACAGGTTCTAATGATGTGGCATTTTTGAGGTTCCTTCAACTGTAACGTAAGCTATGATTCTAATTGTCCTTAATCTAGAATATGTAGAGATACCTTTTGAAGTTTCTAAGGTCTATGTTTAGAGAGAGAGACTTTTAACATTCATGCCAATTGCCAAATGGAAGGCCGTCGTTTTCAATTGCGCAAACAAGAAGGAAGCTAATCATATATCTGTCCAAAAGGAAAATAATAGAGTGGTAGCAAAAGAAAGGTGACCGAAAAAAGATAAAAGGGTTATGCGATCATAGGTTTTTTCTTTAAAGATTATTACTCTTATTGTGAATTTATTTGATGTCTTAGAAACGTCTTTGATGCATGCTTGAAATTTATATAATGAATGTCGTTTCTTACAAATATGTATAACATCTTTTTCTACCATCTCTCTACTTCTTTTAGATACAAGAACCAACTACCCTAATCCACACTGTGATGACTTACAATGGAGGTTGGATGGATAATAAGACAACTCCGTCTAGTTCTATTTTTTTTATTTTTATTTTGCGTGACAACTTCGAAATGAAGTTCGAAGTTGGAGAATCGATGATAGCGGGGTTGCATATCTTGTTATACAAGTCATTATCTTTCAATAGTAGCTTTTGATGTTTTACAGTAGATCTTGGCATAATATTCATGATGTTGTAGATTGATGAGTCTATTTTATATTTTATATTTATTCTATTTTTAATATTCTTTGATAATTATTGTGGTGAAATCTTGATGCTTTGATTTATATTTTCAATGTAGGACATGCGACTTCCTCTTGTGGAAAAAAAAAGTGATCAAATGGACGAATTTTGGAGTGATTTCAATTGAAGGATGTTTGTGTGTCTTTTAGATAGTTCATATCAAAGATTCAGATTCTTCTACCGAGTGGATAATTTATATCGACGAAATAAAGGAGCAGCATGTAGTGCTGCTGAAATGACGTTTTGGGCTTAACTGGGTTTCTTAGTGTCCTAAGTGGTGTCTTTTGGGTTCAAGGCCTTCTGGAAATATGTTCAAGACATCTCAAACTTTAAAAAGAGTCATTTTGGGCCTGATTTGGAGCCTTGATGGTCCAGAAACGTGGGGAATTACCAGCTGGGCAGATTTCCTTTGTTGAATTGGATCTTGATTTTTACTTATCATTTCGTTATTTTGTTTCCTAGTTTTTTAAAGACCTTTTCAAGGAAGGCTTTTATTATGTAGTAGTATAAATAAGGCTAATTAGCCATTAGGGTTCTTGAACACTACTTTGGAGAACTCGGCTTAGAGAGCTTTTGATGGTTCAAGTTTATTTACAAGGTGTTTTCTGTCCATGTTCTTAATAATATTTTTCTCTATGATTCTGCATAACTAATCCATTTTTGTTAGGGCAAGGCCACGAGCCTTAGCAATAATACGTAGTTTCTTTTCAATTTACTTATGATATTATGCACGTAGGTTTTGAATTATTAATCACCGTGTTTAAACTATTTAAGTGTTTTAATACTTAGCTACCATTAGGATATTTAGAAAAGTAATTTGATGCAATTTTGGTTAGAGGGTTGTCCCTGAAATTGACGAAGGCTTCTTGTGATTAATAATTGTAACACTTGGGATGAATACCATGTTTTAAGGGTTCATGGTTTTGCAAAAGGTTTTTATAAAGCTTAATGAGTCTTGCATGTTTAGATTTGATCTGAATACTACAGACAGGTTGCATGTTTGATATACGTTCTATATTGGGGGTCCAAGTAGAGCATACTTTAGTAAAACATAACCTTCAAAATATGCATGTATAAGTTATAAGTAATTGTAATAACTATGTTGGATTGTTAAGGTAACAGCGTGTTGACCCTAAAAATTACAAAAACCTACGTGGCGTGCAGGCTGAGTAATTAATAAGCTAACTACGTCCTTCGGTTGAATACGGGGCGTGCCAACTCGTTGGCCGAGCTCGGCTGAGGAGTAAAATTTGCTGATGTTGCATTGAGCGCGTTGCTGACTTCTTTTATCTTGCGACTACGGCCGAGGAAGGAACAAATCTCGGCCTTCAGATTCTCGAGCCTGAAGACAAGTCTGCTAGTTCTGCGAAGTTCACAAATCGTTGGCACCCGATTCGGTCACAGTGATTATATTCGTAAGAGTATAAGCACATCGAATCGATACCAGACTATACGGACAAAAGTATTCAAAGGTGATGTATGTCTTGATGGTGAATGTGGTTTAGCCGTCAGAATGCCGAACTCTGAAACTCACTTATGAGTATCCAATCATAAAACCACTCGGCGTCCAGTATGCCGAATGTCGTAACTGGTAACACCTTACTTCGCTGAGAAGGCTAATAAGATGACCTCTGCCAAAAAGGATTCGAAAACCCTTCTTGACCGAGACTTGGATAGGTAACCAAGCGACCTCGACACAGTACTGTTTCTCCAAACTAAAGGTGCTTCTTGGTCGGCTGATTTTACGGCAACAGTGTTGTTTATCCAAACTGAAAGTGTTTGCTGGTTGTCTTCACAGTGCTGTTTATTCAAACTGAAGATGTGTTGACGAGAAAAAGAAAATAAAAAATCTTAAGATGTTTGAGAGTTTTTGCGCAGGGCAATTGTGTGTTGAATTGAAGGTCCTCAATTGTTGCATGACGTCTTGTATTTATAGCACCAACTTTTTCTTGAGATTGAATTAAACTCTTATCTGGACCGGGATTCTTCGTTTTGTTCCAACTTTGCTTCGAACAACCCTACTCCCACTAGGACTTTGAACTCACCCCTTTTTAGGGCTTTATTCATTGTTGGTCGAGAATCCTAATTACACTAGGACTTCCTCGACCTCTTTTCTCATCTGAACTACTCCTTCTTGTGATAGGACTCGACCATCCTTGCTGAATGGCCCGGAATCACCAGACAGCCCATAGTACTTTTGACACGGTTTTGGGCCGAGCACAAACAAACACTTGGCCAAACAATATTATTTTGGGCCCAAACATTGCCCCTTTGCTTTTGAGGTCGTCGACTGCCAACTTTTGGTCGGATCTCAACCTTGAAGAAGCGAAAGCATCTTTTGCCTTTAGACTTAACTGTTCTCGATAACCACTACCATGCGCATTTATGGAATATGATTGCACGATCCTTGTTACTCCCGACGTACTGCCACGTGTCGATTCTCCGATAAACCTAATAACTCTCAATCATGGCCCTCGAAAATGTGTGCCCGTCGAAACGTCTCTTCCTCATTAATGCATTAAAACCACCGCCGCACGCAATCGTGCGTCCCAAATCCCTAAAAACCTCGATCTTATCTTTGAAGATTCCCAAGATATCCAAAATGATTGGCCATTTCCCGGTTGATTTTCCCTCAAATTCAAAAATCTAGCGCTTCCGAATACTAAATGTTTGATCTTCCTTCTGAAATGATTATAAATACCCAAATTTCTTTCATTTGCATCCTACGCCTTCAGAAACTTTGAAACTTCATTTCGCCATTCTTGCTTGCTTAAACCACAAAACCTCAAGCTCATCTCTCACAAACCCCCTTTTTAACCTACGCGAACCTTTGAATCCTTACCAATGGCCTCCTGCATCTCAAAGTTTTCCGACGAGTGCAACAAATGCAAAGATTTCATCGACCGGAGCGCTATCAAAACGCTACGCTTCGAAAACAACCTAGCCACCACTCATCAAATTCTGGGGCCACTATTCAAAGATGCAGTGCCATCGTGCATCACCAACCTCCTCAAGGAACAGTGCCTAACACCCTTGCTGCAAGGGTTTGACTGGTCGAAATGGTGCTTGGCATGGCCCCAAGGAGCTTGGCTCTCGACCACTGCAGCCTGGGTAGCCTGGGTCGACCGAATGGGAACATTCTTCGGCAAAGAATGGGAAGCTCTCGGCATTTATGACGCTATCAAGCTCTCGACCATGGAGATCACCATGGATAAAGAGCTGCTCATGGCGGCCCTGAGTTTGTGGTGTTTGGCCACCAACACCATGATCCTTCCTTTCGGACCTCTCAGCTCCACCGTCCTTAATATTTCAGCTATCCTTGGGACTTCCCCATCTGGTTTTCCAATAGATGCTGCCCTTTTCGGGTGCCCGTCGAACCTCGACCTAAAAGCGCTGTTCGACGAACGAGCCGTCGAGACACTCTGCCGAGGAGATTGAGAGCCTTCGAAAGAAGAAGTTCAGAAGCTACACAAGAACTTCTTCAACTACAACACCCTCATCCTCTACTTCGCTGGCCGAGGCGAGGAGAGTCTTAGGAAGGGAGAACATGAAGCCTTCCTATTCTACTGGTATAACAAATTCATCTGTTGTACCCGGTCGAACAAGTGTTTGGTTGAGAGCATGCCGGTGGCTCAAGCCCTGGCTAGCGGTCACTCCTTGGCGCTCATTCCGGCCATCCTCGCCAATTTCTTCCATTGTTTGGCCGAAACAACCATCAACAAAATCGACCTGCACCAGAATGGACCCCTCTAGGTATTCCAAATCTGGTTGTAGGTTTATTTCTCCACTCTTCGGCCTGAAGTCCCTATTTGTCCTTAACTGGCCTCTCGACCGACGCCTCATCACCAGGCTAACGAAGTCCTTAAACACTTCTTCGGCCTGGACGTCATTTCTGACGACGAGTTCTTAGTATGTCGGCGTTAGGAATACCCCGCCTTGATCAAGCTTCCGAAGACGGCATGGGATGAGACCAAAGATGCCGATCTTCGTCAACACTAGGGTTCATTCGTATTAATACGCGACCTTCCCCTCGGTTGCAACGCTCGCCGAGCCATTTGGGAGGTTTATCATCCCCATTTTGTTGTTCGGCAGCTCGGCTACCTCTAGGGTTGCCCAGTACCCCTACTTGCTTTTCGCTCCCTTCTCAATCGAGGACGCCTTTCTGGTTCATCTGAGAGAGAGTGTAAAACGACAGAACAAGAGTTTCAGGACAAGTGTAAAAAATTTCGGCTCCAATCGACCGTTCCTGAATCTCTGGGTACTGACACATTTGGTGACTGGTGGGAAAAGTACACCCGCGACTTCTTTGGCGTCTTGGTCGAAGACGTGGTCACCAAAATCTTCGGCGACTGACCCAAACACGCTTCTGCAGCCCAATCCAAAGAAACGACCCAAGGTATATTGTCGGTTCTCCCTTTGTACTTCAACTACTTGCGCAATATTATTGACTCGACTTTGCTCTCTCAGGTGGTTGTGTATTGAAATGAGCGGATGTGGTCACCGTGGCGGTGGCCAAGAAAAATTTGGTCCCCTTCTCGAAGAAAACCACAACTACCGGTCATACTTCACCTACCAAGCGGCCTCATCCGGACGCTGAGACAGGAGATGACACTCCTCGACTTTCGAAACGTGTCAAGAAATTGGCGAAAAAGGGGAACGGAAGATTCACGTCATCTACAGCCAGTCCATGGAAACGACCGCTCCTATCGTCTCTCCTCCCGTCCCGGTTGTCCAGGCCTCGGTGGACCAACTGCCATTGCCCTCTGATCACTCAGCCTTACCGACAACTGGGGTTATGACCGAACAGACTGCTGCTCCAACTGTGGCTTCGGAGCCTGTTATTACGCTTGTCTTGGAGGAGACGGTCGCACCCGTCGAGGCCTCCCCCATCCAACGACCGACGGTCATTCTGGAAGAGGTATGATTCCATTGCTAATGACCTTCGTTTATCTGATTTTCCAGTCGTAACAACTTTTTACTTCAGGACGATGAGAGCGACGAGAGTGACGAGATCCCGCTGGAGCGTCGCCCTCGACCAGCCAACCTTTCTCCTGTCAATCCTCCCTCTGTGGTCGAGGCAGCTGTCCAACCGGATCCTCCTATGGCCGATTGTGGGAAGAGACCCCTGGTCGAGCCTAAGGCGACGACCGAAACGCCTCTCCATCCACAAGATGAAGACCTCAACATTCCTCCACAAGAAGTTACCTCAGCCTTTGTAAGGCTCACTCTTCTTTCTTTATTAATTTTATCATGACGCATCTGAACTCAGAAAAATATTAAATGTCAGGTGCCTGAACGTTCATTGCACCGACAATTTTATGTGCCGAAGGGTGTTGTCTATATTTCCTGGCCACCTCAGTGGCTATCAAATGTAGATAACCTCCATCGGCCGCGTGAATTGAGAAGCGGTCTTAGGCACTGGGCTCAGCCATTAAGTTCTCTAGGTTCGAGCAATGAACCAGAAGGCATAGCCGAAGTTTCCTCCCGGCAGGTCTAGAAACACATTCCATTTGTTATGCATTCCATATAACTTTCCTTCTGCTGACATTTTCCTTTCCTGTGCAGCCTTCATGGCAGGTCGAGCTCGACGCCTTGATTACGACTACTTCGAGGGCGGCTGGCTCTTTAGCGCCCGTAACAAAAACTTCCGCGTCAACGGCCGAACCAAATGACCTCATCAAGCTGCAGGAATTGCTATCTGTTTCGGCGTCACAAATCCTTGAGTGCCAAGGCCTCAACGCCGTAAGGACATATCTAAACGATTTTGCGGTTGATGGCCAGTTAAGCAACGAAGCCATTACTTGAGCTTCTTCTGCTCTTGAACGAATTCGAGAGTATTTTGGTATTTTCGAGAGAGTTCTTCGGGCCGAAGATGACTTGAAAGCCGTGATGGTCGTTTAAGAAGCTTTGCGTCCACGGGTCGATATGCTGAAGTTGAAAAAAGATGCGTTGGCCGACCTTGATCGTCAAATTGCAGAACTTCAAAAATGTAGGTCAACAGTTGCTTCCGAGCTAACAAGAGATTTCGAGTCGGGCGGCAAATCCTGCATGATCGAATATGAGGCATGTCGAGCAATTGAAGATGGATAAGAGGAATCGGCAGGCTGAGGTTATGATAGGTGAAGTGAGGTGGTTAGAATTGAAGGCTGTTCTCGAAACTCTCATTCCCTCCTCACCTTAAGGGTATCTAGCTATAAATAAGTCGATCATATGTACTTGTATACTCGTTTTTATGAGCTTGTTAATGAAACAGACTATTCTTGTATTTCCCATGTGACCGGATAATACTTCTTTAAGAACTTCCCATTGATTGGTAATTTATGAATTATCCCGGTCCGGTCTCTAAGATGATATGCCCCCTTACCGAGAACCTTGTGGACGATGAATGGTTGTTCCCAATTTGGCAACCATTTGCCGAACCTGGGGTCTTTAATTCCTACAGGCAACACCGTTTGCCAAACCAATTCTCCTTCGTCGAACTTTTTTTTTCTGACGCGTTAATTATAAGCTCGCTCGGCAATTTTCTTCTGTGTTATTAATAAATTATCCGTGTTGATCCAATTTTCTTCTAAGTCTTCGACACTAAACAAACTTGACTATATTCGACACTAAACAAACTACTCTGCTCGATCACTCGTAATGAGTTTATACTTAGCTTGACTGGTAACATAACGTCGTGTCCGTAATTAACGCGTAAGGAGTTGTTTCGGTGGCGGACCGGGGTGAAGTTCGGTATGCCCATAATGCTTCGTTTAACTTTAAATGCCACATCCCAGGCCTCTTTCTTACCATTTTTTCAAGAATGCCGATTAATACCTTATTGCTTGCTTCGGCCTGCCCATTCGCTTGTGGGTAATACGGCGTAGACTGCTCAAGTCGGATATTCAGATTTTTCGTGTATTCCCTAAACTTGTTGGTCGTGAAGATTATGCCATTGTCGGTTATGATCGTTTCTGGCACGCCGAATCTAGTCACAATATTTTCCTCTACAAAACTGCAAACTTCTTTGGTTGTTAATTCGGCGTATGATTTTGCCTCGACCCACTTAGTGAAGTAATTGGTTGCTACTATTATCCACGTGTGTTTGCTGCTCCCGACGATGGTGTGATTTTGTAGATTATGTCCATTGCCCATCCCCTGAACGGCCATGGTTTAGTAACTGAGTGGAGTAATTCGGTCGGGGATCTCTGCACTGGTCCATGAATCTAGCACGGTATACATCCCTGTGCGTATTCGATGCAATCCTTTAATATACTTGGCCAGAAGTAATCGTGTCATCAGAGCAGCCAGTGCATTTTGCGTCCTGATTGGTGAGCTCCACAAATTCTTTCATGTATTTCGACCATTGCTTGGACAGCCTCCTGTGGGTCGAGGCACAGTAATAGTAACCCATCCTCACCCTTTTGGTATAATTCGTTTTGGTATGATACGTAATTTGTGGCGTGGACCCTCGTTCTCCGGTCGTGTTTCCCGTTAGGCTTATTGAGATATTGTAGAATCGTCTTTCTCCAATCATCTGGTAGTGTCTCGATGACACATACTTCTACGGGGTCTCTCCGCTCTAGTAACGATGGTAACAACATCACCCTCGTGCATATCACGTGATTGAGCTGGAGAATTTGCTGATTGACCAAGGCTGGGTATGATCGCAGAACTGTGGGTATTACCTGGCCTAGCTTGCCCCTCGTGAGTTGTGCTCCGGAGGCGATTTAGGCGAGTTCGTCGGCGTCAATGTTTTGAATATGCGAAATGTACTAAAATGTAATCCGTTCAAACGACTCGGCCAAATAGGTGGTGACCATGTGATAAGGTGCCAAAGTACAACTCATGCAACGAAAAACACCGTTGAGTTGGTTAATCACCAGTTCAGAATCACCAAAGACAAGAACCTGGGTTGCTCTTAAATCGTGTAGAACGTGGAGGCCAATGATAAGAGCTTCATACTCGGCTTGATTATTCGTACAGCCGAAATTTAACTTGAGAGAAAAATACCAGCGATAGTGGTCGAGCGATTAAATGGCAATACCAACACCAGCCGAGGTCGAGGTACTGGAACCATCAAAATGCATCGTCCAGTGGCTGCCGCCTGTTGTGATTAAGCCGATGTCGACGTCGCTGCCTCCAAAGCCATAATGAGAAGGGTGTTGGGCCAAAAAATCAGCGAGAGCTTGGCCTTTGACGGCCTTTTGGGGTACGTACTGCAAACTGAATTCTGATAAAGCCATTGTCCATTTCCCAATTCGGCCTTTGACGATAGGCTGAGTGAGCATGTAACGAATAACATTTGTTTGGGCAATGACCTGCGTGACTGATGGAAGCATGTAGTGCCGAAGTTTTGATGCGGCAAAGAACAGAGCTAAACAAAGTTTTTCGATGGGTGAATAATTGAGCTTCGGCGAATTCAGATTACGGCTAATATAAAAGATAGCTTGTTCAAGCCCAGCATCGTTATCTTGCGCGAGGAGACAACTGATGGATTCAGCGGCTGCCGAAATGTATAGTTTGAGAGGTTTACCGTGACAAGGTGGAACTAGTACTGGTGGCGTGGAAAGAGACACCTTGATTTGCGTAAAAGCCGTTTGGTGTTCTTCGCGCCACTCAAACTTGTCGGAATCCTTAAGTTGGAGGAGCGTAGAGAATGCTTTCATTTTGCCTGCCGAATTAGCGATGAAACGGCGGAGAAAATTTATCTTCCTGAGCAATGATTGGAGTTGCTTCTTGGTTGTCGGGGGTGGAGCACTAATGATTGCGCGAGCTTTATTTTTGTCTACTTCAATGCTGCGATGGTGCACCAAAAACCCTAAAAAATTACCGGCCTATACTCCGAAGGTGCATTTGGCCGGGTTCATTTTGAGATTATGTTGGCGCATGTGGAGGAATGCTTGTTGAAGATCATCCAGGTGTGTTCGGCGGCTTTTCGATTTCACTACCACATCATCGATGTAAACTTCTATGACTGTACCGATCAAGTCATGGAATATCGTATTCATGGCTTGCTGGTATGTGGTGCCGGCGTTCTTGAGGTCGAATGGCATGACAACCTATTTGTAGGTACTGAGTGCCCCCGGGCAACGGAAGGCGGTCTTGTGGACGTCAGCCTCAGCGATAAAGATCTGGTTGTAACTGGCATGGCCATTCATGAAAGACAGCATTTCATGATTGGCTGCGACATTAATTAGTAAATCCGAGATTGGCATTGTGTATTCATCCTTGAGAGTGGCCAGATTTAAGTTACGGAAGTCGATGCAAATGTGGAGGGCTCCACTTTTCTTTAACATCGGGACGATATTGGACAACCATTCGACGTACCGGGTGGTTCGAATAAACCCGGCTTTCAGAAGCTGAACTAATTCATCCTTTATGCCGAGTTGTACTTTGGTCGAGAACCGGCGTGGGGGTTGTTGGAAAGGCTTACACCCTTCTTTGATGCGTAACTCATGTTCGATGAGGTTTCGATCAAGGCCTAGCATCTCATGATAACTCCATGCGAAACAATCTTTAAACTTATGAAGCAATTTACAAAGCTCGATCTTTATAGAAGGTGGTAATAACGCACTGATAAATAATGGTCGAGGCTCATCGGTTGTGCCAACATTGATTTCTTCCAATGGGTCCTTAACCTGGGGCCGATTGTCTTCGAGTTCGGTTGGTGCGGCCTGAACTTTGTCGAAAGATAGAACGAGGCCGGTATCCGCTTTGGCCAAAAATTCGATTAAGTTGATGCCTGAATGTGGTTGCTTGGCAATGGCGTACCAATGGGCCAGCAGACGTTCCATGGTCGATGAAACCGCGACCCGACACCTTTCTTATTTGGTGGCGTTAATCATCGGTATTGATAATTAGATCTACCAAGCCGAGTTTCGCCGAATCCTGTTGTACAGTCTTGGTGCCTACTTCGATAGCTTTCTGAACCGAAATTCTGGTCGGTCATCCATCCTTGTTAAAACCCTGGAGGGTGATGTAGCCGACGTGATCGTAATAATAGCGAGCATGAATCATGTTGGTCTCAAATGGCTGATTATCGGCTGGGTGCACTACGACCGATTTGCCGTCCCAAAAGATGAGAACTTGGTATAGTGATGAAGGAATGCAACTGGTTTGGTGGATCCAATTGCGGCCGAGCAATGCCTTATAGTCAGTTTTTGAGTCAATTATAAAAAATGCGGTCATGTGATGACGACCGGCAACGCTGACTTCTAACGGGAGCACTCCTTTGGTTTGAAACTTGTCGCCGATGAAGCTGTTCATCGTTATCCCTGATGGGATAAGCTCGTCATTAGAACGATGTAATGCCTTCATGATGGAGATCGGCATAATGTTGACTATGGCTCCACAATCGACAAACACCTTAGAAATGGGATATCCTTCAATATGAGTCGTGACGTATAACAGCTTTAGATGTTGGAGATTAACAGAGGGGGAACGGGGAAATAATTCGGCCAGGCCTACCTTAAGGTTGTCGCCTTTACTGACTTCCCCATTGTCGTCAGTAGCGACGAAATCCACTTGTGTTGCTTCTTTGGCAACGACGTCCCCGTCTAAGAAATTTGACTGATGGGTGCTTGGTTGGAACTCAGCCGGTAGGACATGGACCATACTGATCTCCATATGTTCGAGGATTGAGGGACCAATCGGGTCTTGGTCGTCGTCTTCCAGAGTAGTAGACGTAGTATCAATCGTTGGAACGTCTTCAATTGGACTATTTAGTGCTTCAGTATGAACTTGCTCCTGAGGCATATAGACTGAATCTATCCTATTCTGGTTATCTTCCTCGAGCGCGTTTACTGCCAAAGACTTATTTCGTTCTTATAGTACTTTACGGGCTTGTTCTTTGTAGGTGATGTGGGCATTCCTTGTGTCCAGGTATGCGTCTAAACGCGCCACATGATTTTCCTCATTGGCCGTAAGGCCGAAAAGAGATACGGCCGAGAAAACTTCGAAATGATATCGCAAATGCTGAAGGTCTTCGAGTGAAAAGGGTAATTCGGCGATGTCGATATCTGTGTATGGGTCGACCGCAAAGCCGAGGACCTGAGCCTCACGTATATGCTAGAACCTAGCTTTCATTGCTGGATTGGAAGTTTTTTGGGTAATTTGCTCGGTATCAGGGTAAGTTAGTGCTAGGTCGAGGGCTTCCTGACATGCCTTGGGTAGTCTGTATAAGTCATTGGCGGAATATTTCTTATGAAATTCCCGTATGTACTCCAAGGATTCACTGAAGAATGAAAGGTGTAGATTGCACCGTACTTTGACTAACGGTTCCGGCGGTGGTAGCAAAGAAAATTTCCTTTCGGCCTCTTGTCTAAAATGCTCGAGATGAGCTCTCATCTCCCCAGGCCGAAGAAGGAGCTTGATGCGTTTCTCGGATTCTTCAATGGTGGTTTCAAAGTCGTGAGCAGCTGCCTTTTTTCCCTCAAGTAATTCGGTCATGATAGTTGGTCGGCCGATTGTCACCACTTCCTACTGCCTCTTTTGGCTGCCACCGGGTAGCCGAGTTGGTCTGTGCTTCTTGTTGTCGAGCCATACAATCTATCCGTTGACGACGACGATTTTGAGACTTAGATAACGCTGTATATAGGCCAGTTGGAGAATTGTAACTGTACCAACGTTGGTTTCGTGGCCTGGGCGGTTTGAAGGTTTTTCGATCGACTGACGAACCCGAACTGCTGGAGTTGCATGAGAAATAATCCTCATTATAGAATGGTGCGTCAAAGTCAAGACGCCGTCTGGCTGAGGCCGGGTCTTTTGCTTGTACCTGTGGGCCGAGTCTCTCAAACACTTGGCGTCGTGGATTGGCACTGAGTTCCTTTGGCAGCTTTGTAGCGATCGTGGATGGTGGGCCTGAAGTTGGTGTCGAATATGCTCTCTTTTTAGGTTCAACTCATGTTTTACAGTGGTTGCACAAAACCATTGATTCATGAGTTTCTTCGGAACTAGAACCTGACATGGGTTCATCCATGGGCGGCCTGAGGGCTCCGTAGGTAGTGCATTTGAAAATAAATCAATCTTCAGTCTTGGTTGACCATTCTGCTTATGGACATGTTGCACCGGAACGTATTCGCCCTTCCTTTTTCCTTTGTTTTTAGGGAGATGAGCATCCACCATACCAATTGTTGTTGAGGGGAAGGTATTGACGTCGACCGCCATCTGTTTCTCCGGGAATTTTAGCTTATCCTTCTTGATCCAATTTTGAATCGTGTCTCGGAACACAACATAATTATTGGTAACATGCTTGTTTGAATTATGGTACTTGCAATATGTTTTTCCCTTCAGTTCTTCGGCGTTAGGGATGTTGTGTTCTGGCCGAAGTTTGATGATCTTTGCTTCCAACAACTGGTCAAAAATTGCATCAGCTTTGGTGATATCGAAAGTGTAAACTTTCGATGTTTTACTTATCTCCTCGGCGACCGAGCAGGTCTTGGCATCTTTGGGACTTACTTGAGCTAACACCTTGCAAATGTATGGTTTATCTATCACTATTTCAGCCGCGTCCACATTGGCATACTGGGGGTCATCGCTTTCGGCCAATGCGTAGCTAACCATGAGATTCTTATATAATGTTCCCCGGGATGGGGACTTCGATAATTTTTCCTCTCGGAGCAAATAATCATACTGCTCAACGTGTTGAGCAAGCTCGTACATATCTCGAATATTTGCCCCCAGAAACTTCTTTTTATATTCCACGTCTAGGCCATTTAGGGCAATTCTGACGAATTCAACTTCAGGAAGAGATACTCGGCACCAATTCCTGGCTGACTTAAACCTTGTTAAGTATTCCATTGGGGATTCGTTGGACGCCTGAGCCATCCTAGCCAAAGATGAAACGGACATTTCCATCCCTGGTCAATAGAATTGTTCATGGAATTTCTCGACCAATTCCTCCCAACTCTAGACGGAGTTTGGTGGGAGATTAATGTATGATAGGAGCATATTTAGGCAACTTAGTTGGCTTGTTCTTATGCATTTACGTTGTTATTTCTTAGTTCTTTAAGTCTTTTAAGTTATTTTCGTATGTTTTCAGGTTCTAAGGGCTAAAGGAGCAAAGAAGTGCATTTTGGAGCCTTTTGGAGCACTTTTGGGCTAAGGATGGATAGCTTATGCTTGGAGCCAAAGTGTTGGACGAAATTGAAGGCCTTGCATGCACTTTAGGACATAAAACAAAGGGCCTAGCGCATTCTAACACCATTGCCGTAGCCTTCCCCCTCCATTCTCACCAATTCCAGCCATCTTCCCACCATTCCCCACTCCATTCCAACATTATTCCATCTCAGCCACATTCTCTCCCTTTGAGCCGTACCCACCAATCCCATTCACTCTTCATGATTGCAGCCACATGCTTTCCCATTCTATCATTTCAGCCACATGCACTCTTCATCATTAAGCCACATTCACTCTCATTTCTCTCCCATTAATCCTTTCAGCCGCAACTCCCATCAACATTCTCCCATAAAACAATCAGCCACACTTCCACATGCATTCCCTCTTTAATCATTCACTCCCTAGCTGTCATTCCATTCATTCCCTCTTTAATCATTCAGCCACACTCTCTCCCATTCATCCTTTAAGCTGTCACACTTCACTCCCATCATCATTGAGCCATATATTCTCCCATAAACCATCAGCCACATGCTCTCCCTTTGTGCCGTGCATTCCCCTTCCATTTCCAGCTTTCCCCCTTCATCATTGCAGCACATTCTCTTCCATATTCCCTCTTTAAACATTAAATCCCTAGCTGTCACTCACATGCTCTCCCATTCATTCACTCCCATTATAAAAGCCACATTAATCACCCAAGCCACATGAAGCCATCAACCCGTGCATAACATTCCATTTTCCAGCATTTCCCCCATCCTGGCAGCAGCACTCCAACCATTCCTCACTCCATTCCACACATCCACATACCTTTCCACCACCTTCCAACCATCAAACACTCATCCACACCCAACCTACACCCCTTGCCGTGCCTCTACACCCCCCAAAACCCATTCTACATCATCAAAACAGCCCAGAAACCATCACTATCCAATCTGCCGCAAGCAAGGGAAAGGAGACAGTTTCACACAATTGTTTGGCTCTTCATTCTGAGTGTTGAACAATTTTAGGTGTATTCTATCTTATATTTCAATGTCTAATTCATGTAATCTTTGTTTTGCCTTGAGAATGATTGGCTAAATTCGTTTTGGCTAAGGGTGTATTCGAAACCATGATTATATATGTGAAATAAGTTGATTACTTCCAGTTATCGTTGCATAAGTCGTGAATACAATTTGCTTAACCGTTTGATTTAGAACTTATTCTTGTATGTTGATTGAGAGTGCACGCTTAATTTGCATGCTTGAATTTGGTGCTAGGATATAAGTTTGTTTCACCTAATCGTTATGAATTTATATTCACAAGTAGTGAAGGTCGCTAGTCACGATCATGTTAAGTAGATTCCTGGCAAGAGTTTCATGCTTTTCATAGTTAAAAATGCCTTGTCGATGCTTATGATTTCCAAAGAACGTAATGATTCTAACTTGTATCTTTATCATGCTGTTCATATAGAGAACTTGTTAGGAATAATTTGTTTGCGATGCATTTTCATCCAATTCAATAATTCTAGGGAAATTTGAAGGTTAATTTAAGCGGACCTAATTAACTTGGAGTGTCGAGGTTCATAACTTATTGAATTGATAACTGGAAATTGATTTACGTTGCATATATTTCATGTGTGGAGAAGAACCCCTTAGCTATTCCATCATCCATTGGTCTATCACAATTTGTCTTACAATCTGTTTTCTTTACAATCTGTCCATTCAATTTAATTTCGTCCAAACACAATCTCCCCATATTTTTTTAAGTCTTAGTCATTACAATCTATCTTATTTTGTGTTTTTAAGTATTTGGAGTCTTGTGGACTTGTTTTGAGTTTTTGTTAAGTGAGTTAAGTGTTTTAAAGGTTAGTTTTATTTATTTGAGTCAGTTTAAAGTGTTTAGCACCCCTAGTTAATCCCCGGTTAGAACGTTCCCTACTTACATCATTACTACAATTGTCACAAATAGGGTTTAATTTGTGTGTCACATTCGTAATGCATCAAATTTTGGCGCCGTTGCCGGGGATTAGCAAAGTTGCTAATCCTTTGTCTTGAGTCTTGTTTAAATTGTTTGGTTTTTGTTTTGTTTTAATTTTTGCACCGTGTGTATGTGTTTTGTTTTTGTGCCGTGTGTGGCAACTTATTTTCTTACTTGTGCCGAGTCTATTAAGTTGGTTACTTATCTTGTTTGCTCTTGTGTGTAGGTACTAGTTGATGACCCGTAGCTCACAACCTGTTCGTGAGCATATCTCTGACTTTGACGGTGATTTCGAGAGGACTTTGAGAAGGAACAAGAAATTGCAAGAGTCTAATCCTCCTAGTCCCGAACCTGAAGTAGAAAAGCAAGAAGTTGAGGTTGAAGAGGAGGCCACGGCAAGGTTTGAAGAGGAAGTACCAACCATGGCAGCGGACAATCAAACCATCAAGGAGCTTTCTGCCTCGGGTTTGGCCAATGCAGCCCCTCTTTGCATCCAATACCCTAGGGCAGCCCCTGAGAAGACCGATGAGTTTGAGTTGAAGTCCAGTTTGCTACATCATATACCCAAGTTCCATGGGTTATCAATGGAGGACCCCAATAAGCATTTAAAGGAGTTCGAAGTAGTATGCTCAAGTATGACACCGGTGAATGTGGACAGCAACATATTGAAGATGAAGGCTTTTCCTTTTTCTTTGTTGGAGAAGGCCAAGGATTGGTTGTATGAGTTGGCTCCCGGAACTGTCACATCATGGGAGAGTATGAAGCGAGCCTTCTTGGAGAAGTTCTTTCCAACATCACGAGTCATTCTTCTTCGCAAGAAGATTAGTGGAATTCAACAAAGCCAAGGTGCATCTTTTCCAACTTATTATGAATGTTTTAAAACTCTTGTTGCTTCATGTCCACAGCACCAAATGAAGGAGGAGCTACTTCTTCAATATTTTTACGAAGGTCTTTTACCACTTGAACGGCAAATGTTGGATGCATCCGCGGGAGGAGCTCTAGTGGACAAGACACCCAGGGATGCCAAAACTCTCATTGCTAATCGAGCACTCAATGCACAACAATATGAAGGTGTTGGGCAGAGAGACACCCTACGGCCACATCATGTAAATGAGGTAAGTTCTATTTCTGAGTTACAATCCCAAATGGCTAACCTTACGTCTATGTTGTCGCAGTTTGTTGAAGGCCCCAAAGCGCAAAGAGCTACAATCTGTGGTGTATGCTCCATTCAAGGACACCAATCTGATTAATGCCCTCAATTAATTGAGAATGGAGCGTGGGAATCTGCCAATGCCGTGGGTTATGGGAATCAAAACCAACCAAGGGGTGATCCTTTCTCCAATACTTACAATCAAGGATGGCGTGACCACCCAAATTTCAGATGGAGAGATGCACAACAACCTGCCCAACAAAGTGGATTCCGACAACCCCCGGGTTTCTTTCCAAGGCCAATGGCACCACAACCACCTCCTCAAGCACAATCATCCCAAACCAACTCAGGTACGTCTATGAATGATGATAAAACATATCAATTATTAACCACAATGGCACAGGGAATGCAGAACCAAGCAAAGGAGGTTAATGAGCTAAAGAAGCAAATGGGACAAATGGCCGAATTTTTGGGACAATTTCGTGAAAATGGTAAGTTACCAAGCACTACGGTGGTCAATCCAAAGGGTGGTTTCGAATCTGCAAAAGCTATCACCCTAAGAAGTGGAAAAGAAGTGGGAAGCAAAGCACATGAATCTGCCCAAAACAAGGAAGATGAGAAGATACAAATTGAAGAAGATGAGCAATCCTACCCCACGGCAAGTGTAGCACCACCCAAGCCGCAACCATCTAAGCCTTCCCATCCGTCCATCTCAGGTAATGTTGTCCCAAATGTTGTGATTTCGAACACTAATCTGCCCAATGTTCCTTTCCCTCGCAGATTTGCACAATCGAAGAAGGAAGAAAGCGAAAAGGACATTTTGGATACCTTTCGAAAAGTCCAAGTAAACATTCCTTTACTTGATGCCATTAAGCAAGTGCCCAGGTATGCAAAGTTTTTAAAAGAGTTATGCACAACTAGGAAAAGAATTTCAAACAAAGAAGTTGTGAAAGTAAGTGAAAATGTATCCGCAGTTTTGCAACGAAAGTTACCTCCAAAGTGTAAGGATCCAGGGAGCTTTACTATTCCATGCATAATTGGAAACACTAGATTTGAACAATGCATGTTAGATTTAGGTGCTTCTATTAATGTCATGCCATATTCCATTTATGCATCTATGAACCTTGGTGAGTTAAAACAAGATGGCGTTATAATTCAATTGGCCGATCGTTCTAACGCTTATCCCAAGGGAGTCCTTGAGGATGTTTTAGTGCAGGTCAATCATCTTATTTTTCCTGCAGATTTTTATGTCTTAGAAATGGAGGATTCGAGCCATGCTCCATCATTGCCAATCTTGCTAGGCCGTCCATTCATGAAAACAGCGAGAACAAAGATAGACGTGTTTACGGGAACATTAACCATGGAGTTTGATGGGGACATTATTAATTTTAATCTTTCTGAAACCATTAAATATCCAATTGAGGACCATTCTTGTTTTGCTATTGACATTGTGGATTCGTTGGCACAGGTGCATTTGGATCAAATGAACGAAGATGCACTCGAGGTAGCCTTAGTGCACGGCATAGGAGCAAGAAATGAGGGTGGGGGAATTCTTGCAACCCACGGCATGCAATCTAACCATATTGCCGTGCCCGCTTGTGGTGAAGTGATTGAAATGGTTGCTGCCCTCGAGTCATTGCCCTCACACTCTGGTAAGTCTCCACTCTCAATTTTGGATTCGGTTTTGACTAACAAGTTACTTCCATCAATTGTGCAGCCACCTACACTTGAGTTAAAAATTTTACCTAGTCACTTGAAGTATGTTTTCTTGGGAGAAGATCAAACACTACCCGTCATCATATCAAGCTCACTCACGGCCCAAGAAGAAGACAAGTTGATAAGGGTGTTAAAGGAGCACAAATCTGCCATTGGATTGACCTTGGTGGATATCAAAGGCATTAGTCCCACCACGTGCATGCATCGCATCCTTTTGGAGGAGGGAGCCAAGCCATCTCGTGAAGCTCAACGTCGCCTTAATCCACCCATGTTGGAAGTAGTGAAAAAGGAGGTTATAAAATTGCTTGATTGTGGTGTTATATATCCTATTTCTAATAGTCGTTGGGTGTCACCCGTGCAGGTTGTTCCAAAGAAGTCCGGAGTCACGGTGGTGAAGAATGAAGAACAAGAGCTTATACCCACTCGTGTTGTGACCGGTTGGCGTGTTTGTATTGATTACAGGAAGTTAAATGCCATGACAAGGAAGGATCACTTTCCATTGCCATTCCTTGACCAAATGCTAGAAAGGTTAGTTGGTTATAAATTTTATTGCTTTCTTGATGGATATTTCGGATATAACCAAATTGTGATAGCTCCGGAGGACCAAGAGAAGACAACCTTCACGTGCCCCTTCGGCACCTTTACATATAGGCGCATGCCCTTTGGTTTGTGTAATGCCCCTGCGACATTTCAACGATGCATGGTGAGTATATTTTCTGATTATGTGGAGAAAATTATTGAGATATTTATGGATGACTTTAGCGTGTTTGGTAATTCATTCGATCATTGCTTGAATAATCTGACCTTAATTTTGAGACGTTGTGTTGAAACGAATCTTGTGCTTAATTGGGAAAAATGTCACTTCATGGTTAAGCAAGGTATTGTTCTAGGACATATTATTTCTGAAAAAGGCATTGAAGTGGATAAATCTAAGGTAAACCTTGTCCGTCACTTACCCTCTCCAACTTCGGTTAGAGAGGTTCGTTCGTTTCTTGGTCACGCAGGTTTTTATAGGCGTTTCATAAAGGATTTCTCCAAGATTACGCAACCACTATGCCGATTGCTTCAAAAAGAGGTGGTTTTCGAGTTTGATGATGCATGCTCCACGGCATTCAAGCACTTAAAAGAGGCTCTCACTTCGGCTCCCATTATCACACCTCCAGATTGGAGCCTTCCATTCGAGTTGATGTGCGATGCTTCGGACTATGCAATTGGTGCTGTTTTGGGGCAGCGAAAGAACAAACAACCTCATGTTATTTATTATGCATCTAGGACACTAAATGATGCTCAATTAAATTACTCAACCACTGAAAAAGAATTACTTGCTGTGGTATTTGCATTAGATAAGTTCCGATCCTACTTACTTGGTACTAAAGTTATTATTTTTACTGATCATGCAGCTCTCAAGTATTTGCTCACGAAAAAAGAGGCCAAGCCTAGACTAATTCGATGGATGTTGCTTCTACAAGAGTTTGACATTGAGATTCGGGATAAGAAGGGCGTGGAGAATGTGGTGGCTGACCACCTAAGTCGAATGGTGCATGAGGAAGCATCGCCAATTTCTGAAACCTTCCCCGATGAGCAATTAATGTCTATCCAGGTAAGTGAGCCTTGGTATGCAGATTTGGTGAACTTTTTAGTGTCTAAACATACCCCTAGCACACTTAATAGGAATCAACGTGATAAGCTTAAAAAGGATGCTAGGTTTTATGTTTGGGATGACCCATACCTTTGGAAATTTTGTCCCGATCAGATTGTAAGACGTTGTGTGAATGAATCTGAGTTTCAATCTATTTTAACATTCTGTCATTCATATGCATGTGGGGGACATGTTGGCACCCAACGCACTGCCCTGAAAGTCTTAGAATGTGGGTTTTATTGGCCAACCATTTTTAGGGATGCTAGGACATTTTGCCTTACATGTGATCATTGTCAACGAATGGGTAATATAAGTGTTAAGGATCAAATGCCACAAAACCCTATACTTTCTGTTGAAATATTTGATGTGTGGGGAATTGATTTTATGGGTCCTTTTCCTTCATCACATGGTTTTCTGTATATCTTGTTGGCGGTGGATTATGTTTCCAAATGGGTGGAAGCAAAAGCCACCCGGACTAACGATTCCAAAGTGGTTGCAGATTTTGTGAAGTCTAACATTTTTGCTAGGTTTGGAATGCCTCGAGTCCTTATAAGTGATGGAGGTTCACATTTTTGTAATCGCACGATCAAGGCACTGCTCAAGAAGTACAACGTTACACATAGGGTTTCGACACCCTATCATCCTCGAGGTGTCGAATCGGAAGATAAAACAGATTCTTGAGAAGACGGTTGGGCCAACAAGAAAAGATTGGAGCTTGAGGTTAGAGGATGCATTGTGGGCGTATAGGACCGCCTACAAAACACCCATAGGAATGTCCCCCTTTCGGCTTGTTTATGGCAAACCATGTCACTTACCTGTGGAGTTGGAGCACAAGGCTCATTGGGCCGTGAGGAAGTTCAACATGGATGTAGATGAGGCGGGAATTCATCGTAAGCTTCAATTGAATGAACTTGAGAAAATACGGAATGAAGCTTACGAGAATGCCCGCATTTACAAGGAAAAGACAAAGGCCTTTCATGATAAGATGATTCGCACCAAGTCATTCTCTGTTGGACAGAAAGTGTTGTTGTTTAATTCTCGTCTTCGTCTATTTCTGGGTAAGTTACGTTCACGTTGGATTGGACCCTTTGTTATTACTAATGTTTTTCCTCATGGTGCAGTCCAAGTTCGTAGTTTCAAAAAAGGTCAAGAGTTCAAGGTGAATGGGCATCGATTGAAGCCTTACTACGAGAGCTTTGTGGAACATAATGTGGAGGAGACAACCCACTATGCCGTGGGTTCCCATGAAGGTTGAATTATGTGGCATCGTCCGGTTGCAAGACGTAAAAGAAAGCGCTACTTGGGAGGCAACCCAATACACTGAATAAAATAAAGCATGTCCATTGATCTCCAAGAAATTACAAGTGGACACAAAAAAAAAAAAAAAAAAAAAAAAAAAAAAAAAAAGAAAGATGGAGCTTTCACAAAGGTTGTTCACGTGAAGCCCCACAACTTGGTAAAACTCCAGGAGCGGGAGCCATCGAAGATAGATCATTCGAGGCCTCAATACTTGGTGGAATGCTAGATGACGAAGGAAAAAGGTGACTCTGGAAGAAAGCCGCAAGCCTTTGACGGTCACTTTGAATTCGACCTTCAGATTCTTGCAGCTGATCAAGCTTCCTCTCCATGCTTGTCGAATAATTATTTGCAAGCACGTGCAAACCTCTATTCTCGCGCTTAAGCTGTTTGATCTCTTGCTTAAGATTTTCCACCTCTGCCATCAATGATTCAACTTGACGGGATCGAGCAAGTAGGCGTTGGCCCATGTTGGACACAGAGCCCGCACACTGAACACTGAGAGCTAGGGACTCTTGAACGGCCAACTCATCGGACCGTCCTGAAAGCAGCCTACTATCTTTAGGAGTGAGGAGGTTCCTAGCTACTATCGTAGCTGTTGTTGCATCCGTCATCACGGAGTCTTCACCCGTAAGAGGGCCATTAGAGATAAGAAAGACGGGCACCATACATTACCCTGACGCGGTGCACCTGTATCACTGCCGAGACTCAAATCTAAGAAAATGTTAGATGGGTTAGCCATTTTCAAAGATGTTAAAAGAGAAGGGTTGGATGGAGTAAAATCTCAAAGGGCCGGAGACGATTTTCACGAATGGGCAATCTTCAAAGTGTGCATGTTAGAGGTGATCGATACCTCTATAAAAGGAGAGGTGACACAACCACCGATTCAAAAAAATTGAAGAAACACCACTCTTCAAATCTTAAAAGCCGGATTTTCCTGCGTAAAGTTCATCAACACTCTTCAGACACAATCTCGGCTTTTTAGATAACGCGTGCAACTTTGTCAAAAGATCTCTGACAAAGTTGAAAACGCGTGGAGGTCATTATCCCAACTACCACACTTTTGCTGACAAGCGTGGGTGACAAAGCCGCATCCGCACTACTACTTGCCATTAAAATTCCTATATACGTCAACATTCATGGCAAGGCATACATCCAAAA
Organism: Pyrus x bretschneideri; assembly: GCF_019419815.1. Lineage (NCBI taxonomy): Eukaryota > Viridiplantae > Streptophyta > Magnoliopsida > Rosales > Rosaceae > Pyrus > Pyrus x bretschneideri. The sequence goes on from NW_025999479.1 coordinate 2,650,611, forward strand.
ACGCATGACTTTTCTTCTCGGCCGAGAATGTAACTGCAACCAAACCTCTCAACATGCTCAGTTTTCTTCTTCCCTTGAGAACACCTATTCAACCATTGATGTACCCCCAAAGAAGATACCAGATGCCTGGAGTACAGATGAGGCAGGAGGAAACGGTAGATCGAAGCATGTGGAGACAAGCGCAACAAATATATGTGCTGATTCATTCGCTGCTTCTTCAAAAGCAAAAGTATCTCATATCATCAAGGGCGAAAGCAAAGGTATCTCATATCATGCTCTTTCCCTGTCTTTTCCTTTGTCCTTGTTCTTACTCGCATGGTAAAGAGAAAGAGAGCAATCAGCCGGCACTTGGAGTCAGTCTTCCAATCTGGAACCGACTACCTGGAATCTATTCCCTGGTTGCTTACCTAGCGTTGCTCTCGAGTAGTCATCTTCAACGGTTGATACACTTCCAGAGAAGGGACCACATCTGCTTGGAGAACAGCTAAGACGAGTGACAATGAAACATCAATCTTGTGGATCGTCAGCAAACGCAACAACTGCATATGCTGAGTTATCCTCTAACTCTCTTCAATACGAATTGGAAAGATTGAACAAAGAAACAGGTCATCACCTCCACCTCGTGCTTGCCTGCCATGTGTCTGAATTTTGAAACCGCCAATGCAATTACCAAGGAGAAGATGGAATTTACACTCCATAACCAGATTTGCGTCCCTAAACTCTTCTCTTTGTTATTTACATTCTGCCATGTTTAGTATGTTTAGTTGCTGTTTATGTGTTTACTTTTGTTTGGTGTGATTTTAGGCTTAAAACATTGAGGACAATGTTTGATTGAAGTGTGGGGGGGTAACTAAGTATGTTGATGCAAATTCGTGGGATTTTATCACCCATAACTTCCAATGTTGTTCCTTGCTGTTTTTAAGTGTTTTTAAGCTATTTTAGAAATCCGAAAATCCGAAAATACCATAAAAATTTGAAAATTTGTTTTGAAAAACCCAAAAAGAGTTGTTTTTGTGTGTTTGTTTGTGTCGTAGGTCACCTTCCAACACAATGATGAGAATTTGGTTTTTAATTGCATGATGGTTAAAGAAAGTTACAAACATGGATGGACGTTTGATATACTCTTTGGTTTATGCTTGTTTGTAGTTATAGTTTACGAATTCACATGTAATCACAAAGAAAAAATTAGTTTTTGTAACATGCTTGAAGGAATGAACTCAAACTAACGCTACATCCCGGTGAGACTCGAGCCTAAACGTTATTTGGAGAGTTAAAATCTGTGCATTAATGTTTTCTAAAGTCGTTGCATGATCTCATTATTCATTGCTTGGTTACTACTTAGAAGGCGTTTCATCACTTAGTTCCAAATGCTAGAACTCATGCCCATTTCATTTAAAGCATGTTATTGATTTGCATAACACATATTCAAGATGAAGTTGTGTAGTGACCACCATCAAAGCCAAAATGCCATGTGCCCTTAACTCATTTTGTGTTTAAGTTTAACCCCATTGAGCCGTGTTAGCCCATGTTCTTTGTTAACCCACATTATCCTCACCTAGCCTAGAATAGGACCATCCTTACCCTTGTTCTTAAAGCATAGTAAGCAATGAATTCCTTTTGATTAAGGTGTTGCAGAAAATAAGTGTGGGGGAAAGAGTATTTATGTGAGTTGATGTGCCATAGGCACGGCTAAAAAAAAAAAAAAAAAAAAAAAGAAAGAGAGAAAGAAAAGAAAAATGAAAAAAGAGTTGAAAAGTATTGTTTGTTGAAGTAAGGGCCCAAAACAATGAATTAGGCCCTAAGAGTTGTTGAATCTCCCCCTTATGTCTAAAAGTTGATTTCTGCATGCCAAGTGAATTCTAAGTCTTAATTTCATTACTTTGCTTGCTATTGTTTAAATAACTTTTGTTTATCCCTACCTTTCCTCGTGAGCCAATACCCCAAGCCCCGTTACAACCCTTGACTTCTATCTTGAGTGTTGTGCATTTCAATTGTGGAGTTTGAATTTGGTATGAGCATATGGTGTCACTGGTTTTCGCATCTAAGTAGTAGCATTCCATTCATGAGATCATATCTAAACACGTTTAATTACTCCAGAAATTGCGTTCCTTGTTATAACATATGTGAGTACTAGTCTTTCATGTTTACATCAATCTTCTCACATATAACTATTGTAGGGTGTGTAGTCAGAAAATCTGAGTGAAAATAGAGTGCATAACTAGTGAGGAATTGAGGGAATTCTCTAAGGCATGTTACTACATTCAAAATGTGTTTTAATTGATTAAATGCGAACTAGTGAATGGTGACTATGATTAAGTATGTGCTTGAGGGGAAGGAAGACTAAAAGCTATGTGAGTAATGATCTTTGACATGTCATGTTTCATTGGAAATCCCTGAGGCAAACGTTGGAAGGTTTAGGTTATGTTTTGTTTGTTTTGTTTCGTCTTGTTTACTTTAGTTGTTTTGTTTTGCTCGAGGACTAGCAAAAGTTAAGTGTGGGGGAATTTGATAGGAGCATATTTAGGCAACTTAGTTGGCTTGTTCTTGTGCATTTACGTTGTTATTTCTTAGTTCTTTAAGTCTTTTAAGTTATTTTCGTATGTTTTCAGGTTCTAAGGGCTAAAGGAGCAAAGAAGTGCATTTTGGAGCCTTTTGGAGCACTTTTGGGCTAAGGATGGATAGCTTATGCTTGGAGCCAAAGTGTTGGACGAAATTAAAGGCCTTGTATGCACTTTAGGACATAAAACAAAGGGCCTAGCCCATTCTAACACCATTGCCGTAGCCTTCCCCCTCCATTCTCACCAATTCCAGCCATCTTCCCACCATTCCCCACTCCATTCCAACATTATTCCATCTCAGCCACATTCTCTCCCTTTGAGCCGTACCCACCAATCCCATTTACTCTTCATGATTGCAGCCACATGCTTTCCCATTCTATCATTTCAGCCACATGCACTCTTCATCATTAAGCCACATTCACTCTCATTTCTCTCCCATTAATCCTTTCAGCCGCAACTCCCATCAACATTCTCCCATAAAACAATCAGCCACACTTCCACATGCATTCCCTCTTTAATCATTCACTCCCTAGCTGTCATTCCATTCATTCCCTCTTTAATCATTCAGCCACACTCTCTCCCATTCATCCTTTAAGCTGTCACACTTCACTCCCATCATCATTGAGCCATATATTCTCCCATAAACCATCAGCCACATGCTCTCCCTTTGTGCCGTGCATTCCCCTTCCATTTCCAGCTTTCTCCCTTCATCATTGCAGCACATTCTCTTCCATATTCCCTCTTTAAACATTAAATCCCTAGCTGTCACTCACATGCTCTCCCATTCATTCACTCCCATTATAAAAGCCACATTAATCACCCAAGCCACATGAAGCCATCAACCCGTGCATAACATTCCATTTTCCAGCATTTCCCCCATCCTGGCAGCAGCACTCCAACCATTCCTCACTCCATTCCACACATCCACATACCTTTCCACCACCTTCCAACCATCAAACACTCATCCACACCCAACCTACACCCCTTGCCGTGCCTCTACACCCCCCAAAACCCATTCTACATCATCAAAACAGCCCAGAAACCATCACTATCCAATCTGCCGCAAGCAAGGGAAAGGAGACAGTTTCACACAATTGTTTGGCTCTTCATTCTGAGTTGTTGAACAATTTTAGGTGTATTCTATCTTATATTTCAATGTCTAATTCATGTAATCTTTGTTTTGCCTTGAGAATGATTGGCTAAATTCGTTTTGGCTAAGGGTGTATTCGAAACCATGATTATATATGTGAAATAAGTTGATTACTTCCAGTTATCGTTGCATAAGTCGTGAATACAATTTGCTTAACCGTTTGATTTAGAACTTATTCTTGTATGTTGATTGAGAGTGCACGCTTAATTTGCATGCTTGAATTTGGTGCTAGGATATAAGTTTGTTTCACCTAATCGTTATGAATTTATATTCACAAGTAGTGAAGGTCGCTAGTCACGATCATGTTAAGTAGATTCCTGGCAAGAGTTTCATGCTTTTCATAGTTAAAAATGCCTTGTCGATGCTTATGATTTCCAAAGAACGTAATGATTCTAACTTGTATCTTTATCATGCTGTTCATATAGAGAACTTGTTAGGAATAATTTGTTTGCGATGCATTTTCATCCAATTCAATAATTCTAGGGAAATTTGAAGGTTAATTTAAGCGGACCTAATTAACTTGGAGTGTCGAGGTTCATAACTTATTGAATTGATAACTGGAAATTGATTTACGTTGCATATATTTCATGTGTGGAGAAGAACCCCTTAGCTATTCCATCATCCATTGGTCTATCACAATTTGTCTTACAATCTGTTTTCTTTACAATCTGTCCATTTAATTTAATTTCGTCCAAACACAATCCCCCCATATTTTGTTAAGTCTTAGTCATTACAATCTATCTTATTTTGTGTTTTTAAGTATTTGGAGTCTTGTGGACTTGTTTTGAGTTTTTGTTAAGTGAGTTAAGTGTTTTAAAGGTTAGTTTTATTTATTTGAGTCAGTTTAATGTGTTTAGCACCCCTAGTTAATCCCCGGTTAGAACGATCCCTACTTACATCATTACTACAATTGTCACAAATAGGGTTTAATTTGTGTGTCACATTCGTAACGCATCAATGTACCAAGCGAAAGCTGACCCTGTTAGTGAAAAGTTTAATAGTCGTAGTGTATGGAAGTCACTATTGACGTCTCCACATTGCATCGTGAACCGAGCCACATGTTCTAACGAGGATAAGGACGATTCTCCGGCGAACAAACTGAAATTGGGGATCTTGAAGCCTTTAGGGTATTCGAACTTTTCTACATAAGCTGGGTACGGGTGGATGAACTTTGGGAACTTCGGCCCTTTTTTTAGGGCCAAGTTGATCATTCTTTGGACCTCGATCATATTGACGGATGCTGCTTCTTCTCCCTGGTTCAGTCTGTCAGATCTATTGTCTGATCCACCTTTCTTCTATAAGTTAATTGGTTATAGCCGAGCGAATCCTTTCTCGACTTGTAATGGAACATTTGTAAAAAAAGGTTACCGAGGTTGGCCGACATGGTCATCTCTGAAGGCTTTACTGACCAACAGTTCAAGCATCCTGGTCTGTGTATCACTATTGCTACATATTGCCTCTAGTAAATCATTCATTTTCTGGCCAATCGATTGCTTGACTTGTTGATATTGTTCATCGAGTTGTCTTTGAAGAAACGACCTAGTTGGAGGATCAGAACCCTCCTCTCCATCTTCATTACAATTTTCCACTATTCCTTCAGGTATCGTTTGGTATGCAGACGGGACGGGACGGAACGGAATGGGACGGGACGGGACGGGACAGGACGGAACGGAACGGAGCGGGAGCAAAGATGCCCTCGGATGGAAACAAGGAGGAAGAAGATGGAGATGGAGAGGTTATAATTTTGTGTTCCACGGATGTGGAACGAGTCGTTCCAGGGGGTGAGGTGGAACGAAAATTCACCCAAAACTCGTCCCATGGAACAGCTCGTTCCACCCGTTTTAGGCGCACCAAACATGGGACGGAACGCCTTGTCCCACTCTGTTCCGTCCCGTCCCACGTACCAAACGGTACCTCAACGAAAATGCCTGCCGTTTGGTTGGGAACTTCTAGGTTACGAGGCTATCCACCGAGACAGATTTCATTATCTCGGCGTGTCGCACTTGTAGCCTCGGGCAACGCAACAATGATCGTATTTTTCGCCTGAGGTAAATCCTGCCCAAGGCCTTGCACTGGTAAGTCAGTTTTTTACTTTCCCATGATTGTTTTCTTCTTTACGTACTGTGTCTCAATGGTCATGAACTCCAAAGGTCTAGCACAATGTCTCACTGGGTGTGCCAAAATGTTGACCTTAAAAATTACAAAAACCTACGTGGTGCGCAGGCCAAGTAATTAATAAGCTAACTACGTCATTCGGTTGAATACGGGGCGTGCTAACTCGTCGGCCGAGCTCGGCCATGGAGTAAAATTTGCTGATGTTACGTTGAGCGCGTTGCTGACTTCTTTATCTTGCGACTGCGGCCGAGGAAGGAACAAATCTCGGCCTTCAGATTCTCGAGCTTGAAGACAAGGCTGCTAGTTCTACGAAGTTCACAAATCGTTGGCGCCTGATTCGGTCACAGTGATTATATTCGTAAGAGTATAAGCACGTCGAATCGACACCAAACTATACGGACACAAGTATTCAAAGGTGATGTATGTCTTGATGGTGAATACGGTTCGGCCGTCAGAATGCCGAACTCTGAAACTCACTTGTGCGTATCCAATCATAAAACCACTCGGCGTCCAGTACGCTGAATGTTGTAACTGATAACACCTTACTTCGCCGAGAAGGCTAATAAGATGACCTTTGCCAAAAAGGATTCGAAAACCCTTCTCGACTGAGACTTGGATAGGTAACCAGTCGACCTCGACGCAGTACTGTTTATCCAACCTGAAGGTGTTCGCCGGTTGCCTTCATAGTGCTGTTTATCCAAACTAAAGATGTGTCGGCGAGAAAAAGAAAATAAAAAAAATCTCAAGATGTCTAAGAGGTTTTGCGCAGGCCAATTGTGTGTTGAATCGAAGGTCCTCAATTGTTGCATGACGTCTTGTATTTATAGCACCAACTTCTTCTTGAGATTGAATTAAACTCTTATTTGGACTGGGATTCCTTGTTTTGTTCCAACTTTGCTTCGAACAACCCTACTCCCACTAGAACTTTGAACTCACCCCTTTTTAGGGCTTTATTCATTGTTGGTCGAGAATCCTAATTACACTAAGACTTCCTCGACCCCTTTTCTCATCTGAACTACTCCTTCTTGTGATAAGACTCGACCATCCCTGCTAAATGGCCCGGAATCACCAGACAACCCATAGTACTTTTGACACGGCTTTGGGCCGAGCACAAACAAACACTCGGCCCAACAATATTATTTTGGGCCCAAACACAGCGGAACTCTAGTGCTTTTACAATTTAAGTTTGAATAAATCATTTTCTTTTATTTACTTTCTTTTGCCAATTTACTTTATGCTTTTATTTAAATTCGTTTTTATTATTTAAATTCACAAAATCAACTTTTTTCTAAGTTTTGTTTCAAATTTTAATTAATTAAGATTTAATTCTTACACAAATTAATTAAGATTTGGTTATTCCATTCTACAGGTTCAAATGATGTGGCATTTATGAGGTGCCTTAAATTGTAACGTAAGCTACGATTCCAATTGTCCTTAATCTAGAATACGTAGAGATACCTCATGAAGTTTCTAAGGTGTATGTTAAGAGAGAGACTTTTAACATCCATGCCAATTGCCAAATGGAAGGCCATCATTTTCAATTGCGCAAACACGATTGGAAGCTAATCATATATGTGGATGCAAATTTTCGCCTTCTTCTTCTTTGACGAAAATGCTCCTTCAAAATAATAACACCTAAGATCAAGGGCAAAAGCCTCATGTGCCTACGATGAATTGGGGGGGGGGGGGGGGGGAGGGAGGAGGGGGCTTTGGCCGAAGAATCTCCGATGTCGAAGTTAAAATTTGAGAGAGAAAGTGTTTAGGGAATTTTAGGGAGAGAATGAACTTGCATTTTGATGTGAAGATTGGGCTATATATAGGGGTGTGGCCGGCCTTATTTGGAGAAATAGGGACCAGCCAATTGGGGGGGAGGGGTGGGGGGAGGGAGGAGGGGGCTTTGGCCGAAGAATCTCCGATGTCGAAGTTAAAATTTGAGAGAGAAAGTGTTTAGGGAATTTTAGGGAGAGAATGAACTTGCATTTTGATGTGAAGATTGGGCTATATATAGGGGTGTGGCCGGCCCTATTTGGAGAAATAGGGACCAGTCACTTAGGGTGGTATTTTGAATATAATTGCAAGATATTATGTCAAATAATATCTTGCAATTAATTTGATAATTAATCCCAATTTTAAAAAAAACAATTGGGATTTATGAGGAGTGATGAGAGGGTTTTGAATAAATATCATTTTGATCACCTTCTTGATTGAACAATTATTGTCTGTTGCATACGCGTGGGAATCCCAATGTGCCTCAAGGGTAATTTTATCTTTTTCACCCAAAAGTCCACGTGTCGCCTCCATAATTTTCTTGATCATTTTTGGCTCCACAAATGCCCCCACACCTTTTAGGCTGCTCACAGGAAAGGGCAGTAGGTGTAGAGATGTTCTCTTGTTTTAGGAAACATAATTGGAAATTAGATCCTTCTAGGAAAGGGAAATAAATTACTTTTAAAGTCTATTTAAGTCTACCTTAAGTAGATGATTAAATTAACTTCAGAGAGCAATTCATTCTACCATACAAGAGAGAGAAAGCTAGAGGATATTTGCTCTCCCTCTCTTAGCAATCTTTTACACTTGCTCGTGCAAAGGACTGTCCTTTGTTGCTTTCTTCATCTTCACATCGCACCAAGGTAAGAAAAAGTTAATTTTCCTTGTCTTTTTAATTTTTGAGAGCCTTGGGGCTTGAAATTTGGCTCAACGGGGGCCAAAAAGGTGTGGAAAACGATTGGGGAAGCACGACATGGCTACAGTTGTGGGGCTACTTGGTGCGCCGGCAGTTCGACACAGGTCGAGGTCTGGGTGTTGCAGCGTGAGACCATGGAAGACATGGGGTGCCTGCCCCCTTCCTACTAATTTAGGTCGTGGGGCCTAGCATGGTTGTTGGGCTTTTGAGGTCTTGGGCCATGGTGCTCGCTACATTTTTCCTTTTTTTTTTTCTCCATAGCCGTTTAACAAACTTTCCTCGTGTCTTTGAAGAATTTCTTCGAGCATGCCTTCTTCAAGCCACAAGGGTGATGATGGTGTACTGTCGTTGTATCGTTAAGGTGGGTCTTTGAGTAAGGTGGGTCACTTCTGTTGGAAATGTGCCCTAAAACCAATCATATGATGATACTTTATGGACATTTCACATGTTAAACTAATCTAGTTTAATATTAAGGGCAAACATTATTGTTTGAGCCGTCTCATATAAATGTTATATGCTTAAACGATAAGTCCAAGGAATATGTGATTGGGAGAATACGATCTAAAGAAGTTAGATTCATGAGACCATTCTTTCGTAGACACATCCTAAACGTTCCTGATCATAGGATTGCCAATTGGGCATTGACAATCCGTTAAGATCAGTACGTGCTGTGTCTTTTCTCAGGGAGAGTGACTAGTCTCGAGTCATTGGTGTGAGTGACACCAAGACAAGCATGTAGGTGCTCAATAGAGAATGAGTTCACTGAACACGATCAACGAGGAGTTCTCATATTCATGTCACATGAGAACTCATGGTTGGGATAATGCAAAGTAGTCCTTTGACCTGAGGCATCACAGTTGTCTTGTGGTTAGGTACTTGATCTTTGATTATGTCAAAGTCACTCTATCAGGGTGTCCACGGCATCGTCGGAGTTAAGCCACTTAGCCATGGAGGCAAGTGAATGCGCAACAAGGGATCTCTAACCTTCAAACTGTTTGAGGGAGAATACTCTATGATATGATTTAGAATCTCTGGCCAGAGTATGAATGAGATGTTGGAATGCGTTCCAGATCACATTCAAGGTAATCATATAAGTACAAGATTCACATTGGATAGTAGACATGAATAAACTATCAAACCAAACAATGTGGTCAAGAGTATTGTATTAGAGAAAGACCGTATTTCATTTGTAATCCTAAAACTGAATAGGTTCTCCACCTCTTCTGATTAGCTTGGGTAACCATGACATGCTGCTAGGCGTTAACCATGGTTTGTGGAAGCCCTAAACGTGTATAATCACTAACGGGAGAATTGAAAGTAAGTTTCAATTCACAATCGATTAGAAAGAGTTTTTAATCGCCCACTGCCTCGCTAAAAGGAACCTAATGGATCGTTCACCGAGTAAGGTAGAGTTTGAAGAAACAACGGAGATGAGTAAGAATAATTAAATGGTTTAATTATTTATCTAAGGCTAGGATTAATTAATATGTTAATTAATCAAACGAATAAGTTCGTTAAAGACCTCGGGTTAGTTTTGGGCCGCAAGGCCCAATGGGATTTGAATGTCAAGCCCATTAACTCAAGTTGTATGACAACTTGAATAAACAAAGGGCTTGAAAGCCCAATGAAACCTATAGGCCGGCCATGTTAGAAGAATAGGGCTTTTGGTCCATTAGGTCACTTATTTGAAGGGACTATATAAAGGACTTTATAGCCTAAAATTGACATATGGTAATTTTTGGGGAAAGGATGAGAACACAAGCTCTCATTTCTCTCTAAAATTTCGGCCACCTTGGAGGGATCATCTAGCAATCAAACTCCTCCAAGGTCACTCATTTCTTCTTCATTATGCCTTGGTGATGAATCATTAGAGGTTCTCAATTTTGGGAACTTGGAGAAACCTTTTCATCCATCCAAATCCATGGATCTAAGATGCAAGGAATGAAGGCCCTCTCTTTGGGTGATTAGCCTTTGCTTATGCAAAGAGGAATCTACAAAGGTATTGATTTCTCAACTCACTTTGTTTTGAGTTGAGTCTTGGTTCACCTATCTACTAGGCTTTGAAGTTCATGGGTTAAGTTTTGTTTTTGAGTGCATATAAACATGATTCCGCCTTTTAATTGTTAATTGCATGTTGTTGATGTTGCTCAAATGAACTTGTTTTTCACAAATCTTCCTTCAAGTGGTATCAAGAGCCTAAGTCTAGTAGTTGGTGAATCCTTTTGGGTTTTGTAGTTCATAGTTTGTGATTTGAATGTTGTAATTGTTACAAGCTTTATTCTTGCTTCTTTGAATGTAAATTTTGTTAGAAAATTTGCCATCTCAAATGTTGTAGATGTAGTTCATATGAGCATGAATTTTGGAGCTAAAATTTGGTGCCATGTTTTTGGGGAAATTCGGCCAAATCCAAAGGGTGGATTTTTGGGTTCTTGTCTGACTTGTTAAAAGTGTTTTAAAGTGACTTTTGGAACCCCTATGTACCCTAGTATGGTTGTATGTTATTTCCCTTAAGTTTGAGTGGTTTTGGTATGTTTTTGGGTGAAGAATGTTCATGGAGCTCTTATGGGTTTTCATGGATGTTCTTCATTGTTCTTGATATGTTCTTGCCAAGAACAAAAGGTTTGGTGTTTTGATTCAAAGATTTGATTTATTTCATAAAGTTTTTGTTTTGAAATATTTCTTATGTTTAAATATATTAGATATTTATTTTGAAAAATTAAAGAAATTTTAGTGGGTAGGTGTGTAATGATTTATTTCATTTCACACACCCCACTTACAAAAACTTTGAAATTTTTTTTAATACTTTGCTTCAATGGCCGGCCACCCTACTCAATTAGGGTCCTTGTGGGGCTTTTATGCAATTACATAAAGTTTTGATACTTTTGTGTATTTGTACTTTGATCCAAAAGTTTACGTTTTTACGTAAAGGTCCAAAATCACTAAAAGGACAAATTGTTTTGCTCCTTTAATAAAGTTTTAGCTTTTGTGGAAATTTTTGGGTTCTAGTTGTAATTACATGAAGTAGTGGACTTTTGTGTTTTTACAAAGTGACCCCAAAAGTTTAAGTTTTGCAAAATGGCCCAAAAGTTGAGGTCATAGCACTTTGGCCCAAATTAGGTAGAGAACAAAATTGTTTTGTCTCTTTAAATGAGAATTGGATTTTCATTTCATTTAGCTCCATTTAAATCAATTCTATGGATACAAAAACCAAATGAAAATGTTGCATTCAAGTTTAATTAGTTAAAGTGTTAATTAATTAAAGAAAGGGTGATTATGAACCTTAGCCTACGATAATTGAGCTATGTGAATGGCCGTTTCAAATTTGTTTGAACCATGGGAATGAGTAGATTAAATTTTGGTTGTAATTTGATATGATCAATTGTTGTAAAAGAGCATAAGCTCTTATTTACTTTAAAGTAATTTGATTTGATCAATTGTTGTAAAAGAGCATAAGCTCTTATTTACTTTGAAGTACTCCTTTCTTGTTTTATTCGATAAGCATGAAATTGGAGTAGTTGGGTCCAACGCCCAATAAGACAACACGCCTTAATGTGATTAAACGCGTAACTAAAATCAATCACCATCCCTAGACCGAGATTCAACACTAGGCTCGTGTTGAATCGAATCAAAGGTTCATAGTCATCCTAAGGCCCTAAGGCAACTATATAGTCCATCAATGAATGCAAACCTTATGTTAGTAGTATCATATACTCTTGCTTTAAAAACCGTTTTAAAGCTTAGTGGGAGTATTATATACAACTAAATCAATCAAATGGACCAATAGTTGTAATAGGACCAAAATGTTTTAATTGGATTAAAATGTATGTTTATATGTGATGAGACCTAAAACCCTCAACAAACCATTATTAAGTTGATAAGCGAGAGATGCTTTGAATATCTCTTCGTAGGCCTTCCACCGTGGTGGGCTCCAATCGTTTGTGACTCATGCACCGGCTTCACCCTATAATGGGGAAGTACAAAGTATGTGCTTACATCCAGGAGGAGTCCATAAACATATGATGAGGTGAGTGTAGACAACGAGTATGACCAACATGATATAATTCTGAGGTTGTGCTTGAACCTCTACATAAACTAAGCATGGTGGGAATAACTTAACTAAGTGCAATGGTGCCAACATGATATAATTCTGAGGCATTCATTCTCTAGAGGCCAAACTAGATGGGTAATTACAAGAGTTGTAAATGACTAAAGTGTTATTCTCTCATCATTATTTTTGCTAACCAAAATGATATAATTCTGAGGTGGGCTTGGTAATGGTGAGTCTCCCATACCCTGCTAAGAGTTCAACAAAACTCTCGAATTCCGATGAGGGATATGGAATTTGCCAAAAATAGTGGGTGGTGCTATTTGATTTAAAGACCCGAATCAAATGGCTTAAAAAAATCAATCAATTTATATTCGTTATGTATTTGTTTACCAATATATTTGCAAACGCTATCCAAAACTTGACAAAGAAAAGCCGAATGCTTTAATTTCCGGACTTAGTTCTACAATCCCATAGATTGTCTTTAATGGCTTGTAGATGTAACTAAGTAGTCTCATCCTCACAATCTTCCTATTGATAATGTATCATTGGAAGAATATGTTAGATAAGTCTAACATGAGAAGGACAACACTTTTAATGTCATAATTCTTCAAATACAAATTGTTGTATGAAGAAATAAGAGTTGCTTTGAACAACCCTTAATCAACACAAAATTTAGTGCTTGTCTCTTTGTTACACGAACAAGGAACTTGAGAAGTAAGCACAAGGGCATGGACACTTTATGTGCCATGATTCTTCACTTACAAATTGTTGTATGAAGAAATGAGAGTTGCCTTGAACAACTCTTGAAAGTTTGTTATTATGTTTAGAACATAATGGTTGGTTGACAAAAATAGTCCATTTATATGGACTTATGATGATTTTGAATCATTGAGTGTTGAAGTGTTAAACCACTTAACAAGACGGAAACTAGGCAAGGACTTCACCTTTGTGTCCCTATCCTAATGGTTCACTAAGTTTATTGTAAACTATATAGTGAACAATAACCGCACGCTCTCCAAATCGTTTGATGTGTATAACACATTTGAAATAAGTTTCAAGAGAGATAGTGGGAGTTTAGGGACCATGACTATTGTAGTCAAAAGGGAAGTCAAATGAAGAAGGCAAAATAACTCCAAGGGAACAAACTTTCTTTATGAAAGGATGGACATTGGAAGGGGTATTTGCAAGAAATGTCTTGCAAGTGTCAAGAACACACCTTTTGAAGGTGTTGTAAAATGTTCTTGAAAAGTTCATAACAGTTGGTTCTTCTACTTGAATGCATGATTCTGTATTAGTAACTATGTTTTACAATTGTTGTAAAAGTGTGCTAATAAGAAGTAGAAGATTAATGAGAGAAGAGAAAGTACTTCACATTCCAAACGTGAATCGAATATAGATCTCTGCAAAAGCGGATTGTACTTACTTCCTCATATGAACTACCAAAGAAATTGGAAAATACTAAAGATTGTCTTTACATTCCAATTTTAAGGAACTTAAATCCGTCACTATAGTAGAGATGGATAAATGTTTTGTTTGACAAAACATTGTTCTTTATTAATCAATAATTAGATTATTGTAATTTAATTGGTTGTCTCTATAGTAGAGATGATGTGGTAGTTTAACTGTTTAGAATACGATGATGCTTAAAACCCAAAAGGTTGAAAGGGAGTGACTAATCCCAACTGAGTTGTGACACCTCTAAAACATAAATTACGAGTTGGTAATAGATGGATGCTTTGGATCGTTAGATCCGGATCCAATGCCTTCTTGTTAAAATTGTATAGAGGCGAAATGTTCGAATCTTTATTCTTTTTGGAAAGAAGAAAGAATCACAAAGTTGTTGAGATTAATTCACTTAGATGTTAGTGGCTCTTATCCACAACATAATACTACTCATGTTGTATGAAATTCACCGAAGATCACTCTCGGTCGGACTATAGTTTATTTTGAATAAACACAAGTCCGAATACTTTGCAAAAGGTTTCAAAGAATTCAAGAAATGTGAGTTGATGAGTAAGACGTCTAAAGTATTTACCTCCTTGGATTTGATCCAAGGAAAGATAACACTTTAGATGAGTTTCCTTGAAAGATATCAAGGAAAATAGCATCATATGATAATGAATTTCTCCATTAGGAGAAGAACGAACTTGAATAAAATTTAGTTCGTTGGATGTTATCTATTACCCATATATAGGATATATATACTTCTAAAAACAATATGATTGTCAATTAGAAGATCTTCCAAAATTTTCATAACTCCATAAGATGTAGTTGGAAAGAAAGACAAATCTTAAACATGTTAAGATTTGGGGTTGTGTGCTAATAAGAAATATTTGTTTGATATGATCAACAAAAATAACAACCTAGTTCCTACACCACAAGCTCCAAGGTAGTCGAGAAGGATTTATAAATCGTCTCAGTTGAATGGTTTGAACTTTATGACTATGTCATAGAGTTACACCTCTTAATTCGAAAGAAATAAGAATGAAAATCCTTATGACTACACTGAGTGTATATATATGATATATACTCAAGGAAATGGTAAAGTACCATTTGAATCGAAATAATGAAACCTTAATAGCTAATCGGTAGCTTAAGGTGACTACACTCAAAGAAAATGGTTGACTTTGAAGAAACCGTCTTTGACATAGTCTTAGTTTCAATTAATTCGAAGATTGCAAGAAACAACTAAATGGTGATTCAATGTTTGGACATAATATGGGTTTCCGAAACCATTATCAAGATAGTCTTGATAATATATGTCTAAAACTAAGAATCACAAGACATATAAGTTGTAGAGATCCATCCATCATGAATCTCAGCAAGTTAGTGGGAGCTATAAGCATCTTATGAGAAAAAGGATCAAATCGTTTGATTTCTCATAAAGATGTAAATGAATCTTTTGTTTACTAGGTTTACAAAAGATTAGTGGGAGTTAATCATATTCCTAAATTTGAATATATATACATGATATATATTAATTTCGAAAAGAATTCTTCATCGTTAAAGTTATGACTTTAAACATTCTATAATGATAGAATGTATATGGGAGACATAGTCTATATACATGGGATGGAAATCTATAATGATAGATTTCAAGATATAATTGGATTATATCAATCCCTAAAATAGACAAGAGATGCTAGGAAGTTTCTCATATGATGATAAACTTCAATTAGAATGACAATTCTAGTGAGACTAGGCAGTTGTTCTTCTCAAAGGGAATGTACCCTTTGACTCCCAAAGAAATAATGCGTAAATAGAATCCTTTATGCATACGCAGAAAGGTGATTTATGTATTTCATATTGTATGAAAACATTGATATAAGTTGTACCTAGAACGGTACAAGATGATATCAGTGCAAGCCCAGGATCAGAACCATGGCAACTGTCAAGTGAATCCTTAGGTATTTAAGAAATACTAAGGATGGATTCCTCAAGAATTAGAGTAACGTAATGGAAGCGTAAATGTATTAGATTATGAATCTAATCCATCATAGAATATCTCTTCATTATGAATGAAGTGATAATAAGATATCTCTTTATTATGACTAAAGAGATATTTGGGTGGAAACGTTAAAAGTAATGACTTTAATGTGTTCCATCATGTATGCAAAATATATTGCCATATAGAAGCTTACAACATTGTTGTTTGGATGGGAAAGTTCATTTATGAACTCTCCATTCGGTTCCAACCAGAAAGTGTATGACACTAATGGGGCGATAGCTCAAGCCAGGGAATCAAGGTCTCATCAAGGTCCGAACTCAAATGAGAGACTGAACCACATGATTGAGAATCATGTATAATGGTGACGTCGTTATTCTCAAGGTTGCTTCTATGGATAACATATAGATATCCATTGTCTAGGCCTACTACTCAGCCATTTATGAAATGACTACAGAAGAGGTATCATCACTGATGACTAAGCTGATTGGCTCTAGTGCAAGTGGGAGATTGTTGGAAATGTGCCCTAAAACCAATCATATGATGATACTTTATGGACATTTCACATGTTAAACTAATCTAGTTTAATATTAAGGGCAAACATTATTGTTTGAGCCGTCTCATATAAATGTTATATGCTTAAACGATAAGTCCAAGGAATATGTGATTGGGAGAATGCGATCTAAAGAAGTTAGATTCATGAGACCATTCTTTCGTAGACACATCCTAAACGTTCCTGATCATAGGATTGCCAATTGGGCATTGACAGTCCGTTAAGATCAGTACGTGTTGTGTCTTCTCTTAGGGAGAGTGACTAGTCTCGAGTCATTGGTGTGAGTGACACCAAGACAAGCATGTAGGTGCTCAATAGAGAATGAGTTCACTGAACACGATCAACGAGGAGTTCTCATATTCATGTCACATGAGAACTCATGGTTGGGATAATGCAAAGTAGTCCTTTGACCTGAGGCATCACAGCTGTCTTGTGGTTAGGTACTTGATCTTTGATTATGTCCAAGTCACTCTATCAGGGTGTCCACGGCATCGTCGGGGTTAAGCCACTTAGCCATGGAGGCAAGTGAATGCGCAACAAGGGATCTCTAACCTTCAAACTGTTTGAGGGAGAATACCCTATGATATGATTTAGAATCTCTGGCCAGAGTATGAATGAGATGTTGGAATGCGTTCCAGATCACATTCAAGGTAATCATATAAGTACAAGATTCACATTGGATAGTAGACATGAATAAACTATCAAACCAAACAATGTGGTCAAGAGTATTGTATTAGAGAAAGACCGTATTGCATTTGTAATCCTAAAACTGCTCTTCTGATTAGCTTGGGTAACCATGACATGCTGCTAGGCGTCAACCATGGTTTGTGGAAGCCCTAAACGTGTATAATCACTAACGGGAGAATTGAAAGTAAGTTTCAATTCACAATCGATTAGAAAGAGTTTTTAATCGCCCACTGCCTCGCTAAAAGGAACCTAATGGATCGTTCACCGAGTAAGGTAGAGTTTGAAGAAACAACGGAGATGAGTAAGAATAATTAAATGGTTTAATTATTTATCTAAGGCTAGGATTAATTAATATGTTAATTAATCAAACGAATAAGTTCGTTAAAGACCTCGGGTTAGTTTTGGGCCGCAAGGCCCAATGGGATTTGAATGTCAAGCCCATTAACTCAAGTTGTATGACAACTTGAATAAACAAAGGGCTTGAAAGCCCAATGAAACCTATAGGCCGGCCATGTTAGAAGAATAGGGCTTTTGGTCCATTAGGTCACTTATTTGAAGGGACTATATAAAGGACTTTATAGCCTAAAATTGACATATGGTAATTTTTGGGGAAAGGATGAGAACACAAGCTCTCATTTCTCTCTAAAATTTCGGCCACCTTGGAGGGATCATCTAGCAATCAAACTCCTCCAAGGTCACTCATTTCTTCTTCATTATGCCTTGGTGATGAATCATTAGAGGTTCTCAATTTTGGGAACTTGGAGAAACCTTTTCATCCATCCAAATCCATGGATCTAAGATGCAAGGAATGAAGGCCCTCTCTTTGGGTGATTAGCCTTTGCTTATGAAAAGAGGAATCTACAAAGGTATTGATTTCTCAACTCACTTTGTTTTGAGTTGAGTCTTGGTTCACCTATCTACTAGGCTTTGAAGTTCATGGGTTAAGTTTTGTTTTTGAGTGCATATAAACATGATTCCGCCTTTTAATTGTTAATTGCATGTTGTTGATGTTGCTCAAATGAACTTGTTTTTCACAAATCTTCCTTCAACTTCAAGGCTGGTCATTTCAAAATTAGCTCCAATGACTCGTTTAGAGACCTTCTTGAGGCATATAAGCACGCCATTCAGTCGGGGGTGGGTGTGAAGCGTGTCAAGGAAGGTAGTAGTTCTGAGCCATATAATGGGGCTCGGAGAGCCATTAAGTTTCACCCCTATTACTTCGTGTTGGGATTTACATTTCATATGCCGCGTTTCTTCCAAGAAGTGCTTTGCTCCATGGAGTGTGCCCCACTCAACGTTCTCTCAATGCGGTTCGAGTGATGGTGGGATTCCTTAATCTAAGTCAATTCTTCAACTTGGATTTGACCGTCAATGAATTTTGGTACTTCTTTGACATATACCACATTGAAGGAGTCGGGTAGCTGCGATCTCGCCATTGGCTTGTTGAACATTCAAGCAAGGGAGATCATAACCGGGCCAAGGAGACTTTGGAGATAAGTGGAGAGTGGGAGTCTGATTCTTCCCCTAAGCTATGTGTTCCCACAATTTTCATTTCTGGTAAGTTTGTACTTTTGCTGAGTAGCTTTTTGATTTTCTGATTGTCCTTCTTTGCTCTTGTAGATTCGAAATTCGGCTCAACTCTTAAGACTTCTTTAGATATGAAGAAGGTGCATGTTGCACTAGGTATCCCTTCTAAGTATCGTGAGTAGCGTTGGCTGCTTAGTCTTCTTCGTCGGGAAAAAGATGGTCTGCCCTCGAGAGAGGAGATAAAGCGAATCAAGACAGAGGCATTGGCTCGTTTGATTGCCGTCGTGGAGCTTACTGCGAATGAAGGTGGAAAAAATAGATATTCCCTACATGTTCAAGAGATGCCGGCTGAGAAAAAGCTGAAGACTTCCTCCACTACTTGTGAGGGTCTGCCTGCTGCTGATAAGCTTGTAATTGACTTGACTTCGTCTAAAGGGAAGAAAGATGACGTTGCTAGATTTGAGCCAGTGATGCCTATCGTACCAAAGGTGGCTAGTACGATTACTGATAGGATTGCTCAACGTAGAGGTTCCGTCAGCCTTTAGTGCCGAAATTTATGCGAAAATGCCTGTCGGAAGCTAAGTTTGGTTCACCTTCAGAGACGTTTGCCACTATAAAGGGTAATAAGGTGGACTCTGCTGCTAGAATGGCACCAAAACCCATTTCCCTCACTGCTGAGACTGAGAAGACTGCTCGCGTGGGCAGTTATGAGAAACCCAGCAAGCTTGTTTTTGGGGAAGCTGCTGAGATTTGTGTGCTCTTGAAACCAAATCTTCTTGAAGACATGGACGCATGTGCCAAGTTTGTTGATGGTGTTAAATGGGTTGTCTGCCCAAGTTCTTTTGCGAAGCATACGATCGAATATAGGAAAACTGCTATGCTTGCTATGATGCAGAAAATGGTGATTCTGGCTGCTGAGTCTATTCTTCTTGACCAAGAAGATACCAAGGCTGCTAAGGAGGTGGCAAAGACTATGGCAGCCAAAGCTTATTCCTCAACCGAGAAAATCAAGAGGTTGAAGTCTGAGTTCCACTAGTAGAAAAAAATTCATCTACCATGATGAATGCCCGCGATAGTTTGCAATCCACCAAGGGCACTGCGTCCGTTAGTAATCTGGATGTGATAAAAAGTCTCATTTTCTACCACGAGCTATGCCCGTTGTCAAATGTGATATAACCACGGATTGTGACCATGGTAAATTAGGATCTAAAACCACGTGCACTATGGCCGTTGTGGATTACAAATTGACCACGTCTAAAGCCCGTTATACAAAATTTCCAAAAATAAAAAAAATATAAAATCATTTACTATATATATATTATTTATACACAAAATTGCACATTTACTACGATTTAATAATTTTATTAAAAATCATGATTCAAATATTACAAACTATACGCTAAAGCTAACAACAAAATCAATACGTTATACTAAGAAAAACCAAACTACCCACAAAGTATCAAATACGCCTCTAATAACAAGAACATTATCTCTTGAAGACTTCACATTTCTTTGGACTTCTCCAAACAAAGGACCTTCAGAGTGAACTATTGCCCCTAATGCTTGAGCCTCAACAATTGTTGCCTCTCGCTATCTGCATGGACATAAGCATATAGATCTACATGTGGGAATATATATTTTCTCTCAATCAAGAAAAGTGAATAGATATACAAAACTTGAAGCCAAAAGTTAACCAGTAAAGACTTGAACAAATGTACGAGTCTCCAACAATCCATACAAGCCAAAAATTAACCAATAAAGACCCAAACAAATATACAGAACAACTTTGACAAGAGCATGAGTGTCAAATTAACATTGCATATACAATGAATGGAGTAAATACAGAACTTAGGGTTCGAATAGTGTATGCAAACAGATGAGTAGAGGTTCGTAGAGAAATAGAGCGGTAGTACCTGAGAGAGCTCTCAGAAAGCAGTGAAGTGAAAGAGTTGGCGTCGTTGTGTTAATTGTATAATCTTCATGGCACTTGTGCCATTTTTACCTACATTTCACACAATGATGTCAAGTCACAAGAATATAAAAATTGTTCTTTAAAAAAAAATGAAACTACATAATAAATCTAAATCCAATTCTATCAGGCCACACTCAAAAGGAACAATAACATATCAAATTCAAGCTAAGCACCTCAGAATTTCCCTAATTCATACCTCCTTCAGCAAGAATAAATCCGACATTTCCCTTCTCTGCATAACCCAGCCAATTGCAAAAGCATCTATACTGGCAGCATAAGCCAAATTTCAACCCGTTTTTCCTTCTTTTCTACTTCTATTAGTCACATAATAGCGGTTCCTTTACAAAATGGCAAAAAAATTAGGGAAACAAAAATATAGCATCGTTGAGTCTTCAAGGACATCAAAATTGAAAATGAAAGCAGGACTACCTGAGGGAGATCTTTCCCATAACAGGGCCGCACATTGCATCTAGTTCCCGATGGTCGGCGTGAACTTTGGCATTGCGAAGACGGAAGCATGATGCGACGACTGCTAGGGTTTGCTTAGACCTCATTGGTTAAGATTCATCTCGAAAAAACTTCAGGCCTTACATCTAAACCAAACACGAGACTATATCAAACAAAATCAGACCGCAAAGTATAATCAAAATCCTTAAAATCAGTTTACCCAACCCTAAATCTAATTTTAAGAAATGCTATAGCACCAATTGAGAGAGGAATTGCGATAATACCTAAAGATCGAAGAGAGATGAAAGTAAGAGCGTTTCCTCTGTTGGGGGCTCTGAAAGAGAATTACAGGAAAAACTCATGGATTTATGCATCAGAAACCTGAATTAAAATTGACAATTAAAAAGGGAATAAAAAAAAACCTTTTTGAGGGCTTTGATTTTGACGACGGTTTCGATTTCCACTAGAAGGACGCTGTTGGTCTGTTTATTTGCAGCGAGGGAAGTAGCTTCTCGCGTCTGTTTTTTAATGGTGTGAAATTTGAAAGATTTCAAATTTTGGGAAATTTTCAAAAAATTTCTACTCCCGCCTTCTAATTTTTATTTATTTTTTAAAGTAAAGTGCATAATTGCATCACAATTAATGTCCGTGGTAAATAAAAAAATTTGGTGTGATTACTAACAATATTGACCACGGTTAATACATGTGGTGGTTTAATATTTCACAACATACTGATTAAGATCGTGGTAGTAAATTATTTTATTATAACGGGTCATTACTTACCTGTTGTAAAACATTGTTATCCACAACATGTTGATTAAGTTCGTGGTAAATGGTCACTTTTTATAACAGGCACATAATGTTTGTGGTAAAATTGATGTGGTAAATGAGCTATTTTCTTGTAATGTTTGTTTCTTTGAAGGGGTCTAATATCTCTACGCCCATTTCTCTGCAGCTTAAGACTGCTCGCCAAGAGATCATTGATTTGAAGACTAGGCTTAATGCGATCCAAGTTAAGTTTGAAAGTGCAGATAAGGAAATTGGATGTTATATACTTCAAATTCAAGATCTTGAGCGTGCCGTCTCTGAGCTTCATTCTGCTGCTTATGCAAAAGGATAAGGAGCTAATTACTGCTTATAATCAAGTGACCCACTTTAAGAAGGTCATTGACAGGCTTGAACCCCAAGTGTTGGAACTCCAAGGTGCACTGAAGATCAATGAAAGTCTAAAAAATGAAGTGGATGAGTTGCAGCGCGTCCATGTTGGTCTCCTTAAGGAGAACAAGCTGCTGGATGGGTGAAAAGGTTGGACTTGAGATTTCACTTGTCCAGAGTCAGGCTGATTTCTACAAGCTGGGTTATGTAGATAATCTCTTTTGTAGGCCGTCTGACTTCGAGTTTGTTGGAAAAGACTTTGAAAACTTCTCTATTTCTTTGCAAGACTTGCTTGCCTTTACTTTCGAGGCTTCCATTGGTGAAGTAGTCAGATAAGTTGGTGCCTAGGCTAGGGGAGCTAGAGGTGAAGTGCCGGATAATGTCGCTGCTAAGAGTGTCGCAGTTGCTGAAGCTGTGGCAATTGAGTAGTCATGGGATGTCTAAGCTGCTAAAGAGAAGTCTTCTAGGTAGCCTTTAGGATATTCTTTGTTTTTCGTGTTGCTTTTTGCTTTGCTTCAAATCCTTCGGCCTTTGCTAGTTGTTTATCGATTTTTCTAGCAAATTTAATAAACTTGCTTCCTTCGCTTTTCTTCATCTTTGCTTCTTTTGTTCACACCCAACCTTTGACTTCTAGACTAGCGGCAGGCATGCTACTTTTTTTTATAGGTAGACAGGCCCGCATAGCCTATGCAGCCGTGGGTGTTAGTGTAGAACTTTGCAAAGTTGTTAGCCATAGGGTCGGCAGCCGGACCCCGTACTTACAAAAGTAGACGAATCTGCATGACCACGTGGCTGTTAACCTTGGCTCTCTTCAATCCTTTGAGCTATGTGGCCTGCATCACAAAGTACTAAAGATTTTTGGGTTATGAAAATCGCTAACCTTTCGTATCAAAAGTACGTGATTGTATGGAATTTTGTTAGCAAAGGTCTGAGAGAACTCTTTGCTTTTATGTAAGCAATTCCATGGGTTGCGTAGCAAGTATCATAACACTTTACGAATTAGTGTAGATCTTAAATGATCATTCCACGCTTTGGCAAATGTGAAGCTTATCGACTGCGTAACATGTCGACAGTGGATAAAGCTTTGTATATGCATGCTAACTTGTTTAACCTTTCACAAAAACGTGCGATTGTATAAGTTTAGCACGGCTCACTGCTCGAAGGGTAAGCCGTAGGCAGTCTTTTGGAAACCGTAGATTACCTTAGTGCACTCGATAGTAGCTTTAGGGTTCTAGGGCAGCCTTCCATAGGGTGTACTATGTAATGTGCCTTCTTCATCTCTGTGGCTCAGTTCCCTACGGATTAGGCCAAGAAACCCAAAATCCTTCAGTTAGCTAAGCCTTGAAAAAAACCATTGTGGCTACTTCTAAGAATCCAGGTGCAAGCCATTGTGCATTTAGTTATACCAGGACAGCCCAACTCATCCACGTCTGGATAATCGGAGTGTAAAGTTTATCTTCTCGCATTGGAAAGCAAACCCATGTGGGTGTTGAGGAATTGGTATACCCTCTTGCAATGGAGAACATGGTCGGTCCCCAGATGGGTGCTATTCTAGCAATAAGTCCTTAAGAAGAGCGCAGTCATCTTGTGAAGTGCAGGAGTGATTAGTTGTTGTAAGCATATAGCCAAGCCAATTTGTAAATTATTTATGAATTCCTCATTGAAAAAATGAGTGAAACGAACGAAAACTTAGTTGAAAGGTAGAAACTGGATAATAATTGGGTAGTTATCAGCTTACAAGGTGGTGCTATTCGAGCTGCTTGAATCTTTAGGCTTTGATGTAGTGGGAAGTCACACATGGTACTTCCTCAGATTGTAGGCGTTCCACCGCATTTCAATCTCTTTGTCATTCATGGTGGCGAGGGTGCAGCTACCCTTGCCGCTTACTCTGTTGATCTTGTACAAAACTTCCCATATGAGATCTATTTTTTTTGGAGCCTTCTCTTCGGGCAGTGATGAAGGCTTTTCTTAGGACTAGATCTTCAGGCGGAAACTGTCGAATCTTGGCCCTTTTGTTGTAGCTGGAGAGGAGCTGCTACTGGTAAGCTGCAATACAGGTGATGACTTTCTTGCATTTCTCCACTATCAGATCTAAGCTTGTGGCCATCTCCTTTCCATTCTACTTGATGTTGGGTAGTAGAATGCTGATACTTGGCATGAGGACATTGGGATGAATGATTACTTCTGAACCAAATGCCAAAGAGAAACGAGTTTCACCGATTGCTTGTCATTTGGTTGTGCGATACAACCATAGACATCCAGGAAGTTCGTCTGGCCATTTTCCCTTCTTGTCGGAGAGGGACTTCTTAATGCAGTCGATAATCATCTTGTTGGATGCTTCAGCCTGCCCATTGCCTTGGGGATACCTCGGCGTGGACATGTGTTGCCTGATGCCATATTTCTGGAAAAACTTCGCTAAATCTTTGCCTATGAATTACGGGCCGTTGTCTGTGGTGATGTATTGAGGGATGCCAAATGGGCAAATGATGTTCCTCTATATGAATCGCTCTATGTGCATTTGAGTTGTAGTTGTCATGGGCTCTGCTTCCACCCATTTAGTGAAGTAGTCAGTTGCCATGATCATCATGTCTCTGCCCCCAGTAGCAAGCGACATTGGCCCTACCAAGTCGATTGTCCACTTCATGAATAACCAATGGCTCGTCTATGGGTGTAGTTTGCTAGCAAGCAGTGTTGGTACCCGCTTGTAGCGTTGGCAACAGTCACACTTTTGTACTAACTCCTTAGCGTCTTAATGCATAATAGGCCAATAGTAGCCTGCGTTAAGAGCCTTCTATGCTAAGGATTGGCCTCCAGAATGATTTCCATAAACGCCTTCATGGATTGAGCTTAGAAATTTTAAGTCATCAGAAGGTGCTAGGCAGTGGAGATATGGTCCAGTGTAGGATATTTAGACGAGAATGCCATTCGACATGTAGTAGCGTGCTACCTTTGTTTGGAGCTTTCTATACCCTAATCTTTCCATGGAGAGTATGCCATTGACCAGGTAGTCTATAATGGAATCTTGCCAGTTTGGAGTTACACGAACCTATGACACCTCGGTTGCAGGCTCCATCTTTATGCTTGGCTTGTCTAAGTACTCCACTAGAATAGAGCGTTTGAGTTGGTGGTTGGGGGCGAAGCTTAGGTAAGTTACCGTGTCTGTGTAGGCGTTGTTTGCTTGCAGAACTTAAGTGAATGTGTAAGTTTGAAACGCCTCAAGTTGCTTTCATACCTTCTCTAGGTATTGCGTCATCTTCAAATGCTTTTTCATGCATACCATAATAGTCTGGCTAATGATTAGCTGGGAATCAAAATGAATTGCAAGCTTTTTTACTGCCAAGTCTTTTACCATTCGAACGCCTGCTAGTAAGGCCTCGTACTCTGCTTTGTTGTTAAATGCTTTGAAGCCTAAAGTGATCGCTTACTCATGCATCCAACCGTTTGGGGTGACAAGGACCATGCCTTTTCTTGAGCCATTGTAGTTGGATGCGCCATCGACATGCAAATGCTAGAAGTCTCTATTGGGCCGCTTTGTTGCGTCGCCTAGGCTAGATATGAATTCTGTTATGAATTCCACCAAGGCTTAGGCCTTTATCATTGTGTGGGGTCAGAAAACTAAGTTGTATTGGCTAAGTTACAATGCCTATATCATTATTTGTTGAGAAACATCTGGACCATGTAGGATTGGTCGTAGAGGATACCGAGTCATGACGATGACTGTATGAGCTTGAAAATATGGTCTGAGCTTCCAAGCCGTAACAACTAGCACAAAAATTAATTTCTTGATCTTTGGATATCTAGTTTCAATGTCGAGAAGAGCTTTAAAAGTGCAGAATACCAGCAGTTGGGCCCTCAACTCTTATCGTATGAGGGTAGAGCTCACTGTTACTTCTGAGACTGCCAAGTAGATGTATAAGTCCTCCACTGCTTCTGGCTTGGATAGTAAGTGAGGTGATGTGAGATACTTCTTTAGGTCTTGGAAAGCTCTTTCGTACTCATCATCACATTTGCCTTGTTGTGCCATCTTGATAGCTTTGAAAAAAGACTTGCATCGATCGGTAGACCGTGAAAAAAAATGGTTGAGGGCAACTGCTTATCCGGTCAAGCTTTGAATCTTCTTCAAGGTAGTTGGAGATTTCCTCTCTAGGATTGCTCGGATTTGCTTGGGATGTGCTTCGATTCCTTGTTGGGTTACTAGGTACCCTAAGAATCTGCCTGAAGATACTCCAAATGTGCATTTGGTAGGATTAAGCTTCATCTTGTACTTTCTCAAGGCCAAGAGCCCCACTCACCCACGATGAACTGGTGTGGGGGGGGGGAAGATTTGGCCGAAGAATCTTCGATGCCAAAGTTGGAATAGGAGAGAGAAAATGTTTAGGGAATTTTAGGGAGAGAATGAACTAGCATTTTGGTGTGAAGATGGGGCTATATATAGGGGTGTCGCTGGCCCTATTTGGAGAAATAGGGACAGGCCACTTATGGTGGTATTTTGAATATAATTGCAAGATATTATGTCAAATAATATCTTGCAATTAATTTGGTAATTAATCACAATATTAAAAGAATAATTAGGAGTTACCTTATGGGTGAGGATTTGATGAGGAGTGATGAGAGGGTTTTGAATAAATACCATTTTGATCACCTTTGATCTTGATTGAGCAGTTATTGTCTGTTGCATGCGCGTGGGAATTTCGGTGTGTCTCAAGGGTAATTTTGTCTTTTTCACCCAAAAGTCGACGTGTCGCCTCCATAATTTTCTTGATTATTTTTTACTCCACAATATATCTGTCCTAAAGGAAAATAATATTTGTAACAAAAGAAAGGTGACCAAAAAAGGTAAAGGGTTATGTGATCATAGGTTTTTTCTTTAAGGATTATTACTATTGTTGTGAATACATTTGATGTCTTGCAAATGCCTTTGATGCATCATTGAAATTAATATGATGAATATTGTGTCTTATAGATATGTATAATTTATTACCTCATCTTTAAAACATTTCAATGTTATACCTCATTTACGAATTTGTTACAATTTCATACCTTCCGTCAGTTTGTCTGTCAATTCTTCCATTAAATAGTGACGTGGCTTGAGACGGGACCCACTCTCTATTAAAAATTAATTAAATATTAAAAACTAAAAATATAAAATCATTTATTTATTTATTTTTTTTTTTTGCATGAGGGGCTCACCCCTTATCCCCCTTACCCTTTCTTCCCCATTTATCCCCCAAACCTTCCTTCAACGCCAAAACCAGAACCCGCCTCTGCCATCTCTCTCTCCATCTCCACCTTCATCTCGTGGCTGTATGCAAGTCCTCCGAACTCAGTACCGAGTCGGACCAAGTCCAGCTTCTGCACTCGAGTCCAACACTGAGTCCAAATTCGAATCATCCTCCCTCCCTCTCATCACCATCAACAACCGCTTCGCCTTCTCCCTGGCCTGCTCATTTCTACTCTTCTCGATCTCTCCACCTCATTGGCCTTCCTTGCCTGCTCGTGAAATCTCATCGATCCGTGACTCAGCGCGCAGAGCGCCGCCATACAGTTCTCCCGAGTGGACTCTTAGTCCAAGTGTCCCTGCCTCCTCAGCATCCCTACCAAGCACTGCACCGCGTTGGTGTCGAGCTTGGGGAATCTGCCCTCATTGCAACTCGTTAAATTGCACAGAATCAGTAGAACTCGGCCCACTAGCGCTGGGACTTAGCCAAGGCCAACAGAGTCAGGGAGTGCACAGCGAAATCCTAAGCTCCTCCTTCGTCCTCGTGAGCTTCCTGAGTAAAATAACTCCTTCCTTTTGGTCGATTACCTCAGGGCTTCTTAGCTTTGTCATCAATTGCTCATCCTCTTTGCAGTCCGGGGACAAGGAATTAGGGTTTAGTGTTTCGAGCTCGGTGGTGATTTTGCAAGAAGACGATGAGGAATAACACGATGGCCGAGTGGGATCTGGGTTTAGGGTGGTTCACCGGGAAAGTGGAAGTGGGATGAGTTGCTGGGTGGGTGGGATTTGGGTTTGGGGTGGTTCTGGTTTTGGGTTGGGGGAAGACGGGAGTGGGGAAGAAGGGTGAGGGGATAAAGGGTGGGTCCGCATGAAAAAAAAAAAATTAAATGATTTTATTTTTTTTATTTTTTAATATTTAATTAATTTTTTAATAGAGTGGGTTCCGTCTCAAGCCACGTCACTATTTAATAGAAGAATACACAGAAAAACTGACGGAAGGTATGAAATTGTAACAAATTTGTAGATGAGGTATGACATTGAAATGTTTTAAAGATAGGGTATGAAACTGTGACTGACCCAATAGTTGAGATAGTTTTATGTAATTATTTATTCAAGCTTACCATCAACTTGGATGGATTATATGACAACTCCGTCTAGTTTTTTAAACACTTTTAGTACATACTAGTATGAAAACCCGCATGATGCTGCGAAATTGAAAACCGTATGAACATTATGTATATAGTACTATTTACATATAAAAGATAATACTTAATGTGAATGTACATATTACTTACGTACAAAAGATTTGGTAATTAGTACTATTAAAAATTGTACACAATTGCAAACAATCAGTGTATTTCGTTCAACCATAACCAAACCGTGTAGTTGTAGTTGACCTTAAGTCGTCAATCAATCTTTCACCCACCAACTGGTTTCAGGGATTCCCATAAGAAGTCAGGGTTCCAGATCTGCAAAAAGGTAAAAGGGATGTATGTAGTTAACATAGTAATATTGATACATAATTAAACATTATACACTTGAAACAAATTGTCAAGTACAACATCATATAATCTATGACGCCATATATGTGATTTATTTATCAAGATTGAAGCAATTACGCACATAAAAATTACTCGGATCGAAAGCCAAAATCTTGACTGCTCAACTTTTTTGCTTTTTTCCTTAACTAAAAAACAACAGTATCAAATGAACAAACCCTAATACTATAGGGGTGCGTTTGTTGGGTTGAATTATCTCGGATTGGAGTAACTTTGGAGACTAAGCTGGACTGACTTAGATTAGACTAAATTAGACTAACTTAGTGAAGTGTTTCGTATAGTGTCGGACTAAGAACTAAAAACAATAACAAATTCTAATATAATATTATTTAATTCACTATAATTATTATTTTATATTATTAATTCAGGTTTATTATTATTTTATTTTTACTTTTGTCTATTTTTTTCCTCTCTAGAAACCTCCGTAGTGCTTTCCTTTTTCTTTTCTGTTCATTTCCCTCACCCTTCATAAGTTTCTCCGTTCCTAATCCCTCTTTTTCTTTGTCCCTCTCTCTTTTCATCTCCACCTTTTTCTTCCTATATTTCTCCGTTCATCTCCCTTGTTTCTTTTTCTAATTTTTCTAAGACGCAATTGGGCAAATCAAAACCCATATTAGAGTTTGAGTCATATGGGTACTCATCGTTCTGCTTCTCCGACGTCAACGACGAAGGTCTGCGATTAGGGAGTTTGGAGTGCATGTGTAATTAGAATGGATCTTGTGCATGTGTGAATGGATGACTGTTGTGCGTTTCATACGCACAACGATTTTGTTTTGTTTTGTTTTGCTTTATTTTTTGTTTTTTTGTTTTTTTGTTTTTTTTTTTTTTTTTTGTTTTTTTTTGTTTTTTTTTTTTGTATCGAATTTTGGGTTTAGATCTAGTTTTGAGAATGGAAAGAGTGCATAATTTTTTTCCTTTTTTGTTTTCAAATTTTGAGGGATTTAGGTTTGAAAATGGTATATGAGAGGGGCGAAGCAAAGCAGAGTTCGTAAATGGGATATGGGTTTTGAATTTTGCGAGGACCAAGTAGGAAGAGGAGGGGGCGAAACAAGGAGTTGGTCTTAGCAATCCGGCCGATTTCGGGGGGTCTCGCTAAGACCCTCTAGCGAAGCTGTTAGTCTTGGTTAGTCGGGGTGAGTCTCATTAAAGCTTGTCCCGGCGTTCCCACTTAATCTAATCCAGTCCAGTGAATGCTAGCAAGTGCAAACAAACGCACCCTAGGTGTTTTAAATAAGAAATTTGATAGAATTAGACATGTTTATAGGCATGCATTTTTACAATATTAGATAAGTACATGAGGTGCTTTAAATAAACCAAACGGTATATGATCATTCTATAGGATTATCCATAAGAGTCCCAAATTTGAGAGATGGTAATTCTCAACTGAACACTATACTTATTAGTTCTTAGTTGAGAGTATAGTGTTGGAATGACAAACTGCTTCAGGTATATATTTGAGTATGAAAACATAATCAAAATGAAAAACTGCAGCAATCGTAATAACATTTCTGGAATTCCAGAAAGAAGTTGCAAGCTTCCATATATAACTGGATTATGAAGGATTATTTGCTTACACCCAATTGCTAAGTTGGTAGCAATTTTAAATTTCCAAGAGTGCTACAGTTCATCGCAAATGCAAATATTGACAACAGTCAATTCATCGGAACATTTGTAATTAATGTTGGCCCGCAATTGTATTACTCTGCGACCTCTTAATTAGCAATTTGTATGATAATCTTAAATGGCATACCTTATCAATAGAGAATGTTGATTAAACTAAGAACAAACTCTCTTTTGCTAGTTTCTTGCATCAACTCAGAACTACCATTGGACAATACCGTAGATAGTGCTCCGTACAGGTTACGTTGAGACAGTCAATCATAAGGGAACTCACGGTTGATCCAGAAGAACATGCCAAAATTTTGTGGATATGCATGAACAGTCAACCATAAAAACAAAATTTTAATTGCCAATCGCAGCGCATATCAATAAATAAATAAAAGTATATAACTTAGACTTGCTGCTCAAGCATTCAATATCAGCGCCTTGAAAATTTTTATCCTCTCCTTGGTCATAGTAGTAGTGTAGAACATTTACATTGCCAACCTGAAATAAACCGAAGAATGTTACCTCGTTGACTACAATAACTCCTTGTTGAGTTTAATGAAGATGGTTTTAATATTTCTCTACAGAAAATATCCAATCAAGAACCAAAATTAACAGTCATGTGTTGCTTTGCGTGAGATAACCTCTCTCTAAAACTCCATTTATCAGAACCCAAAAATCAAAACCCTAGCCTTAGCCGCCTACCTCTCTTCTTGGTTGGGGTCAGTGGCAACCCCCTAGCCTTAATTTTTCTGCAGTTTTCTTCCTTCTTTAAATTCCTTACTTCCCTCCTTTAACTTCCTTACTTCCCTTTAGGGGTGGACATTTGGAACCAAAAACCGAAATCGAAACACGAATCAAATCGAATTGAACTGAACGGTTCGGTTTTGCGGTTTCAAAACCAAACCGCGGTTAGGAAAATGGTTTGGTTTCTGTTTTGGGTTTTCAAAATCGAACCGAAACCGAAACCGCACCATATATTAAATGTCATGTTTTAATTGGTTCGTTATTAGAGTCCATACATTTATAGTATAGACACAACTACACTAGAGTGTCATCCCTTTCCAATTCCCACCTCTATTTGACAGAAGTCATTTTCCACTTCTATTCGACAGAATATCATCCCTTTCTTTTTTCTTCTCATGGCTGATTCTTGTGCTCGTCCTAAACAACTAGCACGAACCTGTAAATGCAAGCCCCCCCTTAGCTACTAGTTTTGGAATATGGTTGCTACCATGGTTGGAGAAAAAACACACTTAACATTTTCCCTTCCTCCTTGGACCAAAACCAGAAGAACCAGAAATCCAAGGAGAAAAAAAAAAATCTCAAAAACCAAATCGAAACCATTTGAAACCGCACCGAACTGAACCAAATGGTTTGGTTTCATTTTGGTTTTGGTTTCAAGAGCGCACCGAACTGCACCGCTAAATGTTTCAGTTTTGGTTGCGGTTTCACTAGAAACCGCATCGAACTGCATCGCGCCCACCCCTACTTCCCTCCTCCTTTAATTTTTTGCAGTTCCTTCTTGCTTTAATTTCCTTGCTTTCCTGTTTTGACCTTGTGATGGGGTAATTTTACTTATGAGCCTAGTCTCACCTTGCCTTGAGCTCTGTCTCAATTTCTCTGAGCTTTGTCTCAATTTCTCCGCTTCAATTGTGTTCCTTACTGCGAATCGCTGCCCATCAACCTCTACTACTCTATGGGAGACACTTGGAGACATGTTTTGCATTTAGGTGGCTTTTAAAGTGCAATTTGCACTAATTGGTAGGATTATGGGAGCGCTCAGAGTGAGGGTGGTTCACCACCCCCATTTTTCGTTTGTCAATATGGTTCGAGGGTTCTTCTTCTCGACAGTGACGGCTTCACGACAATGGTGTGATTGTTTGGGCGGAGGCAGTTGGTCCCTTTGTTTAGATCTAGGGTTTTTTTCTTTATGGCTATTATGGGCTTTATCATTGGGCCTTGTTTGTATTTTTTTTATGTTTGGGTTGGTTTGGATTGTCTATGAACTCTCCTAACCTTGTTGTTGTCTTCTTTTTTGGATTAATTTAGCTTCGTTTAACCATAAAAAAAAAAAAAGCCGTAGTCATGTCTTTAATTAGGTTATGCATTCCTATACATGGCACTCAATTGATGAAAAAAATCAAAGGAAAACTAATGAAAAGAGCTTGAAAACTTTGAGTTTTAACGACAATGACAAAATAAAGGGTAAAGTGAATAGTAACAGGATTGACTTTTTAGTGTACAAATATGGTTTTTCATTAAAGTGAACAATACCGGAAGTTTTTCGTTAAAATTGCCAAAAATCAAAGACTTAAGTGGAGTTGAAACCTTAAGCATCACATAATGTTTGACGTGGGCTCCTCACCACTTGTAAGCCTTACCCCCGTCCCAAATTCCCACACCCAAACACAAAATTCCAAAGTTTCCACCCTAATATACATCCCTTGGAGAGGTTTTGGGCCCAAATTTTGCGATTTTTTTTCTTTGTCGAGAATAGCCTTAGACAGTTAGATGATCTCAAACCTTTAGGGTTAAAATATTAAAAATGTTAGGTTTTAACTCATAAACAGTTTTTTTGCTCCAACGGTGCTATGTTAAATTTTTAGCCTGAGATTATTAAAGAATGAATTTAGAATTTTTTTTTAAATTAACTTTGTAAAAATAAAAATTATGTAGACTATCCTAAATTGATTTTATGAACATTTTAACCCAAAAATATTTAGATTCCGATAAATATTGAAAATTACTAAACTAACCCTGTGAAACTCATGGAACATAAAAATATGAAACACATAATAGTGATGTACAACACACGAAACACACATGATAGAGAAAATTTGGAAGAATTGTAGGAGAAAAGTGAATTTTGTGTGGATGTTTGAACAAATACATATGTATTGATAGAGTTTATGGGTGAATTTTTATTCAGATAATTTTTTTCATTGTTTTAACTGCTGGACTTAATTTAGGGCTATTAGGTTTTTTTTTTTACCATTAGATTTTATTATATTGGATCTCAGCCGTTAGATCAAATAGTCCATTAATCTCAGCCATTGGATCATGAAAAGAGCCATTAGGCTCTAGCTGGCCTGACAGTGGGTCTCATTGTTGTCGGGTGCTACAGCGAACGTCCACACGTATAAGTGGGGTAGGTATTGCACCTTGGCCTGTTTTTTGTGTTAAATTTGCTCCAAAAATCATTTTAACCTAAAACTGAATGTAGGCCCAAAGGTTAGAGCAAGTTGGGGGTGTTTAAAACCTAAACTTTAAGTTTTAACCCAAGAGTTGCAGTAGGTCTTAAGGGCAAGTCTTGCTAGCAATTCTCAAAATTTTAGTTAGTAATGGCCTTGGTTCTCATTATAATGGAAAATGAAACTCAAGCTTGATAGAGGGTTTCATTCCCCTTGTTTCGAATGAGGAAAGAAACCTTTTTCCAAAGCATGACTTATGTAACATGTTGTTGACCCTAAAAACTACCAAGTCTACGTGGCGCGCAGGCCGAGTAATTAATAAGCTAACTACGTCATTCTGTTGTGTGCGGGGCGTGCCAACTCGTCGGCCGAGCTCGGCTGGGGAATAAAATGTGTTGATGTTGTGTTGAGCACGCTGCTAACTTCTTGATCTTACGACTGCGGCCAAGGAAGGAACACGTCTCGGCCTTCAGGTTCTAGAGCCTGAAGACAAGGCTGCTAGTCTTGCAAAGTTCACGGATCGTCGACATTGAGTTCGGTCATGGTGATTATATTCGTAAGAGTATAAGCACACTGAACCGGTACCAAACTATACGGACATAAGTATTCAAAAGAGATATATGTCTTGATGGTAAACGTGGTTCAGCTGTCAGAATGCCGAACTCTAAAACTTACTTGTGAGTATCCAATCATAAAACAACTCGCCGTTCAATGTGCCGAGCCTAGTAATCTGTAACACCTCATTTCGTCGAGAAGACTAATGAGATGACCTCTGCCAATAAGAACTCGAAGATCATTCTTGGCCGATACTTGGATAGATAACCAGTCAACCTCAACGCAATGTTGTTTATCCAAACTGAAAGTGTTCCAGGGTCGGCTGATTCTACAGTAACAGTGCTGTTTATCTAAACTGAAGATGTCATCGGTTGCCTTCACAGTGCTGTTTATCTAAACTGAAGATGTGTTGGCGAAAAAAGAAAATAAAAATCTCAAGGTTGTTAAGAGGTTTCGCGTAGAGCCAGTGTTTGTGCAGGGCTGTTTGTGTGTTGAATTGGAGGATTAGAATGATGCACCCCTTTCTTATTTATAGCAGCCACTCTTAACATAACCAAACCAGAACTATACTCGGATTAGGATTCTTCATCCTAATCTAACCAGATCTCGGTCAATCCTTCCTCCATTAGGACTTTGAACCAACCTCTTTATCTGGCCACATTCACTTCTCAAATCTCAGCATCCTCATTCCATTAAGACTCTTTATTATACTATGATTTGACTCACCCCATCAATCCGCCTCATACTAGGACTTGGCCGATCTTAACCAAGCAGCCCATGATGATTCTAGAAACACACTGCCGGGTCAAGAAAAACTCCTAACTTGGCCCACACCTATATTTTGGGCCCAAACATTGCCCCCTCGTTTCTGAGGTCCTTGGCTTTCATTCCTAGGCCGAGCCTCGACCTTGAAGAAGTGAAATTGACTCTTATACCTTTATAAAAAACAAAAATGCCTCGAATAACCCAAACATGAGCATTTATGAGACACGATCACACGTTCTTGGTTCTTTTAACAATCTTTCGTGTGGCGATTCGCTATTTGCTTATCCCCTAATAATGGTATTGGGAATGTGCAGACGCCAAACATCTATTCATCATTAATCATGTTGTTACACATAACTGTGCTACCATGAATCACTAACTGCTAGGTCATCGAATCGTCCTTTCATCATAAAAACCTGCTGCCACACGTCACCATGTCGCCTTAATCCACGAGTTCTTCGGTCCCTTCATATAGATTCCCTAAATATCCATGATGATTGCAAAACTGTCTGACTAGTCTTACCCTTTTTCAAAAATCAAATGATTGGCCTCCTTCCAATAACCCTTATAAATACCCAAATTCCTTCATTTTTTTTACGCTTTCAGAAATCTCAAACCTTTTACTCCAGAACAACCTTCAAAGCCCATTCTCTAACTAGAAAAACTTTTTTAAGTCTAGAAATTTCTTCGAGTTCTTAACAATGGCTTTCAACACCTTCATCTCCAAACTTTCTGACGAATATGCCAAGTGTCGGGACTTCATTGACTGGAGCGCCATAAAAAATTTGCAATTTGAAGGTGATTTAAGCTTTCTCACCAGATCCTAGGACCACTCTTTAAAGATAATGTCCCGGTGTCCATTACCAACCTCCTCAAAGCTTACTGCTTGGAACCCTTGTTTCAAGGATATGGCTGGTTGAAGTGGGAACTGACCAAACCTCAGGGGGCCTAGCTTTTAACTACTACGACTTGGGTAGCTTGGGTCGAAAGGATGGAGAAGTTCTTCAGTAAGGAATGGAAGACTCTCGGCATTTACGATGCCATCAAGATTTCGACCATCGAGATCGCTATGGACAAAGAACTTCTCATGGCAGCTCTAGGTTTTTGGTGCTCGGCCACCAATACTATGGTCCTTCTACTCGGACCTATTAGCCCTAATATTCTTGACGTTTCAGCGATTCTCAAAACTTCCCCTTCAGGTTTCCCGATTGATGTCGTCCTTTCTAGGTACCAATCCAACCTCGACCTCAAGACACTTTTTGAAGAACGTGCTGTCAAGTCGCTGAGGAAGAAAAACCAAGAGCCCTTAAAAGAAAAAGTTCAGAAGTTGCATAAGAACTTCTTCAACTACAACACTTTCATCCAACAGGAAGCCTTTTTATTCTACTGGTACAACAAATTTATTTGCTGTACCAAGTCGAATAAATGTCTGGTTGAGAACATGCTGGTCGCTGAAGCCCTAGCCAATGGTCATATCTTGGCTCTTAGCCCGGCCACCCTCACCAACCTCACATATTGCCTAGCTCAGACGACGGTCAACAAGATTGACCCACACCAGAATGGCCCACTTTGGGTTCTTCAACTCTGGCTGCAAATCTATTTCGCCACCATTAGGCCAGAAGTCCTCAACTTCAAGTCCTCTGAAGTGTTAGGTCTTCAATTGGGCTCTAGACCCGCTTTTCCTCACTCAGCCAAGGAAGTTTTTAAATACTTTTTTGGCCTAGAAGACATTTATGACGATGAGTTTCTAATCTGCCGTCGTCAAGAATATCCCCCTTCCATCAAGCTTCCATCCTCAGCATGGAGTGAAGCTGAAGATGCTGACCTCCGAAAGAACTGGAGATCATTTGTGTTAACTCGTGACCTTCTTTTCGGCTGTAATGCTAAACGGGTAAGTTGGAAAGTCTACCAACCCCACTTTACCACATGACAACTCAGCTACCTCTAAGGTTGCCCAATGCCTCTACTCACCTCTCGTTCTTTCCTAAGTCGAAGACACCTATGTGGTTCTTCAGGGAAAGAATGCAAGGAGGCCAAGCAAGAATTTTAGGAAAGGTGCAAGAAATTCCTCCTTCGGCCGAATGTCCCTAAGACTCTTAATACTACTTCTTTGGCGTGCCGGTCGAAGACATTATTAAGAAAATTTTGGGCGACCGTCCACAGAAGGCTTCCGCCACAAAATCCAAAGAGACGGCTCAAGGTATTTGTTTGCGTCTATCATTTCACTTTGGCCATTTGTTCAAACTCCCTTCTGATTTGATTTTAAATTTTCAAGTCATCATACAGATGCGGCAGTTGCGGCCATGGCCAAGAAAAAACTTACCCTCTAGTTAAAGAAAACCGCGACTGTTTTGCCGAACTTGCCGAGTAAACGATCTCGTCTAGAGTCCAAAACGGTTGGCGATGCTCCCCGTTCTAAAAAACGCGTCAAGAGGTTGGCGAAAAAATAGGAGCAGGAGATTTATGTCATCTCCAGCCAAACCTCAAGAGAAACTGCTGAGTCTTCTAGCGCTCCTGCCGTTCAAGCCTCAACGGATATGCAAACAAAACCTCCCACTGGTCAAGCACCTGAGGTTTGTCTCGTTGAACAAGTCATGATCAAGCCAACTGTTGATTCGATGGTCAAGGAACCTGCAACTCTTGGGCCGGCTGTTGTTGCTGTCTTAGAGGAAGTAGGGGCCTTGGCCGAGAAAAATGTCCCCCCGAATCCAAAACCAAAACCAATGGTCGTTCTGGAGGAAGAGGTATGATTATGCTGACAACTTTTTCTTTGACTAGATTCCGAATACTAACAACTCTTATTTCAGGATAACGACAGTGAAGAAATCTCGCTAATGAGTCGCCTTCGGCCAACTAAACCCCCTACTACTAACCCTCCAGCTGTGGTTGATGTGACTGACCAGCTTGATCCTTCTGCAGCCAATCGTGGAAAAATGCCTCTTGTTGAGATTGAAGTGACAGGGGAGACATCAATCCATTCACAGGATCAAGACTTAGCATTCCTCCTTAAGAAGTTACTTCGGCTTTTGTAAGGGTCGATCCCTTTCTTTCGTTAATTTTACTATAACAAGTCTAAACCGAGAAAAATATTAAATGTCAGGTGCCCGATTATTCATTTCACCAAAAATTCTATGTGTCCAAGGTTGTTATCTATATTTCTTAGCCACCTCAGTGGCTATCGAATGTAGATAACCTTCATCGGCCATGTTAATTGAGAAGTAGTCTTAAACACTAGGCTCGGCCATTAAGTTCTCTAGGTTCGAGCAATGAACCAGGGGATATGGTTGAAGTCTCGTCTTGGTAGGTCTAAAACAAATTCTCTCTACTATATTCTTTACGATTTTCCTATTGCCTAAAATCTTTTCATGTGGAGCTTTTATGGGAAGTTGAGCTCGACGCTCTCTTCTCGAATACATTTGGAGTAGTTGGGCCATCTGCCGTGTCGGCCGAGCCTTCGCCAAGTTGCAGGAACTCCTATCCCTTTCTGCCTCACAAGTCCTTCAATGTAAAGGCCTCGACTCTGTAGGAGAGTGCCTGAACAATCTTGCAGCCAGTGGTTTGCTGAGCACCGAAAATGTCGTCCATCTATCCAATCTTCTAGAGCGGACTCGGCAATACTTTACTACTTTTGAACAGGCTCTCTGGGCCGGAGACGACCTAAAGGCTGCAAAGATTGCTCATGAAGCCACTCGGCTATAAGTTGAGGCTATAAAAGTAAAGAAAATGCAGTTAGGCGTCCTTGATCATCAAATTATCAAACTTCAACATCAAATTGCCGAGCTTCAATGGCAAAGGTCGGCTGTTGCTTCAGAACTCGAAAAGGATTTTGAAGTGAATAAGGC
The DNA here is from genome assembly GCF_019419815.1 of Pyrus x bretschneideri. Taxonomy (NCBI): domain Eukaryota; kingdom Viridiplantae; phylum Streptophyta; class Magnoliopsida; order Rosales; family Rosaceae; genus Pyrus; species Pyrus x bretschneideri. Next base: position 2,689,689 of record NW_025999479.1, read on the forward strand.
TCGGCTGACGGATTTCGTGGCTGGCGTAAAGCAAATCCATCAACTTCAGCTTAATAAAAGGATGAGGCAAGCCGAAGTCACAATGGGCGAAGTAAGGTGGTTGGAACTGAAGGCAGCTCTTTAAGCCTTCCTTTCTTCGACCCCTTAGGATTTTGGCCTTAGGAATCTTTTGTAACTTCACTTGTACGCCCTTTTGCAAAATTAATGAAATGATTTTTTATTCTCGCGTCTCCCAAGTGACTTAATAGTATTTCTTTAAAAATTTCCCGTTGATCGGCAATTTGTGAATTAAACCAGTTCGATCCTTGAGGTGATATGCCCTATTGCCGAGAACTTTGTGAACGATGAACTGTCCTTCCCAATTTAGTGACCATTTGCCGAACCTAGGGTTTTTAATCCCCATGGGCAGCACAGTTTGCCACACCAACTCTCACTCTCCGAATGGTTTTTGTCTGACTCGCTGATTATAGGCTCGCTCGGCAATTTTCTTCTGTGCCACCAATAAACTATAAGTGTTAAGCCGAACTTCCTCCAAGTCTTCTAACTCTTGTCTCATGCCTAATTATATTCGGCACTGAACAAACTACTTTGCTCAATTACTCGTAACAAGTTTATACTCAGCTCGACTGGTAACATCACGTCGTGCCCATAAGTCAACGCATATGGGGTTGTCCCGGTTGCTGATTGGGGTGAGGTCCGATATGCCCAGAAAGCCTCGTTTAACTTCAAATGCCACATACTAGGCTTTTCTTTTATCGTTTTTTCAAGAATGCCGATCAAAACTTTATTACTTGCTTCGGCCTATCTATTTGCTTGTGGGTAATACGGCGTGGACTATTCGAGCCGAATTTTTAAACTTGCCGTATATTCTTTGAACTTATCAGACGTAAAGATTGTACCATTATCCGTTATGATCGTTTCTGGTATGCCGAATTTGGTTACAATGTTTTCTTCTACAAAATTACAAACTTCTTTAGACGTTAACTTGGCGTATAACTTTGCTTCAATCCATTTGGTGAAGTAGTCTGTTGCGACAAGTATCCATGCATGCTTAGCTGATCCAGAAGACGGCGTAATTTTGTCGATTACGTCCATAGCCCATCCTTTGAAAGGCCAGGGTTGGTTACTGAGTGAGTAATTCGGTCGGGGCTCGTTGTGTAGGCTCATGAATTTGACACTCTACACATCGTTGTGTGTACTCGATACAATCCTTCAATATACTCCGCCAGAAATAGCCATGTCGTTGAAGCAGCCAACACATCTTGTACCTAGATTGATGAGTCCCACAAATTCCTTCATGTATTTTTGCAATTGTTTGGGCAGCCTCTCGCGGGCCGAGGCATAATAACAATAAACCATCCTTACCTTTCTGGTACAAGTCACTCTGATACAACACATAATTTGTGGCATGGACCCTTGTCCTGCGGTTGTGTTTGTCACTGAGGTTGTCAAGATATCGCATGATTGACATTCTCCAATCGTATGGGATTACCTTGACTGCGCAGACCTCTATATGGTTATTCCATTCCAACAACGAAGGTAAGGACATAACTTGTGTACGGATCACTCAATCACATTAGAGAACTTGCTGATTAACCAAGGCGGGGTGTGCATGTCGTGACACAGGTATTTCTCAGCCTAGTTTGCCCCCAGGAGTTGTGCTCCGGAGGCTATTTGAGCTAATTCATGTACGTCAATATTTCAAACTCGTGAAATGTGTTTGAAAGTAATGCGGTCAAAAGACTTGGCTAAATAACTGGCAACCATGTGATAAGGCGTTAGAGTGCAACTCATGCAACGAAAAGTCCCATTGAGTTGGTTAATCACAAGTTTAGAATCATCGAGAATAAGGACACGGGTTGCCCGCAAATCGTGTAGGACACCAAGGCCAATGATTCGGGCTTCATATTCGGCTTGATTATTCGTACAATCGAAATTAAGCTTGAGAGAAAAGTATTAGCGGCTGTGAATTGGGGATTGAATAACGATCCCAACACCAGCCGAGACTGAAGTACTAAAGCCATCAAAGTACATTGTCCAGTAATTATCACTTGTTTCCACCATGCCGATTTCAACGTCATTGCTCCCAAAACCGTATGGTAAGGGATGTTGGGCCAAGAAATCAGCCAACGCTTAGCCTTTGACAGCTTTCTGGGGCACATATTGCAAATTGAATTCGGACAGTGTTATTGTCCACTTTCCGATTCGGCCTTTTACTATCGACCGAGTGATCATGTAACGAATGACATTGGTCTGGGCGATGACCTGAGTGACTGATAGGAGCATGTAATGCCTGAGTTTTGATGCGGTGATAAATAAGGCTAGGCAGAGCTTCTCAATGGCGAAATAATTAATCTCCTGTGGGTTGAGATTTCGGTTGAGATAAAAAAATGGCTTGTTCTTGCCTAGCATTATTGTCTTGTGTAAGAAGGCATTCGATGGATTCTTCAGCCGCTGAGATGTACAACTTGAGAGGTCTGCCATGTTGTGGTGGGACCAGGACGGGTGGAGTCGTGAGAGAGACCTTGATCTGTGTAAACGCCTCTTGGTGTTCTGCACGCCATTCGAAGATGTCAGAATCCTTAAGTTTCAAGAGTGGGTAAATGATTTCATTTTTCCCGCTAAATTGGCAATGAATCGATGGAAAAAGTTAATCTTGCCAAGCAACGACTGTAGTTGTTTCTTAGTTGTCGAGGGTGGAGCGTTGATGATTTCTTGAGCCTTATTTTCGTCTACCTCAATACCATGATGATGCACAAGGAATCCAAAAAAATTGTCAGCTGATACGCTGAAACAATTTGCAAGATTTATTTTAAGGTTGTGCTGGTGCATACGTAGGAAAGCCTAACGGAGATCATCCAAATGTGTCTGTCGACGTTGTGATTTGATTACAACATCATCAATGTAGACTTCGATGGTGGTACCAATCAAATCATGGAAAATAGTATTCATGGTTCGTTGGTATGTGGCAACGGCATTCTTAAGGCCGAATGGCATGACGACCCATTCGTATGTGTCAAGTGCTCCCATGTAATGAAAAACGGTCTTATGGACATCAGCCTCGGCAATAAAAATCTGGTTATAACCATCATGTCCATCCATAAGGGATAAGATCTCGTGGTTTGCTACCGTGTCAATTAACAAATCTGAAATTGGCATTGGATATTCATTTTTAGGAGTTGCCAGGTTCAAATTTCGAAAATCAATACAGATATGCAAGGCACCACTCGTTGTATCGAGTTGTATGAATAAACCCAGCTTTTAAAAGTCGAACAAGTTCATCTTTTATGCCAAGTTGTACTTCAGTTAAGAATCATCGAGGTGGTTGGTGGAATGGTTTACACCCAGGTCTGATGCGTAATTCATGTTCAACTAGTGTTCGATCTAAACCAGGCATCTTATGGTAACTCCAAGCAAAACAATCCTTAAATTCTTTGAGAAAATTACAAAGCTTGGTTTTTACATGTTGGGGCAACAAAGCACTAATGAACAAAGGCCGTGGGTCTTCGGTCGTTCCAACATTTATTTCCTCTAAAGGATCTTTAACTTGAGGTTGACTATCCTCGAGCTTGGCTGGTGGGAGCCTGAACTTTCTCTAGTGATAGCACTGGGCCATTGTCTTATTCGGCCAAAAATTCGACTAAGTTTACACCTGAATTTGGTTGCTTGGAAATAGCATACCAATGGGCCAGTAGTCGTTCCATGGTAGATGAAATCACGACCTGGCATCTGTCCTATTTGTTTTCAGACATCAGTGTCTGCGATCAGATCAGCCAACCTAAGTCTCACCAAATCCTGATGGACAGTCTCGGTGTCTACCTTGATTGTTTTTTGTACCGAAATTCGAATCAGTTGTCCATCATGTAGTAATATAGCCAACGCATCATTGCAATACCATGCCTGAATCATATTGGCTTCAAACGGTTGACTGTCAGCCAGATGAACCATATCTGATTTACCGTCCCAAAAGATGAAGACCTGATATAATGAAGAGGGAATGCAATTTGTTTGATGGATCCAATCCCGATCGAGCAGTGCATTATACTCGATCTTGGAGTCGACAATAAAGAATGTGGTCATGTAATTGCAACCTGCAACACAGACCTCCAGTGGAAGCACTCCTTTGGTCTAGGACTTGTCATCGACGAAGCTGCTTATGGTTATGCCTGATGGAATGAGTTCATCGTTAGATCATCGTAGTGCCTTCATGACGGATACAGGCATGATATTGACCATCACCCCACAATCGACGAAAATTTTAGAGATTGGATAACCTTCAATGTGAGCCGTGACATACAACGACTTCAGATGTTGAAGATTAGCCGAAGAGGAGCGGGAAAACAGTACGGCCACAACTGATTTAAGTTTGTCATCTTTACTCGCTTGCCTATCTTCTTTGGTGGCTATGAAATCGACTTGTGTTGCTTCCTCGCCAACCACGTCCCCATCCAAGAAATTTGGTTGATGTGTGGTTGGTTAAAATTTAGCAGGTAAAACATGGACCATGTTGATTTCCATATTTTCGAGGACTGAATGGCTCATTGGGTCTTGGTCCTCCTCTTCCGGGTTATCGAATGATGTGATATAAAATAGCACACAAACTTAAACCCCTTTTATGTGGTTGTAGTATGAATAAGTAGGGATCGTTATAGGCCGGGGATTAGAAGGGATGTTAATCTCTCAATTTTAAACTCTAAAACACTAAACTAGACTCTAATGACTCAAAACAAACTAGAAAGACTCAAAACAGCACAAAACAAGCAAATTGACTTAAAACAGAAACTAAGGATGACTTTGGACGAATTTTAATTTAACTTTGACTCAAAACACTAAAAGAAACAAATCTAAATAGGTTCTAACTAAGTAAACACGAAATATAAAGAGGGGGGGATTAGTTTTGACGAATTTAAAACTTAAACAAACAAATTACAGAAAACTAAGTTAAAGGTATGAATTTGGGTGAATTGATGGGTGATAGGCTAGCTAGAGGGTTGTTCTCCACACATGACACATATGCATACAAATCGATTTCCAATTATTATTCCAATAAACCATGAATGACAATGCCCCAAATTAATTGTGGATTGCACAAATTAACTCTCAGATTTCCCTAATTTCATTGAATTGGACTAAGCGATGCAATCAAATTATTCTTATCAAGTTCCTTATATGAACAGCGTAATATAGATACATATCAAAGATCATTAAGTTCTATGGACATCATAAGCATTGACATGTCATTCGTAACTATGAAAAGCATGATACTCTTGCCAGGAATTTACTTAACACGATCGTGACTAGCGACCTCCACTACTTGCAAATATAAGTTCATAACGATTAGGTGAAATTCCCTTATATTTTAGCATCAAATTCATGCATGCAAACTAAGTGTGCACCCTTAATCAACATACAAGAATAAGTTATCAATCAAGTAGTTAAACAAATCATATCATGTTTTACGAAACAATAATTGGATGAAATCAATTCATATCACATATATGTTCATGGTTTTGAATTCTCCTCTAGCTAAAATGAGTTTAGCTCCTCATGTTCGCAATTAAACAAGTACAATTAAATTTAAACATTGAAAACAAAAGATTGAATACACTTAGAAACGCTCCAACAATCCAAAGTTGAATGGCAGGTACGACTCCAAGCTATGCTCTCCTTCCTTGCAAAGTTGCGGCATAAAGGTAGTTTTCTCTGAAATTGGGTTAAAATGTGTGGTGGATGGGGTGGGTGCGAGTTGTATTCAGAGATAGGGATGAGTTATCCCCCTTTTGTGGGGCAGAAACATCTCTTTTTAAAAAGGGAAAAGGCACGACATTAATTAGATTTTGGGAAAGATTTGCTCTCCAAATCCTCAAGGAAAAAGGGTAAATAAATGTCAGAATCCAAGAGGAAAAGGGAAAGAGAGGTGTGGCAGATCCTAGAGGAAAGGGAAATGCCTTGCACGGCAAGGGAATGGGTTTTCTAGAAGAAATAGGTGCGGCTCCCTTTAGGAATGGGATTAGGCCTTCTAGAATCATTTATTTAAATGTCCTAATATAATTAGCGATCCTTCTTGCAGCTGGAACCTAGGTGGTGTAGGATTAGAATAGGGTTAGGACAAAATAAGGTAGTTTGGCTCATGTTTCCTTCTTTCTTTGTTGAGCTACAAATCTTCTTTGCCTTGAATTAATTCTTCCATCTCATTAGCATATTCTTAGCCCTTCTTGAACTTCAAATTCGTCCATCCACCTTGCTCCATGCATATGCTATCCATTCCAAGCCCAAGACTGCTCTAAAATGTTCCAAATTTCATTTTCTTGCCACTTTAGCCAATTGAACCTACAAACACACGAAAATAGCTTAAATCACTATAATAAATGGAAACTAACTCACTAAATGCAAGGAAATAAACTAACAAAGTCGCATAAACATGCTCCTATGATCGAGTGCGATATCATGCTTTGGAACATCCTCGACCTGATCATCTTTTGCCTCATTGGGTACCTGCTGATGTGGTATATCAACTGAATCTGTTTCATTCTGGCTATCGTCATCAAGCTTGTTCGTTGTTGGGGTTTGATTTTGTCCCTACAGTGCTTTACGGCCATAAGGCCGAAGAGAGATATGGCTAAAAAGACTTTGAAATGATGTCGTAAATACTGAAGGTCTTCAAGAGAAAAAGGAAGTTTAGCGGTGTCTATGTCTGTGTACGGGTTGACTTCGAAGTCAAGGACCTGAGCTTCACGTATGTGCTGGAACCTTGCCTTCATTGCTAGATCAGTGGTTTTCTGGATAATCTGTTTAGCATCAGGGCAAGTTAGTGCCAAGTCGAGGGCTTCTTGACACCTTTTGGGCAGGCCGTACAAGTCATTGGCAGAATGTTTCTTATGAAATTCTCGCATGTACTCTAAGGATTCTCAGAGAAATGGAGGATGTAGATTTCGTCGGACTCTTATTAACGGCTCTTGCGGGGATAATGAGGGAAGCTTGCTTTCAACTTCTTTTTTGAAATGCTCGAAACGGGCTTTCATCTCCCCAGGCCGAAGGAGGAGTTTGATGCGCTTCTCTAACTCTTCAATGATGGTTTCAAAGTCGCGATCAATTACCTTTTCCATTGAAGTAATTCGGCCATGATTGCCGGGGGTTGTCGGTGATCTCCACTTCCTTCTACTTCTTTCGTCCATCCGTTAGCGTCGATGTTTCTGAGATTTGGATAATCCAGTATACGTGTCGGTAGGAGAATTGTAACTATACTAACGTTAGTCTTGTGGCTCAAGTGGCTTGATGGTTTTTTTATTCGCCGATGAACTCAAGCTGCTGGAGTTATGTAAGTAATAATCCTTATTATAAAACGGCGCATCAAAATCAAGACGTCGTCTAGCTGAAGTTGGGCCGTTCGTTTTTATTTAAGGGCTGAGCCTATTAAACACCTTTTAGCGCTGACCTACGTTGAATACCTTTAGAGGTGTTGTCGCGGCCGTTGATGGTTGTCGTGGTGTTGGAGCCTGAAGTGGTTTCTCCTTTGGTTCGGTTAGGATGACGCGTGCTTTACAACGGCTGCACAAAACCATCGATCCATCAGTTTCTTTTGCATTGGAGTCTGACATAGATTCGACTATGGTCGTTCCCAAAAACTCTGTAGGTGGTTCGTTTGAAAATAGATCAATCTTGAGTCGCGGCCGAGAGTTCTGCTTTAGGATATGTTGTATTGGAACGAACTCAGCCTTCCCCATCCCTTTGCTCTTAGGAAAATGAGCATCTACCATGCCAACTGTCACTGAAAGGAAGGGATCAACATCGACAGTCATCTGTTTTTCAAGAAATTTTAGCTTGCCTTTATCAATCCAGCTTTGAATAGCATCACACAACACGACGCAGTTGTTTGTGGTATACTTATTCGAGTTGTGGTACTTGCAATACGTTTTGGCTTTCAGCTCTTCGGCCTTGGGAATGTTATGTCTTGGCCGAAGTTCGATGATCTTTGCCAGTGACAACTGGTGGAAAATTGCATGGGCCTTGGTGATATCAAAAGTGTAAACTTTTGATGTTTTCATTTTCTCTTCAGAGGCCGAGTGGGTTTTGGTATCCTTGGAATTAATCTGAGCCAATGCCTTGCATACGTATGGTTTATCTATCACTATCTCAGTCGCGTCCACACTGGCGTATTGGGAGTCCTCACCTTCGGCCGATGCGTAGCTAATCGTGGGATTTTTGTAAATCGTTCCTCGGGATGGGGACTTTGAGATCTTTTCTTCTTGGAGCAAATAATCATATTGCTCGATGTGCTAGGCTAGTTCGTACATATCTCAGAAGTTTGGCCCCAAGATTTTCTTTTTATATTCCACATCCAGGCCGTTCAAAGCGATTTTGATGAATTCAACTTCAGGGAGAGGTACTTGGCACCAATTTCTGGCTGACTTGAACCTCGTTAAGTATTCTATTTGTGACTCGTCAGATGTTTGAGCCATCCTAGCCAATGATGAAATTGACATTTCCATCCCCGGCTAATAGAACTGTTCATGCAATTTTTCGACTAGTTCCTCCCAACTTTGTATGGAATTGGGCGGAAGGTTGATGTACCAAACAAATGCCGAACCTGTTAGCAAGAAGTTGAATAGTCACAGTTTATGGAAGTCACTATTAACATTTTCGCATTGCACAATGAACCGAGCCACATGTTCTAAACGAATAAAAGCACGATTCGCCAGCAAAAAGGCTGAAGTCTGGGATTTTAAAACCTTTAGGATATTTGAACTTCTCTATATAAGCTGGGTATGGATGGATGAACTTTGGGAACTTTGGCCCCTTTTTCAAGGCTGAATCGATCATTCTTTGGACCTCAATCACATCAACAGATGTTGTTTCTTCGCTCTGGTCAGATCCGTCTGATCTGTTACTTGATCCTCCTCTTTTTCCAAATCGAGCATTTTGAGCCGAGTAGATCCTGTTTCGGCATGTAGCGTTGATACCGGATTACCCTTAGGCAAAAGTTGCCGAGAACGATCCGTGGGTCCGCTGTCGTAAACTTTACTAACCAACAGTTCGAGCATTTTGTTGTGCGTTTCACCATTACTGTGTATTACTTCAAGTATGTTTTTTACTTCTTGACTGAAAATCTGAGATTGCTCTTCGAGTCTTCTCTAAAGAAAAGATCTAGTCGGTGGATCAGAACCTTCACCACCATCTTGATCGCAATCTTCGATTATTCCTTTGACAAAAATTGCTTTTGTCACTCTGGTGATGATCTCCACATCACGAGCCTGTCCCCCGAGACTAATTTCCTTTTCTCGGGCTTCGAGTGTAATTGTAGCAGGAGAATTCTGTGCTTGTGACAGACCATCATGATCTAGGTTTTGGACCATAGGTGGAAAGTTAGTCGCTGATTTACCCATCCCTATTTTCTTTTTTACTGACCGTGTCTCAATGGTCATGAACTTCATAGCTTTAGCAATGGGTCCCACTAGGCGTGCGAAAATGTTGACCCTAAAAACTACCAAACCTACGTGGCTTGCAGGCTGAGTAATTAATAAGTTAACTACGTCCTTCGGTTGTGTGCAGGGTGTGCCAATTCGTCGGCCGAGCTCAGCCGGTGAATAAAATATGTTGATGTTGCGTTGAGCTCGCTGCTAACTTCTTGATCTTACGACTACGGTCGAGGAAGAAACATGTCTCGGCCTTCAGGTTCTAGAGCCTGAAGATAAGGCTGCTAGTCTTGCAAAGTTCATGGATCGTCAGCACCGGGTTCGGTTACAGTGATTATATTCGTAAAAGTATAAGCACGCCGAACCAGTTCCAGACTATACGGACATAAGTACTCAAAGAAGATATATGTCTTGATAGTAAACGTGGTTCGACCGTTAGAATGCCGAACTCTAAAACTTACTTGTGAGTGTCTAATCATAAAACAACTCAGTGTTCAATATGCCAAGCCCAGTAATCTGTAACACTTCACTTCGTCGAGAAGGCTAATGAGATGACCTCTACCAACAAGAACTCGAAGATCATTCTTAGCCGAGACATGGATAGATAACCTAGTTGGCGTCGACACAGTGCTGTTTATCCAAACTGAAAGTGCTCCATGATCGGTTAATTCTACGACAACAGTGTTGTTTATCCAAACTGAAGATGTCACCGATTGCCTTCACAATGTTGTTTATCTAAACTTAAGATGTGTTGGCAGAAAAATAAAATAAAACTCTCAAGGTTGTTGAGATGTTTCGTGTAGAGCGAGAGTTTGCGTAGGGCAGTTTATGTGTTGAATTGGAGGGTTAGAATGATGTACCCCCTTCTTATTTATAGCAGCCACTCTCGACATAACTGAACCAGAACCACACTCGAATTAGGATTCTTTATCCTAATCTAACCAGATCTCGGCCAATCCTTCATCCATTAGGACTTTGAACCAACCTCTTTATCCGGCCACATTCACTTCTCAAATCTCAGCATCCTCATTCCATTGAGACTCCTTATTTACTAGAATTTGACTCACCCCATCAATCTGCCTCATACTAAGACTTAGCCGATCTTAACCAAGCAGCCCATGATGATTTTAGAAATATCTGTCGGGCCGAGAACAACTCCTACTCAGTCCACACCAATATTTTGGGGCCAAACACATGTTAAAGTCTAAAGAAATGATATCTCATTCCAAATTCTCCTTTTTTGTGAATCAAACGGGCCTTAAGGGAAGAGATAATTGAAACTAACAATTTTTTAACCACTAATTGAAAGTTCTTAATTTCCTCAAATGAAAAAAGAAAGTTAATGGGCTACATTCATGTAGGCTTGGCAATGCCTGACACAACTTGATAACCCGACACGACACGACATAAAATTAACAGATGTTCGGGTCGACACAATAACGAATCGAGTCGTTATCGGGTAATCTGATAAGCACCTTCTAAGATAACGAGTTAGTTCGTGTATACACGGGGGTAACACGATACACGATAAGCAAAATATTAATTTTATAATTTTATAACCCTAAAAATAAATACTATAATAATTATATATATTAATTTAACAATTTTATACCCCTAAAAACCATAATAATTATACATATATATATTAAATTAAATTTAAAAAATTGGTGACCATTGGATCGGTTGAGATTTAATCTCAATCGTCCATTGTGCATTAGGTTGGAGGCTATCCTTCTCTTCTCTCTCATTCCCTATGATCTCTCCAGTCTAGACTTTCTCCCACGCCGTCTCCTTAATTTGCATCTCTCTCGCATCCTCTTCCATTCACTTCCTTCAACTTGACTCCGGCAGCCACAAGAAAACCACACACAGGCAAGTACACGCTAAAGGTATGAATTTTGTATTTTTTGGGTATTCTGTGTTTTTTCAAAAACTAGTGATTTGGGGTTTTCGTTAAAATTAAAACTAATGGTTGGGGATTTTCTGGATTTGGGATTTCTAGGGTTTTCTGATTTTGGAGATTCTGGAGTTTTTGGGTTAGGGCATGTTTGCAAATTGAATTATGTGAATTGGATATGTGAATTTGAATGGATATGGATATGGTTTTTAATGTTTGGTTTTTTATACGTAGTTTATGCGGAAGAGAGTTTTGACGTGGAAAACCTTACTGAAAACATCATCAACATAACTCTTGAAGGCAATAGATCAAGTCAAAGTTCCAATACAATTTCCTCATGATGATTGATGAAAATTGAGGATTTTGTAAAAGGAAAAACATGCAAGCTTTAAGTTCCATTGGCAAGGTTTAAACTTTTGAGAAAGGCTTCACAACCTTGAAAACAAAAACTCTTTCATTTTGCATATCCTTTCACATTTAATATTTTGTAATAGACTAGTACTGTATGGATATTTTTTTATTCGACTCTTATTTTCGAGTGTAGATGTAGTACTTAAACGAAAAATGTGTTTTAATGTTTTGAAGTAATATTTATGTGGCAATGTGTGGCATGTGCAAATTTAAGGAAAAAAAAAAATTTCTTAACGGATCATAACGGGTCGGGTCACTTTATCCACTTTACCAGTTGGGTAAAGTGACCTGACTTGTTAAGGACCCATTAAAATAATGAGTGTGACACGATACGACCCGTTAAGATAACAGGTGTTATACGAAAATGACACGAACACGACAGACATGACCCGTTTGCCAGGCCTATATTCATATCTCTCCTATTATAAAGCCTGTGTCTGAGTTTGGTGAAACAAGGTTTCGACAAAGACAATTGGAGCAAAATGCCCCTGAAACAGAAAAAAAATTGAACAAGAATAAGAGATACAAATTCGCAAGAAAACTGCTAGCAAGAAATATTTGTCTGATATATGTATGTGTAAATATTTTGCTTTTAATGGTGTCTGTATTTTGTCTGCTCTATCTTTTGATTTGTTAGTTTTTTCATCCAATTTGCACTTCGTTTGCAGTTTTCAACAACATCCTCCTTTCTTCTTCTTGTTCATATTAAAAAATCAAAAATCAAAAATCACGAAAACATGCCTCTGTCTAAAATGGAACACTTTCAAATGTACATTAGCATATCAAGTATGGAGGGGAATGACAGGAACAACATATTAGAGGTCGTCATTTTCTCTGAGGCTTTGATGAGGCCACAAACAGATACGACGATAGCCCTCTTTTATGTTTGTAATTGTCAAGAAAATAATGAAATAAGAAAAAGTGAATTTATAATCTAAGTAGCGTAATCTAAGTAGAGCGTAAGAAAAAATCTTTCGCATACTCGATAATACGTGCAGGAAGGCTACTAAGTACTAAGAAAACTTCTAGATGAGTTTGTAGCCCAAAATTAAAAGATAACCACAAAACTTTAAGCCCAACATCTTTTCTACCATTTCTTTTTTTTGGACGACAAACATTTTTTCATGTTCGAAAATTATGAGCCCAACCCCAAGTGAATTTCGGTTAACTTAGGCCCATTTAAAGACCACTTTCAAATACAACTGCCAGATTTGATTTTCGTTTTTCTTTTTCCCTCAGCATGTTGACAGTTAGGACCAAGATTACCCACTTATCTGAACCCCAAAAGAAAAAAAATTAATGGTCATGTTTTGGGCATAATTTACTGAATGATTATGGAGGCCATAAAAAGAGAAGTGAGGCAATAGTAGAGAGAAAGAGAGATGTCTAATTGTGAGGTGTGTTCTATTCCACCCCATTGTGCCTTTATTTATAGTAGTAGGGAAGGTTAATTCTTTACCCATTTAGGATTACAGTTCTAATAGGATATTAACTACTAAAAGGAATATTCAAAGATATCTCTAGAAACACTAGAATTTACACAATTACATTTCTAATCTAATAAGATTGCAACATGCCAAACATTTTACCACCAAAAGACCAAAGGTAAGTCATGATGAAATAATGGAGATGGGTTGACATATTAGACCCAGCCAATGTCAATCAATAATATTTCCATAAAAAGCCCAAATTTAAAGCAAAGATGGTTCCCCAAATCCTCAAGAGCATAGTTCCATTTCCCTGAGCCTTCTCCCCTAAATAAAAAAGGAAACACAAAAGCCGTACCAGCCGCCAACCCGCATCTGCCTTTAGGGTCGATGGTAGTTCCTTCCCTTCACCTTTCTTCCTCTTTCTACTTATCCATCTCCATTTTCATGGAATGTGATCTTCCCCACATCTCTTTATTGATTGAGGAGCTAACTGTGGAGAGGGCTAATCCCCCTTATTCGGTGGTGGTAAGCATGAAATCAGCCTCAGATTGGGCACTTGGTTGCTATCTTTTCAGCTCAGCTGTTGGAGATTTTTGCTTTGCCGCACCAAATCCAAATTAGCCCCAAAAATATCTTAAGTCTATAACTCTAACAACATTGCAGATTTCCCTTCTTTGTGTCTCACACAACTATTTTTCTCTATCATTCCACCGCTCTACCCTTAAATACTCCAATTGCCTGCTAGATGCTTGCTTTTGAATGAGAAGACTATCTGGCCATTGTGTTTGCTACCCACCTCGAGAGTGGTTTAGGTCTCTTTGCCGCCTTCTTTTGTAGTTTTGATTGTGTTTTGTCTACTTGCTTTGTTGATATCAGCATTCTTCCGTTGTTGGTCCTCGAGTGGTGAACATGGTTGCTGGTGTTGTTTTTTTTTGTTGGTGGAGTGTTTTAGAACAATTTATGTATTATTTGTTTTGTCTGTAATTTTTGGTTTCTTTGTGTTTTTGTTTCTGTGCTTTTGAATTTTGTTGGTGTTGACGGTGAATCTGCTGACCCAAGCGAAAAGGTGGCGAGGTGCACGGTAACTATGGCGGTGACTACTTGTCAACGGACTGAGTCTGATAGGGTTATTGTGATATCCTGTTCCCAAAATTAGTATTTTATTTTATTTTTGACATATTACGGAGATTTAATTGAAGTTAGTTCGTTAATTCTCCAATTTTGAGAAAAGTGAAGTGACGGGGATTCCTGCCATTTTGAATTTTACCCGACCTTTTCGGTGAGTTGTTTAGGTAGAGCTTGATTCCATGAGCTCGTAGGCGTAAACAGATGTCAAATTCCGAGTTAGAACAAAGTTGTTTGAAGTTGGGGGCATTTTGGTAATTTGACCAAAATGCTATAATTGGAGGGAAAACCTCTAGAAAGTCCGGAACTCCCAAAAATGGGTGCCTGTTTGCAGACCCATTTTAGGTGCGATCGGGTCCTTATCCATTTTCTAGTTCGAGGCAACAAAGTCCCATGGGTTTCCAGCGGGATTATCATTTTTTTTGGTGATTTCGGCAACCTTTTCCTTCGAGTGAGGTATGATACTTCATCTACTCTTCATAATCTTCAAGTTCATATGCTTGGTTTATGCTTTCGTATTCGTTTTAGAGTAGGGTGTTTAGAACCCTAGAAATCTGATTTTTTCCGGTGAATTTGAATAGTTTTCGGTTAGAATTTGTCGTCGGCCTAGTTGTGAAAAGTGTTTTCCTTGTTGATCTCTAGCTACCACATAAATTTGAGTTCATTTAGTTACTGTTTTCGGGTTTTCTAAACCCTCCACCTTGGCTACCACCGTGTGTGGCGGTGCGTGGGACGGTCCACGAGCGTTGTCTAAGTACCAAATACCTTCTAGTGACCATGTGAACCTATGTCTTTCTCGATTTCCCAAAATTCAATTGTTTGGTGTGGTGATCAATTTGGACCGACACTTGTTTGTGTGATTGACGACAATCTGATCGTTGAATTGTCATACAATTTTGTGAGCACCCTAGCTATTAGTTGTTGGACCTGTGAGAACTTACGGATTAAGAATCCGATGAGTGGATCTTCCAAATTGAATAATCTTAGATTGTTGACCTTAGTGGACCTGCCTTATCGACGGTTAACGTTCTAGTCAACGTGCTTTACTCTAGAATGCCGTTTGTTTTTAGAATGTTGTTGAGCCTTGATGGAGCTTAGTTGCTTATAACAATGAAATGTCGTTCCCAGTTGACGTGCTTCTCGATTTACATGCAAGTGGCACTTGGTCTCATTTTACATGTCGGTCTTATTAAGTTTCATAAGTGGGATTTGTGTGTTGTTTTAGGCTCCTGGAGGTGGAGTTAATGAATCTAGAAGTGCAAAGAACCCAGGTGAGTAACATTAATATTATGTGATATGGTTATTACCCACGAGAATTTCCTTGTTATATACTATGTGGATATAACATGGATTTGCAAATGATTATATGGAAATGTGTGCTACTATGCTATGTTTACTTGATGGTGTTATTGAATATATATGCGCTAAGATTGAAATGATTGTGATATGTGAGGGCTAGTAGATGACCGCTAACCCAGTCCATGGGGTAATGTAGGATAAAATTGGAATATGCACCATGTAGCAGTGGTACATGGATGGTCTTGCTTGGTTAGTCCGCAATGGGGGGCCATACTTTGGGATCATGCTAGGTTAATTTACAGTGGGCGATCCTTATTACTTAGGTATGGCCATACATACATGTTTAAGGGTGATCATGCTTGGTTAATCCACAATGGGTGATCACTACCTATAGTATTCGTAGTAGTGACTCTGCTTGGTTAATCTGCTATAGGAAGTCACTACCTTCATGATGTTCTCAGGAGTGGTTCTGCTTGGTTAATTTGTAATAGTGGATCACATCCTGATCGGTTGCCTATTATAGGCTTCGGCCGAACTGTGTCTCTCTATAGCCCTAGACTAGTACATATTACATATATGAACGATGAGATTGAAAGCCTGTGTGGCTCAATCTAGAAAGTGGTGATTGAATCCATTAGTTTACATGATTGTGTTGCCTAAAAGATAATGGATTCGGATGTGACTCATTCCTACTCATAACGAAGAATTGTAATAATGAAAAAGGTACCAATCTCATTCGTACACTTGATTGTATTATTGATGTTGTGTCATTCCTATACGTAATAATGAGGCGTATGGTGGTTAAACTATGAAATATGTGGCTATTAGACCCTTGTGATTATTCAGAAATGATGAAAGGCAAGTGGTGAGTCACAATCTAAAGAGAATGACGGAATAATATTGACTGTTGATACGGTATACTTTGAAATTTAATCATTTTATACTATTTATTTTCACATATGTTGTATTATTGTCACTCACACGAGCTTTATAGCTTATCTGGGTTTTGATTTGCAAGGTGCGCCATTCCCATGGCATAGGGTTATTTTGCAGAGTAACTGGTAGCGATTAGAGGAGAAGATTTCAGGTGGTATAGCTGTGAAGGAAGTGCACTTGAGAGTAGGTATTGCCATTATTTGTTGTAAGTTATTGATAGGAGCATATTTATGCGACTTAATTGGCTTGTTCTCGTGCATTTACGTTGTGTTTCTTTAGTTATTTTAGTCCTTTATGCCATTTTCGTGTGTTTCTAGGTTCATATGGCTAAGGAAGCAAAAAGGTGCATAAAGGAGCATTTTGGAGCAAAATTGGGCTTGGAATGGATAGCATATGCTTGGAGCAAAAGGAATGGACGAAATTGAAGACCTAAAAGACCTCATGTTTGAGCAACATTGAAGACTCCTATCTATTCTAAGTCACAAAACAAAGTCTCTTGCATCATCAAAATCCTTGCCGTGTATCCCCTTTGTGTTTGCCTTCCTTGCCGTGCAAGGAAGGGCCTTGTTTCCCATTCTATCATTTCAACCACATGCACTCTTCATCATTAAACCATATATATTCTCCCATGGATTAATCACCCAAGCCATATAACACAACCATAGCCGTGCAAAACCATGCATTCCAGCAACAATCCAACCATAGCCGTGCATTCTCCATACATTCCAGCCTTTCCCTTACACTTTCCAGCCTTCCCACTTCATCATTGCAGCACATTCTCTTCCATATTCCCTCTTTAATCCACATGCATTCATCATCATTCACCCTAGCTTTAATTCACATGCTTTCACATGCATTTCCAGCATCACACAAAGCTTTGCCGTGCCTTCCCATCCATTTCCAGCTTTCCCCCTTTGCAATTCCAGCTTTCCACCAACCAACCTAGCTGTCATTCCACATGCATTCCCTTTTTGATCATTCCCTCATAGCTGTCATATTCCCTCTTTTAATCATTCATCCATCTATAAATAAGCATCCATTGTAGCCACAAAAGATCATTCATTCCACACCTCCATTCACCACAGAAATCATCCCCATACACACACCAAAAACTCCCCTTTGCCGTGGCTTTTCATTCATTTGACACACCATCTTCCCCTGACAACAACAAACACAAGCTTTGCCGTGCAAAACTTGTGTTTTTCCCTTCCATATTCCAGCACTCCCCATCCCTCTAACACACTTCACACCATCACACATCCATTCCTCCATACAAATACCACCCCAAAACCTATCCTTAGACCTTGTGCCACAACAAAGAGGAGGAGAAGAGTGCCTAAACGTTCATACAATTCAAGTTTGAGTTGTTGGAATTTTTAGGTGTTTCTTTTCCTCGATTTCAATGGTTAAATTTACTTATCTTTGTTTTGTACGTATGAGGAACTAAACCCCCCCTTGGCTAGGGGGGAATTCGAAATACATGTTTATGCTTGCAATATGATTTGATTACTTCCAATTGCATTTCATAAGTTGTGAATTCAATTTACTTATCTATGTGAATTACATTGATTTGTGTGTGTTGGTTGAGAGTGCACGCTTAATTATCATGCATAAATTGGATGCTAGGATATAAGGAAATTTCACCTAATCGTTATGGAATTATATTCACAAGTAGTAAAGGTTGATGATCTCAATCGCGTTAAGTAAAATCTTGGCATAAGTTTCATGCAATCATAGTAACAAGTGCTTCGTCAACGCTTATGGTTTTCATAGAACTTAATGATTCTTGCTTGTATCTCTATTATGCAATCATGTAGGGACTTGTGGGGAATGTTTTGGGTTGTCGTATGCAATCATCCAATTCAATAACGTTAGGAAAATCTGAGGGTTAATTAGTGCAATTCACGGTTAATCTGGGGCGTTGAGAATTCATGGTTTATTGAAAAGCAATTAGAAATCGTTTTGTGTGCAAGTATAACATGTGTGGAGATGAACCCCTTAGCTAGCTTCCCATCCATTCAATTCCATCAAATTCGTTTTTACAATCTGTTCTAATTCAAAAAGTTTGTTTTGTTTTTAAATTCGTCCAAAACCAATCCCCCTTTACTTTGTTGAGTCATAGTAGTTAGAAATCACTTTAGTTTGTGTTTCTAAGTGTCTTAGGTCAAGTTAGAACCAATTTTCGTCCAAAGTTGTGTCTAGTGTTCAAAACTGCCCAGATTGTGTTTTTAAGGCAGTTTTGAGTGTTTTGGTGCTGTTTTGAGTCTTTTGGTTTGTTTTGGTGTTTTAAAGTTTAGTTTTGCATTCTTTGAGTCTAGTATAGTGTTTTATATTGTGTTATTACGTTTTTGAGTCAAATCCGAGTGATTAACAATTCCTCCTAATCCCCAGTCCAGAACGATCCCTACTTGCATTCTTCACTACAATTGATAAAAAGAGGGTTTAATTTGTGTGCGTATAATTCTTGCATCAAATTTTGGCGCCGTTGCCGGTGATTAGCAACTTTGCTAATCTCTTGGATTGTTTTATTTTCGTTTGTTTTTATTTTATTCCAGATTCTTAATCTTGTTTTGTCTCTTGTGTTTAGGTACTAGTGCATGACGCGGAGTTCTCAAACTGTGCATGCACATATCTTGGACTTTAACGACGATTTTGAACGTGATTTGAGAAGAAAGAGGAGGCATCCCGAACCTAGTGAACCTAGTTCAAGTTCAGAGGCCGAATCTGAGTTTGAAGAAGTGGAAGAAGAAGTTATGGCAGCAGACAATCGGACCATTAAAGAGCTTTCAGCCTCGGGGTTGGCCAATGCCGCACCATTATGCATTCAATACCCCGTGGCTGCCCAAGGCAAGACCGATGAATTCGAGTTGAAGTCAAGCTTGTTGCACCACATTCCGAAATACCATGGACTTTCCATGGAAGATCCCAACAAGCATCTCAAGGAGTTCGAGGTTGTTTGTTCGAGCATGACACCCATAAATGTCGACGGGAACATTCTGATGATGAAGGCTTTTCCATTCTCATTTTTGGAAAAGGCGAAGGATTGGCTTTACGAGTTAGCACCCGGAACAGTTACATCTTGGGATAGTATGAAAAGAGCTTTCTTGGAGAAGTTTTTCCCAACTTCAAGAGTCATTCTCTTGAGGAAACGGATTAGTGGCATCCAACAAAATCAAGGTGAATCATTTCCTTCTTATTATGAACGTTTTAAATCACTTGTTGCTTCTTGTCCACAGCATCAAATGAAGGAGGAGCTGCTCATTCAATACTTCTACGAAGGACTCATTCCCATGGAACGCCAAATGCTTGATGCCTCGGCGGGAGGAGCGTTGGTGGATAAAACTCCGGGGGCTGCAAAAGTTCTAATTGCCAACCGAGCACATAATGCACAACAATACGAAGGTGTTGGACAAAGAGAACCCCCCACAGCCACAAGTGAATGAGGTAAGTTCTATGCTCGAAATTCAATCCCAATTAGCTAACCTTACTTCTATTGTTTCTCAGTTGGCCGAGGGAATGAAGATTCATGGACCAAGTGTGTGTGGCGTGTGCTCTATGCAAGGACATGCCAACAATCAATGCCCTAAATTAATTGAGAATGGGGGTTGGGAATCTGCCAATGCCGTGGGTTTTGGGAACCAAAATCAACCACGCCATGATCCATACTCTAATACCTACAATCCGGGGTGGAGGGACCATCCAAATTTCAAATGGTGGGATCCTCAACAACCCCAACAACAAGGAGGATTTAGGCAGCAACCACCGGGCTTTTATACAAAGCCATTCGTCCCCAATCAAAACCAAGTGCAATCTGCCCCAACAACCTCAGGTATGTCTTTGGATAATGATCAAGTTGTTAAGTTACTTACTACTTTGACGCAGGAAGTACAAACTCAAAATAAGGAGAGACAAATCCAAGACAAACAGGTGGACAATTTGGAGAAGCAAATAGGTCAAATTGCCGAATTTATGGGGCAAATTAGAGAACAAGGCAGATTGCCTAGTTCAACCGTTATGAACCCAAAGGGAGGATTTGAAACCGCTAAGGCCATCATGTTGAGAAGTGGTAAACAGGTTGGAACGGACTCAAATACATCCAAATCAAGTCAAGCCGAGGAGGACAAGTTGCTGCAAGAAGAAGCACAGGGAGCAAAGCCCACGGCCAAGGATGACCAAACCTTGCCGAATTCATCTAGTCCTCCTAAACCATCCCAAACCACCAAGGTAAGTCCCAATTCGACTTTTTCTAGTTCTATTCCACTAAATGTGCCCTTTCCTAGCAGGTTTAGGCAATCAAAGAAGGAAGAAGCCGAGAAGGACATTCTAGAGACCTTTCGGAAAGTTCAAGTCAATATCCCGCTCCTTGATGCGATTAAGCAAGTCCCGAGGTATGCTAAGTTTTTAAAAGAACTTTGTACAACAAGGAGAAGGATTTCGAACAAAGAGGTGGTTCAAGTAAGTGAAAATGTCTCTGCTGTGTTACAAAGGAAATTACCCCCTAAATGCAAAGATCCGGGTAGTTTTACAATTCCGTGCGTTATTGGTAATACTAAGTTTGAACAATGCATGTTAGATTTAGGTGCTTCTATTAATGTCATGCCATATTCCATTTATGCATCTATGAATCTTGGAGAGTTAAAACAAGATGGTGTTATAATTCAATTGGCCGATCGTTCTAATGTTTATCCCAAGGGAGTTCTTGAGGATGTTTTAGTGCAGGTCAATCATCTCATCTTTCCTGCAGATTTTTATGTCTTAGAAATGGAGGATTCGAGCCATGCTCCATCATTGCCACTCTTGCTAGGCCGTCCGTTCATGAAAACAGCTCAAACAAAGATTGATGTGGCCAAGGGAGCACTAACAATGGAGTTTGGTGGTGAAATAATTAAATTCAATGTTTATAACTCTATTAAGAATTCTAACGATAGTCATTCTTGTTTTGTCGTAGGTGTGCATAAGGACAAAGGGCCGAAAGGATCCACACTTACCACGAAGGATGTATCAAGCACCACCATTGGAGAATAACTTGGAGTGATTGCCCTACAACCACCCAATATGGCCGAAACTTCAAATGGGGACATTGTTGATAGGGCTGCCGATTTTGAACCTTCACTACAATATGCTAGTAAGTCTCCAATCCCAATTCTGATTCCCATTTCAACTAATAGGTTGTTACCTTGTTTGGTGCAGGTACCCAATCAATTTCAAGGTGGTGGGAGCTTTTACAGGGACTTTAGGAATCCAAACGCCAGAATCAGGGAGGATCACTATCCCCTCCCATTCATTGAGTCGTACTACGAGAACTTTATTAAGCATGTTGTGGAGGAGATCCCATTGCATGCTGTGGGTCCTAAGTGAGAAAAGAAGGTCTCGTCCGGCTGCAAGACGTAAAAGAAAACGTTACTTGGGAGGCAACCCAATACACTGAATAAAACAAAGCATGTTCATTGATCTCCGAGAAATTACAAGTGCGTAACAAAAAAAAAAATAAATAAAAAAAATAAAAAAAGCAAAGAGAGAAAGATGGAGCCTTCACAAAGGTTGTTTACGTGAAGCCCCACTACGTGGCAAAACTCTAGGAGCGGGAGGCATCGGAGCAAGAGGCATCGGAGCAAGAGGCATCGGAGCGAGAGGCATCGGAGCGGGAGGCATCGAAGATAGATCATTCGAAGCCTCAATACTTGGTGGAACGCTAGATGACGCAGGAAAAATGTGTCTCTGGAAGAAAGTCGCAAGCCTTTGACGGTCACTTTGAATTCGACCTTGAGATTCTTGCATCTCATCAAGCTTCCTCTTCATGCTCGTCGAATAATTATTTGCAAGCACGTGCAAACTTCTATTCTCGTGCTTAAGCTGTTTGATCTCTTGCTTGAGATTTTCCACCTCCGCCATCAATGATTCAACTTGACGGGATCGAGCAAGTAGGCGTTGACCCATGTTGGACACAGAGCCCGCACACTGAACACTGAGAGCTAGGGACTCTTGAACGGCCAACTCATCGGACCGTCCTGAAAGCAGCTGACTATCTTTAGGAGTGAGGAGGTTCCGAGCTACTATCGTAGCTGTTGTTGCATCCGTCATCACGGAGTCTTCACCTGTAAGAGGGCCATTAGAAGATAAGAAAGACGGGCACCATACCTTACCCTGACGCAGCGCAACCGGATCACTGCTGAGACTCAAATCTAAGCAAATGTTAGATGGGTTAGATGGGTTAGCCATTTTTCAAGAAGTTAAAAGAGAAGGGTTGGATGGAGTAAAATCTCAAAGGGCCGGAGACGATTTTCACGAATGGGCAATATTCAGAGTGTGCATGTTAGAGGTGATCGATCACCTCTATAAAGGGAGAGACGACACAACCACCGATTCAAATTGAAGAGACACCACTCTTCAAAGCTGGATTTTCCTGCGTAAATTTCGCCAACTCTTCAGACACAATCTCGGCTTTTCAGATAAAGCGTGCAACTTTGTCAAAAGATCTCTGACAAAGTTGAAGACGCGTGGAGGCCAAGAATGCAGCTACACACTTTTGCCGACAAACGTGGGTGACAAAGCCGCAATCCCGGCTTTTCAGATAACGCGTGCAACTTTGTCAAAAGATCTCTGACAAAGTTGAAGACGCGTGGAGGTCATTGCCGCATCCGCACTACTACTTGCCATTACAATTCCTATATACATCAACATTCATGGCAAGGCATACACCCAAAAACGCATGACTTTTCTTCTCAGCCGAGAATGTAGTTGCAACCAAACCTCTCAACATGCTCAGTTTTCTTCTTCTTTTGAGAACACCTATTCAACCATTGATGTACCCCCAAAGAAGATACCAGATGCCTGAAGTACAGATGAGGCAAGAGGAAACGGTGGATCGAAGCATGTGGAGACAAGCGCAACAAATATATGTGCTAATTCATTCGCTGCTTCTTCAAAAGCAAAAGTATCTCATATCATCAAGGGCGAAAGCAAAGGTATCTCATATCATGCTCTTTCCCTGTCTTTTCCTTTGTCCTTGTTATTACTCGCATGGCAAAGTGAAAAGAGCAATTAGCCGGCACATGGAGTCAGTCTTCCGATCTGGAACCGACTACCTGGAATCTATTCCCTGGTTGCTTACCTAGCGTTGTTCTCGAGTAGTAATCTTCAACGGTTGATACACTTCCGGAGAAGGGACCACATCTGCTTGGAGAACAGCTAAGACGAGTGACAAGGAAACATCAATCTTGTGGATAGTCAGCAAACGCAACAACTGCATATGCTGAGTTATCCTCTAACCCTCTTCAATATGAATTGGAAAGATTGAACAAAGAAACAGGTCATCACCTCCACCTCGTGCTTGCCTGCCATGTGTCAGAATCCTCCAGCCCAGTTCAAGAGTAGCCTGTGGAAAATCAACGATTGGAAGAAACCAGAAAATCTTCCAGTCAAACTAAAGATCAAGCCTCAATGTAATCACCAAGGAGAAGATGGAATTTACACTCCATAACCAGATTTGCGTCCCTAAACTCTTCTCTTTGTTAGATACATTCTGCCATGTTTAGTATGTTTAGTTGCTGTTTATGTGTTTACTTTTGTTTGGTGTGAATTTAGGCTTAAAACATTGAGGACAATGTTTGATTGAAGTGTGGGGGGGTAACTAAGTATGTTGATGCAAATTCGTTGGATTTTATCACCCATAACTTCAAGTGTTGTTCCTTGCTGTTTTAAAATGTTTTTAAGCTGATTTAGAGTGTTTAGTGTGTTCTGTTTTATAAATCCGAAAATCACATAAAAATTTGAAAAACATGTTTTGAAAAGCCTAAAAAGAGTGTTTTGAGTCGTTTTTGTGTGTTTGTGTCTTAGGGTACCTTCCAACACAATGATGAGGATTTGCTTTTTAATTGCATGACTGTTAAAAAGAGTTATAAACATGGAGAAAAGTTTGATTTACTCTTGGTATATGCTTGGTTATGGTTATAATGTATGACTTCACATGCAATCATAAAAGAAAAATTAGTTTTTGTAACATGCTTGAAGGAAGGAACTCAAACAAACGCTACAACCTTGTGAGACTTGAGCCTAAACGTTATTTGGAGAGTTAAAATCTGTGCATTATTGTTTTCTAAAGTCGTTGCATGATCTCATTATTCTTTGCTTGGTTACTACTTAGAAGGCGTTTCATCATATAGTTCCAAATGCTAGAACTCATGCCCATTTCATTCAAAGCATGTTATTGATTTGCATAACACATATTCAAGAGGAAGTTGTGTAGTGACCACCACCAAAGCCAAATTGCCGTGTATCCTACTTCATTATATGTTTAAGTTAACCCCATTGAGCCTTGTTAAGCTTACATTCTTTGTTAACCCACACTATCCTCACCTAGCCTAGACTAGGACTTTCCATACCCTTATTCTTGAAGCATAGCAAAGCATGATTTGAATTGAACTCCCTTTGATTAATGTTTGGCAGAAAACAAGTGTGGGGGAAGTAGGTTTCATGTGAGTTAGTGTGCCATAGGCACGGGTGGAAAAGAGAAAAGGAAAAAGAAAATAAAGGAAAAAAGAATTTCGTGGATAAAGGAAAAAAGAATTTCGTGGAAAAAGAAAAAGAAAAGAAAAAGTTGTGAAAAAAAGAAAAAAAAAGAGAGTATGAAATAAATGAAAATAAGTTCACATGTTTGTGGTAATTGAGGAAAGGGTCCAAAATGTTAAATATGGCCCTGAGTGCTGCTTAATTTTTCCCTTTGTGTTAAAAGTTGATTTCTGTGTTTTAAAGTGAGTTCTAAGTTTCGATTTCATTACTTTGCTTGCTATTGCTTTAAGAACCTTTGTTTCCCTCTATCTTTCCATTGTTAACCAATACCCTAAGCCCCATTACAACCCTTGACTTCTATCTTGAGTGTTGTGCATTTCAATTTGTGGAGTTTGAAGTTGGTATGAGCATATGGTGTCACTGGTTCTCGCATCTAAGTAGTAGCATTCCATTCATGAGATCATTTCTAAACATGCTTATTAACTCCAGAAATTGCTTTCTTTGTGATACATATATGTGAGTGTTTGTTTTCATGTTTACATCAATCTTCTCACATATGACTAGATTAGGGTGTGTAGTTAGAAAATCTGAGTGAAAATTGAGTGCATATCTTGTAAGGAATTGAGCAAATTCTCTAAAGCATGTTACTACATTCAAAACATGGTTTTAAATGCTTAATTGTGAACTAGTATGTGGTGACTATGAGTAAGAATGTACTTAAGTGTGAAGATGACTAAAATCTGTGGAGATAATGAATTTTAACATGTCATGTGCATTGGAAATCCCTGAGGCAACGTTGGAAGGTTTAGATTATCTTTTGTTTGTTTTGTTTCGTTTCGTTTTGTTTAGTTTGTTTGTTTTGCTCGAGGACTAGCAAAAGCTAAGTGTGGGGGAATTTGATAGGAGCATATTTATGCGACTTAATTGGCTTGTTCTCGTGCATTTACGTTGTGTTTCTTTAGTTATTTTAGTCCTTTATGCCATTTTCGTGTGTTTCTAGGTTCATATGGCTAAGGAAGCAAAAAGGTACATAAAGGAGCATTTTGGAGCAAAATTGGGCTTGGAATGGATAGCATATGCTTGGAGCAAAAGGAATGGACGAAATTGAAGACCTAAAAGACCTCATGTTTGAGCAACATTGAAGACTTCTATCTATTCTAAGTCACAAAACAAAGTCTCTTGCATCATCAAAATCCTTGCCGTGTATCCCCTTTGTGTTTGCCTTCCTTGCCGTGCAAGGAAGGGCCTTGTTTCCCATTCTATCATTTCAACCACATGCACTCTTCATCATTAAACCATATATATTCTCCCATGGATTAATCACCCAAGCCATATAACACAACCATAGCCGTGCAAAACCATGCATTCCAGCAACAATCCAACCATAGCCGTGCATTCTCCATACATTCCAGCCTTTCCCTTGCACTTTCCAGCCTTCCCACTTCATCATTGTAGCACATTCTCTTCCATATTCCCTCTTTAATCCACATGCATTCATCATCATTCACCCTAGCTTTAATTCACATGCTTTCACATGCATTTCCAGCACCACACAAAGCTTTGCCGTGCCTTCCCATCCATTTCCAGCTTTCCCCCTTTGCAATTCCAGCTTTCCACCAACCAACCTACCTGTCATTCCACATGCATTCCCTCTTTAATCATTCCCTCCTAGCTGTCATATTCCCTCTTTTAATCATTCATCCATCTATAAATAAGCATCCATTGCAGCCACAAAAGATCATTCATTCCACACCTCCATTCACCACAGAAATCATCCCCATACACACACCAAAAACTCCTCTTTGCC
Organism: Pyrus x bretschneideri; assembly: GCF_019419815.1. Taxonomy (NCBI): domain Eukaryota; kingdom Viridiplantae; phylum Streptophyta; class Magnoliopsida; order Rosales; family Rosaceae; genus Pyrus; species Pyrus x bretschneideri. Next base: position 2,716,515 of record NW_025999479.1, read on the forward strand.
GTGGCTTTTCATTCATTTGACACACCATCTTCCCATGACAACAACAAACACAAGCTTTGCCGTGCAAAACTTGTGTTTTTCCCTTCCATATTCCAGCACTTCCCATCCCTTTAACACACTTCACACCATCACACATCCATTCCTCCATACAAATACCACCCCAAAACCTATCCTTAGACCTTGTGCCACAACAAAGAGGAGGAGAAGAGTGCCTAAACGTTCATACAATTCAAGTTTGAGTTGTTGGAATTTTTAGGTGTTTCTTTTCCTCGATTTCAATGGTTAAATTTACTTATCTTTGTTTTGTACGTATGAGGAACTAAACCCCCCCTTGGCTAGGGGGGAATTCGAAATACATGTTTATGCTTGGAATATGATTTGATTACTTCCAATTGCATTTCATAAGTTGTGAATTCAATTTACTTATCTATGTGAATTACATTGATTTGTGTGTGTTGGTTGAGAGTGCACGCTTAATTATCATGCATAAATTGGATGCTAGGATATAAGGAAATTTCACCTAATCGTTATGGAATTATATTCACAAGTAGTAAAGGTTGATGATCTCAATCACGTTAAGTAAATTCTTGGCATAAGTTTCATGCAATCATAGTAACAAGTGCTTCGTCAACGCTTATGGTTTTCATAGAACTTAATGATTCTTGCTTGTATCTCTATTATGCAATCATGTAGGGGACTTGTGGGGAATGTTTTGGGTTGTCGTATGCAATAATCCAATTCAATAACGTTAGGAAAATCTGAGGGTTAATTAGTGCAATTCACGGTTAATCTAGGGCGTTGAGAATTCATGGTTTATTGAAAAGCAATTAGAAATCGTTTTGTGTGCAAGTATAACATGTGTGGAGATGAACCCCTTAGCTAGCTTCCCATCCATTCAATTCCATCAAATTCGTTTTTACAATCTGTTCTAATTCAAAAAGTTTGTTTTGTTTTTAAATTCGTCCAAAACCAATCCCCCTTTACTTTGTTGAGTCATAGTAGTTAGAAATCACTTTAGTTTGTGTTTCTAAGTGTCTTAGGTCAAGTTAAAACCAATTTTCGTCCAAAGTTGTGTCTAGTGTTCAAAACTGCCCAGATTGTGTTTTTAAGGCAGTTTTGAGTGTTTTGGTGTTGTTTTGAGTCTTTTGGTTTGTTTTGGTGTTTTAAAGTTTAGTTTTGCATTTTTTGAGTCTAGTATAGTGTTTTATATTGTGTTATTACGTTTTTGAGTCAAATCCGAGTGATTAACAATCCCTCCTAATCCCCAGTCCAGAACGATCCCTACTTGCATTCTTCACTACAATTGATAAAAAGAGGGTTTAATTTGTGTGCGTATAATTCTCGCATCAGTTATTTCGTTGAAGCTCTGATGTATATTATATGTATGAGTCTTAGTGACTTTATGTATTTTATATTGTACCAGTACTGTCCTTCAGTCGCATGTCTATTCCGGGCGTTTCTCGAGATCAGGGCATGACAACTTTTGGTGGTATCAGAGCATTGGTCCCTGAACCTCTAAATTTTCAGTGGACGCTGATGCTTGCTTTGTGGGATTAGTGGTGTCAAACTTAGAGTTTCCTTAGATTGGCAAACCTTAGAGTGAGAGACTAGTACTTCTAGTTTATGGGGTGTGAATGGGTAATTTAGTTGACTGTTCGTTCGAATCATTTACATTGGTTGTGGTGATTGGATTTGTGTCAGTTTTGTCATCTTCTCATTCCAAGTGTTCTATCCACGAACGTTGGTTATTTTGAAGTTGGTGACTAGAGTTTCCAAAGTGAGTTAGTCGTGGAGGTTGAAGCTAGTTTTGTAGTGAAACCATTGTCTTGAAATCCCCATGTTGGATTTGATGGACAAAAAGTGTTAGTGGGGGATACTTCTTGAATTCCTATTTTTCGATTTCTTGAAGTATCAAAGTGAAGTTTGGTTATGTTCTTAGTGTCGATTAGAAGGGCAAGTTACTTATCCGATGTTGATGGCGTGGTTGTCAATATCGAGTTCGAGGAAGTAGTGTGGTTGTTCCTTGTAGCTTGGCTTATGAAAATTTTGGGGACGAAATTTTTATAAGGTGTGGAGGATGTGATATCCCATTTCTAAAATTATTATTTTATTTTATTTTTGCCATATTATGGAGATTTAATTGAAGTTAGTTTGTTAATTCTTCGGTTTTGAGAAAAGTGAAGTGAAGGGTATTTCTGCCATTTTGAATTTTATTAGACCTTTTTGGTCAACTCTTGAGTTGGTTAGGTAGAGCTTAATTCCATGAGTGCGTAGGCGCAAACAAATCTCAATTCTAAGTTAAAACGAAGAAGTTAGAGTTGTTTGAGGTTGGGTGCATTTTGGCAATTTCGCCAAAATGCTATAATTGGAGGGAGAACCTCCAGAAAGTCCGGAACTCCCAAAAATGAGCGCCTGATTTTAGACCCTTTTTGAGTGTAATCGGGTCGTTGACCTGCCAACTTGACCCGCTAGTTTCTCCTCAGTCCGACCACCATTTTGGGTGATCTTGGTGTCCACAAAAAGCTCTTAATGAGCCCTACATCTATGTAGTGTTAGATTTCCCTTTTTTTTTCTTTTTTTTTCTATCCATTTTTCCAATTCGAGGTTGCAAAGTCTTGTGGATTTCCGACGGTTTTGTCATTTTTCCAGTGATTCTGACAACCATTTCCTTCGAGTGAGGTATGAAACTTCATCTACTCTTCATAATCTTTTCGGTTAGAATTTGTCTTTGGCATAGTTGTGAAAAATGTTTCCCTTGTTGAGCTCTAGCTAAAACGTAAATTTGAGCTCATTTAGTTAATGTTGAAAATTTGGGTTTTCTAAACCCTCCACCTTGTCTACCACCACGTGTGCTGGTGTGAGGGACGGTCCACGAGTGTTGTCTAAGTACCAAATACCTTCTAGTGACCATGTGAGCCTATGTCTTCCTTGGTTTCTCGAAATTCAATAGTTTGGTATGGTGATCAGTTTGGACCGCCAGTCGCTTCTATGATTGACGACAATCCGATCGTTGGATTGTCGTGCAATTTTGTAAGCACCCTAGTTATTAGTTGTTGGACCTTTGAGAACTTACGGATCAAGAATCCAATGAGTGGATTGTCCAAATTGAACAATCTTAGATTGTTGACCTTAGTGGACCTACCTTATCGACAGTTGACGTTATAGTCAAAGTACTTTACTTTAGAGTGTCATTTATTTTTATAATGTTGTTGAGGCTTGATGGAGTTTAGTTGCTCATCACGATGACGTGTCATTCCCGGCTGACGTGCGTCTGGATTTACGTGCAAGTGGCACTGGGCCTCATTTTACATGTCGGTCTTGCTAAGTTTCCTAAGTAGGATTTGTATGTTTTATTAGGTTACTGGAGGTGGAGTTTGTGAATCTAGAAGTGTAATAACCCAAGTTTGTGACATTAATATTATATGATATGGTTATTACCTAAGAGAATTTCCTTGTTATATACTATGTGGATATAACATGGATTTGCAAATGATTATATGGAAATGTGTGCTACTATGCTATGTTTATTTGATGGTGCTATTGAAATATATATATATATATATGCTTGAAATGATTGTGATATGTGAGGGCTAGTAGAGGACCGCCAACTTAGTCCATGGGGTAATGTAGGATAAAATCGGAATCTGCACTATATAGCAATGGTACAAGGATGGTCCTGCTGGGTTAATCCGCAATGACGGACCATACTTTGGGATCGTGCTTGGTTAATCCGCGATGGGCAATCCTTATTACTTATGTATGGCCATACATACGTGTTTAGGGGTGATCATGGTTGGTTAATCTGTGATGGGTGATCACTACCTATAGTGTTCGTAGGAGTGACTCTGCTTGGTTAATCCACTATGGGGGGGTCACTACCTACATAATGTTCTCAGGAGTGGTTCTCCTTGGTTAATCCGCAATGAGGGACCACATCCTGATCAGTTGCCTATTGTAGGCTTTGGCCGAATTGTATCTCTCTATAGCCCTAGACCAGTACCTATTACATATATGAAAAATTAGATTGAAAGCCTCTGTGGCTCAATCTAGAAAGTATTGAATCAAATAGTTTACATGATAGTGTTGCCTAAAAGATAATGGATTCGGATGTGACTCATTCCTACTCTTAACGAAGAATTGCAATAATGAAAAAGGTACCACTCTCATTCCTACATGTGATTGTATTATTGATGTTGTGTCATTCCTACTTAACTTTGGGTTGTGTGATGACTGAATGTTATCTTGATAGACATGTGGTGAGATTCAAAATTGAATAAACATTCCTATACGTAATAATGAGGCGTATAGTGGTTAAATTATGAAATATGTGGCTATCGGACCCTGGTGATTATTCGGAAATGATGAAAGGGGAGTGGTGAGTCACAATCTGAAGAGAATGGTGGAATAATATTGACAGTGATGATATTGGCGGTTGATATGGTATACGAAAGGTCCTATGTAGACGTAGCAGTACTTTGACATTTAATCATTCGATACTTTTTATTTTCAGTTATGTTGTATTATTGTTACTCACACAAGTTTTGTAGCTTATCTGGGTTTTGATTTGCCCGGTGCGTCATTCTCACAGTATAGGGTTATTTTGCAGAGTAACTGGTAGTGGTTAGAGGAGAAGATTTCAGGTGGTGTAGTTGTGAGGGTAGTGCACTTGAGAGTAGGTATTGCCACCCTTTGTTGTAAGTTATTCCTATGATGCTCTAATGTATATTATATGTATAAGTCTTAGTGACTCTATGTATTTTATATTATACCGCTACTGTCCTTCTGTCGCACCACGATTCTAGACGTATCTCGAGATCAGGGCATGACAATTATCATGCTTGGGATTCTTTGTCTTTTTCATCTAATTGCAACTTGTTTTTATGTTTATCTCCTGTAACATTTTTTTCAATTAATGAAGTTTATGTTTATTTTAAAAAAAAAATAACAATTATTGGGTCATAAAATATTACTAAGAAACCGTTTGATAATCATTGCATTTTTAATAGTTTTTTTTTTTTTTGAATACTGGAAACTAGTATGGTAACTACGTTTAGTTTTGAAGAAAATGAAAACTTAAAACCAAAAAAATGAAGAGAAATGATAAACACTCGCTCTTTTTAGCCTCATACACACCCCTGCATAATGTTGTTTGTTGTTTTTGTTTTGATTTATTAAATTTGATAGCTAGAAATAAGAGGGTATGTGAAAAGTTAAAAACGGTGTGTGATAATCATCTCTTAGAATGTAAACCGAAAATTGAAAATAATTTTAAGTTTTCAAAATTTGACTTTTGTTTTAAAGTTTTTCGCTTATAGTTTTCTTTAAATAAAAAAAAATTAAAAAAAAAACCAAAAACTGAAAATAGTAACCAAACAAATTTCCAATTTAAAATAAAAATAAAAGTTGAAATAATTATCGAATTAACCCTAAATTATGATATTTATGTTGCAGTCATATTACATTAGGAATGTGATTGTATAAATCCTAGTGTATCTAGGATATCTTGGAATATTCCTTTTAATAGATATTATTCTATTAGAGTTGTTATCCTATTAGGGTAAGGATTTAACCTATCCTGCGACTATAAATAAAGGCACAATGGGGTGATACAACACACATCTCATAATTACATCTCTCCCATCTCCTTCTCTTGCCGCTGGCCCTCTCCTTTTCTAGTCCTAAATATAATTCAGTAAATCAGGCCTATAACACGTTATCAGCACGTTTTTGCCAGAAGCTAAGGAATTGAAGGATCGTAGGAGGAGGCTCTTCTACACAATCAAAGGCTTAATCATTTTCTTCCAATCAGGTTATTTAAAATAAATTCAGATATTTCAAACAACCTTGAAGCATGAAAACATTCCCCGTGATGCATGAACCACCCTATATTTATATTTTTCTTTCAATTATATATATTGCATATGTGTTCATATATTTTGTCAATATATATATATATATATATTTGTTCATGCAATACGCAATTATGCTATGTGGAATTTATGAGTCAAAGCATCGAAAATTAATTTAGAAGCAATTAGGGTTTTTAAACCTCAGAATTCAAAAAAAAAATAAAAAATAAAAGAATTTGGGATTTTTTGCGATTCAGTCGCGGCTCCGTGCTGCACAGCCGAGCCAACATGGTTAGCCTGCAGCCACGCCATCACCAAGATAGCGTCGTTTCGACGCCATGGCTGGCCTATAGCCTAGCCCAACCTGCTAGTAAGCCTTTGTGATTACTGGGCTTTGCCCTAGCCTTGGCTTGCCTGCAGTAAGCTTTGGCTTGGTGGATTTCGCCACCTATCACGGCCCTTAACCACCACAGCCAGCCCAGGAGGCTGGGCTTGTTTCCCACGGCCCAAAATTATAGCTAGCCCACGGTTGGGCTTCGCATGTAGACCTCAGGCCAGCATATGCGATGGGCCCATGTCCCTTTCCCACCCCCCTCCCCCCTTCCCGGGCCATTAATCTGACAATTAATCCAAAATTATTGGCATGAAACTCACTATTTGGAAATTAACAATTCAATAAATTATTTCTTTTCTTTGAACCGTTGACTATCATGCGTAGTCCCGATGTATTCACACTTGGGTTCTTGAAGCAATCCACAAATTCACCACACTTTGTTGTATATTATATTCTATGTTCTTGCAAGAACCCCTACAAATGAACTCGACGTTTATAACTAAATTCAACCTATAGTTTCAAATTTAGTACCTTTGAAACCCGAAGTTTCATTCAAAACATACCACATGAAACCCGTAGCTTTCATGGTTAAATTAAACCAATGCATGTCTATAGAACCCCGAATGTTCTACAATGCATGTCTATGGCTTTCCATATGACTAACCACGTTTTTTGGGTACCTTCTGTTTTAGAAACATGCCCAACTTGAACAAGCTCGATTTCACCGCTTTGGAAGTATCTGGAAGAAACTATTGTTGTGTTCCTTTCAAGTGCAAATATAAGGATAGTATAATGGCACAAGTAAGGGTATTGAACCACAGGGACTGATTAGAACTCTACAAATTACTAGCTTTATGTGAACCCTCACTAACAATGAAAATGAAAACTAAATTTAGATTTTTTGTTTTGAGAAGTAAAGTAACTTAAAATGCAAGAGAATGTAAATATGAATGATAGATTGATTCAAAAACGATGGGTATGGAACTAGGGATATCGATTTCACCATTACAAGCCAATGCCATGAAATTAAGTCAAAACGCATTCAACTCTCCAATCTGCAACTAGGGTTCGTTTTACTTATTTATGATCATCCATTTGATGTGTGGTTGTGATCAAGTACTGATAAGCTCATATTTATATATATTTTATATCAAATTCACTTGTCTTTTCTTAGTTAGTTCCTTATATTTTTGAGTTATTTACTTTGTTTTTGTGTTTTGTAGGATTTGTCAAGCAAAGAAAAGAAAAATAACACAAGTGAAATTTTAAGTAACAAATTCGTCAAAACTGCCTGTGCAGGTCAGCTGACTTTCAAAGCAAGTTGCGGACAGCTCAGAATGAATTAGACAATGAGCCTTATATTCTTGGAAAGCTACGGATGTCTATTTTCTGGAGCATTTCGCGGATTATTAATATCATTTTCTAGAAGAAGTTATGGCCGTTTTAACACTGAAAGGTTCCCAAGAGGCTGAGCAGTTTGTAACTGACAAGAAAGCATTGAAAGCAATAAATCCAATAAATCTAGCAGCCAAAACTGATGCAATCAAGAACAAACCAGCTGACACTTATTCAAATATCAGAGGAAATGGAATTAAAGATGAAGATTAAGAGGGAGTAATTGGCATAAATGCTACCCAAGGAGTTACAATTGTTTTACATTTCCTCTCACTTATTGTCATCACTAAATGGCTATTAGTGGGTGAGTTAAGGAAAAGAAAATGATGCAGCAAGAATTGGTTTAAAAGTAGCATTGGGGAAGGAAGGAAAGGGGAGAGAGCCTTAGTTGATTTCTCTCGGTTTTATCTTCTCAAACTCATGTTTATCTTTTGTTTGAACTTAAGGATTGTGTAACCAAATTTTTAGTAGTTAGGGGCTGTTTGAAGCCCCGAATATGATTGCAAATTTGTTATGACATTTCGTTTGAATTACTTTTATAATGTATGAAAATTGATTCACTACTTGTCTCATTGATGAATTCTTTATGTGTTTTCTATGGATGCATACTTAGTAAGCATATCTAGGATTCTAATGCTATGAATATGTGTGTGCCTGCCCTTGTCAAATGAGGACCTACATATGTTCTAGAGTAGTACTTGTTAATTACGATTAACATGTGAACCAATTTCTAGGATAAGTAAGACAACGCCAGTACTTACGATGCCTTGTGATGACTCAAACTCTTTTTGTTCTTAATGATTTCTACTTGTTAAATCTATGAACACGCCATTCTGGATTGCATGTTAGGGACTAAGTTAAGTTGAAAACACCATTCTCTTAACATACTACATAAGAAAGAGTAATAGGTTGAGTTCTAACATTGAGCCAACTTGAGCATCTTCATCCGGAAATAGAAGGAATTTGAATGAAACATAACATTTTTGCATGATTATTTGGTGGTGGATAGCAATTCCCCTAACTCGTTTTTCTTAATTTGCAAACTACTTAAAATCTGTTTTTGTCTTGTTTTTGTTCGATTTAATTTAAATATCAAATCAACTCCAAAAATCCCAAAAATTTGTGTGAGTGTAGCTCTATGTGTCTAGTATCTACATATAAAATTTCGTAGACTTTAGATAAGTGTAAGTTGGTCTAATAATTATTTTTCGGTGGCTGGTCAGTAGGGAAAACAGCCCAGTTTTTGTGACAAATATTAGTGTTAATAAGGAAAATCAATAGGATATTTGTGTGCTACTTTGTGGTGTGCTTTTAATCCTATCAAGTACTCTAAATCTGCAACCTAGTTGTGATGTTCAACTCAGATTACCAATTAAGAATCCATTAAGAACAAGAAAACTTCAAAGAACCAAAGAAATCACATGGCAGGATGTATGCATAGCAGTTTCTTCATTCATTCACATGTCTACCAAGATTAAGCATGATGTGTACTATAACCTTGATCAAATAATTCATAAGCAGTCCTAATGGTGATCAAACATTAAGATTAACAAACAAATTATACTATAAAATCAGTGAATGAAACAAGCACTTAGATTGGTAATTTGAATACTTTAACTTAATAACATAGAGTAGGTTTGCAAGGCTACATCGAATTCCCCAGCTATGAACTTAATTACACAACATGATTACAAAATATATTAATATAAAAAACAACATGAGTGAAATTAAAGTTCATAGAATAAACCCCCTTGAAGCAATTTTGATGTTGAACTTCTCCAAAAACAGCGCAGTTACGTGGTTTCTTCGGTGGCAGCGGATGGTGAAGGGAAATAGGGTTTTGTTTCTGGAAGAAAGGCCAAAGAAAGAGAAGAGAGAGAGCTATGGGCGTCCCCAAGGGAAGCCTTGTGTAAAAGTGGTTGAAACTCTTAGTTTTATAAGGTTAAAGAGGCTGTTACAGATTGCCAATACATCCCAGTAATTGGGCATTTAATTCCGACGTTTTTTTGCTGTTATTGGTCTTATAAAGAGCCATATTCATCACCATATTCAGTTTCTACTTTTAATTCTTTGTCTACATGAGAATCCTTGTTCAATTCTCCACTTTTAGCACCATTTTGCCTTATTTGTCCTCAACTAAGCTCCAAAATACGATTAGCTGCACACTAACACAAAAGAGGGTAAAGTGCAACTAGTTTAACTCAAAAATATCACAAAGGGACTAGGAATGGATGGTATAAATGTATGAAATATATGAGTTATCAACTACCTAAAGTGGGTTCAAGATGTGAAGCTCCATTTTACTGCAAAAAGTCTTCAAGCCACCATCGAGAAACCTATCGACGAAGCTCAGAAAGCTACTACTATGATCTTCATTCGAAGACATATCCATGATGCATTGCAGACTGAGTACCTCGCTGAAGAGGACCCACACACCCTCTGGGTTGATTTGGCCAATTGCTTTGATCAACAAAAAAACAGTACTTGCCTAAAGTAAGACACGATTGGCAACATTTACGCTTCTAAGACTTTAAGTCTGTAAATGAATACAACTCTGAAGTTTTTTGAATCGATCAATGCTTAAGTTCTATGAAGAGGACTTAATCGAATAGGATCTTTTGGAGAAGACCTATTTGACCTTCAATGTCACCAATATTGTCCTGCAGCAACAATATAAACCACAGAAGTTCACCAAATTTTTGGATTTGATCTTTGTTTTACTTCTTACTGAAAAGCAGAACCAGCTTTTGAAGAAGAATCATCAAGCTCGACCTACTGGCTCGAACGCTCTGCCTGAAATGCATATGATTAATTCTAGCAACCATAATCAATGAAATCCCCGTTATGGCAGGCCCCACCAAGGGCCCAAGTTCAACAAAGAAGAGGCCCACCCAAGGGAGGAAATTTGACCCATAAACACCAACCCCTTACCCGTAAGACCCTAAACTTCAAGAATGAGGGAAAAACTACCATTTAATCAGCTTCCATTGAACTAGACATATGCTATCGCTGTGGATCAAAGGATCATTGGTCACGTGTATGTCGAGCTACCCGCGAGGCTATTCCAAGTATCATTCCTGTTATGAGACTAACTTTGTGCATGTGGAACATCCCGAAAATGCTACTACAACTATGGAGGTTTCAGATTTTTTAGGAGGCATCCATTTCCATGGAAGAATAAAGTTTTATTTTTTAAAACATGTTAGGGTGTTTTACACCCCTAGTGGCCGAACCCCCCTATTTTTCTAGGTTTATGGTTCAAATTTTTGGACAATTTTTCTAAGTCTTCGGAATTAATTGTTGGGTTTTTGGTTTGTTTTGAATTATGGATAATTATTTTTATGGATATTATTTCACGATTGATTAATTGAATGAATGGAATTATATTTATGCATGTGACTGATTCAATTAATTTATTTTTAGGTATGACTAGTGGGGAAGTTAGTTGTCTAGTTGATAGTGGTACCATGCACACTATCTTGCGTGAGCAACACTATTTTACTAACTTTGAGCATGATGTTTAGCATTTACGTGTGTTTGGGTGTGCAGTCTATATCCCAATAGCGCCGCCACTACGTACCAAATGGGCCCTCAAAGAAGAATAAGAATATATGTCGGCTATGATTCGCCATCAATTATTTGCTGGTTAGAGCCCTTGACAGGAGATATCTGTACCGCATACTTTGCAGATTGTCACTTTGATGAGGAAGTATTCCCGTCGTTAGGGAGAGATAAGAAAATAATGTTCCTATAGAACGCCGTGAATTGTCGTTGATGACTCCTACTTTGTCTCATTTAGATCCCCGCATTGCCCAGTCTGAAACTGAAGTGCATCATATTCTAGATCTTCAGAGAATTACTTAAAACATGGCAGATGCTTTTACTGATCTAGCAAATGTGAGATTACATATACCTGCTTCAAAAGCACCTGCAAGGATGGACATACTGAACGTACGCCGTAACACCACCTTCAAAGGCTAGACTATCCCCGAAGGTGGGGCGGTCGCACTTCCCACGCAACCCGATACATTAAAGGCTAGTCAATCATCTACTCCCACCCTGAAGTATGGTAGACCCTCTGGTTCAAAGGATTCACAACTCCAGAGAGGAAACAGCATAAACTAGTGACCTAGTCTGAATCCGACCACCCCTTACTCATATGTTCCAACACATGAGGTTATTCTAGATTACGATGATGTCTTAGACAAGACAAACCACCGTTCCGAGAATTGTTATATTGGATGAGGTTTGGAATCAGAATAAGATGATTGTTGATGATGCATTAGCGTATACAGTTACTACTGACATCGTTCTTAACGATGGCATTAAACCACGTTCCGTTGATGAATGTTGACGTAGAACTGATTGGTTGAACAAGAAACAAGCAATCCAGGTCAAACTTTATTCGCTTGCGAAAAGCAAGGTGTTTGAGCCCGTAGCTCCTACTCCACCACATGTGAAGCCTGTGGGCTACAAGTGGGTTTTCGTGATGAAACGTAATGAGAAGAATAAAATAGTGCAATACAAAGCACGCCTCGTAGCGCAAGGCTTCTTTCAACAGCCTCAGATTGAATAGGAGGAGATGTATTCCCCTGTAATAGACGTCATAATGTTCTGCTACCTTATCAGTTTGGTAAATATGCAGCTTATGGACTTAATAACTACCTATCTCTATGGGGATCTAGATATGGAAATCTACATTACAATTCCAGAAGGACTTCAATTGATTGGTTCAAATATTTGACAAGTCAGGGTTATGTGAACAATGAACTATACCCATGTGTGTTCATCAAAAAGTCATATTTTGGATTTGCGATTGTTGTAGTTTATGTCGACGACATGAACCTCAACTAAAATCCCGCAGAGTTTGAGGAAATTGTCGTTCACTTGAAATCGGAATTTGAGATGAAGGATCTTGGGTAAACTCAACATTATCTCGGGTTGGAGATCGAGCATTGTTCGGATGGAATCCTAGTACATCAATCAAACTGCACCCAAAAGGTGTTGCGATGTTTTAATGAGGATAAAGCGAAGCCTTAAAGTACTCCTATGGTCGTTCGGACTCTAGATGCTAAACGAGATCCCTTCCGTCCCAAGGAAGGTGAAGAAGAGATATTAGAGCCTAAAGTTCCATACCTAAGTGCAATTGGTGCTTTATTGTACTTGGCTCAATGCACTAGACCCTACATCTCCTTTGCTATTAGTCTTTCGGCTAGATACAGCAATGCACCTACACACAGACACTGGAATGGTGTTAAAGACATTTTCCACTACCTCAAAGGTACGATGGATTTGGGCTTGTTCTACACCCATAAATCCTTAAGAGGAGCCACCGCTTCCTTTGGTCCTCGGGTTAATTCCTGCCTCATTGGTTATGCAGATGCTGGTTATCTGTCTGACCCATATATGGCACATTCTCAAACGGGCTATGTCTTTATCATTAGAGACACTGCTATATCTTGGAGGTCTACCAAGTAAACGCTAGTTTCGACTTCTTTGAACCATGCTGAGATTCTCGCCTTGCATGAAGCCTCACGTGAGTGCTTTTGGTTGAAAGCAGTTATGGAACACATTCGAACTACTAATGGTCTTACTTCCATCGCTAACCTTCCTACAACCATCTTTGAAGACAATGCGGCATATATCGAGCAATTAAAGAAGGGATACATCAAGGGAGACAACACCAATCATATAATGTCGAAGTTTTTTTAATCTCACCAGCAACAACAGCATCAGAACATTGAACTCAAGGAAATCCGTTCCCAGGACAACTTGGCCGATGTCTTTACCAAGTCATTGCCTAAGTCTACTTTTCAGAAGCTCGTCCAAGGAATCAGTATGCGTAAATTATCTGAGTTGAATTTCTTGTAGTTCTCTTATTTGGAAGTTATGTCTAACTCAGGGGGAGTATCTAGAAGTATTTTCACTTGATCTTTTTGTACTCTTTTTCCTACGATTAGGAGCATTTTTCCCACTGGGTTTTTACTACCTAACGAGGTTTTGATGAGGCATCCATTCTGGGATGATCATACTCCGTTGAGTTCACCACTTTCATCCCATTTGACGTTTGTTTTAGACATTATGCATACTTCTTACTTTTCTCCTTAGTCTATGAGTTTTTACTTGCCTTAGGTTTTACCATAGCGAGGTTTTGTGAGTTTTACTACCAATGCATACTTTCTTTAAATTTGAGACTTGCATTCGCCCGTTGTAGCGATGACTTCATCAACCGTTCTACCTCAACTACTGAAGAATTGATGCGAAGTTTTGTTTTAGTATTTACACACTCAAGGGGGAGTGTTGCAGTCTATTAGATTAAGAATGTGATTGTGGAAATCCTAGTGTATCTAGGATATATTGGAATATTCCCTTTAGTAGATATTATCCTATTAGAGTTGTAATCCTACTAGGGTAAGGATTTAACCTATCCTACTACTATAAATAAAGGCACAATAGGGTGATACAACACACACCTTAGAATTACATCTCTCTTATCTCTCTCTTGCTGCTAGTCTTCTTTCTCTTTAGTCCTAAATACAGTTCAATAAATTAGACCTACAACAATTTGCCTATTTTTTTTTTATTGAAAAGATATTTTATTTATAACATCATAACCCAAATGTGAGTTTTAGGTACTATAACAGCATCTTAAAAAGATACATTGTCTGAAAATAGTATCATGAGGCATATGAAATAAATTTCCCTACCAACTACAGTCCTACATCTAGAACACAAGCCCTCCAAAATATGATATTTCATCGTTTTGCTTATTATTGGTGTAGGCCTCTGTAAAAAACCTTCCTAAAGAAAACCACATCCACTTGGGATAAAACTTCAGGATAGGAGCACCAGACATGAAATTGATAACTTGGGACAAAGAGATTAGTCAACATGAATCAACAACTATCCCAATCAAATTGCAATTCATAGCCAATTGCACAAAATTGAGTCTTCATCTGGAATAGAAAAGATGAATGATCCAAGCTCACATCAAAAGTTGTGGAGCCAAAAATAATCACAAGACGACACGTGGATTTTTGGTGAAAAGGACAAAGTTACCCCTGAGACACACCGGTTGTCCTACGCGCGAGCAGTGAGCATCATTCTTTAATCAAGCCAAGAGTGTCCAAAATTGGTAACAAATTCCAAATTATCTCATCCATTCTCATCTTAGGTAATTACTTCATAACCTACAAATTATTCCATATGAATGGAGATTAATTGGCTAATTAATCCATTAATCACCAATTAAATCACCCATTTCACACAAAACACCTCTTAGGGCTGGCCACCTCCATTCCCTAAATATATGACCCTATTTTCTCTAAAAAGCTAAGTCCACACTCTTGTAAAACTCCAAAAACTCTCTATACACTTTTTCTCTCTAAATTCTAACTTTGGCATCGGAGGTTCTTCAGCCAAAGCCCCCCCCTGGCGCCATTCATCGTGGGCGCGTGAGGCTCTTTGCTTTAACCTAAGGTATTAATTGTTTTGTAGGTGCAATTTTGTCCAAGATCAAGAAGATGGAAATTTGCATCCACAAATTGGTGCTTTCATTGAGAGTTGAAATTCACACCCGTAGAAGACTCTCGCATAAAAAAGGTTTTTTTCTCTATTTTCTATTCCACTTGTATTTTTCGTATGTTCTTATTATTAGAATTTTTTATTTGCAAAGATTCTTTGATAAAATGAAAAAGAGAAATACAATGGCTAGAAATTTAAAAAACTCCATGAGTGAAAATTCCAATATAAAAGAAATGGGATCGCGGCGATCCACGAGACTAAATGTGATCCTAGGGGGAGCAGCACCACCACCACAAGGTTCCACTATGGGAACCACCGCGATGGCCACCCGCAGCGAGATCCATGGCACTACTACCACAACCCGAGCCTTGCCACCAAAGCAAGCCCAAGCCGTGCCATCCAAGGCTCATGGCACCAAGGCCATGACCTAAGCCATGTCACTCCAGGCCCTAGCCTCGCACCCACGTGTGCCACACGCCGAGCAGCCCACTCCCGTGGCCCAACCTGCTCCCACAGAGCAGCTTGCTCTTGTGGCCCAGCTTGCTTCCACTGAGCAATCTGCTCTCGTGGCCCAGCCTGCTCCCGTGGTCCAACCTGCTTCCACCAAACAGCCTGCTCGCCATGAGCAATTTTCTCTCGTGGCCCAGCCTGCCCCCGTGGTCCAACCTACTCTCACCAAGCAGCCTGCTCCCGTGGCCCAGCCTGCTCCTGCAGTCTAGTCTGCTCCCATGGCCTTCCAAGCAACCCAAATCGGTCCAACACTAGTTCAACCGTCCCGACTCCAAATTTCTAGACCGATGATCAAATCGGGAGCATTTTCACCATGTTTTTCTGCGAATTTGACATTTCCCAGCTCAAATCTCGCGCCTGGAGTCTACTATACTTCCACTGCTCAAGGAGAAACATTCTTTCTAAGCTCTTCCAATCCAAATGGCGAACAACACTTGTCCCGACAAGTCATAGAGTTAATAAGCGCCCTAACACAACAGATGACCTTGGTGAACCAGCTCTTGCAGCACACGAACATGCAACGTGTTCCAAACGAGGTGTCCCGAAGAAGGACAACGGTAGACGAAAAACCTCTCTAGCAGCATCTCGATAAACAGCCACTCAACCTGTCACGAACCGAGCGTTTGGGCAGAGTACACTTCTCCTTGAGATAGCGTATACTTCCATCTTAACGCATGGATGAGTGATGCGAGATTTATACGCACACAAATTAAACCCTCTTTTTGACAATTGTAGTATAGATATAAGTAGGGATCGTTCTTAACCGGGGATTAGGAGGGATTGCAAATCACTTGGAAACTGACTCAAAAACGTAAAATAAAGTTTAAAACACTAAACTAAACTCAAAGAATGCGAAAGTAAACGCTTAAAACACTAAAACAAACCAAAAGACTCAAACATCACCCAAAACACTCAAAACTGCCTTAAAATCACTTTCTGGGCAGTTTTGAGCACTTTGGTGAATTTGGACGAATTTGTGTAACAAATTGAATCAAAACACTTATAAACACAAACTAAGACACTTTCTAACTAATTTGGACAATACAAAGACTCAAAGGACTCAAAACAAGTTCAAAAGACTCAAAACTGCCTAAAAACACTAACTAGGCAGTTACTGACCTTAAACACAAATTTGGACGAATTTAAGATTATAGGTTGATTCAAAACACTTTAAAACACAAATTAAACAGATTCTAAACACTATAGAACAAGAAAGTAAAGGGGGGGTTTTGTTTTGACGAAAATTGAAATAACAAAACAAAGTAACAAACTAGGCAGATTGTAAAACGAATTCCTTGAAAACAAGATGATGGATGGATTAGCTAAGGGGTTCATCTCCACACATGTTACACTTGCATAATAAAAAGATTTCCAATTGCATTTCAATAAACCATGAATTCTCAACGCCCCGGGTTAATTAGGTCCGCTTAAATTAACCGTCAAGTTTTCCTTAAGTTAATGAATTGATTGCATACGACAACCCAAAGCATTCCTCACAAGTTCCCTACATGAATTGCATAATAGAGATACAAGCAAGAATCATTAAGCATCATGAAAACTATAAGTGTTGACGAGGCATTCGTTACTATGATTGCATGAAACTTATGCCAAGAATTTGTTTAACGCGATTGTTTATAAGCAACCTCCACTACTTGTGAATATAAGTTCATAACTATTACGTGAAACTCACTTATATTCTAGCGTCATATTCATGCATGAAAATTAAGTGTGCACTCTCAATAAACATACATAAATAAGTTATCAATCAAATAGTTAAACAAATTGAATCCACAACTTATGAAACGCAATTAGAAGTAATCAAATCAAAATGCAAGCAAAAACATATATTTCGAATCCCCCCCTAGCCAAGGGGGGGTTTAGTTCCTCATGATACAAAACAAAGAGAATCAAAGAAACACCTAAACATTCCAACAACTCAAACTTGAATTGTACGAACATTTAGGCCCTCTTCTCTTCCATTCCTCATTCGTACAAAACAAAGAGTATTGAAATTAAACATTGAAATCAAAGAAACACCTAAACATTCCAACAACTCAAACTTGAATTGTATGAACGTTTAGGCCCTCTTATCTTCCTCTTCGTTGTAGCACAAGGTCTAAGGATAGGTTTGGAGGGATGGGGAGTTATGGATGGTGTAGAATGATGTGTTTAGGATAGGGATGGATGTAGGGGACCTCAAGGCTTATTTTTGGGCAGAAAATATGAAGAATGGTGAAGTATGGATGTGTTATAGAGAGGGGATGAATTTCTGGCGTGAATGGTGAATGAATTGTGTATGAATGGGAATGAATGAATTGTGGCTGCAATGGATGCTTATTTATAGGTGAAAAGGAGGGAATATGACAGCTAGGAACTTGGTGGAAATCTGAAATGGTGATGGGAGATGCATGTGGCTGATTTATGCATGTGATTAAAGGGTAATGACAGCTAGGTTATGATGATGAATGCATGTGCAAAGTTGGATGAATGATTATGGGTGCATGTGGCTGATTTATGGTGCAATGATGAAAGGCAAAGTGCATGTGGCTGATTTGTGAAGGGAATGCATGTGGAATGAATGTGTGAATGATGGCAGATTGTGTATGTGAATGATTAGGGTGAATGTGCATGTGCTTTGACAGCTAGGTTGAATAAATTAAAGGGAGTGCATGTGGCTTGGCTGGAATGATTGGAATGCAATCTGAAATGGGATGTGTTGGTGTGAATTTCTGGTACAAAGGGCCTCCTTTGGTCTTCAATTTCGTCCATCTACTTGGCTTCAAGTATATCCAATCCATTTAACGCCCCAAACTACTCCAAAATGCACCATTTTGCATACTTTGCCCTTAGAACCTGAAAACACACAAAAGAAGCATAAAGGACTAAAATAACTAAAGAAACATAACGTAAATGCACGAGAACAAGCCATTTAAGTCGCATGAATATGCTCCTATCAATGAGCATGCAATCTCAACTAGGCTCATGGACGAGCATACACTCACGGTTGGGGCCACACTTCGATAATCAACACGAGCAGCCTTTCAAGCGAAGTGTTCATTCACGACTAAGCCCGCAAAGAACATCATCCATATCACATCGGAGTAGGCAGCATGACGAGCGGAGAGAAGCAGTCACTCAATCTGGCTCAAGTTCAACCAGTAGCCTGCGAAATCCCTTGCCTACTAGGAATCCACCACATACCTCGCTGCCGCGGTATAGACGAGCCGAGCACGTAGAACAGCAGCCTAGACCAGTAGGTCAAGACTAGGGCAGCTGAGAGCTCTGCCACTCCCAACAAAGGAAAATTCACGAAGAAGTATAAAGGCTATTGACCGAGCGAATGCATAATTTTCTGCGCAATGAAACTATTGACAAGCGCTCCGATAAGACATGAGCAGCATGAGCGAGTCAGTTTTCAATGAAAAGTTCGAGCAGACAGGACTACCCCATATAGATTGCTGGATATAAAGACTACTTCTGTTCCGACAAATGTAGCAGCTCAGCCTAATGGCATGCTGGGGGCAGACGAGTACTAGAAGGACACACCAGCCTAACTACCAAGAACTGGGGGCAGGCTAAGGATTATTTCGATTGTCCCAGTAATCCAGCTTTCTTCAATTGCACTCACGACAATGATTTCCATGCTCTCTAGCGCGAGAGGATAAACTAATTGCTCTCTAGTACGAGAAGGTAAACCAATTCCCCGACACCCATATGGGTCTGCTCTCTAGTGCAAGAGGATAAACTAATTGCTTTCTAGTGTGAGAGGGTAAACCAATTCCCCAACACCCAAAAGGGTCTGCTCTCTAGTACGAGAGGATAAACTAATTGCTTTCCAGTGCAAGAGGGTAAACCAATTCCCCGACACCCAAAAAGGTCTGCTTTCTAGTGCGAGAGGATAAACTAATTGCTCTCCAGTGCGAGAGGGTAAACTAATTCCCCAACACCTATATGGGTTTACTCTCCAGTGCATGAGGATAAACTAATTGCTCTCCAATGTGAGAGGGTAAACTAATTGCTCTCCAGCGCGAGAGGATAAACTAATTACTCTCTAGTGCGAGAGGGTAAACTAATTCCCTAACACCTATCTGGGTAAGCTCTTCAGTGCGAGAATGCCACATAGCTTAAAAGATCGAATGCTTGAAGATCAACTAGGCAGCAAATGGTTAAGGGGCAGCAGCTACTTTTGCACTTAACAGTTCACTCATCTGAAACTTCATCTTCAGCAGCTCCGATCTTGGCAGCTTTATCCTTGACTGCTCTATCTACGATAGTTGAGAAATCAAACTCAAGCAGTTTTCTCATTTTTGGCAAAGTAGCCCAAACCATTGCCCATACCATGCCACTTCCTCGGCCCATGCCGAGCCAATCCTTGGCTTCAATCAAGCCGAGCAGCACAAGTAATGGTCTCTGCCACACCACATCCTTAGCCCATGACAAGCCAACTCCTGGCCCCTGCTAGCCGACGTGCCGTACAACCCCGACGGCTGCCCCGTGGTAGCACCTCCCAAGAAGAAGATAAGGAGAATTAAGTTTTCCTTACATCGGTGCGGCACGAAGAAGACGAAGAAAGCAACAAAAGACGGTCCTTTGCACGGGCAAGATGTAGAAGATTGTTAGATGAAGGGGAACAAATATCCTCTAAGCTCTTTCTCTCTTGTAGGGTAGAATAAATCACTCTTCAAAGTTGATTTAATAACCCACTTAAGGTGGACTTAAATAGGCTTTCAGAGAAATTTATTTCCCTTTCCTAAAGGGATCTAATTTCATATTAAAGAGGAAATCTACATCAAAACAAGAAGCAATCCTAAGTTTCCTAGAGCAAGAAGATCTCTCCACCTGCTGCCCTTTCCTACGAGCAGCCCCGCAAGTGTGGGGGCATTTGAGTAGCCAAAAATAATCACAAGGCGACACGTAGATTTTTGGTGAAAAGGACAAAGTTACCCCTGAGACATATCGGTTGTCTTACACACGAGCAGTGGACAATCATTCTTTAATCAAGCCAAGAGTGTCCAAAATAGGTAACAAATTCCAAATTATCTCATTCATCCTCATCTTAGGTAATTACTTCATAACCTACAAATTATTCCATATGAATGGAGATTAATTGGATAATTAAGGGATTAATTCCTAATTAATCCATTAATCACCAATTAAATCACCCATTTTCACACAAAAAAACCTATAAGGGCCGGCCACCTGCATTCCCTATATATATGACCTTATTTTCTCTAAAAAGCTAAGTGCACACTCTTGTAAAACTCCAAAAACTCTCCAAACACTTTTTCTCTCTAAATTCTAACTTTGGCATCGGAAATTCTTCGGCCAAAGCCCCCCCCAATTCATCGAAAATTTGCATCCACAAAAGTGACTCCTAAAATGTTGAGTTCTCAAAAGACCTCATTCTAAAATTAAACTCCAAAACCCCAAGACAGCTTGAATATTGTCTCTAAAACCTCTCGAAAGCAACCTACACTATAGAAAGAAATTAAATAAATAAAAGGAAAAATATAAAATGTACACAAAAGATTAGAATACAACACAAAACAACCAAACCAGATAAGATTATTTAACTAAGGGTAATGCTAGGGAGACCAAATTTTTAAACCAAATTTGTTAAACTAAATGATGTGGTTTTTGATTGGATTACCACTTAAGTGTTGATTAATGTGCTTATTTTCTATTGGTGATACATCATTTGGTTTAAGAAATTTGGTCTCCCTAGCATTTGTTTTTTCCTTTTTTATTTTTTAAGTTTCTAAGTATACAAAAATAAAATATGTTTTTTCATTATTTAAAAGTTTTAATCCAAATGGTAGTATTTAATTATACTTGTGGGACTGAGTTATGTGTCATGAGCATATAACATAATTTTGGACAAAATTATAATGGAAGGACCACATTGATTAGGAACTACATTGATCGATCTTCAAATTCAGGGACCATCTTGATGACGTAGTCAATTTTAAGGATCATTTGTGATAAAACCCAAATTAAAACACTTGTCAAATAAAAGTCTCCCACAAACTCATCCTATATAGCTAAGAAAACACCTCATTGACACGCTTCTGTTTACTAGTATACAAATATGCATCTTCTCTCTCAAAGCCTTGGCAACTCTAACCCCTCCCTTTCTTCCCGAACCCATGACAACTCACATTCTTCTCCCTACTCCCCAAATCCATGACAGCCGCCACCTACTTATCACAAAGCCATTACAGGTAGACACATCCTGACCGGAGTTAAAGCATGTTGGCTGACACCCAAAGGTGACGTAGCCAAAAATGTAGGTGGCACTCTACAAGGTGGCATGACTCTGACATAAGAGACTAAAAATTATTATGGCTTATATCACATATGTAACTGATGTAGGATTGCCAAAACCTATGCTCTGATACCAAACTGACGTGCCCCGACCAGCGTCGAGGCATGTTGACCGACACCCGAAGGTGACGTAGCAAAAAATGTAGGTGGCACTATGGCTAAGAAATCTTTCACAAAGCGTCGATAATAGCCGGCAAGACCAAGAAAACTTGATTCAGTTAGGCCTGACAATTCCTGACACAACCCGATAACCCGACACGACACGACACGAAATTAACAGGTGTTCGGGTCGACACGATAATGAATCGGGTCGTTATCGGGTAACCCGATAAGCACCTGTTAAGATAACGGGTTGATTCGGGTATACACGTGGGTAATACGATACACAATAAGCAGAATATTATTTTTATAATTTTATAACCCTAAAAAAATACTGTAATAATTATATATATTAATTTAACAATTGTATACCCCTAAAAACTATAATAAATATATATATATATATATATATATTAAATTAACTATAATAATTATACCCCCAAAATATTAACTATCTATAATAATATTATATATATATATATATTAAATTTTGAATTAAATTTTATAAAAACTATAATAATTATTAATTAATATGCATCCATTGATTTGATTCCATAATTGATAATTCCATTCCATTCCCTGCAGTGCGGCCCTTTTTGAAGAAAGATGGAGGGAAAATGAAAATGATAAGAAAAGTTGAAAAGTAAACAAAAAAGAGAGGGAATTAGCGAAAGATGGGTAGGCACCATAGGTTGTCGGAGGGAAAAGTGAAAATTATAAGAAAAGTTGAAAATGAAACAAAAAAGAGAGGGAAAAATGAAAATTAATAAAAGTGGTGAGAATTTTTTTTTTTTTTTTTTTTTTTTTTAAGTTATTAACTTTTTATTACACATATAACATATCTCACTATTTTTATAATGACTCACGTGATGTACTACTCTGTGTACCAATCAATTATACGTACAAAATAAATAGATTTAAATCTACTTAATAAATATATATAGATATATACACACACCATTGAACTTGATGGGATACGAATTCTCCGAAACTAATTTCAACGATCCCAACCGTCAAACTTGTTTGTATATGCTTTGAGATCACATCAGCAAAAAATCACAAAAAACAAACGTTTAGAGATCAAGTAACGGGACAAAGCTTTTCGACGGTTATAAACGAAAAATCACGATTTAACGGTTATTTTAACTCCGATTTTGATGATTTTTTACAGCTACACTCCTTGACCCTATATGAATACAATGAATGAATTCGATCTTCAATTTAAAATATTTACACAAGTGAATACCACAAAATCTTATGTCATACTTAATGAAAGTATAAATAAACTCTAAGGGTTAGTCAATCTATCGTTTTGATGGGATACGAATTATCTGAAACTAATTTCAACGATCCCAACCATCAAACTTGTTTGTATATGCTTCGAGATCACATCAGCAAAAAATCGCAAAAAACAAACATTCAGAGATCAAGTAACGGGACAAAGCTTTTCGACGGTTA
The DNA here is from genome assembly GCF_019419815.1 of Pyrus x bretschneideri. Taxonomy (NCBI): domain Eukaryota; kingdom Viridiplantae; phylum Streptophyta; class Magnoliopsida; order Rosales; family Rosaceae; genus Pyrus; species Pyrus x bretschneideri. The sequence goes on from NW_025999479.1 coordinate 2,740,008, forward strand.
TAAATGAAAAATCACGATTTAACGGTTATTTTAACTCCGATTTTGATGATTTTTTACAAATACACTCCTTGACCCTATATGAATACAATGAATGAATTCGATCTTCAATTTAAAATATTTACACAAGTGGATACCACAAAATCTTATATTATACTTAATGAATATAAATAAACTCTAAGTGTTAGTCAATCTATCGTTTTGATGGGATACAAATTATCTAAAACTAATTTCAACGATCCCAACCGTCAAACTTGTTTGTATATGCTTCGAGATCACATCAGCAAAAAATCACAAAAAATAAGCATTCAGAGATCAAGTAACGGGACAAAGCTTTTCGACGGTTATAAATGAAAAATCACGATTTAATGGTTATTTTAACTCCAATTTTGATGATTTTTTACAACTACACTCATTGACCCTATATGAATACAATGAATGAATTCGATCTTCAATTTAAAATATTTACACAAGTGGATACCACAAAATCTTATATTATACTTAATGAAAGTATAAATAAACTCTAAGTGTTAGTCAATCTATCGTTTTGATGGGATACAAATTCTCCGAAACTAATTTCAACGATCCTAACCATTGACCTTGTTTGTATATGCCTCGAGATCACATCAGCAAAAAATCGCAAAAAACAAACATTAAGAGATCAAGTAACAGCACAAAACTTTTCGACGGTTATAAACGAAGAATCATGATTTAATGGTTATTTTAACTCCGATTTTGATGATTTTTTACAGCTACACTCCTTGACCATATATGAATATCATGAATGAACTCGATCTTCAATTTAAAATATTTACACTAGTGGATACCACAAAATCTTATGTTATACTTAATGAAAGTATAAATAAACTCTAAGTGTTAGTGAATCTATTGTTTTGATAGGATACGCATTCTATGAAACTAGTTTCAACGATCTAACCATCAAACATGTTTGTATATGCTTCGAGATCGCATACGTCAAAAATTTCAAAAAACAAACATCCAGAGATCAAGTAACGGGACAAAACTTTTCGACGGTTATCAACGAAAAATCACGATTTAACGGTTATTTTAACTTCGATTTTGATGATTTTTTACAACTACACTCCTTGACCCTATATGAATACAATAAATGAATTTGATCTTCAATTTAAAATATTTACACAAGTGGATACCACAAAATCTTATGTTATATTTAATGAAAGTATAAATAAACTCTAAGTGTTAGTGAATCTATTGTTTTGATAGGATACGCATTCTACGAAACTAGTTTCGACGATCCAACCATCAAACATGTTTGTATATACTTTGAGATCGCATACGCCAAAAATTTCAAAAAACAAACATTCAGAGATCAAGTAACGGGTCAAAAGTTTTCGACGGTTATCAACGAAAAATCACGATTTAATGGTTATTTTAACTCCAATTTTGATGATTTTTTACAGCTACACTCCTTGACCCTATATGAATATCATGAATGAACTCGATCTTCAATTTAAAATATTTACACTAGTGGATACCACAAAATCTTATGTTATACTTAATAAAAGTATGAATAAACTTTTAAGTGTTAGTGAATTTGTCATTTTGATGGGATACGCATTCTACGAAACTAATTTCAACGATCCAACCGTCAAACATGTTTGTATATACTTCGAGATCACATACACCAAAAATTGCAAAAAATAAACATTCAGAGATCAAGTAACGGGACAAAAGTTTTCGACGGTTATCATTGAAAAATCATGATTTAACGGTTATTTTAACTCTGATTTTGATGATTTTTTACATCCACACACCTTGACCCTATGTGAATACAATGAATGAACTCGATCTTCAATTTAAAATGTTTACACTAGTGGATACTACAAAATCTTATGTTATATTTAATGAAAGTATGAATAAACTCTTAAGTGTTAGTGAATCTATCATTTTGATGGGATACGCATTCTACGAAATTAATTTCAACGATCCAACCATCAAACTTGTTTGTATATGCTTCAAGATCGCATACGCCAAAAATTTCAAAAAACAAACATTCAGAGATCAAGTAATGGGACAAAACTTTTCGACGGTTATCAACGAAAAATCACGATTTAACTGTTATTTTAACTTTGATTTTGATGATTTTTTACAGCTACAGTCCTTGACCCTATATGAATACAATGAATGAATTCGATCTTCAATTTAAAATATTTACCCTAGTAGATACCACAAAATCTTATGTTATACTTAATAAAAGTATAAATAAACTCCAAATGTTAGTGAATCTATCGTTTTGATGGGATACGCATTCTATGAAAATAATTTCAATGATCCAACCGTCAAACTTGTTTGTATATGCTTTAAGATCGCATACGCCAAAAATCGCAAAAAACAAACATTCAGAGATGAATTTGATATTCAACTTAAAATATTTACACTAGTGGATACCACAAAATCTTATGTCATGATGATCGAAGAAAATTGAGGATTTTGTAAAATGAATAACATGCAAGCTTTGAGTTCCATTGGCAAGGTTTAAACTTTTGAGAAAGGCTTCACAACCTTTAAAACAAAAACTCTTTCATTTTGCATATCATTGCACATTTAATATTTTGTAATAGATTAGTAGTGTATGGATGTTTGTTTATTAGGCTTTTATTTTTAAGTGTAGATGTAGTACTTAAATGACAAATGTGTTTTAATGTTTTGAAGTAATATTTATGTGGCAATGTGTGGTATGTGCAAATTTAAGGAAAAAAAAACATTTTTCTTAACGGGTCATAGCAGGTCATAACGGGTCGGGCCTGTTAAGGACCCGTTAAGATAACGGGTGTGATACGACACGACCCGTTAAGATAACAGGTGTTACACGAAAACGATACGAACATGACAGACACGACCCGTTTGCCAGGCCTAGCTTCAGTGACAACCTACGGTTATTCCCAATTTTCCACTGTAGCAACTTTCTGGGGATCTATGATAAGACCTTGAGCTGATATTGAGGATGTCCCGTCCTTGTCAAGAATGAAGTAATGCTAGTTTTAATTGGATCAGGTGTCCTTCTTGGGACACGTGATATCAGTTCAAGGTATTCTCGTGGTTTAATTCTTTATTTATATATGGTGTTTTTTTTTTAAACCATTTTATAGTTTGTTTATTGCAAAGAGAGTCAAAAGCTATAGTCAAAGCATGCAATATTTTATAAATATAATGTATTCATACTCCTGAAAAGCCGGATGAGGATCTTCTTCGGATCCTCACATCTTATCCGTTCATCGTTTGATTCATGGCCGCATGATGTACGATGAACGGAAGGGATATGAGGATCTTCTCTGGATCCTCACATCTTATCCGTTCATTGTTTGATTCTTGACCGTACGATGTATGGTGAACAGAAGCGATATGAGGATCTAGATGGGATCCAAATCCTGAAAATCCACCACCACCATCTTCATAACTAAACGTATATGATTCTCAATCATTTTCCCATGGCTTATTCGTGTTGTGACAAAATAATGAGGTCGTTCAAATAGGTATGATTCATTTGTAACTTTTCTCCTAATAAAAAAACATTCCCACCTAGGCATGGGCACTTGGAACTAAAAATCGAAACTCGGGACCGAAGCATGGACCAAATTTAACCGCACTTAACGATTCAGTTTTTACGATATTGAAACGGTTTCGGTTTGAAACCAAATTGCAAGCTTAAAAAATGGTTTAGTTTTCAATTCTTAATATCTGGAACCGAACAGCATCACATAATATTAAAAAAAAAAAAACTTAATTTAATACTGAATTATGTGTCGTAATGAAATTGGTTATTTGGTTGAGCCCATACGTTTAGTATGGACTCAACGACATTGTAACATGTCCAGACCCAAATAGAGAATCAGAGATAGAAACCAAATCGAGTCTTCGAGACTTCGACTATCCGACTCTCGACAGTTGACATTTACACAGACACATCTCATCGCCCCAATCGTGACCAATCTTCGAACGAATCGCTCCTCGCCCTCAGCCTCATCCCCAGTTCGAAAATCCACCCATTTCCCATCCTCTCTGTCACTGCAAATCGCGACCAAAGTCGAGACTCCTCCACTTCTTTACAACTCGGACCTCCGACGTGCTAATATGTTAAGAATTCTGAACTTAGAACTTCTGTCAGTTAAGTTAGTTATATATTTGTGAACAATTGGTGGAGATTTGTCATTAATTTTAGGGTTCATTGAATCAAATGAACTAAAAGGGGATCTTTGTAATATTGATCTTAAACTCTGTTATACCGTGGGTAAGAGGTGGATGATGAATTGATGATCTTGATCTCAACCTCTATTATTCCAAGGGTGAGAGGTGGATGATGAATTGATGATCTTGATCTTAACCTCTGTTATTCCAAGGGTGAGAGGTGGAAGATGCATTGATGAACCGATTGCCATTAGCTCAAAATAAATGATGAATTTCCACAAACACATATTTAAGCTATTCATTGTGAATCTTGCATCGATTGCAAAAGGCTGCTCTTTGCAAAAGTTTCTATTGTTCTTCACTGGGTACTTTTGGATTGATGCTTAATGGTTTGAGTTTGTATCATTGTTATGTTCGTAACGTAGTAAACAATTAAACTTTGTAATTAATGAATCCCTATCATGAGAGTCTTGTATCAGATATAATTTAGTGACTTTATCTTTTCGTTAAGATTTGAAGAATCCAGAAAGCATAGTGGGGTTCCTGACTCTTCTACAGGTGATTCCCTTGGTGTTGTTCAGTTCGATTTCAAGCATCACCTCTCTTATTCCTAATCCACAATCACAACAAAAAGCTCCAAGGCAATCTCAAACTTCTAGTTCACAAGATTCAATGACTTCTCATCCATCGATTTCACTTTTACGAGGTCCAAGGTCTTCCTAAGTATCGCCTTCAAAAACTTGAATGCCTTCTGAAGCCCGTTCACCCTAAATCTTCGAAGAGTACGTGTTCCAAAAAAAAAGGAAAAGGGAAAGGGTTGAACGACTAAAGGTAGTGACTTGAAACACCACATTTATGTTGAATAGCATGAACAATTTATTTTTTTAGGTTGCACTAATGCCATAAGGTATTTTGACATAGAATTTTGTTTGAACTTTATTTTTAGTATTGTAAACTTAACTTTTTTCAATTGGGTTGTACTAATGCCATAAGGTATTTTGATGATGAACTTTGTGTCCTTTGGGTTGTATTAATGTCATAAAGCATGTAGTTTGCAAATTAGCAGGTTTTGAACTTTTTGAGTTTGTTTAAATGTTGAATACTTATTAGGCTCAAACTGAAATAAAAACCGTTTGAAACCGAACCGAGCCAAAACCAAATGATTTGGTTCCATTTTAGTTCACATTATAAGATTGAAATTTTAATTTTACGCCAAAACTGCATCAAACTAAACCATGTTCACACCCACCACACTATCTTCATATCTCCTTCAATATTCTATGATTCTATCTCCATTTTCTATTTTTTATTTTATTTTCCAATTTCCATCGCTTTGAAAATTACTAATATTTCCGATCTAGTACTTGATGCTTGCTGAAGCATCGAGTATTCTCCTTTTGACCTTTAAGCATGATCGTTCGTTCAAGTTTAGGTCATCAACAGAATAATGAGAATCTGGTTTTCTTGGCTGACCTATATTTTCAACGTGCTTGTTAAAGCATCGTCGTCATATCATGCATGATGCATCTTTTGAATTATATATCACTATAGTATCGATGCGGTTCCAGCATATTACACAAATTGCATTTGATCAAGAACTACATATCCCTTTGACTTAAAAAACAAAGAACTACAATATATCTCTACATATCAGAATAATTAAGCATATTTTATATATTTATTATATATGTATATATTCACTGAGAGGGGTCTTTCTAATTCCCATATTACACATTTTTCTTCTTTCACTAGAACAAAACAGTTCATCTAACACATCAATTCTATCACGGGCATATATAACTCATGGTAAAAACTATTCAATTACCACAATCAAGTTTAACTCGTGGTAGATAACATTAATCCACCACGGTCAAATTTTGACCTATTGTTAAAAGCGAATAATCTACAACGGAAATTTATATTCGTGATGGAATATCATAATTACCACCAGATATGCTCGTACGTAGTAGTTACTTCAAACTACCACATTGTCTTTTGTCAAAGGCCAGCTCAATTACTACGGCTGCAATAAGACTTTGTCCAAGATCCCTATTTCGATCCCATTTATTACGTTAGGAAATGAAGAACATTGACCCCTTTTACGCTCAAAATTAATCTGGCTCCTCAGATCTAGCATATCCTTTTTACCTTATGTCACTTGAACTTCGATATAAAATAAAATAAATCCAAATAGTACAATAGTAATGTTACATGCATGTGCACCATGCTCATGACATCTTTTGCACAGTAATATGAAGCAATATTGATAAGTAGTTCTCACGTTTTATGTGATAGATGTGATCGATAATGTGACAAGTTAATATTATAATATAGTACAAACTATGTTGAAAGGTGTTTCAAATCTCCCTTCTCTCTTTATAGAAATAAAAAAAATAAAAATTTATCGTTATTAAAAAGGACCTGCTATATCTTCTTCTTCTTTCCTTTATTTTTTTATTTTTTTTATTATTTATTATTTTTTTATTTTTCTCTGTTAATCAACCTCTTACGATCTATCTTACTATGACCATATATGATATGAATATTGATATATACCGAACTTTTTGCACGCGCGTAGTTCACAAAGCTAGCATTAGGGTTTCTCAACCACAAGTAAGCCCACGTGATCAATAAGTGTGCTTTCTTTTTCCAATCACTTCAGCATAAAAATACTCAATGAATATGTCTTTTAATTTATACATTGTTGACATCATGAGTTGGCAGCATTGGACTCAAGAACCATGCATGTGCAATATTAAGGATCTTCTTTCGGTTCTTGATAGTTGGTACTTGGTAGGGCATGTATGGCCAACTTGATTGAAAATTTAGTCGATCAAATTTGGAGCTTTGAAGGAGATTTGTCTAGGCTGACAAGAATATATTAAAAAAACCATATTTATTCTGAAGAACCGTAGACTTGTTTTGAAATATTTTGGTTGGTTGTGGATTCTCTCCTGCAGTTGTAGAATTATTCTGATATCCAAAAAACGTCATAAACCAAAACTAAAAAAGGAATTGATGCTACTACTTTGTAAGAGCTTGACGTTTCCATTCTTTTTTAATTGAATCCCTTTATTCCAACTTCAGTTCTGTTCTGTCCTTAACAATCAACCAGTTGGTGCTATTGTACTTAGACTACGTAATGCATGTCCAACTAACAATCTTGAAACTGTGGAAGTTGTAGAAGGCTAACCAGTTAATTGTGTAAAAATGTCTAATGGGTAAAATCATCGATTATGTTGGACAGTGTCTTGCTATCCTTTGTTGGCCCTTCATTGGACGTTATAACATGTCTCACTCAAATGCCGAACTTCAAAAGTGTGGCCTGTAGCATCTCTCCTCCATGTGGGAGGCTGCGCATGTCGAAACAATAACTAGGTGTATCATTTGTTGAATAATTTACATTGTTTGTTAAAGGCTTGGAACGTTTGTTAAAGGATTGGAACTGTTGTAGGCCTATTTGACTAAACTGTATAAAGGATAGAGAGGGAGAGGGGCCGGCAGCAACAGAGAGATATGTAATTCTGAGGTGTGTATTGTATCACCCCCTTATGCCTTTATTTATAGTATTAGGATAGGTAGAATCCTTACCCTAATAGGATTACATCTCTAATAAGAATTAAAGTACCCTCACGTATGTTCGTATTTCCACAGAATGTTCATCGTAACTCCGAATTCGATTCCGCTTGTCCATCATACCGTCGAGTGCTTCAAAAATACAATAAAACAATAACTCGTACATGTCACGAAATGACAGTCAATGAAAAGTCAGCAATCCCATCTCTAGGGACATTTTCATCAATTCACTCATTTAAAATTAATTAAATCATAAAATTAGGAATTGGTTGTCACAATACAATAAAAAATTGGTATCTAACTTGGACTTATACTAGAAAAGACTGTATAGAATACATACCAAAAAGAGTGTAGCAGGGTAAACATTATCACATAACCAGTCCCAATGACTCTTTGGTCTCCCACTCCATATCAGATCATTTAGAAGCTTAGCTCGTCCTCTCGCAGGTGTTCCACATGACAAGTGGTGCCGATGCAACCGGTGCCTAAATTGAGAGTACAACTTCGCCATTTTCTTTACACCATATTCAAGCATCTTTGGATGAGATAGGTCCACAACAAATAATACCTATTATCAACATAAATATATGCAAGTGAGTGCTTGAAACTACAATTACTAAATTGAATTAAATTAAAACTCACCCGCAACTTCTTCCACAATTCTTTCTTATATAAAGCTGGGACCTTCATCCATCTCTCATAGCACACTGGTGAATAAGTTCGAACAATATTCCCTCCCTCGGACGTGAAAAGACTTGATGCTACCGGATCACTTGGAACTTGATGTTGAAACCAAAGATGACTGGCATCTTCTGCCCGTTATTAGCCTTCAAAATATCTTGGATGCCTTTCCCACATGACTTTCCACATATCATCTTTTTTGCATTAAGGTCAAAATCTATCTCTAGAAAAATATATGTATCTCTAATTAATGTAATGAGTTGTTTAAAGCTACGTTAATAAGAAAAAAGTAAATAATTGTAACTAGCCTTTCTTACCTAGGTTAGTGTTTGCTAGGGGAGGTGAAGGTGGTGATGGAGGAGGTGGCGGCAGTCCAAGTGCATCATTTGGAGGAGGTAAGAGATCCCTCACCCGCTTCACCCTCTTTCCCCCCTATGTAGAAGTTGTCATCTAAATATGAAATAGAAAAGTAAATAACACAATCAAAATGTTAATATATACAAACTATTATAAGCATAATAACTATATGTAAAATTATAAGCAAATAGATTTACTATTATAGGATATGAAGAAGGTGGTGGCGGCGGCGGTGGTGGTGGAGGAGGTGGTGGTGGTACAAGTGCATCATTTGGAGGAGGAGGTAAGGGATCCCTCACCCGCTTCATCTTTTTTTCACGCTGTATAGAAGTTGCCATCTAAATATGAAATAGAAAAGTAAATGTCACAACCAAAATGTTAATATATACAAATCATTATAAGCATAACAACTATTTGTAAAACTATAAGCAAATAGATTTACCATTGTAGGATAGGAATATTAACTTATAATGCACAGATCTCACCATAGTCATTAATTATAATCATCATTAGTATCATACGTTGCAATATTCTCCTCCTCATCGTCCTCCTCATCATTATCCTCCTCCTCATCTTCCTCATATTTTCTTCCTTCTCTTTCTCGTCCATTTCTTCCTTCTCCTCCCCATCCCTTTGTAGCCCTAGCATTCTTTGAACCTCCTTGTCTTTAATATCAAAAGATTTTGGATCAACATCATCTCTACATAATGATATATCAACTTCATCGTCATTATGAACCAGTCTTATAGAACTTTCAGTTTCATCAACATACTGATCATCATCTTCGTCAGTGTCATTGTCATCTTTCTCATGAACATCCCAAATGTGTTTGTGTTGAATCCTTTACATGACTTTCATAGATGACCAAACTTTAACTCATCAATGTAAAATACTTGATGTGCTTGTTTAGCTAATACATACGGATCACCATCGTACCAACAATTATTTACATTCAATGATGTAAGATAATAATCCCGTATGACTTTTTTTACCTCTTGTATCTATATTGCACCAATGACATTTAAAAAGAATCACCTTGGAACCTCTAGTAAATTGTACTTTAATGATATTGACTAAGATGTCATAAAAGTTACATGTTTCACCATAGTGCGACCTTGATGTCATTACCCCATTGTTTTCTGTTGTACGGTTTTGATCAACATGTCTGACCAAATATCAAATGTCGTTCACAATACAACCTGTGTATTGGACAATACATTGATATGGATCTTGGACTAATGAAAAAGTCTCTTCACTAACCAGCCTAGGCTCTTGATAAAAAAATGACGTGACCCGTTGCCTAAACCATTCCGGAAACAACTGTCTATACCTCTTTTGTACACCAGCACGCCTATCTCTTTCCAAAATCTCGATATGCTCACTGCATAATAAATAAAATATAAGTGAAAGTTGTGGAATTATAAATATTTAAATAAATGTTCAACTATTACTGTCACATACATTATGAAGTCTTCTATTTTGTCACAATTGTCCAAGATATACCAATAAGCCACTTCTATATCTACCCTTGAAAGTTCAACCAATACATGAGCACTAAATGGACGTGCTTTTTGAGCTAACACTAAAAAAAGTGCATTAGGATCACTACCATCATCGTTTCTTTCTGATCGGGTGAATTCTGTCTCAATGTCATATAAATACATTGAGCAAAAAAGTTGAAGACTCATATGTCGTGTGTTTCCACAATAGAGCCTTCAAGACGAGCTCTGTTACGAACAAATTTTGTTGTATGAACCCAACAATCTAGATAAATGAACAATTGTTAGTACGTAGAAAGAAAAATTTATGCAACTAACGGAAACATCATGTAATTTACCTTTCTACATGATACATCCATCGATATCCAACTGGTCCTGTTAATTTTGCTTTGCATGGTAAGTGCACTGCTAAGTGAACCATGGGAACGAAGAACGCATGCGGGAAAATTTTATCTAGTTTGCACAATATGAGGACAATGTCTTCTTCCAACTTATCAAGATTAGTAACAGTCAGAGGCTTTGCATATATTTGTTGGAAGAAATTAGAAAATTCAACAATTGGACCATATATATGTTTTTTCTAATGTTTTTGAATTCCCACTGGAAGCACATGTTGCATCAACAGATGACAATAGTGGCTCTTCAAACCAAATATATTTCCTTCATCCACATTCACTTTGTGTGACATATTTGCCGCATAACCATCTAGAAATTTGAGTGATTTCAACCAATGTAAGAAATCTTTACACTCATGTATTGAGTCAAAGGCTTATCCAATATATTTCATGCATTTACTTTCAAATGCAAACTTTCCCTAATATTGATGTCTTGTAAATCCATTTGTGCCGTAAGGGTATCTTTCGACTTCCCCGAATTCAGCAATGTCTTTATCAAACAATCAAATATATTCTTCTCAATATGCATAATGTGTAGATTTTGCCTAATCTTCATTTGGACCAGTATTTCAACTCGAAAAAAATGTTATTCCTTGTCCAATTTAATTCTTCGGCATTCCACTTCCTCTTCTTATCTTTATTAGTAAGATGTTTACCAAGTGTACGAGGTACAAGGTAATCAAATTGATCAAGTATGTCATCACCTAAGAATTCTCTTGGACGATGTCTCATCTCTTAGCCCCATTAAAGAGTTGAGTAATTTTATGCCATGAGTGATTTATAGGTAAGTAGTAACAGTGCCCAATATAACAATACTTGTCTCTTAACTTGGTGTAAGATCCATCCTTATTGCACATTGGACATGCCAACTTACCATGAGTGCTCCGACCTGATAAATTTCCATAAGCAAGGAAGTCGTTAATGGTCCACATAACAGCTACACACAAATTAAATGTACTCCCATTCATCTTATGATGGGTTTGAACATCATTTTCCCACAATTCCTTAAGCTCATCAACCAATGGACGCAAATACACATAAATCTCATTTTTGGTCCAGGAATTAACAAGGTCAGAAAAGAAAAGGGTTTTTCCATGCATTTCCATGAGGGTAAATTATATGGAAATACAACAACTGGCCACATACTATACGGCTTATATTCGAAAAAGGAGTAAACCTGTCACTTACAAGGAACCGGACATTTCATGGGTCTCTAGCAAAATTAGGTTACATTTGGTCAAATTCTTTCTAAACACTCGAGTCTGCTGGATGCCTCATTGTGTTCCCATCATTTCAAGAGCTTAACTTCTCTCAACAAAGGTTTGTTCATTCATATGTCGTTTATGTCATTATTTCCAGTTCATTATGTCTGGTGGTTTTGTCTACTCAAAACTTCTTGTTGCTTTCACGCGAGCTGGGCACACACTTTAAGACAACACACATGGGTCATCAAACAGCTTTTTCTCGAAAATGGTTTTTCAACCTTAGATCTTTCCAGATTGATTTTGCACATGAGACGTGGCTTTTCTGGTCCCCTTTCTATTTGAACATTAAACCCTTTTTAGAAGCTAAATCTAGGATTCATTTATTTTTAGGGTTTGAAATTGGAAAAGTTTTTGAGAGCTTTATTTTCATCTCCATCTCAGATCTCCTAGGGAGCTTCAAGCAGATTTTATGGTTAAGGTTATTCACTAAATATTTCTAAACCTATCTTTGAAATTGCTTGCTTAAATTCATTTTATATGCTCATTTGTTTGGCTAGAAATTTTACGTTTTCAGGAAATAGTTGATTTTAGCTTTGAGCTACCTCATGTGTTCTTCATTGAAACCTTGGCCATAAAACCCTGTTCATGCATCAAACACCCAATCACTACATATTAGGGTAGCATTGTCTTCATGATTTTTTTTTTTTTTTTTTTGTTTTTTTTTTTGTAATTTGGTGGTCAAGCTTTTCAAGTTTCAAATCTTTAATCTGACCTATTTTTGGATTCGCATGAGTGTCATCTTTCGAGTGTTTGACTGGTAAAACTGACTAGACAATCGAATCTAGATTTGCATCATCTTCATCATAATATCATTTGCATAAGTTGATTGGATTTTGGTGCCACAAGGTGAAGAGCTCAAGAAAAGCTACGACTTCGTGAAGACTGAGAGAGTACATCTCGCGAAAGGTAAGGTTGCATAAAGGTACAAGCTGCTCCGTAGATAGGGATCTAGAAATTGAGCTTGTGTGGTTACTTTGTAAGAATCTTGATTTCACTAGTAGATTGGCCTCAGTGGAGAGTCCTTGGTTTTTTAACCTAGAGGTCGGTTTTTCCAGCCAAAAACTTCTTGCGTTCTTTGTTTCTCAAGCTTGTCCACATATCTTATTTACTTGCATATGTTTCATGCATCCTATGAATTGTTATTTGATATGTGTTAGATACGAAGTTTGAACTGTATTATTATGAGCAATGAACTGATTTGTTGTTAACTAAGATAACTCGTAGTGAACTAAGTTTGATTTGTAGATTTGCGTTTGATTTACTAACGAATCTGTACTTAGTTGACTGGTGACCTTGACTAGTCAATCCAGCATACTAAAATTCATAATAGCTTTGTTATTGCTGTTTGCATAATGAACTGATATGTAAATGTGTTCAAGCTTAGGAATTATTGTTGTGAAACTAATCTAAGCAGACTATGATTAGTTGAACGTATTGGTCAATTATGTTTTGTTCTTACAATTGGACTTTTATATCACTGACTAACTTGTAACTAGTTAACTAGTTTGACTAGTCTAACGTGCAAAGTTAATTTTTATTTGCAGGATATTCCGCCTAGTACCTACTTTCAATTGGTAGTAAAGCCTTGCTCTAGATATACATAGAGTGTTCTCTGGGAGTTACTGATATTTGGTGGAATCTAAAGGAATAGACTATGCTGCTTGGTGTGAAAAGTTTCAAATCTTTTTAAAGACGCAAGATTCAAATGCAATTGATTACCTCACCATTAAATGGAAGGCTCTCTCAAGTGAAGTCACATCGGCTATCACTAATAGGCGATCAAGAAATGTTCTTGTCACTGCCATCTCACTAACTCAATTTGGCTACATTGGATATTGTATGACGGCAAGGCATGCATGGGATAAACTTAGAATCATTCATGAAGGCTACAAGCAAAACTTGACATGGAAGAAGAAGACTCAAAAATGAGGAAGGATGTTGCCTTTCAAAGTGTCCAAGAAGCTATGGTCACCAAGGGATCATCTGATCAATCTTCTAAAGATAATCTAGCTTCATTTGTTAAACAATTCAGAAGAACAAAGAAATAGATGTCAAAAAGGCTGGAGAGTTCTCAAAAGATTTCATGTTTCAACCTCAAGGGAATTTCACTTTTGGTAGGAAGCAAGGCAGAATTATCAATTGTATGGACAAACCTTCTACTAGTGAACATGGATCTTGTTTCTCTTGAGGTGGTATTAGACATCAGGTTGCTAAATGTGCAAACAACAGGAAACCAAATCTAAAACGTGGCAAAGCAATGTTGGATACCTGATGTGAAAGTAAGAATGAAGAATCTGTTTGTTCTGACAGGTCATCAGATGATGAGGAGAAAGCCATTGCCTTTGTTACCTTAGTTGAAGAGGTGTCTCATAGTGATGATGAACTTGTGTAGAATGTTATTGAAGAAATATCGCATCGGATCTATCTGTCATGTGTGACTCTCTTTTTGATATGACTTTTGTTGTAAAATTGGACAATGCTGAGCTAACCAAGAAGGTTTTTGAGCTACAAAAAGAGGTTGAGTATCTCTTACTAGTCAGAACGGAACAAAGGGAGAAAGTTACTTTTCTTGATGCTTAGCTCCATGGATTGAACAAAAGGGCTCTTATCTTTGATGATGAAGAAGAAAGAAGTGATCTTACTAATTCTCTTAAAGCTCAAGTTCAGGAATTGATGATATCTCAACAAAAACTACTACAACAAGTTCATGTGTTGAGGGCCAACAATGAAATGTACCATGAAGTCAACTTGAAGCTATCGTTTGAATTGTTTGAGGCTATGTACAAAGTGGATTATTTGATTATTGGTGCTAAATGATCTGACAAAATGCTAAGTGTTGGAAGTCTATGTGGTGCCAAGAATAATCTTGGTTTTGTGAACAGTGGTTCATGTTTCATGGGCACAAGCACATAGATTATGGAGGAATATTTGCCTATGACTCCGATTGTTAGTACTTCTTCAAAGACAAGACCTATTCCCACATGTCATCATTGTGGTGAACTTGGTCATATTCGACCTAAGTGCTGAAAACGTTCCTCAGAAAGGAAGAATGACTTGAAGAATCAAGTTGATAGACTAACCATGAAAGTCAACAAAATGACTCAATTTGTTCATTCTTCTAGCTTTGGCAATATCAAGTCTCGTCCAAGTCATTTTTGAAGAGTTTCTAATAAATTTTTGGTCACTCAATGTGCTATTTACGTCCTAAAACCAAATGTTTGGTACCTTGATAGTGAGTGTTCCTGTCTTATGAATGGTGAAAAAGATGTCTTTCTATTTTTTACACTTGTTAATGGCGATGAGATTGAGTTTTGGTGAAGGTTACATGGCTCAGATTGCTAGAAATAGGGTAGTCAAGATTCCTCGTCTTCCTTTAGCTTGAAAATATCTATTATGTGGTTACTTTGACAACAAGCTTTCTTAGCATCGGCCAGCTTTGATATGATGTTACTGATAAAATGTGTTTCTCCAAGAAATGTTGCAACGTTATTGAAAAAGAAAATGGAATGAACTTGCTGGTTATTCCAAGATCAAAGGACAATTGTTACAGTCTTGTTTTTCCTAAAGTTAGTGAATGGTCAAATTGGAACAACGAACCTGATAATTTAATAGTCGTAAGGGGGCTGCCACATCTCTACTTCTCTAAATGTTATTTGTGAATCTTGCAACATAGGAATGCACTATATGATGTCTCAAATGGGAGTCTCCACTAAAAATTCCAATGCTCCTCATTTCATTGAAATGATCCTCAGTGCTGAAACGTTGATGATATTTCATGGTATGATGAAGACAATGTTGATTGCTGGATGCATTGAAAATCAAAGGTATGTTTCTCTTTCTTATATGAATGCAAATCTTGCTCTTGTCATGATTACTTGTGTCTTTTTGTTGTGGTTGTATTTGTTCAATAACCTTGGTGTAAATTAATTGGTCATTCATCTTCAATTTAACCATATGTGAGAAATTGACGTTTGGAAGAACCCTGTCCAACATTTAACAATCAATCATTTTGGAACACAATTTCACCTCATTAGAGGATCTATGGATTGTTCTAAGCTTAGTACCAATTGAAAGACAGCTAACTAACCATCTCACAAGTACTTTGGACAATCGAAGGCATAAAATTATGCAACAGTTTATTGGTCTCTATGCTATTAATTGAATTGGTTGAACAACTATGCTTCCACGTTGTTCTAGCATGTTTTTTCTCTATGATTGTGTCTGTCTTGTCTATCAACTCATCAAATAGCACTGTTTTGCTCTCTATATGCATTTCTTGATTATCATACATTGTTAGTAATTTGTGGATAAACCTTGTAGAAATTTTCACTATGATGTCAAAGGTTCTCCCTTGTTACTTCAAATAGCATTTGAAAAATCATTTTTCATGCCTGACAAAAGCTTGAGTTGATTTGAAGGTTAAGTTCACTTTGGTCTTGATTGAGTTGTAGTGACTTTGTTTACTCTATAATTTGGACCATGTGTCATTTCTCTTCTTCTTTTTGTCATTTCCCCAAATCAAAACAAAAATTCAAATCGGAAAGTGTTATATGAGAGGGTGTCTCCAAAAAGAAATCATATATCATCAAAAATAGGAAAATCCCATCAATTTGGCCTTCAATGCAATGTCATGAGGTTATGCTCCAAGATCCCCTCTACAGGTCATGAATTCAAATTTCTAAAAATTGAATGGTGTCTCATAAAAAATTCACCTTCGTTCAAATGACCTAGGCATATTCAAATTGATGCCTCACTCAAAGTTCCACATCAAAGTTCACTTCTCTTTCAAGGATTGTGTCTTGCTTTTTGCAAGTCTTGTCCTTTGTTCATATTATGTAGGAAGTGTTGTTTCTTAAGCTTAATTGATTATTAAAAGTTTGGTTAGCCTTTGATTAACCTTGGGCCTAGTGGCATGGAGCTATGATTTCAAGAAGGCTATCACAAGTCCCTCTTCCTATACATTGACACATCATTGTTGCATCATGAGCAAGTGTTAATCTTAGTATTATTGTCCATGAATGATCTTGAAGATTTTTCTTTTGAGAGTTGCATTCCATGTTTCTAATTCAAGTATCTTGTTTATTCTCTCTTGGAAACATAGATGTTGAAGCTAATTCTTCATTTATTCCCTTTGTGGTTTGTCTTTTTAGTTGTAGTTTATTGTTGCTAAGGTTATGACTGTCTTCTGTGATCTCTTTTGCTTATGTGTGGTGTCCTAATTGGTTGGATACTTTGACTTGAGCTCTTGCAGAAAAATGTTTTTAAATGTGCCTTTTAGATGTTTGATTTTTTGCTCCATACTTTCCAAAAAGGTCTCAAACTACTTTTCTTATTCCCTTCAGGGCTTGTGGTTTAGTTGTCATTTATTGGTGCAAAAATTACAACTGCTCTCTTGATCTCCATCTTTTCATGTGTTTGCACAAATGTGTTTGTGTACATTGTTTTATGCATTTGCACAAAACTAATTTTCATGGACATCTTCCTTTTCTGTTGAGTCACTATCCCTCATCAGGAAAGTGAGATCTTTTAAGAGTATCTCTGTTAGTGCATGTTTCAATCTATGGTCTTGATTTCTGGGGGAGTTTGTTTGTATGAAGAACATCATTTCTGGGGAACTTCATTTAAACCACATATGCATCATTTGTGGGAAGTTGGTTCACTTACCTATGCTTAATTTTTGCTACACTTTGCTTGGGCATACTCATATGATGTATTACTATTTGTTATCCATTGTGCTTTTGCTATCCATGCATTGTGTATTTGCTGCAAATTTGGATATTTCTAATCCGATTCTGTCACTTAGTCTGTAGACGTCTAGGTTTATGGGGGAGTTAGTGTCGAGGAGAGTAAAAATGATAGAGGAGTTCAAATTTTTATTCAGCAAACTTGACCTATTTTGGATGTGTTGTTTTTGAACCTTTTTTCTGATGTACCTTGGTTTAGATACCCCTAGTGTAATTCTTTGTTGTTGGTTGTTTTTTGAACAATTTCCTTGGACAACTTGCTTTGAATGTCTTGGCACCAAGAATGTACCTTTATGATTTGCGGTGATTATCTTGTTCTTGGATTGTTCTTACTATTACTGCAAATTCATTTATCGGTCTTTCTTGTGTTGACATGCCAAATTGTGATCCTTGTGCCTAATCTTGATTGTTCATTCTTATTGGCTTTTCGTTTATGGTTGGGCATTTCATTCATGAGCTTAATTGACATATCATTTATTTTGTTTAATTGAACTGGCATAACATTCATTTTAGATCCTTTGTCTTTTCCATGACAAAATAGGGGAGGGAAAATTGCTTTAACCATGATAACTTTTCACTTGTTCTTGTCAAGAGTACTTCTTTGTAGGATGCGTTCTTTGGGTTCTCTTGAGTGAAGTTGATTGAATTTAGTATAGGGTTTGGGTTATTTTGTCAAGGAAAGCCAAAGGGGGAGATTGTGAAGTTTAGTTTTATTGTTTGACTTCCCCTGTCAAAGGTTGTACATAGTACCACACATGCTCTATTTAGATTTAGGGTTTAAATGCTACTTTGGGATCATGCTACTAGAAATTTCATTTCAAGAGCTTAACTTCTCTCATCAAAGGTTTTTTCATTCATATGCATTTCATGTCATTATTTCCAATTCATTATGTCTAGTGGTTCTGTCTAATCAAAACTTCTCGCTGCTTTCACATGAGTTGAGCACACACTTTAAGACAACCCACATGGGCCATCTGATAGTTTTTTTCAAAAATGGTTTTTTAGCCTTAGTTCTTTCCAGATTGATTTTGCACATGGCACGTAGTTTTTTTGGTCCCCTTTCTACCTGAACATCAAACCCTTTTTAAAAGCTAAATCTAGGGTTCATTTATTTTTGGGGTTTGAGATTGGAAAATTTTTTGAGATCTCCTAAGAGCTTCAAGCAGATTTAATAGCTAATGTTCTTCATTGAATATTTATAAACCTATCTTAGAAATTACTAGCTTAAATTCGTTTTATATGCTCATTTGTTTTGGCTAGAAGTTTTACATTTTCAGGAAATAGTTGATTTTAGCTTTGAGCTACCTCTTGTGTTCTTCATTAAAACCCTAGCCACAAAACCATGTCCTTGCATCAAACACCCAATCACTGCATATTAGGGTAAGCATTGTCTTCATGGTTTTGTTTTAATTTGGTGGTCAAGTTTTTCAAGTTTCAAATCTCTAAACTGACCTATTTTTGGATTCGCGTCAATTTCATCTTTCAAGTGTTTGACTGGTGAAACTAACTAGACAATCAATCCAGATTTGGATCAAGTTTATCATAATATCATTTGCATGAGTTGATTGGATTTCGATGCCACAAGGTGAAGAGTTCAGGAGGAGCTGCCACTTCATGAAGACCGAAAGAATCCATCTCGCGAAGGGCAAAGTTACACAAAGGTACAAGTTGCTCCGTATATAAGAATCTAGGAATTGATCTTGTGTGGTTACTTTGTAAGAATCTTAATTTCACTAGTGGATTGGACTCAGTGGAGAGTCCCCGGCTTTTTAACCTAGAGGTGGGTTTTTCCAGCCAAAAACTTTTTGCGTCCTTTGTCTTTTAAGCTTGTCTGCATATCTTATTTACTTGCATATGCTTCATGCATTCTATGAATTGTTATTTGATATGTGTTAGAAAAAAGGTATTGACCAACATGTATACGAGTTTCATATGCTCTCATGAGACGCGTAAGGTGCCCAAACAACGAGATGTATACCAGTTTCGTTACTCTAACTTAATGTAACTTTGGAAGCAAAACTTGAGAGGAAGAAAATAAATAGACAGGAAGAGAATCTGAAAACTAAAAACAGAATTTGCCATTAAAAAAAAAACTGAAGTTACTCAAACTTAATGCAACTTTGTACACCAGATTAATAAGTTGCTGAAATATGTAAGGGTCACAAGCCTATGCAAGGTTTCTAGTCAGGAGCATATTAAAGGTTTGCTATTAATACGTAATGGACCACCGTACACAAACCTGGAATTAAGTTGACTTCAATAATTCTTCATCTCTATTGTAATAGTTAATAAGGTCATGTCGTTCAATTGTATACTAAAAACTGCAAAACAATACTAACCAAGAACTTAATATAATTCGAAGACTTAAAAGAAATGTTGCTCAAACACAGACCTAGCAACTTATTACACATTAAATGACTTCATAATTCTATTAACAATATATGTAATTAATGTATAATATTGTATTTGTCTAAACTAGGAAAGGCTATTCCATGTAATCTGGGTCACGGCTTTATAGGATTAGAATCAGGATTTATACTTTTCTATTTGAATATATATATGGACTACCTTAGCCTTTGTTCAATAAACTGAAAGTATTCAGCCATATTATTCCTCCATTATTCTTCCATGCATCAATCCCAGGAACTACCTAGCTCTTTCTTAATTATTTCACCAAAACAAATAGGGAATTACAAAGGCAGAGAAAAAGAAATGAGAAAAAAGAGTAGGAAAGAAAATTTCATTGTTTATAGCTTGCAAATTTTACATAGATATGGCAAAGAATGTTCGATCTTATTGGAAGTATAAGCCGTCCTATAAGCCGTCCTATAGCCGTCCTATAAGCCGTCCTATAAGCCGTCCTACCTACACACTTGGAAGTATAAGCCGTCCTATAAACCGTCCTACCTACACACTTGTATCCCTTAATTTAGGGTGATTGGACATAAGTCTTCCCTTTTTTCATGTATATATATCCTTGTAATCTTGTAGAGAAACATAATGAGAAAAAGCATTCTCTTCCATATTTTCCACATGGTATCAGAGCCGGAACCTTAACCGGCCTGACTCCATTGTTGTCCCTTCTCTTCTTCTGCACATTCGTTTCGATAATGGCAGAAGATAATCTTTTTGACTCAGAAGCTGAAAGCTTCACAGTTTTCCAGAAGCTGAAGTCAACCCAAACCAACGTTTGTGTTCTGTGTTGTTAAATGAGTTTAACTATCTTCCATGGTCCAGATCAATATCTCTTGCCCTTGGAGGAAGATCCAAACTTGGATTCGTCAATGGAAGTATTGAAGCACCTGACGTAGCATCGCCGGAGTATGAAGCATGGCTGTGCAAAGACCAGCTGGTCATGTCGTGGCTCCTTAACTCCATGGATCCTAAGCTGTCTGAAATTTTCAGTTTTTCAGAATCCTCTAGTGCTTTTTGGAAGGCAGTCAAGGACATGTATGGAAATCAAAACAATGCTGCTCGAGTGTTCCAGCTTAAGAGGAATCTCGCAAGTCTTCAACAAGGTGATAAATCCTTTGTTCATCATCTCGGTTGCATGAAAAACATGTGGAACAAACTAGATATGTATTGACCACACACTATCGATGATGCCGTACTGTTAAAAAGGTCCGAGGAAGACAAAATCTTTCATTTGCTTGCAAGTTTGGGTTCTGAATATGAAGATCTTAGAAGCCATATTCTAATGAATCCCGAACTTCCATCATTTGCAAGTGTTTGCACTACTATCCAGTGAGAAGAAGTACGCAGAAAAGTCATGAATGTTGACGTAAAACCTAGTGTGTCTGAGGCTAGAGCTTTTGTGACAAATCACAAGTCATTTGGAGATAAAGTATACAAGGGAAAAAGGCCAGATATGAAGTGTCTACATTGTAATAATGTTGGACATCTAATAGATCGATGCTGGATATTGCACCCTGAGTTGAAGCCAAGGTTTGAGAACAAGCCTTTAAGAGATCATAAGGGCTCACACGCTAGACCACATACAAACAAGTACCATGCTGCTGCTGCTACATCCATCGGTGGGTCGATGAACTTTTCAGCCAATCCGGCTGACTTGTTGAATGAGTTCTCAACCTACCTTTAAACCAAAAAAGGAAGCACAGGTGAAACGTCGACTGGGGAAAGTCAAACTGCTCTTCTTGGACAGTTTGCAGGGTTCTTAGCTGAATCTGGTCATGTACCTCAAGGAGACATTCCAGGTATCATGTGTGCTCTTTCAACTGCTCTAAATGTTAGTCACTCTCATGATTTTTGGATTATAGACTCAGGTGCCACATATCACATGACAAATCAATATTCAAAGCTATACGATTTTGAAAGCTACACTAAACCATCACTAGTTTCTGTAGCAAATGGTAGAGGTGTGCCAGTTCTAGGTAGAGGGAAAGTTAAACTGATCTCAGAAACTGTTGAGTCCACAGCGTTATATGTTCCATCTTTTCCTTTTCAATTATTGTCCGTAGGAAGGATTACAAACTCTCTAAACTGTCGTGCAATTTTTTCCCCCCACAATGTTGTTTTTCAGGATCTAGCCACCAAGAAGCTGATTGGTGAAGGTCACTACCTAAATGGGCTGTACTATTTTTCAGAGGACCTCAATGTTCCAAAGGGGTTCCAAGTCAGCTCAAACCTAGAACATCGGTTGTGGCATCAACGCCTAGCACATCCCTCAGAATCTGTGTTGTCTACATTGTTCCCTAGTTTATGCAAATCCTCCCTTGTATGTGAAATTTGTCATTTGTCAAAATCTACTAGACTCCCATTCAATTCTTCCATGTCTAGGACTAGCAAGTTTTTTGAGATGGTGCACTCCGATGTTTGGGGACCTGCACCTCTAGAGTCTTTTGATGGTTATAGGTACTACGTTATCTTTGTTGATGATTTCTCAAGAGCCACTTGGTTGTACCTCCTAAAATTCAAAAGTGAAGTTATGGATGCTTTCAAGGACTTTCATAATCTTGTCATGAACAATTTTTCGTCCCAAATCCACATACTAAGGTTTGATAATGGCACTGAATATACATCCAAAAATATGACTAACTATTTAAGCACCCATGGAATTATACATCAAACAAGTTGTGTAGGTACTCCTCAGCAAAATGGAATTGCCGAAAGGAAGAATAGGGACTTACTTGAAAAAACCAGGGCGCTAATGTTGCAAATGAATGTGCCTAAGAGGTTTTGGTCTCAAGGAGTTCTTGCAGCCACCTACCTTATCAACAGACTGCCTAGACGTGTTCTGGATACAAAATCACCATCTGAGGTTATGCAAAACAAAAAAAATAATCTTTCCCATCTGAGAATCTTTGGATGTACCTGTTATGTTCATATTCAATCTCATCACCGAGACAAGCTTGATCCCAAAGCTATCAAGTGTGTTTTCATGGGATATTCCTCCACCCAAAAAGGGTACAAATGCTACAATCCGTGCTCCAGGAAGATGTTTGTCTCAAGAGATGTACGGTTTGATGAAAACCAACCATATTTCAACAAATCATCAGATCAAAATCATCAGGGGGAGCACTTCCTAGATCTCTTCCCATTGCCAAATCCAGTCGAACCAAGTGACTATGTCCATTCACTACCTCACAACCGGGACTCTCATGCAACCCTTAATGACAACCTGCTTATTGGAGACGACACTAAAGCCTCAGAAGCACAAGCAGTCCCCCATGACCATAACACAACATCTATACAAGAGAGTGGAGCTGAACCTATTGTGATCCCAGCTCAACCCCGCAGGAATCCGACTCGAGATCGACATCCACCATCAAGGCTGCAAGACTATGAAATTACCATGCAAGGTACCCTATTCACAAGTTTGTAAATTACTCCAAAGTCTCTCATTCTCATGCAACCTTCCTCAGTAAACTGTCCTATGAAAGTGAACCAAGGAACTTTCAAGAAGCCAATCGTCAAGTTGTGTGGAGGCTAGCCATGGAAGAAGAACTCAAAGCCTTGAATGAAAATAAAACCTGGAGTGTAGTTCAACTTCCCAAAGGCAAGAAGGTGGTAGGCAGTCGGTGGGTCTATAAAATCAAGTTTAATTCTGATGGCTCAATTGAACGACACAAGGCAAGATTGGTGGCTCGCGGTTTTACTCAAACTTTTGGAGTGGACTATAAGGAGACATATGCTCCCGTGGCTAAGATGAGCACAATAAGGGTTTTGTTATCTGTTGCAGTGAACCATGAATGGCCATTGTACCAAATGGATGTAAAAAATGCTTTTTTACATGGAGACCTCGAAGAGGAAGTCTACATGCAACTACCCCCGGGTCATCCACAAGCACAGAATTCAGGTATGGCTTGCAAGCTTCATAAGTCAATCTATGGCTTGAAACAATCTCCTCGTGCCTGGTATGCCAAATTGAGCTCGGTACTTGAAAATTTTGGGTTCAAGAGAAGTCATGCTGATTCCTCCCTATTTGTTCGAATAGGATCAGTTGGCAAATTAGTTGTACTAATCTATGTTGATGATATCATCATCACAGGTGATAACATTGATGAGATTCACACTCTTAAACATTCTCTTCATCAACAATTTGCCATTAAAGACTTAGGAGTTTTAAAATACTTCCTTGGGATTGAACTGGCCACTTCCCCCAAGGGACTTTTTTTGAGTCAAAGGAAATATGTGATTGACTTACTTCAAGAAGTGAAGATGATGGATTGCAAACCAACTCGTACTCCTCTTGATAGTAAATTGAAGTTGGACTTGACAGGAGAACCTCTCAGTGATATCAGTTACTACCAACGATTGGTGGGTAAGCTTATATATCTCACCATCACCAGACCGGATATAACTTACGCCGTCAGTCTTGTAAGTCAATTCATGCATGCACCCACTGAAGCTCATTTAAATGTTGTTAAAAGAATTCTCAGATACCTCAAAGGTTCCATTGGTCGGGGAATCGTCATGAAAAACAATGGTCATACTTAAATCATTGCCTACACCGATGCTGACTGGGCAGGGAATGCTATTGATAGAAAATCCACTACTGGCTACTGCACGTTGGTTGGAGGAAACCTCGTGACATGGAAGAGCAAAAAACAAAATGTAATTGCTCGCCCAAGTGCCGAAGCTGAGTATAGAGCCATGGCTTCCACTGCATGTGAACTCATTTGGCTCAAGAGCCTTCTCTCGGACTTGGGGTTCTCAATCAACACACCTATGTCTCTTTTCTGTGACAATCAAGCAGCTATGCATATTGCCTCCAATCCGGTGTTCCATGAACGCACCAAACACATTGAAGTTGACTGTCACTACGTTCGGGAACAAGTTCAGTCCAAGGTAATTCAAACCACATTCACTCGAAGCCAAGATCAACTTGCTGATATTTTCACGAAGTCTCTTGCTTCTCCTCAGTTTCAAAGTCTGCTCTTCAAGCTTGGATCAATTAACCTCCTTGATCCAGCTTGAGGGGGAGTATTGGAAGTATAAGCCGTCCTATAAGCCGTCCTATAGCCGTCCTATAAGCCGTCCTATAAGCCGTCCTACCTACACACTTGGAAGTATAAGCCGTCCTATAAGCCGTCCTACCTACACACTTGTATCCCTTAATTTAGGGTGATTGGACATAAGTCTTCCCTTTTTTCATGTATATATATCCTTGTAATCTTGTAGAGAAACATAATGAGAAAAAGCATTCTCTTCCATATTTTCCACAGATCTTCACAAAAGGGGCAAATTCGTAGAATTTGTAGGGAATATAACATGTTGCAACTCATTAATTTTCAAAATATAAAGAAAATTGATAGTTGGGTGTCTAAGCTTGGCAACCAAAGAACTAATTAGAGAACAGAATCCAAGAACAATTAAGGAAATTTAGAGAAACATTGTACCTTGTTGTCAATTGGAAGAGCTCTGATCAAAATCGAACTTCTCTTTCCCCAATTTGGTCTTGTTATGTCAGAAAGATGTGAGAGTTAAAGAATAAATCAAAGGGTGGGAAAGTGGCCGAGGGAGGAAGATGACGGAGAGGTGGTGGTCGCCGCCGTTGACAACCGCCAGGTAGCTGGTCGTCGAGAGTCGAGGTGGGTGGTCGTCGTGAGTTGGGTGAGGGAGTAGATGAAGGGATGGTTACGGGGATGGGTGCACAAAATGAGAAGTCTTATTAATTTGGGTTTTTTTTAAAAAAAAAAATTAATATTATAAGTAATGAATGACTAGGTGGCATTCTCCCTTCTTATGTGATGAATGTTAAATTTCGTCACATATTACATTTCACTTGGCGATAAATTTTCTTGCCCACTTATTTGTCGCAAAACTAAAAGTGACAAAATATTTTGGGATTCCACCAAAATCGTAATGTGATGATTTTTAAAAATGCATCACTTATTTTACTTGAATGTGATGAATTTTTACGCACCACAAAAAATTCCGTCACCTAATCCATGTTTTCTTGTAGTGAGCAAATAAGGACGCCATGTATATTAGCCTCGATCCTGATAAGCCGACATGCAAAGTTAGGATCAGTTCCAAACTCACAGATCGAGATAAGGAATTGTTTATCGACTTCCTACGGGCCAACAAAGACGTGTTTACTGGTCCACATAGGACATGCCTAGAATTGACCCTCTCATGATCTTCCATCGCTTTTACCTGGAGCCAACTGGCAAACCAGTAATCTAACGTAAACAAAATCATGGAACCAAACGAAGCAAAATCATAGAAGCTAAGATTGACAAGCTCAAATACACCAACTTCATCGTCGAAGTACATCAACTTGACTGGGCTAGCCAATATTGTGCTAGTAAGAAAAACGGAAAATAGAAAGTGTGTGTGGACTTCACAGATTTGAACAAGGCCTACCTGAAGAATTCGTATCTTCTCCTATAAATTGACTTGCTGGTACATTTGATTGCATGGCAAGAGCTACTAAGCTTCATGGACGCTTACTCTGGATACAATCAGATAAAGATGTACGAGCTTGACATGGAGGCAACCTCCTTTACTATCAACCAAGGTACGTACTATTACAAAGTTATGCCCCTTCGTCTTAAAAATGCAAGGGCAACCTATCAGAGGCTTGTAAACTGAATCTTCAAGAGAGGATTGGAAAGAGGTTGAAAGTCTACATGGATGACATAATCGTCAGAAGTAAAGAAAAGAAGGACCAGTTGACCCACATCCAGAAGATGTTTGGTCTACTCCGAAAATACAACATGAAGTTAAACCCAAAAAAATGCACCTCTGCTGTAGCAACAAGTGAGTTCTTAGGTTACCTGGTCAACAAACGCAGGATCAAAGATAATACCATATCAAATTAGAGGGATTATAGAGATGAAGTCACCAAAACCATGAAGGAGATACAGAGCATGGCAGAAAGAGTGGCCACCCTCAGCCGATTCTTCTTAAGATCTACAGATAAATGCAAACACTTCCTTTTTGCAATAAAGAAAAGTAACGCCCTATTCTGGATGGACGAGTACGAAGAGGCTTTTAAAAAGTCAAAAGAGTACTTGTCTAACTCTCTACTATTGTTCAAGCCGGTAGATAGAAGAATTGTACTTTTATATGGTAGTATTAGATTGTGCAGTCAGTACAATTTTGATTTGAGAAGACTCGGGGGAGCAGAAACCGATGTACTATGTATCAAACGCTCTTCTCAAACCAGAAACCAAATACCAGAAAATGGAAAAAAATCATCCTCGCATTGGTGTCTCCAGCCAAAAAACTTTGACCATTCTTCCAATCTTTCAGGAATGTTTACATAACAGAGTACCCATTTCGATCCATTTTGTACAACCCTGACGTATTGTCCAGAGTTACCAATGGGCCATTGAAATCATCTACTGGCCTAGAACTTCGATCATAGCCCAGGCATTGGTATATATCATAGCAGAGTTCACTTCGGCAGCACAAGATACCTCGAGCACCACATGTTCCCAAAAAGTGCTTGAGAACCCTCGCCTTTAGACTCTATGTGGATGGATCGCCGAATCTGAACGGGGCAGCGGCAGGAATGGTTTTGATGACACAAGACGGCTCTATACTCAAATAATCTTTAAAGCTTGGGTTCATGACAGGTAAAAACGAAGTAGAATATGAGGCACTTCTAGCCAAACTTAAGTTGGCAACGGAAATCCAAGTTAAAGATTGTTGATCCATTGCGACTTATTGCTCATAGTTCACTAAGTCATAGATGATTACGAGGAGCCAAGCCATGCCGACACACTTGCAAACATAGCCTCAACCATTGACTACTCCATTTGGCGAACTATCCCCTTCGAATACCTTACCAATACGAACATCCATGAGTTGAAGCTAGAAATGGCTGTAATTACTGATGCCTAAGAAAACTGGATGAACAAGATTATCGACTACAACTAAGACGAAAAGCTACCTGAAGACCGCCACTTGGCCAAAGTATTGGTCCAAATACCTTAAGATATACAGTTTGATTCTAGACCTTAAGTTCTATGCGTTACTCTAGAGACAGGCCTACAAATCTTGAGTGATATCCAATTCGGAGTATGCGGCAATCATACCAGAGGAAGATCACTAGCACAAAAAGCATTAATGGCTGGATACTATTGGCCCACCATGAGACAAGATGCTATAATTTGTGCACAAACTTCCGACAAATGCTAAAGTACGCTTCACTGAACCATAAACATGCAGAAAAACTTAATAGTTTAATGGGGGCATAATCTTTCATACAATGCAGCATCGATCTTGGTGGACCTCTTAAAAAGGCCTAGGGAAACAAGGAATATTTGACACGTACAACAGACTACTTTCCAAAGTGGATAGAAGTAGAGACTTTGTCAAGGATCAGATGCAGTCGTCAAGTCTTTTGTTTGGAAGAACATCATTTGCCGATTAGGAGTTCCATATACCACACTCATAGGTAATGGGTTGCAATTTACTAGCTTTGAAGTCACCAATTGGTATAAAGAGCTTGAGATTTGTCATCTCACTTTCACTCTAAGATACCCTTAAGGGAACAGGCAAGTAGAAGGTTCAAATAAGCCCATTCTATCATGTTTGAAGAAAAGACTTGAGAAGAAAAGAAACTGGCTAGAAGAGCTGTTCAGAGTCCTATGGCATATCGTAGAATGGTCTGAAAAGCCACAGGACAAACATCATTCTCCATGGCCTACGGAACGAAAGCTGTTATTCCATTCCAAGTTACTACAATTCCAAATTTGCATATTAAGGAGCGAACTGCTTTAGAAAATGCAAGAATCCTCAAGTCTGACCTCAACTTTGCCAAGGAATACTAAGAACGCACTCAAACCCAACTTGCCACCTAGGAGCAGCATATTGCACTCAAACCCAACTTGCCACCTACGAGCAGCAGATCCACTCGTATTACCCCAAAGGCGTTAAACCTCGAAGCCTACAAGTTGGAGATATGATTGATGAACTAACTAACTCTTGTCTCCCAATTTAAGCTTTATCGTTGATTCTGAGTGATAAGTCGAAAAAATAGGTAAGGAAAAATCCAGTGATGAGTCCAGAAAAGAATATCCTTACTATTACCACATTCCGCCTCATCCCCTTGCAAATAACATCCCTATTATTTAAAATTCCTTTTCAGAATGATTTTGTTTAACTTTACAACTCAAGAAATCATCTTCCTTTAAGTCTTCTAACAATCTGCACTACAAATTATTCTAGTTCTTCAAAACTTTCCACCCTAGCTTGGTCAGAAAAGCATTATTAAAATGATTAACTCACCTGATACCAAGCCCACCTTGGTCCTTAGAAGTACACACCTTTTTCGAGGTAATAGGCTTTAATTTCTTATCCCTCCCCCAGAAAAAGTCATGTACTCTTTATTTAGTTTCTCAGTTATTCGAACAGGGCACTTAAAACATGATATAATATGATAATATGATTAGCATACTAGTCAAGTTCAACTTAATAAAGTTTAATCTTCTAACCTTAGAAATTGTATTAGCCTTACAACAAACAAACTTTTGGTTGACTAGTTTAATTAATTCACATCGTTCACCGGATCTTTCCAGAACACAATATTATGTCTACCAAATATTTACTAATGGTCGTTTATGTTGAATATGCAAAATATCCACACTGGCATTCTTGGTATGCAAAATTGGTAATATTTGAAAAATAAAGAGAAAACTTATGAAAGTTTATCTATTGTCCAAAGGCCTTAGTAAACATATTTAAAATGTCCAGGACATGCCTTGCTCTTTTTGTGGTTGCCCTAGCAAACAATAAACAATTATCTGCAAATACTAGGTTGACATTCTAAACCTACCAGAAGAAGACAAAATTCCAATATGTGATTTAGGATTACTAGAGACAAAATTCCAATAGGTCGATGATACGAACCAAATATTGGGTAACTATGAAGGTTGTAATCAAGGTACACATTTAGCCAGTACGAATTAGCAATGCCACGATTAAGCCTCTCATAAATTCTACTATTATCAGAGTGATCATTGCACCAAGTAAATGGCACCCCCGAAGCATTCAGAGATAAGAGGTTTCCTTTATTTAAGAAGTTGAAAAAATTGTTCATACAAGTCGTATTTTGACAGCCTCCTCTCTTATCTGACATATCCACAATACTATTGAAATCACCCATTAAGCACCACAGCTAAATCAGTTCGATTAAGTTTAAGGACATCTTCCCACAAAGCCAATTGTAAATGTTTTTTTGGAAAAGCATACACAGACGTAATAAACCGATCTCGATCATTACAAAAAATTCCTTGAGACCTTATCCACATCCATTTTAGTTTCAAATATACAAAAAAGGTCCAGTTTAATACCACTACATAAAAGATTAAAATTACTTGTAAAATCAAGCCTCTCTAGACCTCTGCAGTTCCACGTCATGCATTTCATTAATCTATTTCTTCAAGAAGACTCTTGTAGCTCGATCCTGCTTCTACAATCTCCTCAGACTATTTTCCTTAGACTTACAATTGGCCTAGGAGGAGACATCGCAGCTTCCGCTGTAATAATGGATGCCACAGCATCCCTCACAGCCGTACTACTCTCCCCCACAGCCCTACTTCCTTCCTGAATCACTAAATCCTGCACATCAAACATGTACATATCAACAAACATATTCAGGTAATCCAAATTCCAGCATACATAATTTTCAAACCAGTAAATAAATAAAGCAATCTTAGCAAAATCCATCCACAAGTGTTATTTATAAGACGTTTACCTAGTAATATGAGCAACTACCAAGATTATCATACCTATAAATGTAAAAACAAAAAAGACAATTTAAGTTTTGATCATACCAGTAACTACTACAACCAATACTTACCTCATGCGTTCGGTCAACACCCTTCTCAGTCATTCTTTAGTCTTGCACCAAATTAGTCTCGCAACCCACTTTTGTTAGCAATCTTACTAGTATCTCTAAGGATCTGTTTGGGTAGATATTTAATATTGGGCTTAGTGAGGATGAAGGCCCAAGAACACAAAAAGCAAAGAGAGGTTTTAGCTCAAGCAAATCGACATCCCAAGAAAAATTAAAAACCATTTTTGCAAGGAATAGGCAACAAGCCTATGTGAGAAGTGATGGGCGATAGAGGGTAGCTCACCTCCAGTAAAAAGAACTTTTCAAGGGCAGGGATAAGAAAATAATTGGTAACTCACTATACTTCAAGGGCTATCAACAAAAGGCAGAGCTTGGACAGTCGGGCTAGAAGGTCTATAAAAGCAGCAAGGGACACCAGAGATAAGGACACTCAACCAATCAATCAAAAGATAATCCACTTTGCTCTCAGACAGGCCAGAAACCAGAAAGCTTTAGTTTGTCGAGACTCTGTCCTTTCAGTCCTAGATTCACTATAGAAAAGCCATCTTTTGTCAAGATTTAGAAGCTCTACTACTTTTTCCAATATTGTAATACGAATCCCTTTTAGTAAACCTGTTTTTACCTTTCATTCTCTCAAGATTGCAATCAGT
Organism: Pyrus x bretschneideri; assembly: GCF_019419815.1. Taxonomy (NCBI): domain Eukaryota; kingdom Viridiplantae; phylum Streptophyta; class Magnoliopsida; order Rosales; family Rosaceae; genus Pyrus; species Pyrus x bretschneideri. Next base: position 2,771,612 of record NW_025999479.1, read on the forward strand.
GTAAAACACAAAGAGAAGTGGCCGCAAGAAGTTGAACCTTGCTCGGCAAGGTTATAATCTTACCCGAGTCTCTTTTGTTTGTGCTTACATAGAGTAGATATGTTGTTTAAATGCATTTTCCATTGTGTTTCAAACCATTTTCAACCACCTTTAGTTCAAAGTTGTGATTAATTTGGCTAAACTAATTAACCTTGCTTCTTCAGTGTTAACTATAATTAAAGAGATGGTTGGAAGGACCCTGAACTCTCTTTATCTGGACATATAATATCATGAGTAAAAGTCCTTTTTTACAAGGCAAGAAAAAGAATGTTACACAGACTTAACCCATCTGTAACAATCCAGTAAGATCAAGAAGAATAAGTAACTTGTGGCGTAAGTAATTAACCCAACTCATAACTAAAAAACAATATGTTATACAAAGATAACATTGGCATGCTTAGATCCATGTTAGTTTTGATTGTGAACCTCAAGGCCTAATAAAGGCCCCACAAAGGCACCATTCAAACTAACTACAAACACCAAGCAACAAACCTTGCCTGACAGGCAATAACCTAGGGGAGTTGTGCGAGGGACAGATCCAACCCGGACATAGTTTTGGCACCCCCAGTGGGACCCCTTTGTTATATTATATGGCAAGGTGAAAGAAGGATTAAATGTTCAACAGAAGCAATTATGACAGATCACCCAAAGGACTTTCCTTCACTATGCGGCCCAGCAATCCTAGAGAGCCCAACCTCTTCTGAGAAGTTGGGTGGAAAAGTTACTAATGAAGATTTGCAAGCCACCATGGTGCAAGTACTAAAAAGTATGGAGAAAATCTCTTTGGAGACCAGAAGAGAAGTTAGCAGACTGTGTTCCTTAACAGAGACGATATAAAGAAGGTTGGAGTTAAAGTACTCCACATCAAAGGATGGCTATACCAGGGAAAGAATCATGGAAACAAGCTTAGAAAAGGAACCAATAATTCCTTTGTTCCCCTTACTTGAGGAAAAGAAGGACAAAGGGAAAAATGAAGGAAAAAGCTGAAACTAGTCGACGAGAAGAAGAAATGTTTCAAGAAGGAGGCTTGCTCGATCCTCTACTACCACTTCCAAATATTAGGAGGTAGGTCGGGCATGAATGAATGAAGATTAGTGCGTCTAACTCAAGGGGAGAAGCAAGCAGAAATGGCTTATCCACAGCTGGGTGCAAGCTTTTTCCTTATGGGGTCACCACTATTGGTTAATAAGGGAGAAGAATAAGCTAGGTGTAGACAACCAAATCCACAAAGGGAAGCTTATTCAGGCATTGATCATAGCCCGAAGTGGGGGACTTTTTATCACCCACACAATAATATGGCTAACCAACAGCTCAGAAATGAGTTGGCAGAATTAAAAAAAGGATGGTGGTACATAATGCTCAACCGTAAGTCCGTCCGATGTTTAGGATAACATACTAGAAGCCTTATCCGGAGTACATTGACGAGCGGAATCCTTTCCTTCTCAATTTCAAGATGCCCGCATTCGCAACTTTCAGTGGAAAAGACTACAATATGTCTTCCAGAGATCACATCTTTAAGTTTTCAAATCACTACGTGGCGTTCGAGGACAACTCTAACTATAAACTGAGACTGTTTGGAAACTCATAGTAGGCTTAGCTTCCCAGTGGTACTCTTTGTTACCCCCTAATTTTACTGCCAACTAAGGGCAAATAAAAATGGCCTTTCATGAGCATTTTTATAAGGTAGAACCTGAAATGACCATTAATGATATGGTGGAAGTAATGCAATATAAACATGAGTCTATAGAGGATTTTATGATGAGGTTCAGGAAGACCAGGATGAGATGCCAGTTCCCAATCAACCATGTTCAACTCATAGCCATTACCCAGAAGGCTCTGAGATTATCCCTGAGGAAGAAGTTCTATGATGTTTTAATGAACTTCAGGAGCAGGTGATTACGGCCACTAAGTATGAGAAACTATTAGCAGAATAATAGAAAGTGAAGTATACATCTAAAGTACCCTCTTTTTATAAAACCAAAGCGCCAATACATCAATTGGAGTTTGAAGGCTTAGAGGCAGGGGATAATGATAACAACCTGGGATAAGGGATAAAGTTGTGTGCTGCAGAGATGACTACTCATTTCAAACCTTTGATGGCAAAGAGATTGGTTTAACCCATCAAAGACTAGAAGTTCATGATGAATGATGGAGGTTTTGTACCTATGAAGCCTCTAAAATATCAGTTATATTCCTTTGAATGAACCAAGGCCGCAAACATCTATGAGGAACTGGTGAGAGCTCGAGTAATTTTGCCTAATAGCACCAAGAACATGCTTAAACCTGAAGAACTTAGAGGGAAAAAGTATTGCAAGCTCCACCATACATTCAACCACTTCATTGCCAATTGTGTGTAATTCAGAGATTGGATCCAAGACCTTATATTCAAAGGGAAATTGTTACTGGAGAAACCTCAAACCAACATGATGGTTGACACAGATCCATTCCCAGAAGCCCCAATCAACATGATAAATCTTAATTGGGTTGAAAGAGGAAAAATAAAAGTTACCTCGGATGAAAGAAGAGAAAGAAGGCAAGTAGGCAATCCAGCATAAGGTGTTAGGAGGTTGCCCGATAGGCCTTAAGTAGTTGTGGTCAAATGAGTGGTTTTGTGTAGTAAATGTCAGTATGAGTGTGAGCCTGAGGTACCAGCATCAGATGTCATCATTGGCCGAGAGTTGGTCAGAATGAGACAGATAGAGGAACAGGATGCCCACATGAGTGTTCTTCGGGCTACTGAGACAAACAAGAAGACCACTAAGAATGTGTTCTAGAGATTGGGATGAGATTCAGTGCCTAAGGATTTGTCTGAAGTGTTTAGAAATTTTGAAGCTTCTGAAGAAGTGGAAGATAAGGAGGCGAGGTCACCACGCTGGGTAGATGTTAATGCTCCCCAAACAACCAACTATAGTAGCATGAGACAAGGAAGACTTGAAAGAATCATAAGCCCAATGCCACCAGTAACAAAGGGGAATTCAACCCGATTGGGCCGAAAGTGGTATATAATGGGTAAGGATACCGATCAGAAAAATGGGGGCATCCATGAGAAGAAGGGTTTAAAGGCAACACAAAGCTTATATGAACTTACTAAAAATGCATGTTGTTTCAGAAGCTTCTGAAAATGTGAAGTTCGAGAAGTTTACCCAAGGGGAGAAAGACGACTTAGTTGGAGAAGTAAGAAAGAAGTAGAGAGGGCTAACAACAAAGCTAAAGGCGTAGGGGATCATATTCCTCAAAACCCTCATCTAGGAGAGTATAGAATATTACGAAGATCCCAAGAAAGCATGGTGATGGTACCTACACCAGACTGGAATCCATAACCTATTTGTTTTGGAACCATTTATCCTGAAAGAGGGATGCCTCCACTACCACAAAAGGATATTCCTTTTGGGACTCTAAGGCGTCTGTGGGATTTTAACGACATAGAGAGGAGAAAGTCCTCGAGTTGATGTTAACCAAAGATGCTTAAGCATGGGTGGATCAGTTTATGTGCTAGATTGGAGACAAGAAGGAAAGAACACCTAGACCTAGGAACTTTCATATGAACATGACCTATGTATTGTTAGCCATGTTCTGTGCAGAAACAAATCAACCAGCAGTAATGGAGGATGGTTATGTGGCACAAGAGCCAATGGCGACACTTGTAAACATTGAATAAGTTAGTAAGGAGGAGTCAAGCTTGGTAGACTTGCCCAATGCCATGCAAGAACAGCCCGACAGGGTTTATTCTGACAAGATGGTGTTCAAGAAGCCAACTCTAGCCTTAACAAACTATCTAAAGCCCATATATGTGATAGCTTATCTGGAAGGAGTTCTCTTCAAAAAAGTGTTAACAGATGGGGAGCAGTGGTTAATGTGCTACCATTTAAACAAATCAAAAGACTTTGTAGAGGTGAAGAAGACCTTATACCTACTGATCTCGCAGTGTCCAGCTTTTCTAAAGCCATCACCAAAACACATGGGATACTGCTTTTAGAAGTAGACTTGGGATCTAAGAAGATTATGTTGCCATTCTTTGTAGTGGACAGTAGCTCTACTTATGGGGCGTTGCTAGGAAGGGATTGGATCCACCAAAGTTTGTCTATGTCATCTACCTGGCACAAATATGTTGTTGTCTATCATGAGACCACCACTGAGGAACAAGGATTTTAGAAGATAGTGGAGGCCGAGTCATGGCCATTTCTCCCCATAACTAATGTTGCTGAAGCCAATTTCTACAACCCCATTGTTGGGATCCTACAATGTCTAAGGGCGGATCATAACGGCCATCCTACCAAGGTGACAACCCAGAAGCTCCTAGAACAAGGGTTGTTTTGCAAGAGGTGTACAAACCTGTAAAGCAAACGCCATAGAAGATGTCAAAAGACATAGAAGAAAAGGTTAAAGAGGAAATTACAGAAGCTGCTTGGGAAGATTAACTTTTTAAAGAGATTCATTGCTATCTTGTAGGCAAAATCCAACCTTTAACTCATTTGTTAAGATTGAAGAACCAAGACAAATTTGAGTGGGGCCTTCAACAGCAAGAAGCCTTTGACAAAGTAAAGACTTGTTTAGCCTTTACACCAGTGCTCATGCCCCTCTCCCTAAAGGGGGAAGACTTTAAACCTCTACATCTCAACATCCGATGAGTCAATGGGGAGTTTATTAGCTCAGAATAATGAAGGAGGAAATGAGTAAGCAATATACTACCTTAGTAAAATCCTCACTAAGGTAGAAACAAGATATACCTCAATTGAGAAGTTATGTTTAGCCTTGTACTTCACTGCCCGCAAATTAAGGCACTACATGTTGCCTTGCCATTTCCATATAATTGCCAAAACTGATATGATCAAGTATATGTTAGCCAAGCTAATGCTGACTGGAAGAATTGGGAAATAGATCCTAGCACTATCAGAGTTTACTTTTCAATATTTACCTCAGATGGCAGTAAAGGGATAAGCAATTGCAGACTTCCTAGCTCAACACTAAGAATCCAAAGAAGAACTTGTCAACATCCCTGGAACCCTAGAAGTAGCTAGCCTCTGGATCCCACCTAGCAAGGCTTATTTGGGCGAAGAGGAATGGATTCTGCAAGAAGTAAAAAGAATAACTAGCTTATGGATTACTCATCGAAGGTTATATTACAATAGGTCTTGCACCTAACATATTGCAGGAGCTGGAATTGTCATCATTGATCCAAAGGGGATTCATCATTACTACTCATTCCTTATGGATTACAAAGATACTACCAACAACAAGGCAAAGTATGAAGCACTGATTATTGGCTTGGAGGTTTTGATGGAGTTGGGGGCAACTGAAGTAGAAATATATGGTGATTCAAAGTTGGTGGTTAATCAATTAAATGGAGAATATAAGTGCAGACATATCACAATGGCATGATATTACTTGGTAGTTACTCAGTTGTTAGAATATTGGGATAATGAAGTAACAATTAGCCATATTCCCAGAAATGCAAATTTGATTGCTAATGAAATGCCACAAAGGGCCTTTAAAGCATAGGTTCAAGAGAGAGAACTTGAGATGAAGGTAGAGGTTCCAAAGGAGAAGTGTCCCTTCTATATTTAAGAGAGGATTTAGCTTGGATATAATGGTTAAAGAGCCTGAGGTGAGGATTGGAGAACATCTATCATCAAGTATTTGAAAGATCCTTCTCCTGCTACTAGCAAAAAGATCAAATGACAGGTAACTAAGTTTGTTATGTGGGATAAAACTATGCTGAGGAAGACTCTAGATATACTTTTGTTAAAATGCTTGGGTCTAGAAGAGTCAATGAGGGTGATAGCTAAGCTACATGAAGGCATTCGTAGAACCCACCAAGCAGGAACAAAGATGAGATGGTTACTGAGAAGGCATGGCTACTTCTGGCCCAACATGGAGAAAAATTGTAAAGCTTATACTAAAGGATATGAAGAATGTCAAAGGCATGGACCTTTCCAACACATACCATCAGTACCCTTAAATCCAGTAGTAAAGCCATGGCCTTTTAAAGGGTGGCCAATGGACTTTATCGGGCAATTATACCTAACTTCCAACAAATGACACACTCTGATAATTGTGGCAATTGATCAGTTTACTAAGTGGGTTGAGGCTTCAGCAATGAGGACCATTAATTTAGTTGTTGTGAAAAAGTTCATTAAGACCAAAATCCAACACAGATATGGGGTGCCTAAAACAATTGTTACAAACAGAGGGCCATCCTTTATCTCAAAAGTTTGCAACTAAGTTCAAAATAAAGATGATCCAATTTAGCCCTTATTATCCCCAATCTAATGGTCAAGCAGAAGCTAGCAACAAGACATTGGAGAATATCATCAGCCAAGAAAGGTTGCATGAGAAGTTGAGAGATATTCTTTAGGCTTACAGAACCCCAAAAAGAGCAGGAATTGGGACTACTCCTTACGCATTGATGTTCAGGCAAGATGCAATGCTCCCTGTTCTGTGAGGCTTCAGAAATAATTTGGCTTACATAGCAATGAATTTATTCAGGCCATGTGTCAAGGCATTAAGGATTTAGATGTTGCCCGAATTGAAGCTCTAAACAAAATCTAATAAGGGAAAGAGGTTGTTGCCCGAGCATTGGTATGGAAAGTAATTCTGCCTTTGGAAGCTCTAGTTAGAGGTTTTGGGAAATGAAGTCCTACTTGGGAATGCCCATTTACAATTACCAAAGTGTTAGACAGAGGAGGGCATTACTTGGCAGATTTAAAGGGAAACTTACAGAAACATCCAGTTAATGCTAAATTCCTAAAGAAGTACCACCTAACTCATTGAGGTGTTAGATAGTGTTATATTGATGAAGTCTAATACCTTGAAAAATGGTGAGGGTCATTTTTATGGGTTTAAAACAATTAATGTTGTTAGAAGATGCAAATCAGCAAGCCAAATAGTGAAGAAACAAGTGATATTTTCATTTGATAAATGGGGAGGAGTACAAAGACCCTAGCTTAATAAGTTTACATCCTTATCCAAGGCAGTTATCCTAGAGTGATAGGTCTGTATAATGGTGAAAATGCAACCCGGCTCTTCTAAGGCTATGTTGTTGTTGGTTAACTGGGCTTCAGCCTCCTCCACTTCATGGTTGGTTGTCTTCACTTCCTCAAATTTCTTGTAAAGCTTACTTGAAAGAGTCATCTGCTTAGCCTTCAAAGCAAAAAGTTATTCTTCCAGGTTCTGGATCTCAGCAGCTATCACTATGATTCAATCTTCCATAGCTGAACCCTTTTCCACTAGCTGTTGTAGGGTAGTGGAGGTCTTAGCATGTTTCTCCTTGTAACACCTTACCTTGTTGGCCTGTTTTTCGACCTTAAGATGCCAGCCCTTCAAAGCCTTCAGATTCTCGAAAGTGCATTGGAAGGACTCATATTGCACCTTCATCATTTGTTGAGCTTGGTATAAGTCAATGAGAGCTCTCTCAACACCTTGAAGAGCTTTGAGGCTGAAAGAAGCAGATAAGTCCCTCTGCATCCATTCTTTAAAGATCTGGCGCTGATCTTGAAGATGCTGAGGCTTAGAGGGGGGCTTTAGAGATCTCAGCTTTATCCTAATCTTCCCGAACTCTCTAACTAGTTCGGGAAAAGAGGTTGTGGCTAGAACAGAAGCCAGAAGATGAGGCATCACACCAGCACCACTAGAGGCTACAGCAGCAGTGGAAGTATCAACTGAGATAGAGGGAGATGACTTAGAAGCTGCACCCTTTCTAGGCCGAGGTATTGGGATCCCTAAGACTCCAGAAGCTCGTAAAGGCAGGGGAAGAACTACTCTGCTCAGTGCGAGCTAAGGAGGCTTGCTTGAACCCTCGGTAGAAGCCTGTTAAAACCAAAGAAAGCAAGTTAGTAAGGTAGCCTAGACCTAAATAAGAAAAGGAACAAGATTGAAAACATGTTTGTACCTGAGAAGAGCCTTGTGTTTTGGGAGGAAGGTGTGTTGCTGCAGCTGCCTTGGAAAAAGTTGGTTGGCTTGCCTGAGGAGGAGCTTGAGAAGCCTTGGGACTAGTCACTTTTGAGACAATTAGTATCTTAGTGACTATAGGTTTCTCAACGACTGAAGGTGCTTGAGTAGTAGTCTCAGATAAAAGGTAAAACTGGTAAAGACAACATGCAGAGCATAAGTTCAAAATGAAGAAACATTAAGAAAAATTAGAAAAAGGTTGAGGAAAGAAAACTTACAGAGGCACTGTCATCCTCTACAAAGTGGAGTATTTCTCTAGTTGTTGGATTAAACTGGGAAGTAAGAGTCACCACCATTGCTAAAGGAATAAAAGAGGAATGAAGATTTGTTTCTTACTCGACCTAAGGTGTTGAAGTGCCTCCCCTTGCCTAGAAAATAGCAGAAGTAAAAAGTCAAACCCTATGACTTAGAAATACAAAATAGACAAGCGTTGAAAAGGAGAATTTTATCTAAAGGCTTGGCCTAAGAAGGAGAATGATGCACAGATCAGGCTTTATGCTAGTGGCAAGTTCTAATTATGAGAAAATACAAAATTAGCTCAAAATTCAAGAAGATAAAACTGCATAAAGGAAGATTATATTGGAATCGCTTACTTGTAGACTTCTGTTTTTACCTGCCTACTTCAGTTGGGATGGCAGAAGAAGATTTGGAAGCTTAAGAGGTCAGAGACCTGGTCATTTTCATGGTTGAAGTGGCTCTTGAAGCAGGGAGATTGAGTCCAGCCTAGGGCTTCATTTCAAGCTCAGAGTCTGAAGACTCCACAATAGCAGATCTTGCCCGACAAAAAGCCCTGGTCTCTACTTTGGGCCCAGCTTCTATCTTTAAATCATTGAACATCTTAGAGATGCCTCCAGCATTATCAAGGACATGGCTAGAGCCCGCTCCTTGCCTGGATGCCTCTGCAACAGCCACTTGGAGAACAAAGGCATCAGCAACCTCTTTTTCTTGCCTAACATCCACTTCATTAATGTTTCCTTAGGCTGCAAGGTCAGGGAAAGAGAGTTAGCATTCACAACTATGAAAATATGAAGTAGATGAGGGAGGCAGCAATATTAGTTACCTATGAGCAAAAGTTGATTTTTCTGGTTGATGGCTTCCTTCCAGCTTTCAACTTCTTCTTTCTTAAGGAATGATATGAAGAAGACATACCGGAAGAGCCTATCATGGGCTTCCCTAATATCTCCATCATACTTTTTGGACCACTTGGCCTCCCACTAAAGGGTGAATAGAGATGTACACTCGAAGTTAAGGGTCACAAGCTTATGAATTATCTTGCTCATCACTTCCAAGTTGCGTCTGCTTGCCCAGAATGTAGCCTTTGAGGAAGAACAGAGACAATAGGAGGTCCCACAATGAACATAATCAAAGAAGAGATCTAGGATCACCTGCCTGAATCCAAGTTGTCTACCATAGAAATTGGGGTAATAGACTTCCAACCCGCGCTTGTAGCCCTCTCGGTTGCTTCGGATTCCCCAAGCCAAGTCATTTTTCCAGATACAACTGATGAATTTATCTTTGTAAGAGTTACATGCTACCTCCCCAAATGAGTCTTGGAAGAGTTGGTCTACAAGGGTATCTCTTGAGCACAAAGGAACCCACTCTAAATCAGCCAGAGTTCGATAAATTCTAAAGAAATAGAGGTAAGCTAAGGTGGAGTGGTTGGTAGTAGGAGCCTTGGCTAGAATTCGGGCTGGAACTAGTCCTTTTGGGAACTCCAAGTTGGCAGCCCAAAACTTTGGAAAGTACCATTGAAGCCAGAGCTGCACCATCCAGGTAGCTCTATTGATATTTGTCTCGAATGGCTGGCCCTTTATCATCTCGTAGAGAAGATGGTAAAGATGCGCTATAATGAAGGGCCTGATGGTGACATCATCAAAGGAGTGCAGCGCCTCCACCAGAGGGACCCATTCTAGCTTTACTCATTTGGATTTGTTAGGGAACACATGCTTATTCAACCAATAGAGGAAAAAGTACATATGTTCCTGAGTAGGGTCAACAGTGAAGGAAGATGGGCTGAACATCTTCTTAGCAAATGGGATGAAGTTCGCAAAGGAAGTCTCATAGCTCTTGAAGGTTGTGGAGTTATACTCCAAACTGGTAATAGACTGGAAGGATTCCAAGCTTTCAACAGTCAAGCGAGAATGGGATGACCAGTCATGGGTGATATCCACACACCTACCCGAAAGCCTCAGACCAAAGACCTGAGCTATGTCAAGAATGGTGGGAATAATGAGACCCACTCTAAAATCAAAAGTGTTGGTCCCTGTGTTTCAGAAGAGAATAGCAGTTGCGAGAAACTCGTGCTTGATGGAGACAGTGGTCTTAAACATTATGATGAGCTCACAGATGTCATTGGCTATCCATTTCTGCTTACAGATGGACTCCAATTTGTCCACCCACTAAGACCATGCTTCATCCTTCATCAAGGGAAAACCCTTCATGAAGTTAGACCACTTGGAAGCAAAGATTCCAGCCTCGGCAGTATAGGGATTGGGAATGAACCAGTTGGCAGTGGGCATGTTGCTTTCCACTGCAACAGGAACTCGAGCAATCCAAGTGGTCCCTAGTGAGTGTACCCCTCTTCTTGGAAAAAGATAGGCAGATTGAGGCCAGCTCGAGGGCAATGGAGGTAGTTGAGTTGATGGTGTAAGTTGACAATTCCTTCTCCAGACTCACATGCAGGGCGTGATTTGGGGGCCATTGTCGAATTCGAAAGGAAAGAATGAAAGAGTGACTAGAAATGAAGGCTAGAAAGGGCTGAGAATGCAAGAAATTTGAGAGCTCAGAAAGTTGAGTTAGTTGAAGAAGACGACTGAGAAAAGTGAAGTGGAAGTTATTTAACAGACAAGTAGTTAAACTTTGGAAATCGTGGGTTAGTGCAAAGGTTTATTCGAAACGGCTAATTAAGTGGCACTAATACCTAGTTTCGGCATGCAATTAATTTTAATCATTATCAATGTCTTGGTTAGCAGACTTAACAATGATTAATGAGGGCACTATTTGGGTGGATATTTAATATTGGGCTTAGTGATGATGAAGGCCTAAGAACACAAAAAGCAATTAAAGGATTGGGCTCGGGTAAATCAACAGCCCAAGAAGAATTAAAAACCATTTTTGGAAGGAATAGGTAACAAGCCTATGTGAGAAATGATGGGCAACAAAGGGCAGCTCACCTCCAAGAAAAAGCACTTTACAAGGGCAAGGATAAGTAAATAATTGGTGGCTCACTATCTTCCAAGGGCCATCACTAAAAGGCAGAGCTTGGACAGTTGGGCTAGAAGGTTTATAAAAGTACCAAGGGATACCAGAGACAAGGACGCTCAACCAATCAATCAAAAGACATCCCACTTTGCTCTTAGACAAGCCAGAAACCAAAATTTGTCCAGACTCTGTTCTTTCAGCTGTAGATTTACCATAGAAAGGCTATCTTTTGTCAAGTATTAGAAGCTCTGCTACTTTTCCCAATATTGTAGTATCAAATCCTTTTTAGTAAACCTGTTTTTACCCTTCATTCTCTAAAGATTGCAATCATTGTAAAATACAAAAGGAAGTGGTCGCAAGGAGTTGAACCTTGCCAAAGTTTCTTTTGTTTGTGCCTACATAAAGTAGATCTATTGTTTGATGCATTTTCCATTGTGTTTCAAACCATTGTCAACTACCTTTTGTTCAAAGTTATGATTAATCTGTCTAAACTAATTAACCCTGCTTCTTTAAAGTTAACTATAATTAAAGAAATGGTTGGAAAGACCCTAAACGCCCTTTATCTAGACATATAATATCATGAGTAAAAGTCCTTGTTTACAAAGCAAGAAAAAGAACTTTACGCATACTTAACCCAGCTGTAACAATCTAGTAAGTTCAAGAAGTCTAAGTAACTTGTAGCGCAAGTAATTAACCTAACTTATAACTATAGAACAATATGTTATACAAAGATACCAGTGGCACGCTCATATGCCTTAAGGCCTAATAAAGGCCCCACAAAGGCACCATTCAAACTAATTGCAAACTCATATTGCAGCACACCAAGCAACAAACCTTGCCCAACATGCACAAACCCAGGAGAGCTGTGAGAAGGACAGATCCATCCTGAACATGACCTTATCCTTCTAAGCAGCTCTCAACACCTGCACCTCTCAGCTCTCATGTGCTACCTAGAGACTACAGTAGTCCATCCCTGCTCATCAGTACCATCAACTCTTACCCTTTGTCCAGCCTTATCATTCTCATTATTCTTTTCTTCTTGGTTACCACCAAATGGGATGCAAACCAATACATCTTTTTGCAACGCCTCTTTTAGATCCCCATCCACCTAAGTATCTTCTGGAAATATCATTCGTTCATGAACAAAAACTTTGTTAATCATGAAGCACCCATCATCTACTTCTTGATTAGGGCATGAATGTCCACCATTCCTTCTACACCCAAGTAAAAGCGTGCTTCAAATAACTTTTCATAACTAACGAGATAGGGCTATCATAATCTCTGTTAACAATCATGACTCTCTTAACAGTAAACCTCACATCCACTTCGACAAAAACTTTCACAAATAGCCCATTAGAACTAAAGTAACTCATTAACTCGCACAATTTTACTAAGAGGTTGAGCAGCAACCTTGATTATCTCCGCCTCTTTATACTGCACAGGAACATGGGGTAGCATAGCCCAAACTACCAGCTTATTAATAGTATCCATGTTGCTGAATTAAGTGATCCAACGTTCCAAATGGATGATTTGCACATAGCATACCATGGTCTCTTTTTCCATAATAAATTCCAAGTCCTCCGCATTTGAGAACTCCAAAGCATACAACTTTCTACAAAAATGATCAAGGTACAGGGCCGGCCATAAGAGTGTGCAAGTGGTGCCACCGCACAGGGCCCCCAAATTGGAAAGACCCTCGATTTTTCAATTTTACATGAATATACGTATATATACCAATGTGTAAAAAAATTATAAAATCAACTGTTACCACAAGTGATACTTATGTTTCTTTGTATCCGTTTGGGAATGGGTTTGAGGCTTTGCCTACATCATTTTTTACTTTATTATTATTAAATGCATAAACTTCCATAAAAATAATATAAAAATTCCACAAAACTAAAATAAAAATTTTCACCCTGGACCTTTAAGTTTTTTTTTTTTTTTTTTGAACCAATGATATTATTTACGCTAAAGAGAATGGGGTGGGCTTAGCCTCACAATAGGCTAGCAATGATGTGGTTCAAACTTATCTTTGGCGAGAATCGAACATAAGACCTTTTACTTATATGTGAAGAGGAATACTACTAGATTGTAGTACTAAGTGGCTGGACCTTTAAGTAATAAAGAAAAAAATTAATTCACCTTTTCGTCAATTGATTTGTTATATTTGTTTGTGCTATTAGAATTTATAGAAAGCAAAACTGAAAATTGAAAATAAAAAGGGAATTGCTATTGGCACTCCAAAAATCTCATTCTACACTCCAAACTTTCTATATTTAGAAAGAAAAATACACTTGTGAGAAGTGTAGAATGAGATTTTTAGAGTGCTGATAACACTTCCCAATAAAAAAAATTAAATTTGCAATTTGAGGGCCTCTACTTCACTTTCGCACAGGACCCCTAAAATCTCAGGGCCAGCTCTGTCAAGGTAAAAAGTGTTCTTCACATAATTTTTCCACAGCATGCTAAGATTCCACTTAATGAGCATAGCCTCCAAGTGCTATCCAAACAGTTTACCCATTAAAATCCTAGACTGCATGTGTTCCACATTCAGGGATGAACACAAGGTGGTGTTAACTCTAATGGCTCCACGCTCCATGTTAAAAGTACCGAGAGCCTTTTCAGCTAAAACGGGTTCCTTTCCTGGTTGCAAGTCAGGAAAATGATTTGCCCAACTTGGCACATGTTAATTGGAGCAAATCCTAGGTCTTCAGGGATGAGTAGAGCTAGAGGCAAGGAATTGAGAAGGAAAACAGCTTAAGGAAAAGGGAGCAGGCTAGCTGATTGAAGACCAATGCCGCCACCACCTTAAATATAAGATGTCTGGGGAAATCTAACTGTCGAAGAAGAAGATACAACCACCAGAGAAAGTAAATAAAAACAGTCATGAAGCAAACACATCACCGAGAAACTATCGAACTGATTGAAAGTTGCAAGAGAAATGATGAGCTTTTCACCTCCAACGTCACCAAAAGCAAATTGGAAAACGAACAGTTGCTCAAACCACAAAAAGTAATCTCGGGCACAACAATAAATTAGCAGAGCACACCATAAGCGACTATTAAAGCAAGTAATGAGCATCAAACAACAATTAAAACAAACAATAAACCAGCAATAGACGAAATCAGCGAGTAAAACTTAGAGATCCATCTCTTAACTGACACAAAACCCCTTACCCAACTCAAATGCCACCTAATACTCCCAATCCTATCGAACCCTAAGAACCAAAAGTTACATGCGACCTTGAACCAATCTGAACGATAGACATTCACTCGAGGAGATTTCAGAATTCTAAATACCCTAAGAATTAGCCTAAAACAATCGTTCACCCTATATCTCGAGACACCTACTTTAATTATCACAAGAAAAACCTTAATCCAATTAGAAACACTAATATTAGCGACTCCTAAAACACCTAAACTCATCCTAATTATCAAACCTAACAAATTTCCTCTAGTACAATCATCATCCCCTACCTGGACGGAAGAATCCGAGGCAAACGCCCTACAAATCTCCCCCAAGAACTTGCTACCAACGTGGTGGAGGAGAAATTTTTCATTGTGGCCAGAACCACGTGTTTCTATATAAATGATGGAAAATTTTATTTTTTAAGTTATTGATTTTTTAACACACATATTCAACCATTTGTATCATGACACATAATGTGCCACCCCGTGTTTCAATCACACTGAAAACCTCTCCGTGGCGGAGGAAGGAGCCTCCCCGAAACCATAGAGCCCCCATGGGTTTGAATTCTTTTTAAATGCAAATACTCTTCTTTTTATATACTCTCACACAATCGTTTAAAATGTAAGGCTTCATTTTTTATTTTTTATTTTTTATTTTTTGATGTGTGATGTATATTCCATGTTTATTGTTTATGTTTCCCGTATAGGCACCTGTCATTCTACTTCCTAATTACTACAAGTTAAAAACTTCAACTTCTGATGATCTTTTGAATTGAATTTTGGTCGACTATTCTGGCTTCCAAATCATATCAGACCTACAAATTTGACCGAATGAGAACTAATATAAGAACTAGGTCAAACTGGTAAACCATGATTTGAATTCAAAATTCGTTCAAAAGTGATATTAACATCTGATGCTTGAAATCTTTATAAATTCCAAGACATATTTGTCATCAACGTATCTGAAGCTACATATGGCAATTGACAGGTAAAGGGAAATAACTACCACCAGTCCCAAACCATATCTTGAAAGTTTCGGTTAGGTTATGGACCCTACGCGTAAACTTTTCGACTTTGTTATATATATGTGCCTAGTTGATGAAAAATGGCTGGATGAGATAACACGTCTTTGTGCCACCAATCCCTTTCTGCCGCTAAGGCTAAATTTTTTATAGTATAACCCAAATGAATATTGCATGAATTTTGCGTGCACTTAATTTCTAAGTCTGCAATTCTCATGTCGGCTCTAAGCTACCTGTTGTTGAATGATACACGGTAAAAGCCGAGGATGTACACACACACACACACGTATATATATTTGAAGAATTCATGCCTTAATTTGGTCGATGCACCTAGTATTAGTAAAAAGTTAAGCACCACTTCAAAGAATACATATATTACGCTCCTACATATCGCTTTCATTAATTTGTATTATAAATTATAGTCTTCAACCTTTTGCCTATATGCCTTTCAGTGAAGAACTGTTCATGCAGATTGCGCGTGTAATTAATAAATAATTTTATCATGCCTTGTAGTTCTTGACCACTTTTAAGAATGAGGATCCTCTCATGATTCTCTTTGTGAGGATTCTAGGGATTTAGGATCCTCAAATCATGTTTATTCATTGTACATTGTGTGGTCAAAAATTATTTTTAATATTTTTATTTAAAATTAAACATGAATAGTACCTGAGAAAAATTGACCACACAATGTACGATGAACGGACATGATTTGAGGATCTCCTAAATCCTCATAAAAAGGATCCAAAGAGGATCTCATTCCACTTTTAATCCTCGAACTTTACTGTAATCGTATGAAGAACAGATAATAAAATAATACCGTTTCCTTAATTTCCAACAATAAAATAAGCTCAGAATATTCATGGATATACCCAATTAAAGAAAAAAGAAAAATAAAGAAGTTGTTTTGCCTCAAGATTTTGGTCGGCTCATGGGTCCTAGTGAAAAATGATAAAATTAAATACGTCTTAATCACCCAATTCCTTTATTCTAAATAATGGTACATCCTGTTAAAAAATAGAGTGCAAAGAACAAAAGAACAATAACAAACTCATTACAAATTGCTTTACCACAAAAAAAAAATAAAAAATAAATAAATAAAATAAAATAAAATCTCGACATTGTAGACAAACAATGAATATAATTTATCAACTAAAAAGAAAGATAGTCACCGGTTGCATATACTAAAAGGATTACATTTTTTTTCTAACTTAATTATATTACTGAGTTACAAGCAAGATGAACAATAGCCAAATAGAAACCCTAAAATACCAAAAATACTCAAACAATTAGAATAGGCAACTGTTATTAACACTTTAAAAATCTCATTTTGCACTCCTCGTAAATGTATTTTTCTTTTTAATTATAAAAAATTTAAAATGCAAAATAAAAATTTTTGAATGTCAATAACAAGTCTCTTAGAGATATTTTGCCTCTAATTATGTCTCTTCGTCAAGTCGAATTATTTAATTCACAGCGTACATGGTTTGTCATATAATCTTATTAAAAAAGTATTAATTTTCAGGGATGCATCACCTTTTTAATTTAAGTAATCTTATTTTCAGCCCCCATTCATATAATATCACATTCAAGTGATTTTACTTTTCCAACTAGATAAATCAGAAGTAGAATGATCGAAAGGCTCCATTCACTTACTATTAATCTAGTGGATTTCCTTTTATAGTACAATGTCTCAAATTCACACCATACACTTTATTGATACGAAAAATGGTAGGAATTAATACTTGAATACTATATAGTGGAGACTCTTAATAAGAATATTAAAAGTTCATATTATATTGTATCTCTATGTATAATCATGAGCCTCCCCGCCAATTATAGTTAAGTTTTGAACCGAATACCTAACACAATCAACATTCACGTATGAATGAAGCAAAGAATATCTTCAGAAAATTTGAAATATCAACTTTATTTAAGATGAACTATACTATGTAGTTTTGGAGAAGCTTAGCAAACGAAACCCTAAAATTTTGATGCCGGTGAAAGGATCATGTCAGGTATCACGCACCAGCGCCACGATAAGATTTTTCTTTTCTTTTTTTTCCTAATACCTATTTCGCTTATACCTTTTTTTTTTTTTTTCTTTTTTTTTTTCCGACCTTTTCTAATGCTGTAAATGATAGGGAAATATCGTGGAAGCAGACCAAAATGTAAATAAATGACTTTGAATATGATCAGCATCCCTCCAACTTGAATTGCTATATATATTACACGTGCTTTTTGCTTGCAATTTGCTTTAGTGAGGGATGAAAGTGGTTGGAATTAATATTATATATTGGGACCGTAATATCCTGAAAAAAAAAGTTTTAATTGTTTATAGGCAATAGTTTTTGTTTATAGATATTACTAATCAGCAAGTACTGGATTGACATGCATTGAAATGTTTTAATAAAAAACTCGTAATGCAATTTATATTCAAACCAGTGTTACAAATTTAGCTAGTAGAGCTCATATAAAAATTTAAAACATGATGATTACTTCTTTTTTAACCATTGAATTGCAATACAATAGCTTAGCAAATAATTAGTTTCGAATTGAATTACTTGACGTTGAGTTCTACGACATTCTCTACATAAAAATAGGTGTAGTATTAATCTAAAATTATCTTGTTAGCATGAGAAGTGTTATTACATCAATCCAATATCTCTAGAGGGGACAAAATGCGTCCCTTGTAAGAATTGCAGAAACCTTAAAGATGAAGAAAGAAGAAAGAACGCAGAAGAAAGAAGAAGAAATGAGAGAGAGAGAAAGTTAGGAGGGAAAGCAGATTATGAGAGAAGAAAAGACTTGTTATTTTTCACACTGTGTACTGTTTACAAAAAGGACTGTTATATGTAGTTACAACACCTTCTTACTAAGCTTAGGACTAACTGCTATCTAACAACCTTATAACAAACTATGTAGGATCTTGACAAGTGTCATTCATTTCTGCCATAGATTTATCTTTCACTTGGAGGTTGGTATTTCTTACTTCACTATTCTTACATCCCCCCTCAAGCTCATGCGTGTAGGAGCTGAGCATGAGATTGCCACAATGCAACTGGAACAATGGCGCAGACAGACCCTTAGTCAAAATGTCAGCGGACTGGTCAGATGAAGAAACATGTTGAATTTGGAGATCTCCTCGTGTGACACGTTCTCGCACAAAGTGGTAATCGATTTCAATGTGTTTGGACTTAGCATGAAACACTGGATTGGTGGATAGAGCAATGGCAGAAACATTGTCACAATGTATCATGGGAGGCAAGGGCAAAGGAATGTGAAGATCACAGAACAATTGGCGTATCCAGGCAAGCTCAGCTGCAGTGATGGCAAGAACTCGATATTCAGCCTCTGTGGAAGACCGAGAAACAGTATGTTGCTTCTTTGAAGCCCAAGAAATTGGATTGGAACCAAGAAATACAATGAAACCAGATGTAGATCGTCGATCGTTGGGGTCGCCAGCCCAATCTGCATCACTATAGGATTGCAGATAGAGTGGTCCTGATTGAAATCGAATCCCATACCCCGAAGTGCCTTTGAGATATCGAATTATGCGTTTGACTGCAACTACATGGGATTCCATAGGATTGTGCATAAACTGGCAAGCTTGATTAACTGAAAACGCGATATCAGGTCGAGTAAACGTGAGGTATTGCAGTGCACCTACAATACTTCGATACTGGTCAGGACTGTGATAAGGTTTCCCATCATTTTTGATCAGTCTGTGATAGGGAAGACAAGGAGTAGCACAAGGTTTACAATCTTGAAGGTCAACCTTGTCAATCAACTCCTTGGTGTATTTGGATTGAGAAACAAAGAGACTATCAGAAGTGTATTGAATCTGAAGCCCTAAGAAATAGTGCAGAACTCCCAAATCCTTCATATCAAATTCCATAGTGAGAGCTGAAATAACATTGGACACCAACTGGGAATCACTCCCTGTGAAAATCACATCATCCACATAAAGTAAGAGAACAATCGTGCCCTCTGATGTATGTTTAACAAACAAAGAAGGATCGGCTAGAGACTGTCGAAACCCCAATCCAGGCAGAAAACTTGTAAACCGTTCATTCCAGGCTCGAGGGGCCTGTTTTAGACCATATAGAGATTTTTGAAGCTTGCATACATAAGTGGAGGGATGACTAGAACTTTGAAAGCCTGGAGGTTGTTCCATATACACCTCTTCATTGAGTAAACCATGTAAGAATGCATTTTTAACATCCAATTGGCAAAGAGGCCAATGAAACTGTGCTGCCAATGCTAGGATTAATCGAATGGTTGTAGGTTTAACCACTGGACTGAACGTTTCACCATAATCAATGCCTTCCTCCTGACTGTACCCCTTTGCAACAAGCCTGGCTTTGTATCGGGAGATGGAACCATCTACATTTCGTTTGATTCTGTACACCCACTTACAACCAACAAGATTTTTATGGGGTGGAAGAGGAACAAGGGACCATGTTTGCTGAGAATTTAAAGCAGTAATTTCCTCTTGCATAGCAGACTACCACTTTTTCACTTTTGCAGCTGCTTTGAATGTTTTGGGTTCTAAAAGTGGTGAGGGGAGAGCCACTAATGCAGAATAAGCCTTTCTTTTGACAATGCCACTTTTGGAACGAGTCTGCATTGGATGCAGATTCATATGGATGGGAAGATCAACAATTAGATGGTCTTGTTGGAAATCAGGATCATCAGGGATAGGGAACTGTGTAACAGCATGAGGGCTAGACACTATGGGTGAAGAGGGTAACAGTGACATGAAATTATGCAGTGAAGATGGTTGAGAAGATGCTGAAGCTGTACATGATTGTGATTGAAAACACTCTGAGGTTGTAGATGCAGACAAGGAATCTGTGGCACTAGATGAAATTAGACTCAAGACTCTAAGGCTTGAGATGAAGATGAATGAAGATGTGATGATGGTAAAGTGACATGATTATGCAATGAAACTGATGGTATGAATGGTGCAGATGAAGGAAGTAAGGACTTGGATGTGGATGAAGGCATCGGAGATATAGCAGATAATGTGGTGGAGTATGGGAACAGTGTTTCATCAAAGAGAACATGTCTAGAAATATAGATTTTATTTGTGATTCCATCTAGACAGATAAAACCTTTGTAGTTGGCTGGATATCCCAAAAATGTACAGGTTGTGGTTTTGGGTTGGAGTTTGGAGGTGTTATAAGGTTTTAAGAGAGGGTAACAAGCACACCCAAATACTTTGAGGTGTGTAAGAGGTGGAGAGTGACCAAATAATAACTGGTAAGGAGATTGCATTTGTAAGGAAATACAAGGCATTCGATTTATCAGATAAATGGCTGTGGAACAAGCAAAGAACCAGAATTTGGAAGGAAGGGTAGCTGTTTGCAATAAGGTGATGGCAGTTTCCAAAATATGTCTGTGCTTCCTTTCTGCCAATCCATTTTGCTCTGGAGTGTAGGGGCAAGATTTTTGATGCAAAATACCTTTGGTTGTGAGAAAATGTTGAAATTGATGACTTATGAATTCACCACCACCATCACTTTGGAAGATTTTAATATGTGCAGAAAACTGGGTATGTAAGTAGGCATGAAACTTAACAAAGATTTGAAAAACTTCTGCTTTATTTCTTAATGGAAAAATCCATGTATATCGAGTACATTCATCCACAAAACTAACATAGTACCTATACCCTTCAAATGACAGCACAGGGGCAGGGCCCCATACATCACTATGAATAACCTCTAATGGAGTTACAGACTTAGTTGCAGGAAAAGAAAAAGACAACTTTGTAAATTTGCCTTCCAAACAAGGAGTACAAATGCTGTGACAGGTATTTGTGAATGCAGAAGGGTTGATGTGTTGAAGCATTGCAGAGGTGACTTTATTGGAGGGATGCCCTAATCGTTGATGCCATAAGCTTGTAGTAACTGGTTTGGCTAGATAACATGCATGTAATGTGGATGATGCAGGTGATTTCTGCTGTGGAGACTTAAACGGGATGGGGTAATAGCCAGCTTTACACAGCCCCTTGAGAAGAATTTTCCCTGTGATTTTGTCCTGAACCCAAAAGGAAATATCATCACATATGAATCTACACTTGTTATCCTTGCAGAGTTGATATATGGATAATAAGTGTTGTGAAAGTTTAGGAACGTGCAACACATTGTTCAGTGTAAAGATGTGGCTGAGAGCTTGCAGTGTAGATGTACCAATATTAGAAATTGTCAAACCTGCACCACTGGCAGTGGTTATTGTATCTGTGCCTTGGTAATGAGTAGCCATGTCAAGATTCAAGCTCTGAAGTCATATGAGATGTGGCACCAGTATCCGCAACCCAGAACTGTTCAGATGATGAAGAAGGATTGTGACTTGCTTGCATCGCAGTGAGATTAACTGAGGGTGGTCTCCCTTGATATGCAAAGTTGTTTCTGTGATAACATTGAGTAGCAGAGTGTCCAAACTTCCAACAAATTTGACATTGAATAGCTGCTCCATGTCCAGCAGTTGATGTATTATGCCTTTGAAAGCAATCTGCAGCCACATGACCTTTTTTGTTATAGATTTGACAAGTGGGAATTGCATTTGGATGATCAGGACAGGTGTGTTGAAAAGCCTTTGGGGTGCCAAGAATTCCAGGACTCGAATTGTATGGTGGAGAGTGAAATATGGGACCATTGTTATACTGGAATCTGCCTCTTCCTTTACCTCTGTAATGTGTCCCCTTGTATCCCCCAGAAGCCATTGTATTGCCATAACTACCATTAATATGTTCAGAGCCATTTGAAGAAGATGACCCTTGTCCAGAGTGAAATCCATTAGAGGGAGATCCACCATTACAACTGTAGTCTTGGCTTGAACTGTGATCAAGACTAAGAGCTTTGCCTTTTTCAGATTGAGTGCTTGCAACCATTACAGTTCCAAAAGACAAGGAAGATTCACAAGACTGTCCAATTATAGCTTCTTCAGCAAGAAGCTGTGATCGAAATTCTTTCAGAGAAATCCAGTCTCTCGGCCTCTAATAACACACCGAAATGTATTATAATCAGCAGACAACCCTTTTAGAGCAAGGATGATTATGTCATCATCATCAAATCGAACACCAGCTACAGCAAGATGATCTCTGGCATCTTTGATCCTTTGTAGATAGACAGACACTGAATCAGACTCTTTCTGTATGTTCTGAAGCTCTGTCTTCATCTGAAAGATGGTTGTTTTGGTAACTGTAGAAAACCTTTCTTTGAGATTTGTCCACATGGCATGAGAAGTTGTACTGCCAAGCACACAGGAGATCGCAGTGGAAGACAATGTAGCGATGAGAAGCTGCATAAGAGCCCGATCATGCATTTTCCAAACCTGATAGACATCAGTTTCAACCCCTTCAATATTCGCTTCATCAAGAAACCTTGGTGGACATTGCTTGGACCCATCAACAAACCCAAGAATTCCATGACTGTCAAGCAGAAGATTGATCTGAAAACTCCATACAAGATAGTTTGAATCATCCAACTTGACTGTAACAGAAGACGACACTGTAGAGATGAGACTTGTAATGGGTGATTGCACAATATGCAATTGCGCTGCGGTAACCATTGGTGAAACAACAAGAGAGTATGTGACTTCGAACTTTTATCGAACAGGTGGTGGGCAACTGTATAGGAGACGAAGATCTTGAGTATCGGGACTTTGACGAGCCCAGAAATCTCAGAAAAGTTTACAAATCAGAGGATTGAGAGAAAGAAATATATGTATCAGATATTATGCGGAAGCTTTGGATTGACCTACGGCGATGATACCATGTAAGAATTGCAGAAACCTTAAAGATGAAGAAAGAAGAAAGAACGCAGAAGAAAGAAGAAGAAATGAGAGAGAGAGAAAGTTAGGAGGGAAAGCAGATTATGAGAGAAGAAAAAACTTGTTATTTTTCACACTGTGTACTGTTTGCAAAAAGCACTGTTATATGTAGTTACAACACCTTCTTACTAAGCTTAGGACTAACTGCTATCTAACAACCTTATAACAAACTATGTAGGATCTTGACAAGTGTCATTCATTTCTGCCATAGATTTATCTTTCACTTGGAGGTTGGTATTTCTTGCTTCACTATTCTTACATCCCTCTCTATTCCTTCTAGAGTAATGCTACACTTACCACATTTTTCACACATAATTTGTACCACCTCTCTAGCATAGTTAGGGTTCACCAACAATGTGGGTGTCATCTTTATTAGAGAAAATGTACAAATATGGTATGAAAAATGTGGTAAAAGTAGCAATTTTGTTCTTCCTATATATCTTTATACCATCTTCATCATCTGGTTGTCGCTCTTTCGCTTTATTGACAAGAGTTTTCATGGCCGCAGTTGCTCTCTCGCTTTGTGGAAGAGAGCCTCTATAGCATCCATGGCTTATGGTTCAAGCTCGGATCTTTGAGAGTTAGGTGGCAATTTTTGTTTTGCTTTTTTCTTTTTGTTTTAGTTTGTGCCCCTGGCAAAGGACCTTGACGAAGAAACTCAATGTTTGTTGGACTTGAGCAATGCTTCTTTGCAGACGCCTGCAAGGTCATGTTGCAATCTTTTTCTTATGATGCCTTTACGATGGTTATATGACTTGCAAGATTTAGTCATAGTGGGTGGTCTTTATTGTTAGTTAGAAGTGGGTTCTCATTGGTGACGAATTGTATGGTTTTTATAATGAGTTTGGAACTGTAAAATTGTGGTGTTTCTTTTGACGTATGTGACATCTTGATTACGTTTGACATGCATATTCTAGGTACGTTCTTGATTGTTTCTTAATGAATTTTTATCACCTTAAAAAAAAAATCTTATAAGCATGAGAAAAGTGGCATGCATAAATTAACATGTGGAGCTTCCTTAGAGTTAATTTTGAAGAGAATGCTCAAAGCTCTTATATGTATTAGAAAATTAGACTGCTAGATTAATTAACAAGGATTAATTGGTGTCATGTATTGGATGTAGGGCATCTCCTCGGACCATACATCGAAGATTTTGGGCCCTTTAATTTGAGCTTTGTCCTTATCCCTCCATTGGCAACACTTAATTAATCATCTTAATCAATCATCATCCATACTGATAACTAAATGACACCATTATCATCTTAATCATGATTCATGATCTTTGCCTTATCTTAACATTTGGTATGTAGTCGGCATATATGTCCAATTTTGACGACACACCCACAACTATATCTTCATGTCAATTTTCCAGGAAGTTATATGTGCTCCTTTTTATCGTGTCTATCGCTCTGTATTCTTCAGTGTGCTAATTCCTTTTTATCTTAACTTGGCTTTGAACTTTGATTAGTTATGCTCTGCTATAATTTAGTATAAAAGGTGAGATGGAACTGGATTTGGGATAACACCTCAACTTTTTCCTTTTGGTTTGGCATATCCCTGAACCATTTTCTAACTGAAACAGTTGGTGATGTGAATGTACTGGGACCGTCCACATAAGGACCAGATAGGCATGATGGACTTCCAAGTGGCAAGCATCCTTGTTGTGATTAAACTAACAATTAAAATCAAATTGAAAACATGCATCACTCTAAATCAGCTATAATTGACCTTACTTTATGTAAAAGTGTAGGGATTATAAAGTTGATACCAGACATATATGATATCTCCCCCAGATGTAGTATTTATTCATATTTTACTAAAAGGTAGCCCTAATGATATCCTACACCCAATCGTGTTTGCCTATTTGTAAAGACTATAAACTGTAGCCGTTGTAAGGAATTCATAACTCGAAATTTTCTAAAATGTATTTTCTCTTTTCCATAAAGAGGGATATAAGGAGAAATGTAGAATTACAGTTGGTTCATTTTTAATATTAAATAAATTATAATTGTCATTATTTGGTTATTAGTGGGAAAGTAAGTTTATTTGTCATTATTTGTGGTTAGCAGGAAATTAAGATGGAGTCTTTAGTCTTTTATCTTTTGTAACACTTGTAACATTTTTTTCTTGTTTAATGTGTGTTTATTACCCTATACACTAAGGGTGATAATAAACATATTATTATTAGCATTTTTCCCATTATCTTTTTATTTATGATCCCACTACCAATTTCCTAACAATTACAATCTTTATTTCTCCGTACTTTCTATCTTTTATTTAGGGAGATTATATTCACATACCCCAAATTACTTTCCCCATACTCTTTTAAATTTTTAATATTTTTCTATCAAATGTTAGTGGTGGTAGAAAAATATTAAAAAATTAAAAAGGTGTGACAGGAGTAATTTGGGGTGTGTGAATATAATTTCCCTTTATTTATATTGGTCAAAGAAGGGTGTTCTTGTGGTGAAGCTTTGGACTCTTCTCTTTTTGTACATAAAGGTTTGAGTCAAACACAATTTAGTTGGATTGTTGTATCGTGGAGTGGACAAGCCAAGAGATATATTGCTGCATCGGTTCGTGAACTTTTGTCAAACAACATTGGGCTTGCATCTCCTTAAAAAGAGCGAGATACTTGCGCCTCATCCTAATTGTCTACATGCTTCTTAAAAGAATATTACAATTTTCTTGTAATTTTACCGACAATTTTAAGGAGATTGTGATGGTATTTTAGGCATGAAAATTACAAAAACATGTGATGGTATTTTTTTTTTTTTTTTTTTTTTATCAATCGCATTATATTGAGAAAATTTTGAGAAATTGATTGCAAGCATGCTTCCACTCCTTTTGATTTAAGTATTCGCTTATTTCGTGTTGAAAAAGAAAATGATGTGATTAATCAAGATGAATATGCTAGCATAATTGGTAGTTTGAGATATGCAACAACTTGTACTAGACCTGACATTGCATATGCAATTAGAGTGCTTAGAAGATTTACCAGTAAGCCAAGTAAATAGCATTGGCTTGCCATAGAAAGAGTAATGAAATATCTACTTGGCACTAAGAATTATGGTTTATTTGATAAAAAAAAATATCCTACAGTACTTGAAGGTTTCAGTGATGCTAACTAGAACACTATGTCAGGTGATTCTCTTTCTACCACTGGTTATATTTTTACATTAGGTGCTTGTGCTTTTTGTTGGAAATCAAAGAAACAAACTATTATTGTAATTCAACCATGGAGGTTGAACTTATTGCTTTGACATCCACTCAAGAAGTATAATGGTTGAGAGATTTTTTATATCACATCCTACTTTGGGAAAAACCAATACCGCCTATTGTAATTCATTGTGATAGCACTGCTACTATCGACATGGTGAAAACCGTTATTATAACAGTAAATCCAAACCTATAAGAAGAAAACATAGTGTTATGAGATCTCATTTGAGCAATGGTGCCATTACTGTGAATTATATTAAATCTGGTGATAATCTTGCATGTCCATTAGCCAAGGCCTTGGCAAGAGAAAAGGTTTGGAGGACATCAAGGAGGATGGGATTAAAGCTTGTAAAATTATGAGCCACGTATGAGAACACCCAACCCGGTAATTAGAGATATTAAGAACTAGGTTCAATGAGAAAAACGAATCATATGATAACCGTAGGAGATCCACTATTATTTTTACTCATCCCTATGGTCTAAGTGCATTCATCTTGTAATGTCTTTCGGAGGTTGAGTTTATTTAATCTCTTAGAATACATCCCTCGTTTTGAGTGAGATGTTATAATTACAGGAGCATCCTTGACAGATTTTACCTTTGTGAGTGTGAGAGTGGGGCCGCTTTCTATGAGAAATGGGATTGTTCTTAGATACACCATGAAAACCAGGATTAGCACAAGGTCACAACTTGCTAGCTATTAAACCTAAAATTAACATCCAGATTATTATGTGTCAGCAGTAATTCTTATTTTCCCTTAAGTAGTTGTAGTTCAAGCCTAAGACCATTATTAACTCTAGAGTAGGAATTATTGTTCCACAAATGGAGGTTCAATGCAGGTCACACCTTCATGATGAATAATGATCTATCTTTGGCCAGTATTATTTTCCTTCTTTTCTTGATAATTAATATTAAAAATGAGTGGGGGAATGTTGGTTCATTTTAATATAAAATAATTAAATTAAGTATAATTGTCATTTTTTTGGTTGTTAGTGGGAAAGTAAGTTTATTTGTCATGATTTGTGTTAGTGGGAAATTGAGATGGAGTCTTTAGCCTTGTCATCTTTTGTAACTTTTGTAACTTTTTTTTCTAATTTGTGTTTATTGCCCTATTCACTAAGGGTGATAATAAACATATAATTATTAGCATTTTTCCCATTATTTTTTTATTTATGATCCCACTACCAACAACTACAACCTTTATTCCTCCATACTTTCTATCTTTTACTTATATCGGCCAATGAAAGGTGTTCTTGTGGTGGAGCTTTGGACTCTTATCTTTTTGTACATAGGTTTAAATCAAACACAATTTAGTTGGGTTGTTGTATCCTGGAGATGGCAAGTCAAGAGATATACTGCTGAATCGATTCGTGAACTTTTGTCAAACCGCAGTGGGCTTGAATCTTCTTAAAGAGAGTGAGATACCCGCACCTCGGCCTAATGAAGGCAATCTTCGCTTTCTTGAACAAAAGTCCACATATCACCTCTAAAATTTTTGGGATTATTTTTGGCTTCACAAATTCCCCCACACTTGCTAAGCTACATGTAGGAAAATGGTTGTAGGTGTAGAAATCCCAAGTTGCATAGGTGTGTAGAGTTGCTTCACAATTTGATTTAGATCTCCTTTTTGGACTTGGAGATAGACTCTTCTAGGAAAAGAAAACCAATTGCCTCAAATACCTATTTAATTTTGCCTTAAGCAATGGATTAAGTAAATTTGAAGAACAATTTTTATCCCTACAAGAAAAAGAGAAGCCAAAGGAAATTTGTTCCCCCTCCCCTGGCTTTCTTCTTCTCTTGCCCTTGCAAAGAGTCATTCTCGTTGTTCTTCTTCTTCTTTGTTCCGCACAAGAGTAAGAAGAAATTGATTTTTTTTTCTTCTTCTTCGTCTTAGGTGGTGCTACCATCAGCTGGCAGGGGCCAGGAGTTAGCTAGACGTAGGTCAAGGAGGTGGCGTGGCAAGGGCCACGATTGGGGCTACTTGACTCAGTTAGAGCCAAAGGCAACTGGCAGTTGGCACTACGACTTTAGGTATTAGGACGCAGTGCGGAGCGAACCACGGGGCCCTCGGCTCATTCTGGAAGCCTGAATTTGACACGGGCCAGTCAGGCATGCTAGATGGTGTGGAGCAGCCAAGGTTTCACCATAGGTTGCTTAACGCCTCGTGTAAAGATGATCATTAGTGGGCGAGGGACACCTTGGAAATCAGCGAAAAGTGGAAGTCTGACCACCCCTCCTAAGCAACGGGTTCCAGGTCATCAATGTTAAGTAAACTACTTCATTTTTGGTCTTTTTTTAATTTTCATTGAGCTTCTTTTGACTTTAATTTATTGGTCGTCCTTCTTACTTTGTGTAGATTCGAAATTTGGCTCAACTCCAAGAACTTTGCTGGAAATAAAGAAAGTGCATGTTGGCTTGGGCATTCATGTTGAGTACCGTAAGTGGCGTTGGTTGTTCAGTTCTCTTCATCGGGACAAAGGCAAGCTCCCTATGAAGGAAGTGATTAAGCGGATGAAGGATGAGGCATTTTCTCGTCTGGTTGCCGCCATGGAGCTTGCTATCAATGAGGGTGGAAAGAAGAGATCTTCCCTATCTGCTATAGAGCCGTCGGTTGAGAAGAAACTAAAGACTTCTGCTGCTTGTGTGGGCTTGTTTGCTGCTAAAAAGCTTGTCATTGATCTAAACTTTCCCAAAGGGAAGGAAAAAACTATTAAGTCTGAGCCTATGAAACTTGTTGCTTCGAAAGTGGCCACGACCGTTGCTGAGATGATTACCCAGTGTAAAGGTTCTATGGTACCCTATACTGTTTGGGTTTCTATCGAAGCGTGCGTCTAGAGCTAAGCCTAGTTTGACGTCTAAGAAGCTTGCCACTATAAAGAGCCGGAAAGTGGATTTTGCTGCTAAAGTGGCACCATCGCCTATTCCTCCTACCGCTGCGACTGATTCATCTATTGAGAAGGGGAAGTTTACTTGCTGGATAGTTGTGAGAAGTTCACCGAGTTTGTCTCTGAGGAATTTCTCGAGATTTAGGCACTACTGAAGGTTTACCTGCTTAAGAACATTGATGCATACACCGAGTTTATCAATGAGGACCTCTTTGCTTGTTACTATACAGAAGACTTTGATCTTAGTAGCTGAGTTTACGTGCATTGATTAGGATGCTATCAAAGCTGCTAAGGAGGTCGAAGTGTCATTGATGGCTCAGCTTCGCTTGGCTGCTGAAAAGATTGAGAAGCTCGAATGTGAACTCGCTGTTTTGAAGGGTTATGATGTCTTTGTCCCAATTTTGTGCAGCAGAAAACCGTTCATCAGGACGTCGTTGGTTTGAAAACTAAGCTTAGTACGACTCAAGCGATGTTGGAATCTACAGAAAATGAAGTCAATCATTTTGCATTGGTGGTTCAAGACCTTGAGCTTGTCAATTCCGAGTTACAATTTGCTTATTTTACTGAGGACAATGAGCTCATCTTCATGCATTGTGAAGTGTCTTGTCTTAAGGACATTGCTAGTAAGCTTAAGTCTAAGGAAGTGGATCTGCAAGATGCATTGTCTGCTAGAGAAAACCTGAAAAAGAAACTGGATAAGCTGCATGATGCTCACACCAGGCTTACTGAGGAAAGTGCGTAATTGAAGAATGAGAGGGTCAATCACAAAGTGGTGATTGCTTCTTATCTAGTCGATTCCTACAAGCTCGGCTATGTAAACCATATTTAGGGTAGGCCGTCGGATTATGATTTTTTTTTAGAGAGACTTTGAGACTTACTCCAATTCTTCAGTTGATCTGCTTGACTTCTTGTTTGAGGTTGCCTTTGGTAGAGCTACTAAGAGTTAGATTGTCGAAGTAGGGGTGGCTGAGGATGAGCTGATGGAAGTTTTGGCTGCTAAGAGCAATATGGCTGCTGAAGGCATGGCAGTCGAGGAACCAGTGGTTTCTCCAAGCTGCCGATGAGTAGTATTTTTGCTTAGACTTAGGATTTTTTTTTTTTTTTCCTTTTTGTTCTACTTTGTTTGAACTTTTTTGGGCTTTGAGTCGGTTTATTTATTTGCTAAAAATTTAATAAATTGATTTCTTTGCTTTGCTTCATCTTTATTATTTCGCCATATCTTTTGCAAAACTTTACCGTAGAATAGCCAGCTAGGTGAATTGCTTCGATGAAACAGCCGATCCCATGTCGTCAATTTAGATTTTAGTTTTGGCTTTGGGGCTTCTAGAGCCTTGCCTACTCCAAGCAACTTGCTAAACTTTGCAGTAGGATAGGCGACTAGGTAAGCTACTTTGATGAAGTAGTCAATCCCACGTTGTCACTTTAGGCTGCAAACTTGGCTTTGATGCTCAAAGAACTTTACCTGCACGAGGCGATATGCGAAATTTTTAACTTATAGAGTAGGTGGCCGGACACGTGGCTTTTGTAGAAAAGAGACGAGTCTGTGTAGCTATGGTTGTACATTTCAGCTTTGGTCTTGCAAAACTTTTAGCCATGGACCATCAACCGGATGTGCTACTTTAGAATAAGCAGATGATTCCGTGTAGTAATAGAAGGAGTAAGTCTTAGCTTACAGATTTCTTAAGGCTGCTAGCCGTTAGAACGTCGACCAGGTGTCTTACTTACTGAAGAAGACAATTAGTGTGACCACTTTAGACATTAGCTCTGGCTCTTAGAGGCATTTTAGGCTCAGTTTGTGTGTGTAATTGCGACTTAGTGGCCTAGCCTTCCAAAGTGGTGGTCCCCTGATCTTCTAAGCGACGTGCAGCTCGTTACATATCTCTTGGGCAGCAATGTAACTGATTCCACAGGTCATTTGACTAATATTGCCACACTTTAGAGTCAAGTTATGTTCATGAGGATTGCACATCATGGGCAGGCATTCTGTCATATGAATCTTTCATGGGCAGAGATTCTGCACTTAGTGTTTCTTTCGATTAAAGACCTAGGCTCCCGTGGAATTCAGTCCTTCAGTTGGCTAAGGCTTTGAGGAAATACTATTGTGGCCAATTCTGGGAGTGTCCAGCACAAGTAGTAGAAAGCCTTCAGGGTAACTAAGCAGTCGAAAACCCATCCATATCAGGATATCTCGGAACAGTTTACCCTCTTCACGTGGAAGAACGGACCTAGAAGGGTGTCGGAATTAATTTATCCTTTCACGCTGGAGAGATTACCCAGATGAGTGTTGGAGAATTAGTTTACCTTCTTGCACTAGAGAGCATACCTATACATTTTTCATATGATATTTTTTTTTCTTATAGATAGACTAATTATTTTAGTATTATTTTTATTATGAATTTCCATACATACACACACGCGCGCACGCACACACACACACACACACACACATATATATATATACATATATATATATATCGGGTGATTGGTTTACCCTCTTGCACTAAAGAACATGGAAGAGCATACCTAGATAAGTGTCATGGGATTGGTTTACTTTCTCACACTAGAGAGCATGGAAGCACATACCCAACTGTGTGTTGGGGGATTGGTTTACCCTATCACAATGAAGAGTATAGAAAAGCTACCTAGATAGGTGTTGGGGATTGGTTTACCCTCTTACACTGGAAAGTTTACAAAAGCATACCCAGATAAGTGTTGGGGGATTGGTTTACCCTCTTGGAGAGCGTGGACGTCGTTGTTGTGAGTGCAACTAAGGAAATTTAGACTGCTGGATAACTAAATAATCCTCAACCTGTGAAGTCTTACTCAGTGATCTTCTTGAGATTTCTAACTGTTTGTGGAACCAGTGTAAGGGTGTGAGTAGGGACTATCATGAACTACGCCGAAACTTAATCCAAGTGTTGCGTCATCCCTAAAATTTTCATTGTGTGCTCCCCAAAGGCATGATTGATAATTAACTATGAATTTGAATAGATTGCGAGCTTCTTTACCTCTAAGTCTTTTGCTAGCCGAGGGTTGCTGGTAAAGCCTTGTATTCTACTCCGTCATTGGATGCTTTGAAGTTAGGAATGCAGTTGGCCGGATTGTCATGGTGGGGAGCCGCGGAGCATTGGTTGGTGCGATAAGGAGCCAAAGGATAAGTTTGACATGACGAGGAACCGTTGTGGATGATAGGCATAGCTGGAACTATGAAGTTAAGACCAGCTATTGCTGTATTACGCGCGGCAAGATGTGGTGCTCAACTGTCAGTGTTGGGCTATTCTAGGGCTGAGTTGCTCGACTGCTGGCCCTAGGTTGCTCTATATATATATATATATATATAATCATTTATGTAATGAGGACAAGGCGTGCTTTTGATCCTTGGTAATTAGAGGAACTCTCCTGCAAGTTAGGCTGATGCGTTTTTCTAGTACTCGTTTTCCCCCAGTATGCCTTCAAGCTAAGTTGTTGTGTTCATCGGAATGTCTGCTTCTTTATCATCTTGTGTCTGGTTTGTGCGAAATACTGCGTCATGACGATGATTACATGTGTTTGAAGGTATGATTTGAGCTTCCAAGTTGCAACAACTAGCGCCAAAATCAAAGCTTTAATTTTTGAGTATCTCATTTATCATCGAAGTGAGCTTTTAAACTGTGGTATACAGGTAGTCGAGACCCCAACTGTTCTCGTATGAGGGGTAGAGCTCACTACTACTTCAGATATCGCCAGATAGATGCATAGGTCCTCCTCTATTTCCGGGTTGGATAGTAAAGGAGGTCATGTTAAGTACTTCTTCCAAGTCTTGGAATGTTTTATTGCACTTCTTGGGTACATTTGTCTCGTCATGTCTTCCTAATTACCCTGAAAAAGAGTTTACATCAGTCAGTAAATCGCAAGAGGAAACGGTTGAGTGCTGCTGCTGGCATGGTCAGACCTTGTGTCTGCTTCAGAGTAGTGGTAACTTCATATTTAGGAAAGTTTGAATCTTCTTTAGATTACGTCTGACGGGGTTGAGCTTCGTTGATAGTTTTAATGCACTGAAATCTATGCATTTACTTTGCTACGAGCCTTTGTATTTCCTCAGTTAAGGGCAGCAGAGCCTCTGACTTTTCCCGATGTTAACCTGCTAGTCTATGTTGTTTTTCCGCAAGTCTTGCCCATCTGTGTTGCGGCTGTAATGCACGTGGATCATGTATAGCTAGTGAGCAAGTTGTTTACTGTCGCACTTGGCAGTGGCTGCCAGTTGAACTCGAGCTAGACTACTCTTATGCTCTCCTCAATCCTTTATGCAGCTGCCTACTCTGGTGCCTCGCAAAATGATCTCCTTGTGGGTCTAGCCTCTTCTAGACATTTTTCTTGGAATGTCGAACGACTCGTTAGAGTATGGACCCACCTCGAATGCATACTGACTTGTAGGCTGAGTCCGGAATGAACGTTTCTTTGTGCATTAAGGCAGGAAAAGACATTTTCCCAAGGGCCAAGTCGAGAGTATACACTACGTGAACGCTTGGTTCATGGGGGGTTGAGCGGTTGCTTGCCGAGACATCGCTGGAACAAGTCACAATTATTTACCTTGTCCTATTTCTGCACACCTCGTCTAGGGTGCGCTACATTTTGATGCGCTCAAGAAGCTGATTCACCAATGTTGTCTACTACGTGAAGGCGCTGGTTAAGTCGGAAGTGGAAGAGTCTAGATAATGAGCGTCTCCATGTGTAGTGGAAGTGTAATAAGCTGTAGGTAAGAAACTTGGGCCTGGAATAAACATACCTGCAAAAAAAAAAAAAAAAAACAAAGGGTAAAAATATCCTTAGATCGATCGTCGGTCTAGTGGTTAGAATTTGGAACTCCTGAAATGGCCTCAAGCCGGTCTGGATGGCGAGACGGATCTCCAAAGTGGGTCATGTCTGAACAAACTTGTCTGGATGGTTAGGTTATACGCTATAGCGTAGGGCTCGTGCATGGGTCACCTACCCTTGGGCTCGTGTTGCTCGTCCCGTTTGCTGGGCTCGTGTTGCTCGTCCCGTTTACTGGGCTCGGGCTGCATCTGCAGTGAGTTGGGCTTTGGTCGTTGTGGCTTGGGCTGCTAGATCGGCTTTAGTTGCTACAACTTGGGCTGCATGGCTGGCAGCTTAAGCTACAATGGCTTGGGCTTCTTGGGCTCAGCCTGCTACTTGGAGAGCCTAGGCCTTCTGCCCTT
The DNA here is from genome assembly GCF_019419815.1 of Pyrus x bretschneideri. Lineage (NCBI taxonomy): Eukaryota > Viridiplantae > Streptophyta > Magnoliopsida > Rosales > Rosaceae > Pyrus > Pyrus x bretschneideri. Next base: position 2,806,139 of record NW_025999479.1, read on the forward strand.
GGGATGGTGGATAAACCTAGATCTCCTACCTAGGGTTTTGGGGGTCTATGTGCTGCAAAGGTAGCAGTGCAACTATTTGGGTCATGGTGTTGCTCCGCGACGGTGGGGCTCTTCCTGCTTTCATGTTGAGCCTTAAAGATCATCGTTGTGGGGCCACGTCCTTGTCTCCACTCTTTAGTCCAAATTGTTGAACAGGGTTCTGTTCATTGTGGTTTCAGAATTTCCTACCATTGTATCCTTTCTCTGGGGATTATCAAGAAACTTTTCTGGGAAAAATTAATTGATATGACGTGTGAGAAAATCAATGTAACAAAAAATTTCAAAAACCAATTGCGAAGGTCTTATTCGAGTATTTGAATGAGCTCTCAAATGAAAGCACCAATTTGTCGATGCAAATTATCGCCGTCTCTTACTTTGACGAAAATGCACATGCAAAACAATCAACACCTTTGATCAAAGACCTAAGCCTCACGCGCCCACGAGGTAGGGGGGTTAGACCAGTTGATCTCTGATGCCTAAGTTAGCTTCTCTAAAAAGAGTATATGTTTAGGGCTTTTAGGGGTACCAAAGCTTACTGTAATCTGGTAAAGAAAGAGGTATATATAAGGGGAAAAGGCCGGCCATGGTGTTAGGGTTTTACCTACAAATGACGGCATCCTATTGACCAAGATTTGTAGAGGAGAATATTCTCATGATATTAAATAGGAAATTATATCTTGAGATAATAGTGTAAATATCCCTAATTGATTTAAATAGGGATTAGTTACTTTGAATGGAGTTAATCTTCAATTGGGAATTATTGAAGATAAGATTTGGGTAATTAATCCTGATCTTTAATGCTTTGACTTTTACTTGCTATGAGTAGGTGAGCTCTGGGCAGTCGGATTTAGGTGCTTGGGCCTTTAGGGTGCTGAGCTATGCATGAGAGTATCTAAGAAGTCTGCCCATTTAATTACGGCAATCTTGTCTTTCTTAAGTAAAAATCCATGTGCGCCTCTAGAATAATTTTTAGAATTATTTTAGACTCCACATTATTCACCAAACTCTTTAGCACCATCACCATCTCACGTCGTTCTCTAGTTGATCCAAACCAACATATCCAATCGATCCCCAAATAAAACATCACATAAACCAAGTCACTAATCAATTTAACTTAACATGCCTAGTATGTAGTCCAACACAAATATTACTACAAACTGCTGCAAGTCCTTCTTAATCTTCACAAGTTAAATACGAACCTTGAAATCCCATCCCATGTGATTTGCACGAACTGAGCCAAACCATAATATTATTTGGTCATGGCACCTTCAAAAAATTTATCCCATATCATTACCATTTAACATTATCGTCATTTTCAAGGAGATGAAGAGCGTGCGATTGTGGGAGAAACGGTTGCATGGTTTTCTTTATTTATTTTTTACTCTTTCTATTTTATGTTCAATGAAAAAAAAGTTAAAAATTTCAGCTTTGCTTTACAAAATTAACCCTGCGAATTTGTTTATATTATTTTTACTTGGTTTTGGAATTGGGGCGTTTAGATTTAAATGCCTTGTTGTTTTATTTGTTAGATTAAACATCTATTCCTTGTAGAATTTTTATTAAACATTTTCCTACATTTTAGGTGCCAAATATTTTATAAGTAGCATTTTTTAATGCAAAATTACACAATTTGCCATGTATATAATGTACCAATTAGCTAATAATTATCCCAATCTCCTAAAATCTAGTAGACGTATGTTTTAAAAATCTAAAACATTTCGAATTTGATTTATTTATGCTTCTAACATGATATATATTTATGTTCTTCTTTCACGACCATTCTACAATCTTTTCATGTCATTTCTTTTCTGCCAGTCGATACTCTTCCGTCATCCCTTGTGAGTCATGTTCATTCCCTTTCTATTTTCATTTTATGCAAACCTCTTGATTTGAGTATTCATACCATGGTACATTTGGAAAATAGATTCTAGTGGTAGATGATATGGGGTATGTTTCCATTTAGTATTGGTACGTTTCTAACCGATATGTTGGTACATTTTAAGTTGGCTTGGGTACATTTCATATCAGCATTGGTATGTTTCAATTTGGCATGGGTACATTTCTAGACGATATGTGGGTACATTTTAAGTTGGCATGGGTACATATGCTATCAGCATTGGTACATTTCAGTTTGACATCGGTACATTCCAAGTCATATTAGTACACTTCAACATGGGATGAGTACAATTCAAATTAGAAATTAATATATTTAAATTTGGTTTCAATCTACAATTCACATTCATATATCTCACGCCGAATGACATTAATCTCATTCCAACTAATCCCTTTTGTCAACAACTTTCATGCAAATTATATTTTGCTACAATATTTTGAAAGCACTTGTTTTCTGTTGCATACTACACAACCATGCAATCAAACTAAAACTCAACAAGATAAATGTACCGTCCATGGTGTTTTCATCATGTTGGATTGGCTATTTCCATTTTTTCTGCTGCTGTAAATTTTTTCTATGATCAATGAAGTTTTATTATAAAAAAATAAATGTTAAAAATTCAAAAATTAAGAGATAATATTGATAATTTAATAGTTAATATCTATTAATTATCCAACATACGGGCATATATTCTAACACACCAAAAAACCTATATTAACTAAAAATATTAAGTGGAAAATCAACATATAACAATTTTCATTTAGAAAAAAACTAATTAAAATAAATTTAAAAATGCTTAGGTGGCCACTAATCAAAGTGTCTTAATCAAATTTTTAAAAGGCATAAATGTTTAATAAAAAAATTGTAGAAATGGAGTGGGGCATTTTAATTTTCTCTCCCCGTTTTTGGGGCTTTAATGTCCATTTCTTTTGTGAAGCCTTGAGACTTGATGTGATATATAATAGCACACAAATTAAACCCTCTTTTTGACAATTGTAGTATAGATATAAGTAGGGATCGTTCTAGGCCGGGGATTAGGAGGGATTGCTAATCTAATGAAAACTAACTCAAAGATACAAAAATATGCTTAAAAACACTTAAACAAACTCAAAGACTCTTAACTAAACCTATATGACTCAAAATATACTCAAAAGACTCAAAACAACACAAAACAATAAAAAAGACTCAAACTAGACTCTAGGACTTACTTTGGACAAAAATTGAATTAGTTTCGACTCAAAACACTTAAAAACACTCAATAGCTCAGATTCTAACCTAATAGACACTTAAAACAAAGGGGGGTTTTGGTTTTGACGAATTTGAATTAAAACAAAACAGAAACTAAACTAGACAAAGTTATGAACGAATTTGGGTATATGGATGGGTGATTAGCTAGCTAGAGGGTCCTTCTCCACACATGACACACTTGCATACAAATTGATTTCTAGTTGCTTTTCGATAAAGCATGAACCTCAACACCCCAGATTAACAGTGACATCACTAATTAACCCTCAGATTTTCCTTAAGTTATTGGATTGGATGACATCATACGACAACCCAAAGCATTCTTCAAAAGTCCCCTACATGACATCATAATAGAGATACAATCAAAGATCATTACGTTCTATGAAAATCATAAGCATTGACAAAGCACTTGTAACTATGACATCATGATACTCATGCTAGGAATTTACTTAACATGATTGTGAAAACAACCTTAACTACTTGTGAACATAAGTTTGTAATGATTATGTGAAACTCCCTTATATTCTAGCCCCAAATTCAAGCATGCAAACTAAGTGTGCACCCTTAATCAACAAACAAGAATAAGTTATCCATCAAATGGTTAAGTAAATTGCATTCACAATTTATGAAATCACAACTGGAATTAATCAATTCATATTGCAAATATAATCATGGTTTCAAAGTCTCCTCTAGCCAAAACAAAATTAGTTCCTCATGTTTACAACAAAACAAAGAGAATATAAATTAAACATTAAAAACAAAGATAGAATACACCTAGAAACACTCCGGGTGGCTCCTCCTTCCTTCCTTGCCACCAACAATGGGGATTTGTGTGAATTTAGGCTCTTGTGGTGTGGTGGATGGTGTGGTATGAATTTGTGGTAGAGGGTGGTGGTTTTTGAGTGTTGTGGCATCAAGTATTTATAGGGTGAAGGGGAGGCACGAATTTGGGCTGAAAAGGAGAGGAATTAGGCCAAATCACCAAAGAACAAGGATACTTTCAATCAGATTCCAAGGAGGACAAGGAATGGTCCTTGTGGCAGATTCTAGAACTTCTAGAAGGGTTACATGTGGCATAAACTTAATGCACGAAAATAGGGCTTCTAGAACTTGATATTTAGGTGATTTAATGTGAAAAGGAGTCCTCTTTGAAGTTGGAATTAAGGTAGGAAAAGATTAGGATAGGATAAGATAAGATAAGGTTGGATAAGGTTTGGATAAGATAAGGAAATTTGGATAAGGTTCCTTATTTCTTGCTCTTTCCTTATCTTCTTTGCATTTGGACTTCTTTCTCCATATTTTTAGCATTTCCTAGCATCTCTTGACTTCAATTTCGTCCATCCACATTGCTCCATAGTTAAGCTATCCAATCCATGTCCAAAACTGCTCCAAATAGCCTCAAAATGCACTTTCTTGCTCCTTTTGCCATTAGGACCTAAAAACATACGAAAATAGCTTAAAAGACTAAAATAGATAGTAATTAAGTAACTAAATGCAAGGAAACAACGTAACTGAGTAGCATAAATATGCTCCTATCAAGACTCCAAAGTAGGGTCCTTTCTTTGTAATAGTAAGGACGTGTGTGTACGGGTGCGGGGAGCAACTAGTTAATAATAAATTAATTTTTTTCAATCGCTCTTCGTTACATAATTATTATTAGCTTATTGTGTTTCATAACTTAAATTCCCACTCTCAAATAATCATAGTTTTAAATTTTAAAACCGATACGCAAGACAACCTAAACCATGTATGTAGGGGTGTCCTAACTTGTGGAGATTTGATACACCGTTTGTTGTTAAGATTACACAAAAACATGTTTCTTTTTAGAGAATTTAGTAAAATAGGGGAAATGTATTCGCGCCATGGTCACTACTATATAATATTATTAATTCACACGTTATATATATATGAGCTAATAAATATAGTACTTGTAATAATATAAGTGGACTCAGTAGAAACTTACAGAAATCATATGCAACAATTACAGTAATAGAAATAAAGTTTACCTAAGGTAGAAACCTAATGCAATTCTGCTATGGCTAACCTACTTCTGCTATGGATAACCTTTCTTGCAAGTGGGTCACATATGGTCAAGGGACACGAGTAAAACTGCGGGCCAACACCAAGGGTTGATCATTTGCATGCGCAGAAAGTCACAAAAATATTATAGTACAAGACTACCAGTTAATGAAATTTTTTTTCAATATCCAACTAGTATTATGACAATTATTGTCCTAAGTTGTGTTTCTAACACATTAAAAAAGTTTTTATTTTTTATTTTTTATGACTGACGTTGGTACTGAATGTGGAAGAGTTAGGACCCCATACAATCGATCTGTTTCCTTTTTTTCATTTCCTCTTCCTATAAAATACTTCTTCACCGTGGATACTCATATTTTGACTATATATGGGCATTAATGCATACAATTATTAAAGAAAAAAAGCATTAGTCAAGCTTCTTCTTTTTTTTCTCTTTTTTTGTTCGTGAAAACAGTAGTCGAGGTAGACAAGGCATATTGCATGTTCTGTTGACCTCAAGCATTTACAAGCCATGTGCTATAAAGTATAAGGAATGAAAATGTTTCATCAACCACTATAGTTGATTCAATTCAGATTTTAACTCAATTCATTTCATATTCCCGCGAATAGCTTTGAGCCAAACAAATATTCATCTCGTGAACTCGAACAACATTTATTAATTTCTCTCCCTAGTTGGTATATGAGTTCATACAACAAATATGGACTAATAATTCAGAACATAAACTATATAAGTGCGTGAATGTGACTAAATATATATATATATATATATATATATATATTATGGATAGTAGGTTAGTATATATATGTGACCTATGTGAGTGATTCTCGTGTGCTCTGGATTCCGCCGACCACCATCGTGAATGGCTTTGCAGCTTAACATGTGGCTCTTGAGGTGTCCCCACGTATCAAGGCACAAGCTCTGCCTGGTTTCCAAGTGGCGACATCTGATACCTGTCTGTGTCTGATAGAAAACCTAGTCAATTAAGCTGACGGAAGTAGCTTCAGGGATGCTTGGGCACACGAGTGGTGTCTGGGTTGGAACACAACAGCGTGCAAGGCTATTGTCCCTATACAGAGAATGGAACGCATAGAGGCCAGGGCCTATGTGTATGTGCTTCGGACACGTCGGTTCCGATGGCGTTTAGGGATCCGTGGATGTTTCTTGTTTGGTAATCTAGACGGCAAACATGTTTCATTTTATTTGCTTATAAAAATGGATAACTAAAAAAAGATGGTTTTAGTTACAACGAAGTTGAGTTTATTTTGATTATGATTTGTTAAAATAAGATGTTATGAAAGAAGAGTTTACTCAAACAGTTTCATAAAATTCAAATTAATTTTTTATTGTTTCTGAGTATTGGTTTGGTAGCCACATAAACTATGCTGCAATCTAGAATTTAATCTAGTTTTTTACGGTCAAATAGAATTTAATTCAGAAAATTTTAACGAAAAACCCTCGATACTGTTCACTTTAACGAAAAATTATATTTTTACACTAAAAAGTCAATCTTAGTACTATTCACTTTATCATTTATTTTGTCTTTATTGTTAAAACTCAAAGTTTTCAAACCCTTTTCATTAGTTTTCCATTTAATCTACTATATACTAATATTTCGATAACATATTGATCTCGCTATAAATATCATTTATGGGATGCTATTTTAGAAAATGAATATTTTGAAAGTGTTGTACAATGAGTTTGACTGTTCACATAAAAGTATGTGGGAGACGAAAGAGTGAAAGTTAAGATTGTTAGCTTAAATAATATAAGTTTGGGTTTCACTATTTTGGAATGTGAATTTTTCTTCATACAGTTAAAAAGGTGTCGGATGAAGGCCTTTATATATAGAGGTTGTATCCCCAGTGCAACAAAAAAAAAAATGAAAAATCAAAAGTAGAAAGTGAATATCAATCTCCTTTTCCTATTTACTTGCATTTATTATCTGATATAGTTGTAAAAATAAACAGTGTTAGTGTGATACATTGCTCTCGCTCCACTTTGATCTTTATCAATGGTTTTTTCTCTCACTTTTGCTTATTTATAATACATTATTAGTATGACTCTCTAACCCTAATTAGTTTTCATTTTCTTTGCCAAAAAATGTTTACCCTAAGAATCTTATTGTTCCTCTGTCTTATCCTTCTCACCTTATTCGTGATCCTATGCCACCACAAAGAAGAGCTATTACTACCATGCATTCTCCTAGTCCTCAATTTAATATTTACTTATATTTTCGATTTCTTATTTGGTATAGCTCCTGATTACTAGCCCAGTGTTTATTTATGTTAATTTTACTACAATTTTAGATGGTGAATGATCTATTGTTGTGTAGCAATAGAAGCCTGGACGTGCAACTTTGGTGAAACTTTTTCGCCTTCTCTTCTCTCATTAGGCTGCATATTTAATTTTACTACTACTTGAATAGTGTGGTATAATCAGCCATTCCTCACTACATTATTCTAATGAGAGTGGTGAGTACAATCCCCCTTCTCGTTAATTTTCTTTCTTTCTAGTAGTAAAACGCAATACTGATGACAATGCATGAGTAGTAAGTATTACTATCTATCTAACAATTTTAATTTATGTCTAAATTAAGTTAATCTCGAGCTTGAAGCTTCAAGTGCTTATCATTTTGGCATGAAGTTCAAAAAATGAAACATTTGTAAGAACTAGAAGTTCTAACACTACATTCCTCCGGAATCCATATTATTGCAAGTTGTTACACAAATCATTTTTCTTTTAGAAAAAGAAAGTGGCAAACTTTTTGGAGTTTCATTTGTTGCCCTTCACATACTAGAAAGGCCTAACTTACCTGGGTTGTGGTACCAAGATCCATCTCAATCTTGGGGACACCATTTAAGGAGGGAAACATTGCATCTTTCCAAGGTCGGGCGAAAGACATGATCTTTCTTCGTTGCCACATCCATGAAGGATTGAAAAATGAATATTTGACGGTTAAAGACCCATTAGCTCTTTAGAATGCATTACGAGAGAGATATAATCACTAGAAAATGATGATTCTTCCAAAAGCTCTTTATGACTCGACACACCTGCGAATCTAGAAATTTAAGTCAGTCGCTGATCATGCCTCTAGTTTGCTCCTGTAACAACAATATAGATAGCGTGGTTTTACATAGTACAACTAGCTAACATCAACACTTCTTGTGGTTGAGTAGAATAATGAGCTCCTAATGAAAAATCAACAATCCCAACCAAGTAGTTTGGTGCCATTCCCATAAGTGAATGTTGCTTCCCTTGAAGCAAACACCGCCTCTTCTTGTGGCAGTAAATATAAACGAGGATGTGGATACAAGTGAGGTGGATGGAATGGAAAGGGTAAGAACCATGATGTTCGATTTTACAACCAGGATCCAAAGCATAATCCAAATATGAGCTTTAAAAATGTAAATCACTACAGGGGTAAAGCTCATATCATGAATGAGTCTGCCACAAGTATGGTGGCAATGGGCATTAGGCGTGTACATGTCATATCCCGAAGCATCTTATGGATCTTTATCAAGCTTCTCTCAAAGGAAAAAATGTTGAGACTAATTTCATTGACCATGCTGATCCTATATATGTATATATCTAATCCAATGCTCGATTTATCAAGTCAATCGAACACAACCAAATTTGGATATTTCCAAATTTGTTGTGGGAAGGGGGAATGAAGTTTATGGGTCCGATTAAATCATTTTTATTTTTAATGTGCTCTTGTATTCATTATCTGAACTTGTCATTTAAAGCTTGTATTTCAAATCCAATAAGATTGGCTTTGAGATTCCTTTTTATTTTGACTAAAATGTTTTTAACTCTGATTGTCATACTCATAAAGCATAGATAAAAACTATGGATGTTCTCAAAACAAGAACAATGGCAAAGGTATTTGTCTCGCAGACTGTGAAACCACACATAGGATACTTGAGATTGGAAATATTTCTCAAGTCGGATGCTTATAAAAACAAAATAACAACAAGAGGTGGCCAATCAAATGTAATTAAAGGCTTAGAAAAAGCCGAGGTCATGTTACCAAAAGGAACAATATTGTCCATACAAAATGCATTATACACTATTCGATCTACAAGAAGTTTGTTGAGCTTTAAAGATATACGTTTGAATAGATACCACATTGAAACGAAAAAAATACAGATAATGCGGAATATTTATGCATTACCTCTGATGATACCCAAAAGCATACATTGGAGAAGTTGCGTGGTTTATCGAGTGGATGGTATTATACATACATAAAGACAATTAAAGCACATAATGTCTTAAATAAGAAGTTCATTGATCCAAAAATTTATATGTTTTCGCGTGACCATCTAGGTCATCTAGGATCCACCATTGTGCGTAAGATCATTACCAACTCTAATGAGCATCCATTATTGAGCAAACATATTGCTATATCTAATGATAACCTTGCAAAGCTTGTTTTGAAAAAGTGACATCCATGGTAACATACATCTGTCGAGAATAAGGATAGTAGCAACAGTACCCTTTCTGAAGCACTTAACACCCCACAAAAATACAACGGAGACCAAAATGATCAAATTTCATCCATTGATTCTCTTTTTAGATGGACAAATGCGACACACCCAAACACCCAAGGTGGAAGCACTAAAACTGGCGACAAATGCTCAAAGTGAGCTTGTAAGGGTGTTCGAAAATCCAAGAATTTTGATAGCATTCGATTAATAAGATATGTAGCAGTTTGAATGGCCGCATCCTAAGAGGAACGAGGAACATTCGTACCAATTAATAAAGACCGGACAGTTTCTAAGAGATGTCAATTTTTTCGCTTAGCCACCCTCATTTTATTGGGGAACATGAGGACAAGTTGTTTCATGGAGTATACCATGATTGGTCAAGTAATGAGTGAAATCATGATGAAGATACTCTCCACCATAATCAGAACGCAAAATTCATATTATGGCCGAAAACTGAGTTTGAACCAGTGTCAAATGTTTTAAAAGCCAAAAACACATCACTTTTATTCTTAAGAAGATATAGCCATGTCATCCGCATGCAATCATCCACAAAATCACAAACCATCGAATTTCAGACAAAGTAGTAATAGGAGATGGTCCCCAAGCATCTGAATGTATTAATCCAAAAGGAATAACGCTTTTATTATAACTCAACAAATAAGAAACACGGTGACTCTTAGCAAGAATGCAAGTGTCACATTTAAAATCAAAAGTACAACGTCCAACAAATAAGTCCGAAAATATGTATTGTAAATAACTGAAAGACGGATGACCTAAACGGTGATGCCATAACCATATCTAACGCCACTTTGTGATCCACAGTCCCTTATGCAAGATTAACATGGCCCGCACTAACACATTCCACAAAATAGAGATCCCCCTCTTAGTACCACAACCAATGGTCTGTTTCGATAGAATATCTTGAATAAGACAAAACTTCTGATACATTAGTACACAACAATTCAATTGTTCAGGAGCTTGACCAGGAGACATCAATTTATCCATTAGTGAAGGTACAAGTAATGTATTAGGTAAAAGAGAAAGTCGAAGTAAGATGCATAGTGCCTGGACAGTAACGAAAGAGGTTACACTATTGGCATTGGTGATATTATGTCGTAGTGGAATGGTGTCACATGTTTGATTAGAAAGGTCGTAAGTCATATGGTATGTAGCACCGGAGTCAATGATCCAACCGTACTGAGTATTATCACTATTCACATGTAAAGCATAATCACATTTACTTGAGGACTTTTAATATAGTTCAGTGGAACTCGAGACATTAAGAGGATCATAAATTAAAGATAAGTCAGACATCGAAGTTGCGAGATTGGCTTGTCCTTGCTTGGCTTGCTCGTCTCGTTCCCGTTGTCTTTGAATCTTTAAGGGTTCTTACCATTCAGGATAGCCATGCAGTTGAAAACATTGGTCATGACCATGTTTTCTCATTACCACAGTAGGTGTAGCCATTTGTAGGAACTAGAGGTTCGGTTTGAGGAGGCCTTAGGCCGGTGCTAGGCTATTGGGCCATCTTGGCAATGAAGAAAGAACCCTGCGTTGGGCTTGAGGTAGTGGCTTTGTGTTGCAGCCTAGATCATTGGTAGGAGGTTGAAGATTACTTCCGAACAAGTATCCCAACTTATTTTGCCAGCAACAAACATCTCAACAATTTGAGACCAAACTCCATAACTGGCACCATTAAGCTTGATGCCAATTGATGTTGTAGATGAATCGTGAAGGACAATTTGTATGACAACTTGTAGTAGAGTCGGGTTTATGGTAGGGTCTTTATTGATAGTGTTTAGGGTAGTAGTAGTATGTATAACATTGTTTCAAGTGGGATTAGTGATTTCATCAAGGAGAGGTGGCATGTTCTCCATGGGAGGGTCCCTTTTTTTTTTTTTTTTTGAAGGGAACAAGTAGAGCAGAAACCTTATGATCTTTGCTCTAATACCATGTTAATTTGGGCTTATTTTGGGAGTTTAATTTTCTAATATTATTCTTCTCACCAAGGAGACAAATATATACTACAAGCTTGATTCACAAGGTAAAATTATGGATATGCAATAATATTTATCCTAATTATACCCTAATTAAATGGATTAAAACGGGGAACTAAATCCCCCTAATTACATACAAAGGTCAACTCACTCCAACAATCACGAGTGAACTGATCAGATACCAAGTTAAACTGAATATGGAGAAATTTTGGTATATTTCATTAGTCTCCAAATGGAGATATTATATAGGAATTACAAGAGTTCTTTGCAAGAGAACAAAAAAAAAAAAAATATATATACAACTTGCAACAATAAGTCTGTAGTTTTTCTGTTTTCAATTAATATCATCCAAATATCATATTTGCAAAAAAATCAATTTGGAGATCGTTTAGACATCCATGCATGTCAAACCAATCAATGATTTTGGTAAGAAGTAGCATCACATGATAAACCATGTATTTGTTTACGTATATGTTTATAATGACTCCTTGAATTAATTGTGTGTACAATTATAATATATATATATATATATATGTAAGGTTTGATGACACTCACATTTAAGGATTCTAATCTAACAATATAAATGATTAAAAGGTCTACAAATTGAATGATTTTTTAATTACAGATATGGTCTATAGATGATAATAGAATGGACAGTTACAGTTATGATATTCGTACAGTAAAGAGACGCTAATCGTATTATTGACTTACCTTTGCTAGTTGGATAAAGGAAAATATATATGGATGAATAAGTGTATTGAAAATTGAAGGGGTCGAATCGAATGCATCTAAATTTTGCATTCGATGAAGTTGTGTTTAAGAGATTTCGAGTGAAAGGAGGTGAAGGTTTTGAGAAATTTGATATTCATGGCATTAGCAGAGTTGTCCTACTCCTACCCAGCACATGGGTTTCAATAGTGGGTTCGGCACTTAGGGTATTTCATGGTTGGTTTGATTGACTGGAAAGAGTTAGAAGTCTTTCAATAAACATTATGTCTCCTAGTATTATTCTACTCATTAAAAAGCCAAATGATAAGAGAATGCGGACATAGACTAGCCAAGTTTGTTATATATTCATTCTCTTTCTTTGTTATTAGGCATATTATATTAACACTCCACAAATTGTTGACTAAACCCCTTACATTTAATACACCCCACATTTGCTTTTTCAATTAAAAATTATCTTACTACACCCCACATACTTCCCTATAATACCCTCACACCCCACATTCTCAATATACACCTTATATTTTCTACATATATCCCACATTTCTCAAATCTTATAACATTCATTTTTAATTTTTAGGGACTGAATCTAAACATTTGAACGTTTAGCTTGCTGAATGATTTCAAATTGAATTATTTGAAAAATATTTAGATTCATTTGAACATTTTTCAATAATAATAATAACGATTTAAAAGCTACCATGTTGTTTCCATTTTCTTGTACATATTTTAGTCAAACCAAGTCACCTGCAAGAAAGCATCTTAGTATAGTGCAAGAAAGCACCTTATGAATGCCATTGACTCGCTCTGCAATCAGTTCGGAGGCCATGGTTTTTTAATTATGAGATTCATAAGTGCTAAGTCTTGAATTATGAGATTGAGTAGGACTTCAAGGGCCATAGCTTTTGCCCTCACTTTGCAATCAGTTCGTGATCTCCTAGAAGGACATGGCCATACTCTAGTCACTGCAACCACTGCCTAGTTGAAAATCACCATTAAAAATGATTTGGGGTGGGAGGGGTTTTGATAGTTGAAGAAGATAAATAATATGTTAAAAGTGATTTCGGGTGTATTTAGAAATTTTTTTTTTCAAACCTAATAAGGTCAAAATTGTCATTGCATGGTAGGATAAATAAGTTATTTAATATTAAATTTTAATATAAGAAGTGCATTCAACATTTTATGGGGGGCTAATATAAATAACCTTGTTCTTATTGTACTCTTTTTTGCCTACAAATTTGTACCTCTTTTTCTATAGTTTACATGAATTCCATATAGAAACGTAAAATAAAATAATAAAAAAGGGCAAAGAGAGTGCGTAAGGTAGAGTTGACCCCAACCTTTTAAGTGAAGTTGGAAATAAAAGAAAGCAGAACCGGTGGTGGTTTTCATTAACTGCATAACCAGGTAGGTCTGAGTTGCTAGTTTTTACTTGGAGATTCCACATTACAAGGGGCGTTCAAAACCCTAATATATACATTTCAATGCAAACGGGATCGTTTACCCAATCGGGAAAGTTTCTAGCTTAGCTGGTTTTCTAGGGGCCGAGCGTGCAATGATGTCCCAAAAATTCGACTCCGTTTAAGGAAATTGAAACTTTTAAGGAAGTTAAAACAGCTCCAAACAATTACAATACCAAATTACAAATCCATGGGTCGTCTAGACTGCCAAGGTTTAGCACACGTGGCAGCAACCCATGTGGTCTCAAGTATTAGTTGGCTGTTACGTTGACGGCTGAAGACGGCGCCACTGGAAAAACAGGAGTATTCTACGTAATACGTGCCCCTCCCCTTCCCCCTGGTGCAAACACACTTATAGAGAGAGAGAGAGAGAGAGAGAGAGAGATGGAGAACGGGTGGAGGAGACGGTGGGGGACCGGCTGGTGGGGTGGTCAAGTGGTGGTGGTGGTGGCGGCGGCGGCTACACATTGGGATGTCAAGGGATTGTTGGTCCTACCATCTTTTGGGCACGCCTCGCATGTGGGCCCCGGAATTAGGAGTATTTTTTGGAGGCATTGGGTCTTGGTTTGGAAGCATCCGGTTACTGCAACTATAAATATACCATTCTGGATTATGTCTCTCTCACATCCATACATACACTCTTACACGGACAGAAGACGCACACTGTCTCTGTCTCTGTCTCTCTCTCTCTCTCTCTCTGAAGAAATCTCGCTTTGCTTTCTTTCTTTATATTAAGCAAGCACTCTGTTTCTTCTCCTCTGTTCTTCGGCAACACCGCCAAATCTTTATATTCTCACTCCTCAAATCCTTTTTTTCAAGGTATTGCTTCAAGAATTCCTTAATTTTCTTGAATGGGTTCGTTTTAAGTTTTGATTTGGTAATCATATTAGACATCAAATACCACCTCACCATTTCTAACTGACACATGTTTTTTGGGTTGTTTGAGTAGATATGACGAAGCAGAATGTGGTAGTTTCCCACCCCGATGCCGAAATCATGGACATGGCGATATCGGTGGATGTGGCCAACTCTTCCATTTTCACGGCGGTGGCCGAAAAGCCTCCGGTGGGACCTCCAGGGTACATCTCCATTTCTCGAAGGAGGTTCCTGAACTTGAAGAACCTTGACAGTTTCAATGGAGCTGAAAGAATCAACTCTTGGGTGGACTCAATGAGAGCTTCCTCTCCCACCCATCTAAAGTCCTCATCTTTTCTGAAAGAAAATTGGATTGTGAGTTCCATTTTGCAAAATTTGTCTTATTTACCAGGTCAAGATCAAATTAATAGAAAATATTAGGTTCTAATTTTGTAATATTGGTAAAATACAAAAACAGCATCAGCACCCATCGGCCTTAGACATGTTTGAGCAGATTATCGATGCTTCAAAAGGGAAGCAAATAGTCATGTTTTTGGACTACGACGGCACACTGTCACCCATAGTTGAAGACCCAGATCGAGCCTTCATGTCTGATGCAGTAAGTGTATACATACATACATATATATATATATATATATGCATATATCGTCTTTCAGTCTTATCCTTCTTTTCTTTCTTGTTTTCTATCCGGTCCATGTTTCTTAACTTTTGTGTAAAAAACACAGATGAGAAAGACAGTGAAGAAAGTTGCTAGATCTTTTCCCACAGCCATAGTGAGTGGAAGATGCAGAGATAAGGTATTACATTTATTTTCAAGCTCCTTTTAGTCACTACTTACATATCTTTTACTGCATTTTTTAAATTTTTTTTTTTTTTTTTTTTTCCAGTTTTGCTTGATTAACTTTATATTTTGTTTCTGGAAATTGTGAACTGTAGGTCTACAAATTTGTAAGATTGGCAGAGCTGTACTATGCTGGTAGCCATGGCATGGACATTAAAGGTCCAGCAAAAGGCTCCAAATACATGAAAGTGAGTGTGTGCTTGTACTGTATTATCAGTGTCACCCTAATCTCCTTCCCACTAAAAAGAAATAAAATATAACAATTATCACTATTACAATCTTTTATTCAATTTTTTTTTATAAATACTTTATTTATTTTTAATTACTCTTCAGGGTAGTCAAGGTGTTCTCTGCCAACCAGCAAGTGAGTTTCTTCCAATGATAGATGAGGTTTACAAATTGCTTGTTGACAAGACCAAATCAACTCCTGGAGCCAAAGTGGAGAACAACAAGTTCTGTCTCTCTGTGCACTTTCGATGTGTTGATGAAAAGGTATTCACTTGATTATAACAACTGGTTCATGAGAAAAATATATATTGATTTATTTCAATTCACTTTATTAATATATTTAACACATGACGTGACAGAAATGGAATGAACTGTCGCTGCAAGTTAGGTCAGTTCTGAAGGAGTACCCAATGCTCAGACTTACCCAAGGAAGAAAGGTGAGTTTATGTTATGACATCTACTTGCCATCCAGACAATCTTGAATCTGGGAGTTTCGTTTTGGTTTATTAATTTAACTTCTTCTTTTTTTCTTGTTGGTCAATTTAGTAATATATGTGGTGTAAGTGGGATTTGTATCTCACTTTCAATATTGCTAATTGTCTAATGCAGGTCTTAGAAATCCGTCCTACCATCAAATGGGACAAAGGGAAGGCTCTTGAATTTCTACTAGAGTCACTCGGTGAGTATATTTGCATTGGACTGTATTCTAAATTTTTTTATACTACTCTAACTTTGCATCGGTAGTTGGAATATATGCAGTCCTAGAAGAAAACTACCCCTCTCATTATTTTATTTTCTAACAGTAATATTGTCAAAAAAATTAATATTACAATCATGTGCGATGCTTTTTCTCTTCTCATCGACAAATTAATCGAGGTAGTAATTATCCTTGAATATGTAGGATATGCCAAATGCACCGATGTATTTCCTGTATATATTGGAGATGATCGAACGGATGAGGATGCATTCAAGGTATTAAGAGAAAGAGGACAAGGTTTTGGCATTCTCGTCTCAAAAATTCCCAAGGAAACCAACGCCACTTATTCTTTACAAGAACCAGCTGAGGTGAGTGATCAGTGTATTGTTGTACTTTTGTATATCTTCATTTGATTTCATTGGTTGGTTTTCTTTTTTCTTCATGTTTTTGGCTTATTCTAATTTTTATGAATTTAGCATATATATATATATATATTTTGGCTTTAGAGTTAACTTTATTTGTTAATTATTTTGCAAAGGTTATGGACTTTCTTCAGAGATTGGTTGAGTGGAAACGAAAAACAGTACGATCCCATGCTATGCTGTAAAGAGTTTGAAGATATAAATATATTCGAATGCACCCTTCCAAGAATTGTCCAAAGGGGTGGTTAATTTAGTCAGATAATGTAATTTACTTTTGAGGTTAAGTTTGGAAAAGCTCAAGAAAAAGAAAAAGAATTGTAACTTTTCTTGGCTTCAATGCCTTGTACATTTTGTGACTATCCTGTACAAGGAATATATATATGTAATCTGGCAAGTTTGTAAATGTAATTATCTTATTTCTCTCTCTATCCAAAGTTTATTTATCTCTCTTTATTGTGACACAACAAATCATAAAGACGTACCTAATCCTATCGAAAAAAATCTTTCATTATCTGTTTGATCTTTTAATGTTATGTGATTCGACTAAGCAGCCGTTCTGTTAACAAACTAGCAAAGTCCTTAGAGTTATTACCTAAGGTTGTGAGATAATATCGGTAATTGGCCAAGTAGGATACATATTGGTCACTTCCTTCAATATAACCGGAAGAAAAAAAAAAAAAAAAAAAAAAAAAAAAACCCACACACACGCGCGCACACATAAATGACACTTTTTTGCTCTTCTGTTGAAGCTTACGTGAAGGAAGTTGACATTTAACTTCAAAGTTAAGTGGAAATAGTGAAAGTAGCTTACCTATTCATAAATTCATGCAAGGTCTCTTGTCACAAGTCTCATTATGTGTGGTGATACTCAGTCGAAAAACATACTTAACATATATGAGTTCGTTTCCACTCATAAACTAACATGCTCAAATACCATGAAGCCATGAAAAATATCAATGTCCCACCCTAATGTTAATTGGTAGTAAAAGAGTAACTCAACTCCTTACATTCTCATTATCCCATGCAAGACAACACTTTAGATCCGCACAATAAGAAACAACGTACAAATAAATAAGTTTTGATTGTGTACATTATTTAAATCGTGCAATGTTATTTAAATCTCACAAGAATAAGCCGCCTAACTTGTAACTTGTAAGAAAGATTAGGTGCTTTATTGCTTTGAGATTTTTTTCAAGGTGCATTGACCATGCAAAATTGGGAAAAACGGAGTCTCGGTTGTGATTTTGGTGCTTGTATCTACCTGTATATCCATAAACGTAAATTGCTTTGAGATTTAGTGTTTAGAATTCGATTTGAAAATATAATTAAATGTAAATATAACATGATATTATAATTAATATAAATCCTTTAAGAAAGCTAGAAGAACACTAAAAATGCTGCAAACAGTAAATTAAATGAAAGATAACATGATATATGTTCCATAAGTTGGCATTTTGGCACTAATGCACTTTTTGGGCTAATTTCTGCATCTAGTATAAATAAGCATATTAATTCCGACTGGATAAACACTGATATATCTTGCAAGCAAAAGAAAACCAGCAAAGAACATGCAAGTCTCTAAAGGGACTTGGATTAGATTTTAGCCTTAATTACCCGATAAAGTATCCATCATTTGAGGATAAGATTACACACGAACGCCATATTAGTGATTGGACCATTGAAGAGATTCAGGTAGTGTGAGGGCCCTCATTAACTAAGATCCAAGATCCTTCTTTGCCTTTAATCGCATGTACATGTCATTGCTGAGTCAAAAGGATTTATTAACTAGCTAGATAGATATTCTGGTTTGTTTGTATTTTTTGTTTTGTTTTATAATCAAAGTGAGTTAGATTTTTTTTATTTTATATATATATATATATATATATTTTTTTACAAGAAGCGATACAGTGATACTTCAGTAAACCCTATTGCTTCAAGCAAAAATAACCAAGAAATTGATTTGAAGTGAATATGCTCAAACAAATAACTTATGTAAACCCTTAACGTAGGGATGGCAATGGGACGGATTGGGTTCAGATGTGCTATCCTCATAACCGAATCCGTTTGTTTTCCCCGTACCCGAAACTGTAAAAAATCCGAACGGGTATTCCCCGTAACCGAACCCATCGGGTAACGGATTCCCCATTATGAATTTATGATATTTCATTCTTATGAAAAATTAAGCAAGTGTTACAACACGCTTGCTAAAATTTAACTAATTAAACAGTGATTCATAAACAAACATAATGGATACTATAAGGATCATATCCAAACATCAACCACTTTCAAATTGAAATCTTGAAAGCATAACAACGATACTTAGATGTTCTGGAAAATTTGATCATAATTCAATATACTCTAGCAAAAACAAGAAATTCAGGAGCGAAAAAGAAAAGAAATACAAAATGCTCCATCTAATGCCTTGCCCACATAACTTAATAACAACCAATATTTTTCTTGTGTCCGCAAAACAAGCAGCCATAATTCATGATGTTCCAGTTCCTCCCTCACGACCATCTTCACATAACCCCTTCAATGAAAACAATAAAAAAGAAATAAGCATGATTTAAAAAATATTTAGTTACAAAAATTTAATATGTATAATTCAATGTATGTAACTATTCAGTAACAAAAATATAATATGCATGATTACCAATACTTACCTCATCCACATACATATCCTCAAAGTTTGAGCAAAAGCTAGTATGTTCATCAGAAGATGAAGTTGTTTATAAAAGAGCAAACTTACATTAGTTTGTAAATTGAAAGTATATTAATAGGGTAGATTTAGTACATAAGAGCAAAAAATATAATAAAAGGCAGATAATATTAAGAGTTTGAGTACCTTTTATTTCATTCCATAACCAATCTTGAGCACATATTAAAACTTCTAACATCTTCGGATGAAGTCTATTACTATGGGGACTTACAAACCTCCCACTAGTACTAAAAGCCGACTCAGAAGCAACTGTAGACATTGGATACTTAGTCACATTTGATTTCCACACAAAATGTCTAAGTTAGATGTTCAGGCAAAACAGTCTCATCCAAATAGTGATCAAGTTCTGACTTCACATCATCTGTGGTCGTCGTACTAGACACAAAACGATCGTAGTTATCCATTAAAGGATCAATATCTTCAAATTCAAAAAAATTCAAGTGTGATGAAGAAGCAAATGATGTTTGAGACCCCATGTTGGAATTGTGATTGGACCCACACTATTTGACCAATTCATAACAAATGTTGTGAATTTTCTCAATTTCACTTGAAGTACTTTTTCCATAGATGAGAGGAAAAAAGTATTCAATCAACTTCATCTTGAATCTGGGATCCAAAACAGTTGTTATAGCCATTACTTCATTAATTACACTCCAATACTTATCAAACTTCTCAATCATGTTAGCTGCCATATGTTTTATTTCATCATATGGAGTGTTAAGCCACCGAGAAAATGAAATTCTAATCTCACAGATTTTTGGAAAATAAAGATTGGTAGTGGGGTATTTAGTTCCAGAAAACAACTCTAAGATATTATAAAACAATTTCATCTTCTCACAAGTCTCTTTTCCCATCAACCAATCTTTCTCCTCCGGCAAACACTTAAATTGTGTTTCTCATTGTTTTAAACGATAAAAAACATCATTGTAGATCAACGCAGTTTGAATCATAAAACATGTGGAATTCCATCGAGTCTTACAATCAAGCACCAACTTCTTTGTGCTTGGAATTTTTAATTGACGTGCTGCCTCTTCAAACTTTTCCTTTCTCTTTTGTGTTGTTGACTAATAAGCAACTATCACGACTTTTCTCAACACTGCTACCAATCACTTTCAAGCCATCCTTAACAATCAAATTTAATATATGCGCACAACAACGCATATGAAAAATTCTTCTAGCTAGCAAAAGTGAGTAGAAAGCTTTTCAAGCATTTTTTTATCATGGAATCATTCATAGTACAATTATCAACAGTTAAGGTAGAAAGCTTACGATCAAGGTTCCAATCTAGCAACCAACCCATCAAAGCATTTGTAAATGTCTCAGCAGTATGGGGACAAGGTACATAGATAAACCTGAAGAAAAAATTACAAGAAAAATAATTACTAAAAAGAATCCAATCAAGTTTTATGCCATCTACCTTTTAGATTCGCAATCACACAAAAATTTGAAAAACACCTTATGAAACTACCAATCTTGACATGGGAACCCCTCTGAAATATGGTACAGCAATGATCACCATCTTAGTAAATTGGCTAGGTTGCTTAGTTGTTTTAGATTAGGTGTTGATACCTTGGGCAAGGATGATGCAAAAGATATGAAATATTGTTTTCTTCAAACTTTGGACTTATTTTTGTATTAGATACTTTGTACTATATCTACCTATAATTTATGGTTTTATGTTTTCGGAATCAAAAGTCTAAGTCTCTGTTTTTTGTCTCTGAACAATCCTAAAATTAGAAGTTAAATGAACAAGATAATAATATAAAAAAAAATTACCTTATAATTCAGCTCTGCAACAACCAAGAATCATCAATAAAATGTGTTGTAATCACTATGTATCCCCTTTCTAGTTATTTACAGTCCACATATCAGTAGTTATAGCAATTGCCTTTTATCTTGTCCAACAAATGCATTGTTTTGGACCTTTCATAATCAAAAACTTTAAAATATCAATCTTGATTGTGTTTCTTGACACCAACTTGAATAGCGGTCGAACAATACTCATGAACCTTCGAAATCCAAAATGCTCCACTATGGAAGGAGGGTACTTATGTAATATTATCATTATAGCAAGCTCTCTCCTTGTAGTTTCTTGATCAAATGCATAGAGCTCTACTTTTCCATCTCCTCTAATTTGTGTCAATGTTTGCTTCAATCTTTTTTGTTTCTGATACACACATACCTTTAAATGATTTTGCAAATGGCTGGTGCTGTTTACAGTTTCCCCGCCAAGTTCCTTTTTACAATACATGTATATTTGGGGCTGAGTAGTATGATTTGGTATTTCTTGGATTTGAACACTTGAGATTCTTGATTAGAATCGATTGGATCAGATTGTTGAGAACAAATTTCCTTTTAGTCATAGTGGATTGCTACAAACAAAATTAAAAGAATAAAAATTAACAGCAAACTAATTAATTAAACAAGAAAGAACCAAATAATTAAACAAGTACACAAGTTTTTAGATACTTTAACAAGTACACAAATATTAGGAATGCCTTGACTTTCAGAGTACCTGATCCAATCAAGAAGGCTTGAAGCAATATTTGCTGCTGCTAATTTGTAAGAGAAAACAAATAGGTTTTTCTTCCCAAAATTGAAGTTTTGAACCATCTTTTCTGATCTTTGAGTTCTTCTAGATTCCATGATTGATTGAAAGCATTAAAAATTTTGGAATAAAGTTAGACACCTTTGAAGTCTGGACGCTCATGAGCTTTGGAGTCTCCCAGAATCCCTCAATTGATGGAGTATTAAAGTTACTGGAGAAAAAAAATAGGGATTTCATCCTTTTATAAAAATGAAAATGGGGTGGGTTTGGGTACGGGTTCGGAGCAGATACCCCTATAACTATAATCGAACTCGAAACCAAAAAATTTACTTAACATTACCCATAACCGTTAAAAACCCGAAATTTGATCCCTGAAACATAACTTTTTGGGTCGGTTACCTGCGGGGATCGGGTTTGACGGATTAAATTGCCATCCCTACTTACACGGCTACCACAAATGCTACCTACACAAATCTATCACAAAGAGGATAGACACAATAGATTCGTATCAACGACTACAACCAGTCACCGAATAGCGAGGCCACATAAAGTTATCACTAAGGAGCGAGATCACATAAAGTCATCGTTGGTAGACGAAACCACATACTTATTGCTCAAGTGTGAATACCATATCTAGCCAATGCTATATTGCGACTATATCACTTGCTATGTGAGCCAACAAAATATCCTAACCCATTGCATCGCATGTTAGGGCAGTCAGGCCATGGTTACATGTAGCCTATCTATTCTAGTGGAGTCTGCCACTACATGAGTCCATGAGAAGCAGCGAGACCACCAAAACTAAGGTTTAGGGCAGCAGAACCACCACGTCTAAATCCCCAAACAGCAAAATCGATAGTTCCAGTCACCTAAAAAGGCACAAAACGCCAAATCTAGTTGCTAATGACGACATATCTGTTAAGTCCTTTCACCAAATTAGTCACCTGCCAGACTCAAGGTCACATGGTAGCAGAGCTACCATGTTAGACGCCTAATGTGGTGAAATTAACCAATCTCGTCATCTAGTGCAGCGTGAACACCATATCTCATTGCCCAGTGTGGCGTGATCGTCAAATTCGGTCTGCAATGTAATGTGGCCGCCAAATATGGCCGTACGAGGCAATGCATCTATAGAAAAAGATCAAAGAAAGCATTGGAGTTGTTGAAATGTCCCACATCCACCATATAAATGACAAAAGAACAGTTTAAATACCCTAATCCCACTCCAACTTATATAGAGGCCTATTGTCATAAAACCCCACACTTGACGGATTGTATAGGTGGTAGTTATCAAGTTGAAGACAATATCAGTGTTGTTGGAAGTGGGTCTTTAGGCCGTTTCTCTGATAATTCTATTTGGAATCCGAGCCTGGTTTGCCCTAATCCTAACCTGTAGAAAAAAAATTTCCACTTCCATGTGGTACTTGGTTGATCTTGTTCCTGTGTTTCTTCTGCAGTAATAAGTTAGTCCGTGTTTTAGTAGGAATGCAACAGTACAATTCTTGCTTCTGTGGTACGATGTCATGCCGTATACTTTATGTTGCTGTAAACCTATTTTCTGTTAGTCAGAATGACAAGTATAGAAGACAACTTAAGCCTGAAGTTGGAGGGTGGTCCTTGAACACAAACCAACAATTTAGCTTTAAGCCCCGTGGTTATTCAGAATGATGCTTCCGTCATATCAAATATTTTGAAACTCAACGGATCAAACTATCCTTTTTGGTCCAAGGTATTAGAGATGCCCATCGCTAAATGTGGTAAAAAGGGGTTCATAACAGGGAGTATCATGGAACCTGGAGATGACAGTGTTACGTATGAGACGTGCAAGACTGGGAATGCAATAGTGAAAAAGTGGTTGATCAATTCTATAGAGCTTGCTATTATGGGATTTTTCATTCACCTTCGTACGACTCAAGAAGTATGGGAAGAGGTTGCTCAAACATATTATGATGGCTCTGATATTTCTAAAATTTATGAGTTGAAGGTAAAATTGTTTCGACTTCGTCAAGAAGGTCATCATGTTAGTGTGTATTATGCTGACCTCAAGTCTGTTTGCCAAGAGTTAGATCAACGAAGATCAATCAAGATGGAATGTGCTATTGATTTTAACACACTTCATAAAGAAATCCAACTGGACTATGTTTATGCATTCTTAGTGGGTTTGGATGATTATATTTGAGGTACGCAATGATGTTTTACGTACTCAACCCTTACCATATGTCGAGGAGGTGTTTTTTGTTATTAGGCATGAAACGCAACGACATGCCATTATGATGGGTGGGAGTAACGTGAACAACCAAAGAAGGATATCATCGATGGCTTTAGTATCTTAGCCACCTCCCATTTTCCGTCAGACTAATTATTCTAATTCATCATCGAATTCTTGTCCTTTTACATGAGAAAACAAAGATGATTTAAAGTGTACTTTGTGCAAGTAAACCTGCCATACTGAAAAGACATGTTTTTGAAGCATGGGGTACCTAATTAGTTTCCAAAATTGAAGAAAAAATTGCGTGCCAAGTAGCATGCAAGTGCTGGACAAATGGAAGTTGTGCCTCCCTTGCTACTGCCACACTAATTGCTAAAAAGGCTGTGCCTCCCTTGCTCCATCGTACTGCACATTGTGACTCGTCCTCGAACACAGGTACTATAGGGTGTATTATTTTAGCCTCAGACACTGAGCATCATATAAGTTGGATTCTGGACTCTGGTGCAACGGATCATATTACATATGATAAGAATGTGTTTCAATATATGGCAACGTCTCATAGAAAATGTGTGGCAGTTGCCAATGGTACCATTGCACCTGTTGTTAGCCTTGACACCGTGTATCTCACACCCTCTCTTCCTTTACATCGCTGCTTACTTGTTCCATCTTTATCACATCATTTGTTATCAATACCACAAGTTACTGAACAATTGGATTGTGTTGTTCTAATGTATCCATCTTTTGGTCTACTTTAAGATATTCAGACGAAGGAGATAATTAGGCATGGCACTAAGAGAGAAGGGTTGTACTATGTGGATGACATCATTCCTGGTAGAGCTAATGCGGTTCAAGCATCTCGTGCTAATAATTTACAAGAGGTATGGTTATTGCATCGCTGATTGGGCCATGCATCTCTTGGGCATTTAAGGCGTATGTTGCCTAGTCTATTTAGTGGAATAAGTGAATCATACTTACATTGTGAAGTATGTATTCTTACTAAAAGCCATCGTGTTTCATTTCCTTCTAGTATGAATCAAAGATCATTTCTCTTTGATCTTATGCATTCTGATGTTTGGGGGCCTTATCTAGTTGTTACTCATTCCCGAATTAAATGGTTTGTTACATTTGTTGACGATTGGACTCGTATGACTTGGCTATATGTGTTAAAAACTAAGAGTGATGTTGGTATGGTGTTTCGATCTTTCTCTTAGATGATTCAGACGCAATATTCTTCAGTTATTAAAGTTCTCTGTTCTGACAATGGAGGTGAATACATTAATTTTGAGTTATTAGAATTTCTTTATGACCAAGGAATTCTCCATGAAACAATGTGCCCTCATACCTTATAACAAAAACAGGGTTGTTGAGAGCAAAAATAGTCATCTTTTGGAAATTGCTCAGGCATTGCTTATTGGTGCATCCGTTCCTAAGCATTTTTGGCCTGAAGTCGTTACCCATGCTGTATATGTGATTAACCGTATGCTGTCTCAGGTTATTAGGTTCCAAACAGCCTTCCAAGTTCTCACTCAACATGCTTTGGTGGTGTTTACTAATACTCTCACCCCTCGAGTATTTGGGTGTGTGGCTTATGTTCATATTCAAAAAATTAATGGTAGTAAGTTGGATCTGTATGCCTTAAGGTGTGTCTTTGTGGGTTTTTCGTCCCAACAAAAAAAGGTATAAATGTTATCATCCTAAGACTTGGCATATGTATGTCACCATGGATGTGGCTTTTTCTGAATCCGAGTATTTTGACACCCTAGTGCCTTCAACTTTAGATCAACAGGAGGAGAGCACTATTGGTGATCTAGGGTGGTTGGACCTAAAGGGAGATGTGGTTTCGAAACATATCCAGATGCACCTGTTGCACCTACGACTGCCATCGAAAAACCCTCGGCTGCATGTGCCGAAATCGGTATAGCAAAGTTTCAACTAGCTCTTGTCGAGAACAAGGCAGAGCTTCAACCAGTTCTTGCCGAGAATCATAGGGAGTTTCAGTCAGTTTCTGCAACAAGAAACAATGCCCAATCACTGTGTATGGTCGAATTGTCTTATACTCAGTCACAACAGAATCTTGCTGAGTCCATTAGTGTGTTCCCCTTTCTCTAGCTCCACAATGTTGTCCAATACGTCTTCTTTGAATATACATGAGGTAAGTATTATAGATGATTATGTAACTAATCCAAATAATGATGTGAGCTAAATATAAATTGCCACCAAGACAAAATTGAGGTGTGCCCCCTGATAGGTTTTCTCCAGAAGGGAAAGTAACGTATCCAATAGCCAACTATGTATCATGGAATAGTCTTGCAACGGACTGTCAAGCCTTAGTGAACAATATGGAGTCTATTCAAGTGCCAACCCGAGTGGAGGAAGCTTTAAAAGATCCAAAGCAGACAAAAGCAATGGATGAAGAGATGTTGGGGTTACAAAAAAATAATACCTGGGAAGTAATGGTGCTACCAAAAGGGAAAAAGACAATTGGATGTCGGTGGGTATTTATAATTAAATACAAGGTTGGTGGATCAATAGACAGGTACAAAGCAATGTTGGTGGCTAAAGGATACACTGAAACATATAGTGTAGATTACCAGGAAACTTTCTCTCCAGTTGCCAAGATGACTAAGGTATGTGTTCTTATTTCTTTAGCAGCAAATATGGACTAGCTTTTAAAACAGTTCAATGTGAAGAATGTTTTTCTTCATGGGAATTTGGAGGAAGAAGTATATATGGATTTTCTTTCTGCATATGATGCTGAAGCAAATACCGAAGTATGTCGGTTGCGTAAGTCACTCTATGGACTTAAGCAGTTACCTCGTGTATGGTTTGATAGGTTTACTCAAGTCATGAGAAAGAATGGGTATCGTCAGAGTCATTCTGATCACACATTGTAAAATGTTGGCTAGATAAAGTGACAGCCTTGATTATCTATGTAGATGATATGATTATAACATGAGATGATTCTAATGAGATTTTGAAGTTGCAAGGAAACCTTGCAGCCGAGTTTGAGATGAAGAACTTAGGAGATTTGAAGTATTTCCTTGGAGTTCAAGTTTCTCGCTAGTCTAAAGGTAAACGTAAATATGTTCTAGATTCATTAAAAGAAACTAGTATGCTGGGATGTAAGCCGGTAGACACTCCTATTGTTGAAAAGCATCATTTATGTTTGGATCTGAATCAGAAACCAGTTGATAAAGGTAGATATCAGAGACATGTAGGGAGACTAATTTATTCGGCTTATACTCATCTAGATATCGCCTATATTTTGAGTGTTGTGAGTCAATTTATGCACTCATCAAGTGTGGATCATATGGTTGTTGTTATGCGTATTTTAGCATATTTGAAATCTGCACTAGGGAAATGAATATTGTATGGCAGGCATAGGCATTTGGGAATTGAAGGGTTTACCGATGCTGATTAGGTAGGTGATGTAACTAATAAGTAGTCTACTTCTGGTTATTTTACTTTTATTGGAGGCAATCTGGTTACATGACAAAGTAGAAAACAGAAGGTGGCATTCTGATCATCTGCTGAGGCCGAGTATAAGGGTATGGCTCAGGGAAATTATGAGGTCCTTTGGTTACGAAAACTTCTTTGGGGTCTTGGTTTCAAGCTGAAGGAGACCATGAAATTATATTGTGATAATAAGTCAGCGAGAGATATAACTAATAATCCAGTACAACATGATAGAATGAAACATGTGGAGGTTGATCGACATTTTATCTAAGAAAAGCTTGAGAAAAAGATTGTATCGATACCATTCTTGAATTCTTAGGAGCAACTTGTAGATGTCCTTACTCATGCCGTATGTAGTAGAAAGTTTGATGACTTACTTGTTAAGTTGGGCATGTGTGATATCTATGCGCCAACTTAGGAGGGAGTGTAAACGTGAGCTAATATTAAAAGGGCATGTAAAGATTGTGTAAATATTTGGAGTCCTTTATTAGGGAGGATATATGTTTATGTCCTTTATTGTTTCCTTATGGAACAAGAATTGTATGTCTATATATTTCAATTATGTAATACAATGAAATTCAAGTCGTAAATTTCTACATGGTATTAGAGCCAAGAAGCGGGCCCGTACCATATTGCCACGTGATGGGTGGGTCCCCTTGGCCCTGCGGATGATGGTGAGTCCCTTGGCCCCAGGTGTAGGGTGAGTCCTCTTGGCTCACGTGCTTGTCGATGTGTGGATCTCCCATGTGTGACCCACTAATGGGGTCCCATGTGAGGGAGCGTGCTGAAATGTCCCACATCGACCGTATCAATGACAAAAGAATAGTTTAAAAACCCTAATCCCACTCCAACTAATACCGAGATCTTTTGTGATAAAACCCTACACGTGACAGATTGTGCATGTGGTAGTTACCAAGTTGGAGACAGTATCGATGTTGTTGGAAGTGGGCCTTTAGCCCACCTCTCTGATAATTCTACATGAGCATGTACACTAAATGGGCAGGATTCCACAAACTTCGTCGCCCAAAGCGACGCACGATACAAAACGTAAGCTCGGGGTGGTACGGCCGCCAAAATTAGTCACAACAGGTCAACCATCGAATATGGCAACACAAAGTAGTCACCGCAGTTTAGAGACAAAATGAAGTGGATCCGACCCACCAACCGCTACTAAAAGTCAATCACAAAATGGTGGGGAGAAGGAAGATGAGAACATGAAAAAAAAAAAAAAAAAGGAAAAAACCTAAAAAAAGAAAAGTGTCGCTGGAGGTGGTGGGGGCGGCTAGAGGAGGAGAAGGCGAGGGGTGGCAGGGCAGAAGGTGATAAGGGAGAACAAGCGGAGAGAAGGCAAGGTGGGAGGGAGACAGAGGGGGGAGGGAAAGAAGGAAGGGAGAAGCAGAGAGATGGTATGGTGGGAGAGAGACAGAAGGGATGCAGGGAGGTTTGCCACTGGCTCCAAACCGGAGCAAGGGACCGCCAACGGTGAAAATTGAGATCTAGGGTTTGTTCATTGGGTTGCTAAACCAACCTTCATGTTTGAAAGGGTAGTGCATGTACTAAGCAATCTCAGCCCCTGTTTTAGCTTTACCCCAAGCTATGAAACTTTATTTTAGTTTTATAGCCTTGAGTCCTTTATTTCCTGAGATCGTGAATGAAGATAAAGTTATGATGTACGAATTAAATTAAGATCTATCAATAATGCATGCACATATTGGTTGAAATATACTTCATAATTTGCATATCAATGATTAGTGTATTATGCATGTAAACAAGTGTAGAAAATTAGACAAAAGCAATTAATTGATGTATATCATATGATGAAGTGGATTGAGGAATAAGTCAAAAGGTGCAAATCGCACAGCAAGAACAAAGCTTTGTAAATTTGGTCTCTGATGGCAGATTTGGTCGATTACCGGTCATTTCAAAGAGAGTAGAAACATGCATCAAATTCACCATGTATGAACGCCTTGCTGTTAGGTTTGTGATTTTATTAATTATCAATTCATAATCTTAAAGATTTTCTCATACTTTATGGTGGATTTCAGTTCAGTGTTCTTGTTCTTTATGCTTAAAATTGTTTGATCTTCTCTTTACCATGTTGTGTCATGAATAATCCGTGACCAACTTTGAATCGTTAATTGGTAAAGATCAAGATGATATCTTTCCATCACTGCTCCAACATAGTCATTCTTATTCCACGCAAACATAAGAAACTAATAGTAACTAACATTTTGTTTCTCTATGATTAATTTTGTTTGATCTTCTCTGTCATGTTGCATTCTTTCGTTTATGGCGATTTTCTTGTATGAGCAATTAGGTTTGACATATGTAGACAACAAATATGAATTGTTGGTTACTAAGAATCGACTAAAAAGAGGTTCACATAGACAAATAACTAAGTTTATGCTTTCATTTTAGTATTTTCCTTTCTATTATCTACCCTAATGATTCAATTATCAAAAGAGAATTGTTCAACTATTTACAGTCTTCTTAGCTATAAAAAAAAATTAATTGAAGTCTTCTTTCAGTTCAAGTATTGAAGTTTTCCAAATATTGTTTGTATAAAGTATAATATAGCAGTTGATTTCACAGTAATTTGCAGAGATAAACATGTGAGCAAATCAATTAATTGTTGTGAAGTACTAATAATTTTCGACGCCATTAACCTATATTTGCTATTATCGTGCTATTCCATGCATTCTTTTTCGCATACCACAAATAGATCTAGCATACAACCTTTCCTAAACAAGAAAGAAAAAGATATCCGATAATTATACCTAAATACTCTAGAAATATTTCAAATAAACCAAACAAATTGAAACCTTATTTATACAAAGTACAATTAAACATGATGAGTTGGCAAACACAAGTGAATTATTAAGATATAGGAGCTTGGAGTACTAATCATATGAATTGACTGGATATTTTAGACATACCAAAAGCTGTGCCAATGTTCTTGAAACAACAAACATATTCAAATCAAAACTCCTTGGAGGAGGTATATACACGGTCCTCATAACCAACCCCACATACATTTATATATGTGTGTGTACATATATATACATGATGAAAACCAATCAGTTAATGGTATTGTTATTATTATTAGGCCCCACAAGGCAGGAGTTGAAAGGATGGCCATTGCTAGCAAACAGAAGAACAAGTCTACCTATTGGAAACCTAGATTTCAAGAAACCCCACTATGCATACAGATTTTTTTATTTCTTTTTTATTTTTTATTTTTTAGAGAAAGTGAAGAATTCGAAACTATTCCAATAATTTAGAAAAGATGAGAGTTTTGAATTCGGAACATATAAGTAGAAACTCGATATTTTATTCATTGAGATATTGGACTATATGTGCATACAAATAAATACATGGAACCTATCTCATTTATTAGGGCTACCTACAGAGATATATATATATTTTTTTAAATTATCAATTATTTTACTTTGCAGGGGGGACTGAAGAAGGAAACTTTTTTGGTTAGGTATGTGAAAGTGAAACCCACCACTCATATTTTGTACGGGAATCTAATGTATGGTTGGATGAGGAGTTGGAATCCACTTAAAACTTAAAAGCAGGGTTTGATGTGAAGACAAAAAAGAGTATGATTCTCTCTTTTTTTTTTTTTTTTTTTTTTTTTTTTTTTTTTTTTTTTTTTTTTTTTTTTTTTTTTTTTCTCCTTTCATTCTCTTCCTTCTTATTTGAACAGTTACTGTTAAGCTACATTAGCATCTTATATTAATTTTTTATAGAAAAAGAAAACTAAAATAAAAATAAAAAATATGAGAAAAGAGGATAGAAGAGGATGAAAAAAGAATGAAAGAGAATCCTAGTCGAGAAAAATAAAACATGGATTTTGGAATAGGGACATTAACATGGTTCCAAGGGCCTTTAACAACCTCGGTTCCCTCTTTTTCGTACGTGGAAAGATGAAGTCCACTTGATTCAAACCCCCTATCATTGTTCCCTTAACTCAATTAAATATATGAACTCTTTGCCAAGCCTTCAATTATTGATCATGAAAAAGAAAGGTGATACCCAATGTGTCCCATTTTTTAATAGAAAAATAATAAAAAAAATATTAGTTTGTCACAAACTTTTATTTAAGTTTTTTATTATTTTTATTTGATTTATTTAATTAGATGATAAAAAATAAAATAAAAAAGTATGTGAAAAATTAAAAATAGTGTATACAAATCGTCTCTCTTTTCAAAATATGAAAATCTCTCTTCCTCGTAGCCCTCCATATCATGATCGATCCTTCAGGTCTTTCTAGTCTTTGGAAAGAAAAAAAATAAAGAAACGTAGTTTGGAATTAGATATTGTTTGTAGCTAGGTACACTTACAACTCATTATATATCATTAGTATATGAAACTCTTGGATATATAAGATACGGTCTGTCACAAATCCCTCTTGCTCCCACCAACCCAAACCGTATGATCTTATAATAAATGATAATGCCAAATCGATTTCATGTGTACTTAACCAACCAGACTATATTAAATTAATACGTACCAAATAATAATAAATCCTGATTCCTAGCTCTATATATAATATACACTTTGATTCATACATATATATATATATATGTATATATGTGTGTATATATATATATATGTGTGTGTGTATGTATGTATGTATAAAGATAGCATGGGAATGAAGAATCTTATGGCAGCTCTAAAATGCAGGTGTCAGTGTTCATGTTGGCTAAACAATATTGGTCCTAAGATATACGTGTAGAGTACTTGCTGTATGCCTCGTAAAGAGATTTTAACACGTGTTTGGCCCTAGAGAATTGGTCCCCGCATTGAAGGTCGAGCCATAGAGGCGGTGGTCAGTCTTGGAACATACCTGGAAATATATACACACACAATAATAATATATATGATTGTGTATTTTTGTGTTGTACTTATGGAAATGGTTATTGGTCGGGTATGACAAACACTTTGATCACATGGATTCACATGTGACCCAGATATCTTTTCTGGAATTGTCATGGGATAGCAAATGGATAGCTCATATATGGGTCATTGGTCGAACATGTCAGAAGAAGTTTTACCCTCTTAACATGCGTGGTTGAAATAGATTGATGACGGAATATATATCTTTGAATAAGTGGTGTGTGTGTGTGTGTGTGTGTTCGTGGATTATTGGTGTATACTGCCACTATTGTATTGTTTGCATGCATGAATATTGCAGTTGTTTTGTGAGTCGTCAAGGACCAATAAAATGAATTACTTGTGAAAGAGTCAATGATTGAATTCCAAGTCCGCTTTCTAAAACATTGAATGTGGAAGGAAGGGTCAAGAAAGCGTCTTCGTCCTCGTGGTCTCATTAAATGTGACAAGCCAAAACTTCAAAAGAAAACGATGAAGATCAGACACACTTGTTCATGCCCCATTGAAAAATAATGTTTTTGTATTGGTGTTTGGTGAAGTGCAGCAATTAGGGTTTACCAGCCAGCTTAGAAAGCAATAATGCGAACTTTTTTGAGAAAACAATTTCGATTTGGCCACTCACATATTCCTAGATTCCTCCTATGAGTTCAATCTTGCAGATTAATTGGTCCATAACAATATAAAATCTTGTCAGTCCACATGGACTACAGGGAGAAACAAATAATATTGCAAATGAACTAATGTCACATGTTGCTTTGGGAAATAAAATAAATTAGTCGAGTTGATTTGCTAATAAGTGATTTATGGTAGGAAAGATGTTATTTAAATGGGCTATCTGGAAACTACAAATTAAGTAAACTGAAAAGTTCATGGTTATCGAGATTCTGAAATAGTTAACTATGTGTTTTTTTATTGTAAAAATTAAGCAAGAAACATCAGAAGGTGCAGGTAGCTTTATGCGTTGGATCTCCTGTGACAAGTTATGAAGTGATTGAATTTTTAGTAACCATGATTGTAGTTTTTTGTTGTTTTAGAGTGTTGGTTCAATCGTGTTCTTCTCGAATGATGATATTAAAAATTGAATGCTAGCGTAGCGATAAATAGAACAAATAAGAGCGATCATTGACAAATCTTAGAACATTTATCAAGTGTCCTCCAGAAAAGATAGAAATTTGTTTAGTGATAACATGATAAATACTACAAATCCTAGCACCCTAAAGGTGGATTTTACACAAAGTAAAAAAATAAAAAGATAAAAAAATATTTTTTCGTCTTAAAATTCTATTTTGATTAATAAAAGGACACTAAGAAAGTACGTTGAGCTTTATAATGGACTAACAATAATATGGTTTAAATTTATTTTTGGTGAAAGTCAAACCTAAGACTTCTCATTTACAAAATGAAGAGGAATACCACTAGACCGTAATACTAATTAAGTGTGGTTATCAGATTAGTAAGTTGATATATATTGTTTTTTTTCTTCTAGGACCTTTTAATGTTAATTTCAAACATCTTAACATTATTAATCTAGAGTAGTGGCTATAGACCATTTTTACTTCTCACACATCTCTCTCAAGTTTCGGTTGTCGTATTAAACAAATTGAAGAAGATTAATGACCGAAAATTAATAAGGGTATGTGATAGGTAAAAATGAGTATGTAAATAGCACTCTATTGATCCGAAAAGTATATAGAGAAATATTTCCATCCTCTCCCCAAGGGTTATTGGAGAAGCTTACGGTATTCTGCGGCAGCCAGCATTGTATTGGAAAGTGATTTACCATCTCTAACTTCTCTTTAAGTAAGATCATAAGAATAAAAATAAACACGCAGTAAACATATAGAAGTATCCCCAGCCAGCTTCACATCAAATAAAGATCCCTTGCGATTAATTAATGACAGACATTATTGAACGATCTGGAAACGAATCCTCTTCTAATTATGAGTACTAGCATATGGGCACACAAAATGTGAGAAATTTTTTTATTTTTGTTTTTGAAATAGAAGAAGAGAGAAGAGTGATAGAGAATGTGGAAGTGACAAGTTTTATTTTTTATTTTTTTTATTTTTTTTAGACATATGTTAGGATTATATGTAAGTGAGGCTTTGAAAAAAAACAGTAAAATTTGATTGTGTGAAATTACATTTATGTCCCATATTTCTTATTCATGTTATGTTTTAATTAGAATATTAAACTGGTAATTTTATAAACTTTTGATTGACAATAAGTGTTTTATTAATTAATAAAGATAATATGATCAGGGTTTGCTGCCCCGTGTCTCTTTTGTGCTCTCTTTCTCTTCTTTAAAAATGTCCAACCACTTAATAAAATTAAAAAAAAACTAAAAAGTAAAAACTAAATTAAAAAAAACTAGCAGCCACTGAATCTCCACCTACTCCGACACCAACCACGCCAGCGACTTTACACCACTGGCAGCAACCCCCACTCCTCTTCTCCGCCGGCAAAGCCTCATCTCCTAGGAAATTAAACTAAAAGCTAACAGTATAGTAGACCTAATTGGATTCGGCCCACCGTACTCTTAGTAAATAGATTACAGTTTCATGTTAATCATGAAGTTGACATTACCGAAGAACTCTCTTATCATTTTACTCTGACTAGATCTTTTACAATTTCATCTTTATCATGATTTTTACATTACCCAACCAAAAATCTGTTAAAGAATGATATTATTTGAATTTTCTATTTAAGTAACAAAAAATGGGAAAAAGTCATGACAACCGTTCTAATTTGAGAGGTAAGTGCCGAACTTGAATTTTCAAGGGGCATTTAGATTGTTTCTCTCTTTGTATTTGAGATGCATCGAATAAGTAGTAGTTGCAATACTTGCCCTTATAATTTGAGACGTGTATTTTCTCAAAAGGCTCTTCAATAATTATAAATATGTGAGTCCCATGTAGTTATGAATTACTCTCTATCATCAGAAGCGTCAAAGAAAAATGTTTGGACTAACTTTTATTTAATGAAAAACCACCCTAAACTATTATTTAATAATAAAGGCTCAAGTTTTAATCATAAGGACACAAAACTTATATCTCAAATCCTACAAAAACTAAAACACATGAGCTCAACAAAAATCCCAAACCGGATAACAATTAATATTCCAAAATTGCCCCTAACAGAGCCTTACCTAGGCTCGTTAGCCAAACTAGCTGTTACAGATATCAGTCATCCCTCCAACGTCATTAATATCAGCATACCAACCCCTTCAAACCGCATTAAAATTTTGAAACCTCCATTGCTCGAAACCTCAAGTTCTCAAACCAATTTCACGTTCGATTCAAGTTTTCAAAAAATAATCTACACATCAAATCCGGAAATTCTCAACTCAAAAACTCCATTTGAAGACGAAAAACTGAAAAAAATTGAGATATATATTTGCAAAGTCCAAATCGGAGAAACACAGGTACGAACCTAGAAATTATGATATTCTTTAAGATTTCTTACTTTGATTTACTACACATGTATATTTGCATGTTTGAGATTCTAAAAATGAATTATGTTTCCAATTCAGAGTATTTTGATTTACATCCAAACGACAGCGAACAAAAAAAAATGGGAAATAAAAGCAACAGAGAAGAAATAGAGGTACGTACCACAAACTTTCCGTTATTCTCAATGATTTTACAGTAATATATAAGTTTGCACGCTTCGAATTCATTGAATGAGCAATGTTTCTGCAAAATGGTTTTGTTTTAACTTCACTTTGATAATTGCTCGTTTTCTTATAACCTTCAAATAGTCTTTTCTTCCCCTCATATGTTGGTTACTTTGCTTAAATAATTTAAATATAATCAACATTCTATTCCAGTGGTTTCAGAAACAGTATAATCTTTTTGTTTCTATTTGCTAAACAATATGGATCCAGAATCAATGTGGTGTTTTAGTTCATTTTCTTAAATAGCATGCCTTATTCTGTTGTAGATCCATCAATACTTCAGTATTTTAAGTTAAGTTTCGTAAGTACTCTGAGTTATATTGATTGATAAATAGTGTGGCCATGTTGTTGTGGAACCAGAATCAGGGTGGTTTTCTAGTTGTGATCTATTCAAGTATAGATCAATAAATAGTTCAGTTTTCTGGTTCATTTTGATAAAAAGTGTGGTTTTCTAGTTCACTTTGATAAATAGTGTGGTCCAACTTAAATATAATCAACATTCTATTCCAATACTTCGAGAAACAATATAGTCTTTTTGTAAGCAACATTCTATTTCGAATAACAAAAAGGTCATTACTATCACACTTGGATGCATACACATGCCAAAGACAATCATCAGATTCCTTCTTAGAACACTCAGCACTAATGCGATTCTTATCATTCTTCAAATACTTCAAATCAAAACCAGATTCAACAGAAAACTTCCTCAACTTATCTCGGAAATCAACACAACCTGATGTGGTAGAAACTAGCACACAAATTAAACCCTATATATTATGTAATCATAATATGAGTAAGTAGGGATTGTTCTATTCCGGGATTAGAATGGATGTTAATCAACATAAATTAAACTTATAAAACTGAAAACTAAGTTAAACTAACAATAAAACAGTGACTGGTGGATGTTGGATGAATTTAATTAAAACAAAAGTAAATGGCGGCAAGTAAATTAAGTTGTGAATGAAATATGGATGAAATGACATCTAAAGGATTCTTCTCCACACATGAACATATGCATACAAATCGATTTCCAATTATTCTTCCTATAATCCATAAATGACAATGCCCCAAATTAACTGTGAATAGCACTAATTTACTGTCAAATTTTCCTAAGGTCATTGAATTAAACTCAGCAACGCAACCAAATTATTCTTCTCGAGTTTTCTAACTATGAAAAGCATAATAGAGATACATCTTGAAGATCATTAAATTCTATGAAAATCATCAGCATTGACAAAACATTCGTAACTATGAAAAGCATGATACTAGTGCCAAGGATTTACTTAACTCAATCATGACAAATACTTTTACTACTTACAAATATAAGTTCATAATGATTAGGTGAAATTCCCTTATATTCTAGTATTAAATCCTTGCATGCAAACTAAGTATGCATCCTTAATAAACATACAAGAATAAGTTTTCTATAAAACAAATAAGTAAATCGCATTCATGTTTTATGAAACAATAACTGGATATAATCAATTTATATAAAACATATGATCATGACTTCGAATTCATCTTTAGCTAAAAAGAAATTTAGTTACACATGTTCATCATAACTGGAAAGCAATCTAAAATAAACATTGAAACTTAAAACAAAGAAAGAAATAACACTGAAAATTCCAGCAACTACTTCAATGGATGAATGGTAGGTGCGGCACACTCTAAATCGCTGCAGGAATTTCATATATATAGGGGGGGAACGGTTGAATCCAAGAAGGAAGGGGTTTTGGTGTTTTAAATTATTTTAGAACTCTAAGAATAAGGTAGAAAGTGTCGAAATGTGATTAGGATTCCTCCTTACAGTTGGAGATAAGATAAGATAAGGTTGGATATGACAGAATAAGATAAGATAGGAGAACATAATGTTTCTCTCCAACTAGGATTCCTCTTTCTTGTGTAATTCCTTTCCTTCCAAGCCTCAACTTTAATTTCTCCAGATTTTAGCACATGTCTAACACCTTTTAAACACCAAAAACGTTCAGCCCATATGCTATCCACGCCTATTATCCAATCCAAGTCCAAAATTGCTCCAAATTGCTCCAAATCGCTCAATTTTACCATTTATTGTCATCTTTACCAACTAGACCTACAATAATATAAAATAACTTAAATTATTACAATAAATGCAAATTAACTAAGTAAATGCAAAGAAATGAGATAATAAAGTCACATAAATATGCTTCTATCACAACCTTCCCTAAAAATTTGCACCTTAGATTCTATGTAACTATCCCATTCACATGACATATAATTATGGACACCATGAGAACCATACTTCCCTAAATGATCATTTCACTAACAACAACCATAGAGTTTGATGTACGGTAAGAAGAAGATATGCTTTCCATAAGTAACTGAACCATAGAACCATCACATTTATCTATAACCAATATTTCTACAATGGATTTCTCAACAACATCAAGAATCATCAACATATTCATAACATTGGCATCACAATCTAACAGGCAAATAGGATCTTCATTCAAAGCATATTGTAACTCAAAACAACCAACTCTCAAACCCTTAAACCTAGAACAAATATCCATGCAAATCCTTTAGCCATCCTTGCTCTTAAGCTTATACTTAACCACAGTAACCACTCACTAGCTCTCATTTAATCAATTAAAACAACATTTGAAAGTAGTAACATGCCTTAGAGAATTCACTCAATTCCTCGCCGGATATACTCTCTATTTTCACACAAATTTTCTGACTACACTCCTTATACTAAATATATGTGAGAAGATTGATGTAAACATGTAAACTAGCACTCACATATGTTATAACAAAGAAGGCACTTTCTAGAATTATTAATACAAACATGTATATAATCTCATGAACGGAATGCCACTACTTAGAAGTAAGAACTAGGGATTCCATATGCTTGTACCTATTTCAAACTCCACATATTGAAACACATAGCAATCAAGATAAAAGTCTAAGGGTTGTAATGGGGCTAAAGTATTGGCTAACAAAGAAAGGTTAAGGAGAAACAAAGGTTCTTAAAGTGATAGTAAGCAAAGTAATGAAATCAACACTTAGAATTCAACTTTTGATTGCAACACCCAACTTTAAACACAAAGGGCGGATTCATACAACTTTAGGGCCAGATTCACATTTTTGGACCCTTCTTCAACAACCAACACTTATGAACTCATTCTCACTTCTTTTCAACCTCTTTTTTTCTTTTCTCAACTTTTTTTTTTCAACGTTTTTCTTCTTTCTTTCTTTTTTCTTTTCCTTTTTTTTTGTTTTTGTTTTTGTTTCTTTTGTTTTGAAACATAAAACATAAGCACTTCTTCACCGGATTCAAAAGAACAAATTCTTCCCCCACACTTGTATTTCTGCAAATCGTAGATCAAAAGAATTCCCAACAAGTCATGCTTCATTATTCTTTAAGAACAAGGGTATGGATATTCCTATACTAGGCTAGGTAGGGATAATGCAAGCTAACAAGGAAAATAGGCTAAATAAGGCTCAAAAAGGGGTTAAACCTACAAAACATGTGCAAGTGATAAGGCCTTTTGGCTCTGTGGCAACTAAACAGCTTCATCATGTTATTTATTATGCTATCAATTTCATGCTTTGAATGAAACGGGCATGAGTTCTAGTATTTGGAACTAAAATGATGAAAAAGCATTCTAAGTAGCAATGAAGCAAAGAAATAATGAGATCACATAGCAACTTTAGAAAAAAAGAATATCACAGATTAATAACTCTCCAAACATAGAATAGGCTGAAGTCTCACAAGGTTGTAGCGTTATTTTGAGTTTCTTCCTTCAATCATGTTACAAAAACTGATTTCTTCTCTTTGTGATTACGTATGAATTCGTAACTGACAACTACAACTAAGTATTAACCAAAGAGCATATCAAACTTCCACCCATGTTTCTAACTTTCTTTAACAGCCATGCAA
The DNA here is from genome assembly GCF_019419815.1 of Pyrus x bretschneideri. Taxonomy (NCBI): domain Eukaryota; kingdom Viridiplantae; phylum Streptophyta; class Magnoliopsida; order Rosales; family Rosaceae; genus Pyrus; species Pyrus x bretschneideri. The sequence continues at coordinate 2,846,524 of NW_025999479.1, forward strand.
TTAAAAACCAAACCCTCATCATTGTGTTGGAAGATAACCTAAAACACACACAAGCAACAAAAACGACTCATTTCAGTTTTTTTTTTGTTTTTTCTCAAGCTTTTTCAATTTTTTTTTTAATTTTGTTATAACACACAATAAAACACTTAAAATAGTGAATAACAACATTAGTAGTGATAGGTGGTGAAATTCGAAGAAAAATCCCGAAAAAGCAATTTGTTTACCCCCCTCCCCCAACACACACACACTTAAACCAAACATTGTCCTCAATGTTTCAAAAATAAACTTAAACAAGAAAGCAATAAAAGATAACTAGCAAACAAGACAATCATGACAAAGTAAAAACAATAAAGAGAAGAGTAAAAGAGAGCAAATCTGGTTGTAAGAGCTGGAAATTCCATTGCCTCTTTATTTGAACACATGGGTTGCCTTCTAAGAAGTGCTTGCTTTAACGTTTTCCAGCCAGACAACACCTCCAGTTAAGCTTCACGATGACCAGCGATATGGAGTTGATCTTTGAATGGAAGGTGATACCTGAAATGATCTAGTAATGGTTTAAATTCTAAAGTGGGTGCTTGAATCATTGAAATCAACATGTTAGTAGAAAACGAAATTGAAATTTGAGGAGGTGGCTTACCTATGTGTTGCGACAAGAACTCATGGAAAAACACTACTTCAAAAATTTCAAGAATGTTGCTCTTGGCCAAATTTGGTGTGAGGGCAGTGACTTGTCCTGTGTCATAAAATCCAACTTCTTTGGGGATGGTTGTCTCAAGTACATCATCTTTGATAATTTCTAGATATTCCCTAGCCACTTCGTTCTCTTGAATCCATCTTGTTGTGCAAATCTCTTTAAAAAATTCAGCACATTCTAGAACTTGCTTTATTATACCAAGAATCGAGATATTAACTTGCAACTTTCGGAAGGCTTCCAAGATGTCTTTTTCAATCTCTTCTTTTTTAGATTGCATAAACCTACGAGGAAAGGGTACATTTGGCAGAATAGGGTTAGAAAGAATTGAATATGGACTAACCTTACTAGAATTGGATAGTGGTGGAGCTAGGGTAGCTGCAACAATAGGATTAAAGATGATTGGGTGCTGCGACAAAGCTTCTTCTAAGCTTGCAGTGGCTGAGTCTTCCTCGTCCTCATCGAACAACAGCTCTTTGTTCTAGGCTATGGTTAGACATCTTTGGTTCAGCTTCAACCTCCATACTACTTCCCAAAGTGATAGCTTCAGCAATTTCAAAATCTCATATTGAATTGACAATAAGTGAGCTGGAAAGTTCGCTTTGTTCTTGAATTTGTCCTATGAATTCTGCAATCTGTCCAAGTTGATTTTTCAATTCGACCATCTCTTTTGCTTGGTTTTCTAGATCCTAAGTCAAAGAACCACAAGAAATATTTAGTGTTTGAAGAATTTTAACATGATCCATGGACATACTTGAATTTGGTTGGAATTGTTGTGAGGGAGGCTGTGGTGGTTGCATAGGTCTTGAATAGAAGTCTTGAGGTTGCTGCCAATATCCTTCTTGTTGAACTTGTTGAGGATCCCTTTACATAAAATTTAAATGATCACTCCCATCTAGATTGTAATTCTTGGCAAACAAGTCTTGAGGTTGCTGCCAATATCCTTCTTGTTGAACTTGTTGAGGATCCCTTTACATAAAATTTAAATGATCACTCCCATCTAGATTGTAATTCTTGGCAAACAAGTCGTTCCTTGATTGATTATGGTCTTGATAACCCCAAGAATTGACACTATCCCAACCTCCATTTTCAATTAATTAAGGATGTTGATTAGTTTGATAACCTTGCCTATAGGATACACCAAATGTAGGGACACTTTGCATAGTGGACCTTTCGATATACTGCGACATAAGAGAAGTAAGATTCACCATTTCAGCTTCAAGATTAGCAATTGCCATGTCTTGCTTCTCTAGTACCCCAAATCAAACAAATAAAACTAAATCAAATATCAAAAGAAAAATAAACAAAAAAAAAAAAGAGTGATTAGCAATTTACTAATCCCTAACAACGGCGCCAAAATTTGATGTGGTGGAAACTAACACAGAAATTAAACCCTATATATTGTACAATTGTAGTACGAGTAAGTAGAGATCGTTCTATTCTAGGAATTAGAAGGGATGCTAATCAACATAAATTAAACTTATAAAACAGAAAACTAAGTTAAACTAACAATAAAACAGTGATTGGGGGATTTTAGACGAATTTAATTAAAACAAAAGTAAATGGCAACAAGTAAATTAAATTATGAATGAAATATAGATGCAAGGATAGCTAAAGGATTCTTCTCCACACATGAAACATATGCATACAAATCGATTTCCAATTATTCTTCCTATAAACCATGAATGACAAAGCCCTAAATTAACCGTGAATAACACTAATAAACTCTTAGATTTTCCTAAGGTCATTGAATTGGACTCAGCGACATAACCAAATTATTCTTCTCAAGTTCCCTAACTATGAAAAGTATGATAGAGGTACATCTTGAAGATCATTAAGTTATGTGAAAATCATAAGCATTGACAAAGCATTTGTAACTATGAAAAGCATGATACTAGTGCCAAGGATTTACTTAACTCAATCATGACTAAGGATTTTTACCACTTACAAATATAAGTTCATAACGATTAGGTGAAATTCCCTTATATTCTAGCATCAAATCCCTGCATGCAAACTAAGTATGCATCCTTAATAAACATACAAGAATAAGTTTTCTATAAAGCAGATAAGTAAATCGCATTCATGTTTTATGAAATAATAACTAGATGTAATCAATTTATATAAAACATATGATCATGGCTTCGAATTCACCTCTAACTAAAAAGAAACTTAGTTGCACACGTTCATCATAACAATCTAAAACAAACATTGAAACTTAAAACAAAGAAAGAAAGAACTCTAAAAATTCCAGCAACTTCAATGGATGAATGGTAGGCACGGCACACTCTAAATCGTTGCAGGAATTTCATATATATAGGGGGAACGGATGAATCCAAAGAGGAAGGGGTTTTGGCATTTTAAATTATTTTAGAACTCTAAGAATTAGGTAGAAAGTGTTGGAATGTGATTAGGATTCCTCCTTACAGCTAGAGATAAGATAAGATAAAGTTGGATAAGATAGGATAAGATAATGTTTCTCTCCAACTAGGATTCCTCTTTCTTGTGTAATTACTTGCCTTTCAAGCCTCAAATTTAATTTCTCCGGATTTTAGCAGATGTCTAACACCTTTTAAACACCAAAAGGGTCCAGCCCATATGCTATCCATGCTTGCTATCCAACCCAAGTCCAAAACTGCTCCAAATTGCTCAATTTTGCCATTTATTGTCATCTTTACCAACTGGATCTACAATAATATGAAAATAACTTATATTACTACAATAAATGGAAATTAACTAAGCAAATGGAAAGAAATAAGATAACAAAGTCGCACAAATATGCTCCTATCACAACCTTCCCTATAAACTTGCCCCTCAGATTATATGTAACTATCTCATTCACATGACATATAATTGTGGACACCATGAGAACCATACTGCCCTAAATGATCATTTTCACTAACAATAACCATAGAGTTTGATGTATGGCAAAAGACGGTATGTTTTCTGTAGATAACTGAACCATAGAATCGTCACATTTATGCATAACCAATATTTCTACAATGGATTTCCCAACAACATCAAGAATAATCAACATATTCATAACATCAGTATCACAATCTAACAGGCAAGTAAGATCTTAATTCAAAGCATATTGCAACTCAAAACAACCAACTCTCAAACCCTTAAACCTATAACAAATATCAATGCAAATTTGATTGAAGGTAGAAGTTGTTGAAATAGAACTAACAACGGATAAACCACCATATGTAAATTGAGCTAGTTTACCATTCTCCATAACTATTAAACAAAAACAAAAAAAATAAAGCAATTTAAATCAACACACAATCTTTTATGCGCATAACAATAAACAACAACAAAATGTAAAAACAAAAACTGTTTGTTAATTTGTTGCAAAACGAAATTCCAATCTTTGTAAAACAAATCAGTACCTATTTGTGAAACAATGTACATACAAAATGAACAAAAATAGCACTATTTCTAAAACACAACAATCACAAAACAAAAAGTAAACTGAAAATCATTATAATAACCACCGTTTCATAAAAAATAACATTATTTCTGAAAAATGTTAAACAAATCAAATGCGATGATCACAAATTAATTCATAATAAATTTCTGAAAAAATGAAAATAAAGGTAATATGAACAATATACACTATAAACAAAACAAAACAAAAAAGGACAAAACAAATCAAAACTTACCTGAGATTCTTTGAAATAAGAAACTGCTAACTGAAAATTTCAAAAATCGAAATCAATCTGCTAATATGAAACAAAAAATCAACAAAAATATATAAGTCAAAAGCAAAAGCTATACATATTACATGCAAAAAAAGAAAAATAAATAAATAAATAAAAACAACAACAAAATCGCATTCAAAACTGCAAAAACAGTGCCAATTACCTCTAAATGAAAATCCAATCAAAATATGAAAGACAATCACTCTAGTGAAATATTCAACCACGACGAACAATACCAATGATAACGATTCGATAGAATCTCAAAACATGCAATCATTGCGAAATTATTCTGAAACAAAGGATTGTTTTGGAAAAATCCCCCTAACAGGAATGAAGAACAACGGCGATCACGATCTGAAAATGCACTCTCATAACATTCGTCGGCAAGCAACACTCAAACCACTCAACCAGATTCGAAAAAAATTGAAGAACAATGTAGAATGCAGAATGCAGAACTCTGCAATTGTTCTACAAAAATAAAAATTCAATTAGTTAGGTTAAGCTAACTCCAAAATAACTAGTCGAACATAATAATTAAGTTAGGTTAACAACATCCATTAGGAATAAAATTGACAAATCATCGTGTTATTTTAGTTTGGGCCATTTCATTTGGGCTGATATAAAAGTGGGCTTTATACTAACGATTAAATAAACTTACAATACGGATTTTGGTTCAAAGAGAAAGTTTTCAAGCCCTTTTGGTTAGCTTTCCTTTAGACATATATATGCTTAAGGAAATATTTTTTAAATTGAATGAACAAGCATATATGTATTTGTTGTGAAGTTCTATCTGACAACAGTCTCTGCATATATTTGAAAGATTCTCTTACCCTTATTGGCCTTCAAGTTCGCAATTTTTCATTTATTTCCTTTTGAAGTCTATAGAATTAGATTCTTGGCTAGTTACAGTTAGCTAATTGGAACTCTGAAAGTGCCCATTTTGAAACAACTGCAGGTCGTTTGGCCAAAGTACATGAAAGACATGAGAATGTGATAAGCTCTTTTATTCATACACATATCTTTTAGAGCAACCCCTGCCCTATTCCCCTTGGTCAATCCCTCCCTTAATCCCCTAGGGTATAACCCGTTTATTCCACCCCTCCCCCACCCCCCCGGGGGGGAAACCAAAAAAGAAACCCACTTTATCCCTCCAGTGGAGCCCAACTTCTCACCTAGACAAAAATTACTGACTCATTACCCAACCCATGTGACATTGCGACGCCAGGCTAACGTTAGCCACGTGCTTTGTTTTTTATTTTTTACTTTTTTGCGGCAGGCGCGTGGGAAACACACCCGATCGTCCTCAACAAGAATTCAGAGTTGGGCCCCACGCTGGCAAGTGCACTAACTGCTTCGGTAGATGAGGCGACGTGGCACAGTCTAGGCTGTTGGATTTTCAATGGGTAGTTTTCTAGACCGTTGGATTTCAAAGATAAAAAAATTTGAATTATATCCTAATGGCTAGTGACGTAGCACAATCTGGACTGTTTCATTTTCAAATCAACGGTCCAAGTTTTTCGACCTTAAAAAAATCATTGAAAAAGTTAGGAATCTTACTGTTGGGTTATGTGTCCAAATTTGGGATGTTGGATTTCAATCTTTTTGAAATCCAACAGTTCAAATTAATTAAGTTATAAAAATTATATAAAAAGTTAAAAATACAGAAAATAAAATAAAAAATTATAACTATAAATACCTAACCATTACCTTCCATCTTACACAGTATTTTCAATACTTTCAACCAAAGTTTTCTTAAAAAAAAGGGCTAATGAAGTAGGTTCATATTGGTCAGTCATCGAAGATGTTACATTGTGTGAATGCTGGGTTCAAGCTACTCATGACCCGATTATGGGTAATAAGATGCACTTGCGAGAAGTTTGGAAGATGGTTCGTACCTTGTTTTGCGAGAAGATTGGTTCCAGAAGAACGGATTAATCTGTTTCTACTCATTGGAAAACACTTAACCAATTGTTTACATGTTGGAGAGACGCCCTCACAAAAGCTATTTCTAATTGTCGAAGTGGCGAAAGTTTAGCAAATTAGGTGACAATATTTATTTATTTATTTGTATTACACACAAATTGACATTAATTAGCTTGATTATAATATTTTTTTTCCTCCTGCATTTTATAGACACGTCAAGCACAAGCTTGTAAAGGAAGATAAACAATTAATGAAATATTGTCTAGTATTATGCAAGAGCTGTTTGGACACATGGCATATTTTCAATGTTAAGATAGCTTATAGTGGCAAAGTGGCTACACAAGGCACATTATCCCAAGCTCCTATCAAAATACAAGATTTCAGATGTATTTCAAATTTATATGTTATTCCTTTAGGTGGTTGTAATGCTATATTAGGAGTTCAATGGCTCAAGACATTGGGTCATCTCTTATGCGTTTTGATAAATTATACATGGAGTTCACTCATAATTTTAAAGACATTTTTGTATCGCTAGTCCTGCATCTCTTAGGAAAACATTGAGGATGCCCATCAAATGGCTCCTAAGGTGAATCAACACTCTCAGAACCTCACTAACGTTCAACAACAAGAATTACACCACTTTCTGCAAAAGTATGATGTGGTTTTCCTCACTCTCGGTACCTTGCCTCCACACAAAATTCATGGTCATCGAATTCCATTGGTAGTGAAGGAAAATTTGTGAAAAACATGTTCATTTAAGCAACATCAATAGCATGCAATTAACAATTAAAGGCGGAATCATGCTTGTATGCACTTAAAACAAAACATTTACCCATGAAATTCAAAGCCTAGTAGATAGGTGAACCAAGACTCAACTCAAAACAAAGTGAGTTGAGAAATCAATACCTTTGTAGATTCCTCTTTGCATAAGCAAAGGCTAATCACCCAAAGAGAGGGCCTTCATTCCTTGCATCTTGGATCCATGGATTTGGATGGATGAAAAGGTTTCTCCAAGTTCCCAAAATTGAGAACCTCTAAGTCTCCACACCAAGGTATATTGTAGAAGAAATGAGTGACCTAGAGGAAGTAAGATTGCTAGCTATTCCCCTCTAGATTGGCCAAAATTTTTGAGAGAAAGGAGAGCTTGTGTTCTCATCCTTTCCCCAAAAATAACCCTTAGTAAATTTTAGGCTATAAAGTCCTTTATATAGTCCCTTCAAATAAGTGACCTAATGGACCAAAAGCCCTATTCTTTTACACATGGCTAGCCTATAGGTTTATTGGGCTTTCAAGCCCTTTGTTTTATTCAAGTTGTCATACAACTTGAGTTAATGGGCTTGACATTCAAATCCCATTGGGCCTTGCGGCCCAAAACTAACCCGAGGTCTTTAACGAACTTATTCGTTTGATTAATTAACATATTAATTAATCCTAGCCTTAGATAAATAATTAAACCATTTAATTATTCTTACTCATTTCCGTTGAATCTTCAATCTCTACCTTACACGGTGTACGATCCATTAGGTTCCTTTTAGCGAGGCAGTGGGCGATTCAAACTCTTTCAAATCGATTGTGAATTGAAACTTACTTTCAATTCTCCCGTTAGTGATAATACACTTTTAGGGCTTCCACAAACCATGAGTGACACCTAGCAGCATATCATGGTTACCCAAGTTAATCAGAAGAGGTGGAGAACCTATTCAGTTTAGGATTACAAATGCAATACGGTCTTTCTCTAATACAATACTCTTGACCACATTGTTTGGTTTGATAGTTTATTCATGTCTACTATCCAATGTGAATCTTGTACTTATATGATTACCTTGAATGTGATCTGGAACACATTCCAACATCTCATTCATACTCTGGCCAGAGATTCTAAATCATATCATAGAGTATTCTCCCTCAAACAGTTTGAAGGTTAGAGATCCCTTGTTGCGCATTCACTTGCCTCCATGGCTAAGTGGCTTAACCCCAACGATGCCGTGGACACCCTGATAGAGTGACTTTGACATAATCAAAGATTAAGGACCTAACCACAAGACAACTGTGATGCCTCAGGTCAAAAGACTAATTTGCATTATCCCAACCATGAGTTCTCATGTGACATGAATATGAGAACTCTTCGTTGATCGTGTTCAGTGAACTCATTCTCTATTGAGCACCTACGTACTTGTCTTGATGTCACACACACCAATGACTCGAGACTAGTCACTCTCCCTGAGAGAAGACATAGCACGTACTGATCTTAACGGACTGTCAATGCCCAATTGACAATCCTATGATCAGGAACGTTTAGGATGTGTCAACGAAAGAATGGTCTCATGAATCTAACTTCTTTAGATCGCATTCTTCCAATCACATATTCCTTGGACTTATCGTTTAAGCATATAACATTTATATTAGACGGCTCAAACAATAATCTTTGCCCTTTAAACTACATTAGTTTGAAATGTCCGTAAAGTATCATCATATGATTGGTTTTAGGGCACATTTCCAACAGGTAGAGGGTAGCAAACTTCCCAATAGCAGACCTTATAAATATGGTCTTGTTCAAAAAGTTGAAATAGAAAAGTGTGTGCATGAGCTTTTGAAGGCTGGGTTTATCAGAGTTAGCAACAGTCCTTATTCTTCTCCTCTGATTCTAGTGAGGAAGAAGGAAGGTATGTGGAGAAGCTGTATGGACTATAGATGACTCAATTGGATCACCATCAAGGCTAAGTTTCCTACTGCTCTTATTCATGAATTGTTTGATGAATTGCTTTGTGCACAATATTTTTCTAAGTTGGATTTAAGCGCAGGTTATCACCAAATTTGAATGCATCCTAATGATGTTGAGAAAACAGCATTTAGGACATATGATGACCACTATGAGTTTCTAGTTATGTCAATTTGATTGACCAATGCCCCTGCAACATTTCAATGTATTAAGAATGAAAATTTGAGACCACATCTTAGAAAATTTATTTTGGTTGTCTTCAATGATATCTTGGTCTATAGTGCCACTTGGTCCTTATATTTACAACACTTGAAGATAATCCTTGAAACTCTAAAGTAACATCCTTTGTTTGTGAAACAATCAAAATGTGCATTTGGTAAATTTTCAGGTGTAACACTTGGGTCATACAGTCTCTAAGGATCGTGTTTCTGCTGATCTAATTGAATTGGATTCAATTTCTAAGTGGCCAGTTCCAACATTTGTGAAAGCTCTAAGAGGGTTTTTGGGGTCAACATGCTATTATTGAAAATTCATCCCTCACTTTGGCAAAAATGTTAGTCCTTAACTGCTTTCACTAAGAAAGACAACTTCAAATGGTATACAGAAGTTACAACAACATTTCAAATTCGTAAACAGGCCATGCTCTCTCCTTAAGTACTTGCTGATTTTAGTAAGCCATTAATCATAGAAATTAATGCCTCTGGGCATGTAATTGGTGCAATACTTCAATAGGATGGTAGGCTCATTGCGTTCATTAGTAAAGCTTTATGTCCAAGAAATCAAATGCTATCAGCCTATTAGAGCAAGCCCAGCGTGGGCAGTTGCTCGGGGGACGGGGGAGAATACAGGGGCCCAAGGCCCCTTGGACCGGCTCCAGCGTGGGCAAGCTCGAGTAAAAGTGGAGGCCCAAGCTCCGGGCTTGTGGAGAATTGCTAGCCCGAGAGCCTGAGGCCTTGTGACATCAGCGCTGACGTCAGCCTAGTGTCAGGCATTATTTAATTTTTTTTGTGTCTGGCGCGTGCACCCCACTCGCGCGTGGGGGCGCGTTGTTGACACAAAATCAGAAAAAAAAATTTACTTTTTCAGTTACCGTTGGGAAGCCACGTGGCTTCCCACGGTCCGTTCGATCTCAATGGATATTTAATTTGGACCGTTTGATCTCAACAGTCAAAAAAAGAAAAAGTCTTATTTAATATCCATTGTTCGATTTGAGATCAACGGTGGATATTAATATGCTTTATAAATAAAAAAATAAAAGAAAAAATAGTTTTAAAATTAAGAAAAGTTACCGTTGTGACACGTGGCACAATCTGGAGTGTTGGAATTCAAATTTTTTTATATCCAACGGCAGAGATTAATTAATTGAATAAAAATTTTAAAAAAATTGTAAAAAATTCAAAAAAAAAATCTGAAATTTTTTTTTAAAAAATTGTTTTTACTTCTCTATAAATACCTTCTCATTATTATCTACCTTACACAACAATTTCATATTTTCTCAACTACTTTCAATCACATTCCTTTCTTTGTCTCAAAGTTTCAATCCATGTTTTTTTCAACAAAATGACCACTGGTGCAGGTATGAATTGGTCACTTCTTGAAGATGTTGCGTTGTGTACTAGCTGGGTTGAAGTTACTCATAGTTCGCTTACGGGTAATGAGATGCAGTTGCGAGAAATGTGGAGTCTTATTCATACCAATTATCTTGAGAAAATTGGTGGGCAAAGAACCAAGGAATCGATGTCCAATCGTTGGAAATTACTTAGCCAATCGTTTAGTACGTGGAGAGACGCCTTGGCACAAGCTAGTAGTAATATTCGAAGTGGGGAAAATTACTCGGATCAGGTAACAATATATTATTTATTTGATACCCAAATTTACATTATAATTATTTGTTTTTATTATTTATTTGTTACCTACATAATTTATCATTTATTGTTTGTATTATTTATTTGTTACCTACATAATTTATTATTTATTGTTTGTATTATTTATTTGTTACCTACTTACATTATAATTATGTTGTTTGTATTATTTATTTGTTACTTATTTTCATTATAATAATTTCTTCTCCCGTATTGTGTGGGAACTTCAAGCACAAGCTTGGTATGCTGCCAAAACCAAAAGCAAAAATAAATCATTCAACCGGTGGGAATGTTGGAATATTGTCAAAGATTGTCCTAAATTTAGAGTTGTGCCAGTCGGTCCAGAAGTGCACATGAACAGCACCCCTCTACACTCTACACCCGATCATGTCTCGCATGTTCATGAAGATGGTGTAGAAGAAGTGCCCGAAACGCCCCTCCCTGAACAAGCGTCGGGTTCGACCCATTATCCAATTAGGCCTCAAGGTAAGAAGGCTTCAAAGAGAAAAGGGAGTGCTTCTAAGAATGATTATGCAAAGTTCATGGAAGAACTTACTCGCCAAGGTGAATTGACTTTGGCGAAGGAACTGGCGAAATATGAGACTGATAAGGCTAGAGAGGACACAAAAGCTGCAGCTATTGAGAGAGAATTTCAGGCTAATGAGAAAGAAAGAGAGCTACTTAGGCAAGAAAGGGAACATGTTAGAGAAGAAAGACGGGCTCAACGAGATCGTGAGATTATGAACACGCCTTTAGAAAGGAAGTCTCCAAATTCTAAATTTTTTGGAAGTCAGAGAAAGCGGACGTGGTGCGAAGGAGGTGTGCAAGAGAAGCGATTGCAAGCCAAGATGGTCCTAGCACCACAAGAGAAGATCATCCTAGCATCACAAATTGGTTAAGTGATGATGAATAGAGTAGTTTTTGTAATCGGAGCCCATAATTTTCCAATCACTTTGGGCTGTAATTTATTATTTATTGTTTGTATTATTTATGTTGTTTCCAATTTATTGAATATTTATTCAAATTAATTTGGTAAGTTATTTATACTAAGAGAATATTTATTGAAATGACAAAAACACACCAAATAAAATTACATAAGTATACGGAATAATTAAAAACTCACTAAAAAAATTACATAAACATACCAAATAATAAAACACACTAAATAAAATAACATAAACATACCAAATTCAAAAAAACACACTAAATGAACTTAATTATCTTCAGCTTGTTTCAATGCCCACTGGTGCTCTATCAAGTCAATTTGCCGGGCATTGTGCATGTCTGGCATTTGAAATGTAGTGTATCGTTGAATGAGCCTTTCATTGTAACGTCCATCCCTTTGTAATAGCTCATGTTGCACGGGCTCATCGATGGCATCATGAGCACAATATATACGTGTTCTTGAATTTTTCATCATGTCTGGCTCATATTCATCAAAGGCTTCATAATCGTACTCATCTTCCACAATCATGTTGTGAAGAATGATGCACGTCATCATGATGGATCGAAGCAACTCTACATCAAATAATCTGGCAGCACCCCTGACGATCGCCCAGCGAGCTTGGAGGATACCAAAACAACGCTCCACATCCTTCCTGCACCCCTCTTAACAGCTTGCAAAGTGTTTTTCCTTTGCACTTCACGGACGTGGCACTGTTTTGACAAATGTTGACCATCGCGGGTAAATGCCGTCAGCTAGGTAGTATGGCCTGTCGTACATACGTCTGTTAACCTCATACGTGACTTTTGGTGCCTTTCCTTGCAGGACATCGTTGAACACTGGGGATTGGGCAAGGACATTGATGTCATTTTGAGCTCCCGGGACCCCGAAAAAGGCGTGCCAAATCCATGTATCAAAAGATGCCACCGCCTCCAGAATGATACTTTTTGCTCCTTTTATGTCCTCATAAGCGCCTTGCCATACACTTGAACAGTTTTTCCACGTCCAGTGCATACAATCAATGCTTCCAATCATCCCAGGAAAACCACGCATCTCGGCCTTCTTCAACAGCTGTTCCAAGTCCATGTTTGTAGGTTTACGGAGGTACTCAGCAGTGTAGATAGATTCGATTGCTCCGCAAAACCTCATCAGGGACTCAAGAATGGTTGATTTCCCCATCCTCGTTATCTCATCCACTTGGTCTGCAGATGCTCCATATGCAAGCATCCGCAATGCAACAGTAATTTTTTGCTCAGGCAGTAGACCCATAGCACCAAAAGCATCTTTCTTTTGCACAAAGTAAAAATCATGCTTGCAAACAACAATCATGATTTTGTTGAACAATGTCGTTCCATTCTAAAACGACGTCTAAAGTACGTATCAGGGAATGCACTATTAGGAACAAAATAATCATCCAAGAGTTCCATACCTCGTCGTTGCCTGCTTCTATCAAGGTTTCCGGAACGACTGGGCCTGCAGATCTGAGCCATAGTTTGGATGACTCGACGGGAATGTGAAGCTCTGCCCATTCTTACTTCGTCATCTCTGCTTCTATGCTCCTCATCCTCTTCCCTCTCATTTTTTGCCCTCTGGTGATTGAACATTGCTTCTGATTGATTAAACAATTCTTCCTCTTCCTGATCGAGCTCCCACATCATCCTTGAGGAAAAAGAAGACATTGTAAGAAAGAAGCAGAAACTATGAATAATGATACAGATTTTTGTGAAGAAGGAAGCAGAAACTATGAATAATGATAGAGATCTTGAGAAAATTGGTGTGAGATTTGTGAGGATGGATGGTGGATTATATGGAGGATTCAGAAAAGATTAGGTTGTACATAATGCCACGTGGCATGCCGTCATTCGTTAAAAATCTAATGGAAATCTATCCTCAAAGATTGTGAACAGATTATGACATGTGGCATGTCGTCATTCATCAAAAATCTAATGGAAATCTATCCTCAAAGATTGTGAACAGATTATAACACGTCGCGCAACGTGATTGGTTAATAATCTTATCAGAAATCCATCACCAATAATTGTATTTTTGGATAATGACACGTGGCATAATGAGTACGATTAAAAAATTTATCGGAAATCCATCCCCAATAATTATCTTTTCGGATTTTATGACAAGTGGCGCAACGACAATGATTAAAAATCTTATCCGAAATTACAAATAAAATTATTTTGTATTATTTAATAATACTTCGGATAATGACACGTGGCGTAATGAGAACGATTAAAAATCTTATCCGATATTACAATTAAAATTATTTTGTATTATTTTATAAATAAAAAAAATACTAATATTTTATTGCCTATTGCCAGGGCTATTGAAGTGTAACGGTGGAGATGCAAATGCTATTGCCAAGGCTATTACTGTTCATTAAGGGCAGTTATTGTTCATTAGGTGGATTGAATAGTGCATAGCCTGGGGGGAGGGCTCCAACGCTAGAGTTGCTCTGAAAGGGAAATGTTGGCTATCTTACATGTTATTCACAAATGACAGTCTTATTTGGTAGGGAATCATTTCATAATTCAAACTAGTCATCATAGTTTGAAGTATTTTTTTATTTTTTTTCAAGGAAGAGTCCACACTTATTTCCAACAAAAGTGCGTGGCCAAACTTCTTGATTTTATTATGAAAGATAATTTAAACAGGGATGCAACAATGAGGCTGTTGATGCTTTATCAAGACCTCCGCTCACGTTGGAATCCTCTTCTCTACAATTAATTGATGAAATGGAGTTATTGGCTATCGCGTATCCTTATTCCCATTGGATGGATGATTTGAGAAGACAAATAGAAAAAGATCACTGGGTTATTACAAAAACTAAAAGAGTGCTGTCTGTTGATATTGATTTTGTTCCTATTACCAATCTATAGTTTCAGGTGGATAATGGGTTCTTGAAGTACAAGAATAGGATTGTGTTAAGTCCTAGTAGTCCTTGGAGAGCAAAGGTTTTTACAGAGCACTATGCCATCTCTACTGGTGGTTATGACAGATTTTTGAAGAGTTATACAAGAATTTCTAGGTGTTTCTATTGGGAAGGCATGAAAAAACTCATTAAGAAAATGGTTGCTTGCTGCTCAATGTCAACAAAATAAATAAAAGACATTGTCTCATCTTGGATTACTGCACCATCGTCCAATTCTTATAAGGGTATGGACCGATACATCCATTGATTTCAATGTGGGACTTCCTTCTTGCAAGGGCAAAATTATGATTTGGGTAGTACTTGACAGAATATCCAAATATGCTTACTTTATTGCACTTGGACACCCCTAATTTGCTTCATTGGTTGCTCAACTTTTTGTTAACAACATTTTTAAACCGCATGGTATGCCTAATTCCATAATCAATCATCGAGATCCAATTTTTATGAGTAAATTTTGGAAAAAAAATTGTTTGGCTTGCAAGGTTCATCATTATGTTTTAGTTCTAGATACAATCCTCAAACTGATGGTCAAATTGATATACTAAATAGGTGCTTAGAATCCTAGTTGAGGTGTTTTTGCAGCCTTCAACCTAAGAAGTGGGCTTTATGGCTAGCTTGGGTAGAATGGAATTTTAATACAAGTTTCCATACTGCTACTAAACTCACTCCATTTGAGATAGTTTATGGT
Source organism: Pyrus x bretschneideri (assembly GCF_019419815.1). NCBI lineage: Eukaryota > Viridiplantae > Streptophyta > Magnoliopsida > Rosales > Rosaceae > Pyrus > Pyrus x bretschneideri. Next base: position 2,861,992 of record NW_025999479.1, read on the forward strand.
CAAGCTCTTCTAACCATCCTTGTTTATGACAGTGGCACTACCAAGGTGGATGTTATGGATCAAAGTTTGAAAGAGAATATGGTTTTATCGATACTGAAAGTTCAGGCTGATAAGTGTAGGATTGAGAGAGTATTTGAAACTAGTGACTGGTTGTATTTGAAATTGGTGTCATACCAATATATGTCTCTTACTGCACATCTTTTTCTCAAACTCCAACCAAGGTTTTATGGACCTTTCAAATTCTTTCCGAAGTTGGCTCTGTGGCTTATAAGTTGCAACTACCAAAACACACAAAGTTACATCCAGTGTTCCATGTGTCTTATTTAAAGAAGCATTTGGGTAACACTGTGCAAGCTACTATGCCACGGCCTGTGATTACAAATTTTGGAATTTTACAAGATAATCCCATTGCTATTTTGGATAGAATGATTGTCAATGAGGGAATACTGCTGCAACTGAAGTACTGGTGCAATGACAGAACCATTCCACGGATGATGCTACATGGGAGTTGTATCAAGAATTGAAGCTTAAGTTTCCTAAAGTTGTGTAATTTTGAATTTGAATTCTGTTTCCTTGTTTCAAATTGTGATATGAGCATTATTTTTAATTATGTGTAATTTTGTTGTAATCTATGCCATTGCCAAGTATGGATTTTAAGGGGGAGGGGTGATGATTGTGTAATAGTTAGTTATAGGTTGTTATAGTTAGAGACTTCTACAAATACTAGCTTGTAAAGGAAGATAGACAGTTAGTGAAATATTGTTTGATATTCCGCAAGTTTATCTTTATGTTCAATTGTAAAAGACGTACAACAAGGTTCTAGCACTGGTTTTTTTTTTTTTTTTTTTTTTTTTTTTTTGCAAAACGTTGGAAAGGCATCATGACTTCAACTACAGTAATCAAAGAATGATATATAGGAGTTTAGATATAAGTTTTCTTTCAGATTTTGCAATCTGAAGTTACAACTCTATTTGAAGAGAAATAAGATTTAGGTGAAAATCATGATTAGTTTCAATTAGAAATCTATTACATGGTCTATTCTACCAATTGGTTGAGATTGACGACAACATGAGCCACGATTTTTTCCATATATAACCATGGCAGAGCAATTTGATATTTGGTGGTACCCGTTTCTTTGATAGAGAAATAGTGGACCAACTAAATTGATATACCTTGGTGGTTATTAAAATAGGACTAGGAGACCGTTATAACTATAAGTGACATAAGCAAAATAAGTACACCCAGAAAGGGAAATAACTTGATAACAATAACAATGAGGGTTTTTGCCATAGATCATGATTATTGGTTATGATAATTAGAAGCCTAAGTAGACTAATGTTGTTTTTCACTTCGAGGTAACTAAAGGTGGTGTTGTCCTTGTGTTTGGGCCTGAAATTTTGGATTTGGGCCAAATAGCTGACAACCTAGAAAGGATCTGCAAGGCTCGGTCCAAAGATGACATGCTTGGCCTGATGGTAAGGCATTGATGGATTGGCTGAGTCTTGAGTAAGGTAAGATTGCTTAAACATCAGGATTGGTGTTTGGCGTGGCCTAGTCCTAGACAATGTAGGATTATTTGAGGATAATGATTGATATTTGGATAAAGGTTTGAACATTCCAAAATCAACAGGAAGGACGTGAGTTGATCTTATAACAAGTCTTGGTTCATAATCATAGTTCAAGTTGAAAAGGGAAAGACTCAGCTGTGATAGAGTTACAGCGATAGAAAGATTGGTAGAGATAATTCAAAGTTTGTTAGTTAATGCGGTGAAATTGCAATACTTTCAGGATTGTGTAACTCGGTAGTCTTTTTTGTCAAGTAACTTGTCCCTATAAATACAAGATGATTTGCAACATAGGAAGGGCCTTCAACTCAACATAAAAATCAACGCTAGACGCGAAACTTTTTCACACATTTTTGTGAAAACTAACTGCTTTACTAACCATTAGCCTAAATTGCAACTGGATAAACTAGTTATGTTCACAGCTAACAGTAAAAAACTGACTACATTGATAGGGTTTTTCAAAACAAACTAGCAAAGGCAACGGACTGGATAAACTGGCCAGAGTTGTAAAGTTAGGTTGGCTTAGGAGTCTCGGCCAACTTAATAGGTGTAGTTTCTTCTAAGTTTATGGTTGACTAATTATCCTAAGTCTCAGACGGCGAAGACTCCTTGATTCCTTCATCGAAAGAGGTCATTTCATCAGCCTTCTCGACAAAGTGAGGTGTTACTTTTAGTTTACTTTTAGATTTTAGCACACAAACAACGAGTCATTATAGAACTTTACAACGATTTTCATTCCCTTGTCTTTAGTTTATAGAACCCACGGCCGAGAGTATTCCGTCCTTAGATGAAATCGCTCGATTGAGAAGTCAAGAGTGCATTTCACAGCATCCACTACATTCAAGATATTCGATCGGCCGAGTTCAATAGCGAATTGACATGTATGCATCAACATTCAAGCCATCGAAGGACGTAGTTTGCTCTTAGTTACTTCAGCCTACGTGCCATGTAGGGTGTGTAATTTTAGGGTTAACATTTTGGCACCCCTTATGGGACATAAGTTCTAAAACTACGAAGTTCATGACCATTAAAACACGTTATGTCAGTAAAAAGAAAAAACAATGGGTAAAGCATCAACAAATCAAGTAGCATTGACATCTGACGTAGAGTTGGCATAAGGGCTTCTTGTTGTTGTCATGCAAGACACTGTTGCATGCGAAAAGTTGAAATAAATCTGGCAGTTAGAGACCAACTATGACGACTATTTCAATGACTACCAAGCCAGCGAGAAACAGACCTTAAAGGGGGACAATTGAGGAAGAAGATGAAGAAGACGATAAAATCATGTCCCTAGACAATGTACTGTCTAAATTCTTCATACGATGAACGTTTGCCGAATATACAAGGCAACTTGAGATTACCTTAGAGCGTGAGCTCGGTGGACTCATTCTCAAGAATGACGCAATAAATCAGTATCATGAAGAGACACAATGGTATCACTTAAATTCGACAATCCAAACTGGATGTCACCACTCCTAATAAGAAAAGAACTGATCTCGCCAAGAAAAACTCCGGTTACCATTGGCTCAATAGTTTGAAGGATATTTGAGTGGGACCAAAATTGATTAGAATCTCCGTATAGGTTAGTGCTGCCTAACAGACCTACCAGGTTTGAAGAGAGGGGAAATCCAATAGTGGTTTATATGGATGAGATTCAGAGAATGATCGATTCAGCCATGAAAAAAGGGTTGGTGATCCCAAAATTCATCCATCTCTATCCTCCAGCCATCGAGAAGTTTGAGTATCCTCGAGGGTTTAAAATACCCAACTTTAGCCTACTCTCAGGCAAGTTGAGTCCTTCTTTGCAAGATCATATTGCGAGGTTTACATTAGTATGGATATGATAACCATGATTTCTCTAAATTACGAATTTTAATTTCACCCTAACATCAGCCGTTTTCTCATGGTACATCAATTTGCCATTAAACTCAGTGCAGACCTGAGACGACTTGGTTAGGAAATTCCATGAATAGTTTAACCAGCAGGGATGAGAGTGTCAATGTCGGCGTTGGCAAAGATGGCCCAGGCATCAGATGAATCACATGCCGAGTATATTTACTGATTTAAGATTACAAAGAACTGGTGCAAGGTTCTTTTTCCTGAGAAAGAGTATGTTAGGCTGGCATAGAACCACATCAATATTGAGTGCCAAAAGAAATTCCTAGGCATGAATTTTCGAGATATGTATGAGCTGGCTGAGAATGTCTAATAGTATGACTCCTTGCTTAAGGAAGAAATAACAATAAAGATAGTGTCGCAAGGAACTCTTTACAAAAACCAGGTCATAATTTACTTTCGATCTGAGAACCACAACCACAATATGTCAGCATTGATGTAGCTGAAATAGTTATTGATAAGCCCTTTGTGTGCAAGGCGTTGTCTCATACGGATGCAAAAGATATAAAGGCTTGAATAACTTCGACCAAAGTGCAATAAAGACATCGAAAGTCTACATTTCACTCTAGTTCTTCAGCCTTTGGAATCACATGACCTGTAGGTTAATTAATTTTGCTACCAAAAGTTGAAAAAAATGTAGACATCGAAAGTCTACATTTCAACCAAGTAGCAAAATTAATTAACCTATAGGTCATGTGATTCCAAAGGCTGAAGAACTAGAGTGAAATGTCTACTACAAGTTTCACAACTTCAACAAGTATATGACTACAATTTTGTGGTGTGAAATGTCTACTATTCTGAATTGGATAGATAATGAAAAGCTCATGTTCATGGAGAAAGCACAAATTCTTGTTGACATTGAACCTTTTTTCCATAGCAACAGTCAACATGGTTAATGCTTACATACTTAAGCATAACAGAGCTCCAAGATTGAAGATTAACCTTGCTCATCATAAGGCCCCAGCGCATCATGACGACCGAGAATCATTTAAGCTAAGAGTCAATCGAGTCTGACTAGCTGATAGTATTATGCAGTCAATGTAAGGCTGAAATAAAGATGCTAGGCCGAAAGTTAATTGTTCGGCTGAATGAATAAGGTCATCTGAATCATCCCAGAACCTTAAGATGTCTAGCTCAAGGTATTTAAGTTCTCAAACATCCGATCAAAGTTCAAAACAAAGAGGTGTTCAATAAGTTAAGTCTACGACGAAGTTCAAAAGCCATGAGCTAGGCGAAACTTAATTTCGACATGAGAAGACTGTGAGCCTGCCATTGTTGAATGGGAAAGAGTTTGGGTTGGTTTGAAGAAAGAATTAATAGACTTTTGAAGCTAGAGATTTGCAGAGAGCAAGAAATTTTGGAAAAGTTTTGGAAGCCTAAAGAATGGAGATATATTAGGAGGTGCTTTTATACGGAGAGAAAGAGAGTAGATTTTCAAAATAGGAGGAACTCTCGGGGAATGGATTAATCACGAAGATTTTGAAAAGGTTGGCCATGATTTTCGCAGCCCAATGAGACAAGATGTTCGACGAATTAGTTTTAAAAAGAACTTGACGCGTGGAGTTTTTTTTACAGTCGACGTTGAAAGGGCTTCACGGGAATTCAACGGGTGGCAAATGTGAAGGTTTAATGTCAGGCGTAGTACTAATGTGTAACATTTGGATCAAGACCATAAATGAAAATGCACGGAGGAGGATGGTCAGTGATCACTTCTTCAAAATCCTTAAGTCAATAATTGTGACCGAAGATTTCGGAAGCGAGGGGTAATGGTTGGGCTTGAAATCCTGGATTTGAGTTAAGTTGGTTGATAGCCTAGAAAAAAGGCTACGAGGCTGGGTCTAACGATAAGGCAATGATAGATTAGCCAAGTCCCGAGTAAGGTAGGATACCTGGAAAATCAGGATTAGTGTCTCGCATGGCCGAGTTCTAGACAAAGTACGACTATTTGAAGATCATGATTGATATTTGGATAAAGGTTTCAACATATCAGGATCAACCAATAAGGATGTGAAGTGATCGTGTGAAAAGTCTAGGTTCAGAATCTTAATTCAAGTTGAAAAGGGAGAGACTCAGTTGTGATAGAGTTTCAGCGAAAGATGGATTGGTGGAGATAATTCAAAGTGTTGTCAAATAATGCTAAGAAATTGCAATACAAAGTATTAGGACTTTGTAACTCGGTAGTCTTGTGTGTCATTTACAACGTAGAAAGAATCTTCAACTCAATAAAATTAATGCTCTAGGCGAAATCCTTCACACATTTTTGTGAAAATTAACTGTTTTACCAACCGTCAGCATAAATTCTAACTAGATAGACGAGTAACGGCCAGTTGATAGTGAGGTTTTCTATAAGCAACTAGCAAAGACGACTGATTGGATAGACGGGTCAGAGTTGTAGAGTCAGTTTGGCTAAGGAGTCTCAACCAATTGGATAAATAGGCTTTCTCCCAAGTCAGTGGCTCATTATTTATCCCAAGTCTTAGCATGTGAAGAATCATTGATTCTTTCACTGAAAGAGGTCACTTCATTAGCCTTCTTGACTAAATGAGGTGTTACTTTCATGTTAGTTTCAAAATTGGGTACACAGACAACCGAGCCATTTTTCAACCTCACATTGATTTGCATAACCTTGTCTTCATATTATAAAATCCAAGACCGAGAGTGTTCCTTCCTTGACCAAAGTTACTCGACTCGGAAGTCAACAATGCATTTCACCACATCCAACACATTCAAGATATTCACCCAGCTGAGTTTGGTAGCAAATTGGCATGCCCGCATCAATATTCAAGCCACTAAATGACGTAGCTAGCTCTTAGTTACTTCGGCCTGGAAGCCACATAGGTTGTGTAATTTTTAGAATCAACATTGATCAAAGAATGAGGGTTCTAGCCACAAGAACTTGATCAGTTCATAGGCAAAGTGTCAAGACGTATTTCTCCGTAAAGGCATACAAGTGAAGATAGATAAATAAATTATCTTAATAATTTCTTGTTTTCTTATATATGGAGAATGATTTATTTTATAGTGTTAAAAGCAACCTTAATGTGAGAAAATTGTGGTGTGGTTAGCTATCTATGATATTACAAATTTAGTTAAAAAGAAAGAAAAAGTAATTTGCTTCTAAAAAAAAGGTAAATAAATAGAGATTAATTAGTTCAACGGACGTTGTTGAGAAAGAAATATGTGTACTTCATTAGACATTGTAGTTATCTCTTAATGAAGAAATTTTAAGGCATTAAAAAGTTATAGACCTTCTAAAAATACTTTAACTGTGGGGGATTTTACCTAAATGTGCTAGCAAATTACTTAGTAAGTCCTAATATATGTTTGGAGGACTTAACGTTGGAAACAACTACTTTCAAACTAAATTAATTTCCATGCTTGGATGAGTTTTGTGATGGCCATATAGTATGACTAGTCAGCTTAGTGGATCCAAATTTTGAAGGTTTGAGTAGAGAGTGAGTTGTATCATCATGGGAAATGGGTTAAAAGTCTGTAATTAGAGTAGTAACAGTAAAAACCCAACTTAGTTAATTGGAGGTCCCAAGATCTAGATTGAAAATGATTAATTAAATTAGGGAGTTTTAACGAAAAGTCCACGGTACCGTTCACTTTAACGAAAAAAACACATTTTTACATTAAAAAGTCAATCCTAGTACTATTCACTTTACTCTTTATTTTGTCCTTATCATTAAAACTCAAAGTTTTTAAGCCCTTTTCATTAGTTTTCCTATTAAATTATGACAATTCAGAGTAGCACTGCAGAGATATACTTTCCACTATCCATATCCCGTGATGATAACAATGTTGCCTGCCATTGAGATAAGTTAAGCTTTGCTTTTAATGATTCCTATAGCTTGGAATACTTAGAAGTCCAACTAAAGTATTGCAGGATACTCTAAATGGAAAGTCACCTATCTTGAGTGTGGAATGGGACCGTTCCTATGAGAATTTTTTCAAGGGCTTAACTCTCTAGAGCACTCATGAGAAATCAGAAATTGTCCAAGGCCGAAATGAGCACAATCCAGCAACCATGGGGTGTCTAGAAGGGTATTGTGCGATTACATTTGTCTTGGTTTACATAAACAATTAAGTATTTCAAGACATCGTGTTCACTGATTAGCCAGTAAATCTGATGTAATCCACTATGGAAGGTTTAAAGCCAAAAGCTTCCTATCCTGATGCAGTACTTTCCTATTGAATCTCTCTCTAGTGTCTACATTATTATTTGCATAGTTTTGAACTAATTTCCATTTATGCGGGTGATTGATAAAAAATATATTTATCATTTGAATAATCTATTTAAATAAATAGAAATTTAATTGGGGAAAACCATGATAACCTTTCTAATTTGAAAGGTAAGTGCCAAATTTGAATTTCCAAAGGGCATCAAGATTGTTTCTCTCTTTAGATTTTAGATGCATCTATTAAGTAATAGTTGCAACACTTGCCCTTTTAATTTGAGACGTGTACTTTCCCAAAAAGCTCTTCAACAATTATAAATAAGCGAGTCCCATATAGTTTTCAGTCACTTTTTTTCATTAGCATATTCATACGTAGAGCACTATTGTTAGAGAGTTTTAGAGAGTCTCGTTGGATTCAATGTGAGAGAGTATTTAACATCATTATGGTTAATTGAAGTTTTGTGATTTAGAGTGCTACTATTATAAGGACGTTGTTGTTGTAGTAGGGCATAAATTTGTCTTCAAGGACAAAATGTCTAACATTTGGCTCAAGGATTTTTAGGTTTTTCTAATCCATTTTCATGTGCATTTAGCATTAATTAGTATTGTTCGTATGCATTGAGTTTTGTGTTTAATTATATGATAATTTATTTATTTTTGGGAAGTGTTATTGGGACTCCAAAAATCTCATTATACACTTCTCACAAGTGTATTTTTCTTTTCTAATATAGAAAGTTTAGAGTGTAAAATGAGATTTTTAAAGTACTAATAACAATTCCCCTATTTTTCATGTGACTAAAATATAGTAATTAGACCCTATTTTCTAACAAATCCTCCTGTTATCGAGGAGAATTTCAAAGCTCCACTTATTTGATACTCTCAAGTGTAGATGGGGAGACTTTTGGTGACGGCAAGTAAGAGCAGGGGTAGCTGCTGGTGAATGGAGCGGCTGGCGTGGGTACTGCCTGGGTTGCTGGTGTGTGGGACTGCCGGGATCGGGGTGGGTGGGGTCGCGGTGGCTGCTAGTTTCTATTTTTGGGTACTGCCTGGGTTGCTGGGGTGTGGGACTGCCGGGATCGGGGTGGGCGGGGACGCGGTGGCTGCTAGTTTCTATTTTTGGGTACTGCCTGGGTTGCTGGTGTGGGGGACTACCGGGATCGCGGTGGGTGGGGACGCGGTGGCTGCTAGTTTCTATATTTTCAGTTTCATTAAAAGTAAGGCTAGGTTAAATGGATGGATGCATGTTGAGAAATAGAAGACATAAAGAAATTGGAAACAACAGACCTGGAGCCGTATAATATACAAGTCCGATGATCTGCAAGCAGTAATTAAGGAAGTATTCAAGATTGAGAGTATAATATTATATATGAGCAATTATTATTTGTATGAGAGTTAATAAAATATCAAAGGATCAAATTAATCACAATAAAAGGAACTTTAAAGTTCAAATGCCATGGAAAGGAGCGAAAAGCATGGCTCCAACTAACCATGTGCAAGTCCATGAAAGAAAAAAAGCACAGGGAAAGTAGTCTTTTTTGGGATCTGCATAAATACTAAGCTGTAAAGTGTATTTTCAGTAGGCCAAAAGATGATGGCCTGCTTTTATTCAACACTATTAAGGTTTCCTTCCTTTTTTCCAACACACTTTTATTCAACACTGCTATCCACTTGCTTATTTTTTTGGTGTAAAAAATATGTCTCACATATAATGTGCTATACGTTTACAGATCGATTTTCATGTCCAACCATCCATGCAAAAATGAATGAAATTGGAGGGAAACCTCCATGCCACCATCCATGCAGAAAAACTTACCTGTCACGGTTACTTTTGGTTACTCTATCTATTTCTTAACAAATAAGTGAAACGAGGAAAGAGATGGAGAAAGTGAGCGCATACACGCGATCGGTATTCTTGTGTATTGTGCATTAATTATTCAAGTAATCCTAATCAACATGCTAGCGATTAGCATCTGCAATAGAAAAATATGTGGCTTTAACAACATTTATAATTAACAATGATAGATTGGTCCTTAGCTATTTTCACTGTATAACTGGAGGTGCTCTACTAATTAATCTGTCAAACTATGTCGCTACGTACGATATTGTAAAAAGTTGATAGGTGTTTCTAAGGTGCAGACGTTAAAAACGCACCTTACATGCAGATGCAATCGGACAGCGGTAATTTGCCGAGCTCATGGGTAAAACTGGGTTGTTGTGACCTGGTGTAATTAAAACATTTATTTATTTTTATTCGGTGGGTATGTACTCGTCTGAGAGAAAGTGGGAGGTGGGAAGTTGAGGGATATGTTGGGGCGTTGAAGAGGCAAAGAAAGAGAGGCGGAGACATGGAGCTGGAGTGAGGATCAATTCCAGTTGGGTTGAAGCTGTGTTGTGACTACGATCCAATAATCTTTTACCTTTAATTTACTTTTCACTCACTGGGAGTGTTTTTCTCGGCGATAGAGGGGGAAATTAGGATTGTCTTTGGCGGGAAAGAGAGGCAGAGACAGGGACTTAGTCAAGGTTGGGAGGGTTTGATTTTAGGTCGACTAAATGGGACACGGGAAATTCTATACTTTTATTTTATTTTATTTTTTGTTCACTGGCTGTGTCTCTGTCGGATAGAGGGATAAGTGAGGATTGTAGTTGTGCGAAAGAGAGGTAGAGAAAGGGAAATTTTGAGCTAGTGAAAGGATTGATTTCATTGGGCTTTTATAAATCTGGGATTTGAATCCATAATAACGGGTGGTTTGGACTCGACTTGGGTGAAATTGTGAATTTGGAATTTAGATAAATAGGTGTAAAACTTGTGCTGGATTGTGATACATTGTGTTGTAGTTGTGAAGTTCTATGGCAGGTAGACATTGAAGTGTAATTGGATGGGGGATGAATTATTATTTTTCTATGCTATGGTTGTTTTAGAAAGTTTCAGTGTCACACCAATGGTGAAAATTGTGTTACACAAACTGTGACCTATGATGAATGTATATGAATATTTGTGACAACTTATGAACGCTTATGAAGACAACATTTGAGTCATTTACAGAAGCTTGACATTGCGATGTACTTAAAAAAGTGCGCAAAATGTAGTCCCAATCATATCCCTTACGGTAACATACTTATGCTCCTTGTAATCACCATCATCTCTTAATATGTCTGTGCAAGGGTAAAATGTTGTCCCAATCATATCCATTGCAATTACGATGGAGATATGAAGGGAAAATTTCAAACCCATGAAAGAAAGTGGAGTCACACTCTTGTTGGAGCTGCTTTGTCGCCATAAAGTGATTGACCTATGATGTACTTCTTCCTTCTCTTTTAGAACTAGTTCATCATACTTACACTTTCGGCTATGTATTTGGCATTTGTAGTTAGCCAATTGTACAACGCCTCATTCAGATTTTGCTGTAACGCGACCAAGCCGGACTTCTGTTCGTCGCAGTTTTGATGTTACGTAGTGATGGATAGTGAGTAATTTCCGAATTTGATCTTCGCCTGGGCATTTAATCAATCGGATCATCGAAATAAGTATCACTCCTCGAATCATCCATGACATCTATGGTTGCCATGGTTGTGGATGAAGTAAGTGTTAAGACCTATATTGTCCTTGGCTTGTATTAAAAGGAGATCAATTTAGATGTCATTAAATTATCTGCACCAACAAAAATCTGGATGGACATGACAGATATATGACGGTCTATTATAGGTATATTCAGTTCATGTATAGTTTACAACCAGTTGGTTCCAAATTATGTCCAAATCCTTAACATTTTTCTATAACTGCATTAAGGATATGTTGTGGTTGCTAGGAAAATTCAAGTGGTATACAATCACATTTAAAGGGGTGTGACATTTGACGGCTTTGGTTGTGTGTGGGTTTATGAGTAGTTATGGTATTTGTGTCTGCTCTGCAGCAATCTTGTCAGTTAGGTCCTTCCAGAAGCACAAAATAAATTTAGGTCCTTCCAGAAGCACAAAATAAATTTTCATAGTGACCATTGACACAAAATCTGACAAGTACACAGAATCATATCACCACTCCCACAGGCAATCTTAAACACATAGTTTGAACATTTGAGAACCAAAAAACAATTTGCCACATATCCAATGCTAAAGACATTCTACATACATTTGTGTTCCAAACAACATGTACTTATCCCACTCCCACATCCAATCTTACAAACATTCTACAAAGAATTGAGAACCAAAAAACATGTACCAATATAGGCACATAAAGTTAATTTGGTGAATCATTACCAAATGCAAGGACCTAGTGTATGGTTACATCATCAATGTCTTGATCATTGAGCAGCACAAGTTGGGCATAAAACTTCAAAGAATTAACCCCTTCATGTGCAGCAAGTTTCTTCCTCAATTCTAATTCTTCCTTAGCGTAGGTGCAATTGTTGGATTTCTCTATTGGTTGAGTTTTTTCAAGTATTTCATGTGGTGGAGGTAGGCAATAATCCCCATTGACTCCGTTTTTGATTCTTGGTTTGCCTTTTCAACAGTTCTCAACTCACGATGAATGCACTCAATTTCTCCAACCAACTAAACTTGTTTACTCTTGCAAAAGAAAAGATAGTGGTTTAAACGATGTATACCTAAGAACAAACGGTTGTAATGATGCCTACCACCATTATGCCTGCCGCTTGATGCTAGACTTTGATTCTTTTCCAGGGGTGTATTCACAGTGATTGGTCGTTGAGATTTGGAATTAGCTTTAGGACAAGCATATGTTAGAGTGGAATTATAAATGTGAATGGACTGGTTTTGGGAATATGTTTGGATTATTGAATTTTTGTGAATAAAAAATAAAATAAAATAAAATTGTTAAAAATCCAAAAAAAAAATATATATATATATAGAGACGATGGGATCACATTCTCTACGTTATGATCATGGTGATACGGCGATACGGATTTTTGGAACGATCGAAATAGTCGTGAATAGTGTTTTCACTAGGATTGGGCTTAAATTTGTTAAAAAAAAATGAAATAATAATTTCATAAATGGGAAAAATGTGAAAAAAAAAATAGTAGAAATGCTCGTATGGACAAGGGCTACAACTTTCATGAAGGACGGAAGTCCAACCTGTACCCATAATGCAAAATCCATAGCAACAAATATTAACCGTCTGATTTTCATTTACATTTACGCTTTGCTTGCGCATTGTCGTAAGGACTTTTCGGTAATTTTATTTTCAGAGTATCATACTTTAATGAAATGTAAAAGATGAATGGTTTGGAACATTGGCTTCAAATTTGGAAAGTTGTAGTTTGCTCAAATACTATTCGATGTTTTCTAGGTTTCTAAAACGTTGTAAACATCGAGCAATATTTGAGCAAACTACAATTTCTGCAAGTCACATATATTTTTTCAGTGACTTTCTTAGGGCAACCTTGGCTTTACCTTTTGCTCTTTTCTTTCTTCCTTTCGCTACTTTCACCCACCAACCCTAATTTCTCGAGAAAATACTCCCTCAACAATCTAATCATTTGTGGCTCAACCTTTATGTCATGGGTTCATCACATCATAGCCGGTTATGAGGCAGAAGTCATGCGTTGTTAACCGGGTCAATTCACAACCTATCAAATAGGTCAGCCCCTCTAGGTCTTTAACCATTGATTTGCCACTCTATGGAGCGACAAATCATGAATCAATTGCCCACTAAAGGCCAATTTATCCACACCCTGAAGGTGGCCAAAGCATGATATCATAAAGGCACCAAGTTGTGCCTCATTAAACTTCTCCCTAATCAATCCTAACACATGGAGGGTTTGGGATAGTTTGCTAACCCTTCCCCTACATGCTTCTTCTTCTTTGGTTGCTAGTTGAACACCCTGGGTTGTCATATCCTGTACACATTACAATACACACACAACAACAATCAAGAACACATAACCTTACAACAACGTGTCACCAAATTTCATTGTTATACATCTACTGTGAACAAAACATCATTACTTAAGCAATTTCAAATCGCACTATCAAATTAACAATAACAACACATAACCTTTTGACAACCTATCGCCAAAGTTTCATAGCTATACATCTACTATGAGTAGAGCATTAGTACTTAAGCAATTTCAAGTCCCACAATAAAATTAACAATAATTAAGATACAAAATCAATCCTTACTCAAAAGTATAACTTTACCAAAATAACAAATAACGACCCAACCTCTACATAACCCGCCATAACTTCATAACTTCACAACACACCCAAATTTTCCAAAAAATTCACATATATCCACAAACTCCAGCTAATTACATCAATGAACACACATAATTAACTTTACACCTAACTTAATTTATACTAATTAACAGAAATAACAAAATTAAATTCTAGGGTTCCATTTTCAAAATTCACCAATTTGAAATTCACTGGGTGGAATCAAATATGACATCGGTTATCGTGGAAGCACTTTGAACCCAACTCGAATGAAGCGAAAAACATGTCTTTTCTAAGGCACTGACTACACAGTTTGAATTCATGCTGGGTACCATTTTCATTAAGAGACAGGTCATTTATGACCCAGTTTCACCTTAAGCTCATTATGATGGATTCGTTTGCAACCATTCAATTTTAATCCAATGGCCAATGACGGATCCACCCACAAGGTTTAGGTGGACTCCCTAATCTAACATCTTTCTAACAAATCTTTTGTTTGATAAAAAAAAATAATAATGAAAGAAGAATTTTTACGCTATGCAATTTAGCTATTGTGCTTCTTACTCAAGAAAAGAAAAAAGTTTTTTTTAATCAACCATTAAACCCCTAGCTCCGCAATTTCCTTACTTTCCATTGAGATTTTCTAATGAATGTCACATTTGGTACGTTCTTAATCTCTTATTTACTATTCTTGATTAAATTAGTAGGTAATTATTTATATGGTCTTTGAATTTGTCGATTAGATTACTATTTTGATTAAAGTTTATATTTCATCGTTATTGTTTCATGTTGATTATTATATAATGTTAAATAGACAAAAAAAAAATCAACATATAATTTTAAGATACTAATTTCAGCTCGCCCATACAAGAAAAAATTCCTAACTCTGCTTTTGCCAACAGCCCACATTCTGTCCGCACGCAAAGTCTGCAATCCTTAGAAATCGCGAAGAGTTGATAAGATGAAATCATTGAATGGGTCTTCAGACTCATTATAGGAAGTAGGTTGGGCTTGGGTATGGGCCTAGGTTTCTGGTTTTTTTTTTTTATTCATCTAAGCAAAATATTGAATCATGTAGTATAATCTCCAGTGCAATCAAATAATAAGTATTTGTGGCCACAATACGTGAAGATCTCCCGACTATGCATATAAGAGATTGACAATATAATAAAAGGAAAACTAATGAAAATAGCTTGAAAACTTTGAGTTTTAGCGATAAGGACAAAATAAAGGGTAAAGTGAATATTACCAGGATTGACTTTTTAGCTTAAAAATATGGTTTTTCGTTAAAATGAACAATACCAAGAACTTTTCATTAAAGTTCCCTATAATAAATCTTGATTTTTTCCTGAAAACTAGTCTAATACGTAGCTTTATTACTCAGAAAATTTAGTTTGTATCCATTTTTCTATATTTTCACTTAATCTGTATATGTAATTTTATTTTTTTTAATAAAAATATTAGTTGTTTTTTATTTTTTTTAATTATTTTATAAGAAAACAAAATTATAAGACATTCTCTAAGGCAACTTAGACGAAAGATAATCCTACACCCATGGATCACGAGCTCCAGAGGCAACAAATTAAACAAAAGATGCCTCTTAGCAAAAGCTAGACCAACCAAGGCAAGGGCCCGAGTCACAAAATTAACCTGATGAAAAACATTACGAAAGCAAATGGACTGAGAGCGAGACGTCACAAACATCTTTATCATGAGTGGCTTAGGTTGGATTGCATTTAGACTTCCTTCGTAGTTTAATTGTAGAAACTGGACCACTTGTTCGCTCTCCGCCTCTCGGATATACTTACTTTCCCAATCAAAATGAGGTTCTTAATAATGATATCAAACTGAGTATCAATGTCCAAGTCTGACTCGTCCACATTCTTTTCTCTCATATAATCTCGACGTACATCATTTTCTCTCATATTAGCTAAAACACCTATGGGTGTGGAATGGCTATGACAATTAGGCTGGCTTCATGGCTTGTGACATGGCCAATCGTGATATAAATTGATACGTTTAAATAATAAATTGACCATAGCTGACTTCATGGCTCGCATCCCTTCCTTTCTTTTCTTCCTACATCACATCATATCCCCGGCGCCACCGCTAGCCCTCAGTCAGCTTGAATCCATGGTGGTGATATTTTCCTCTACCAATTTTGTGGCTGCTCCAACTGATGTGCCCAGATCTAGCTGCTCTGTTGCCTTATGCACCAAGTTCTTGCGCCTCCACTGCCTAGAACTGGCGGCTCCGTCTTGAACCGTGAAAGCTGTGGATGTCATTAGAGCAATGTAGTTGTAGGTGGTGTTGGATAGAGTGTCTTCCATAGAAATTATCTGACCAGTGGTTTCGTTCTCAGATTAATGTAGTTTTTGTTGTCTCGCTTAATGGGTGTTGTGGTCGTGCTTTTGTGATGGCTGTATGTGGTATTTGCTGTCAGCGACGATGAAATTGATACTAGGTGGAATATCCCACAAATAAAAGTTAAATATTTCATAGTAGACTAGTCAGATGAGCTAGTCAACAAGATACAAGTTTGTCAGATATGAAATCAAAATTCCAAGAATAAACCTAAATGACTAGTACTTCCAGCTAGGCAAAGTCTACCTAGATGGATTCACAAATTTGAAAACATTCACATAACAATTCATTAAGCAAACAATAAAGACAGCGTTTAGTATCAATAACTAGATATGCAGGCATGTTAAGGAGCAGTGTACACAAGAAGTTTTGACTGGAAAAATCCTTAACTAGGTTAAAAAATTGGGGACTTCAGGGAGTCCAATCAACAAGTGTACAATAAGGTTCATACAAGTTAACCACAACAAGCTCAATTCTTAGACCTATTCTAAAGAACAGCTTGTGTGTAACCTTATATTGCACTAGGTGGAGTAGTCTTTGGTCTTCACAAAGAGACAGTTACACTTCTTCAGCTCATCTCTTTGTGGCACCAGCACAAAACATGAACCGTGCAAATGATATGAAGATATGAAAGATGATACGCAGCTATGAAATCAAAATTTGACAAGTCGGTTTCTTCAATTAAACAGTCGAAGGGAAGAAACTAATTGAGAATCCAAACAAGGTCTATATGAAGATTTGAAAATAAGATTTAGACCATGAACAATGTAAACTTTTTTCAAAAATGATGTAGATCAGTTAGCACAGAATTTAATGCATGAAAAAGATATTTGCAACTAGGGTTTGTGAAGAACACGTAGAGGAGGCTCGGGGAGCTTAAAACACTCACTACAAAATTTGGTCTTTCTAACCAAAGAAAAAAATTCTCAACCCAACCCCAATAAACCAAAAATCTTCTATTTGCAACCAACAAGTACACCATAAGACACTTGTCAAAATGTAAAAGCAATCTGAAAAATCAATGGTGAAGAACTCGTTCTCGAATAAAAAGTGTTAGTCCAACCTATGTGGGCTTTTTTAAATTGTGTGCCAGCTCAAGTGTAAAATACATGCAGAAATCGACTAGGCATTTCACTAGTCATAATGCAAAAAAAAATTTAAATGTAAAATGCATATGCTTGAACAAACCTAGCTTGAGATGAGGTAAAACCATTTGTACTTTGATCTTCAACAACTCAGACTTTAATACCAAATATCCCAGATGTCTAATCTAATGAAAATTGATCTAAAGAGCATGTTAAATAAATATAAGTTTGACAAGAAAAGCTAAAAACTACTAAGTTTAGACTTCACAAATGAGTTATGTGGTCTCATCTTTCAAATATGACTTTATGAGGTCTCACTGTCCTGCGATGACTCTATATGGCTTCGTTTTTCAACAATGATTGATGTATGCACTGATATAGGTCTATTATTGTTTGTGATGAAATCTATACTGCTGCCGATTGTACAGTTGTGCTTGTGGTTGTCATATAAGGATTTTACTCAATTTGTGGATCTGTGCAAATTCACTCCACATTACTGGGCATTAAAGTAATGTACCCAATGTGTGTGTGTGTGTATTGACCATGAACATGGTCAACCGTGATTCACATTTGACTTCCACTTTGTTGGCTTCAGTTTGTAAGAGATTTTTCTTGTCACAGTTTGAACAGTATTATTGCACACAGCATAGTTGCTGTGCTTGGACGCTTGCAGTAACATTAGTCTTCCAATTTGTATAAAAAATTTCTTGTCACAATTTGAACAGTATTGGTAGGTTTATTAGCGTTTTGTTATTCATACGTAAAAAAAAAAAAGGATATATTATTGAAATACAAGAATTAAAAGGCAAAACGAACATATAAAAGGTACCAATTAATAATAGAAACATAGGAATTTCTGATTAAAAAAATTAAAATGGTAATCAATTAATATCACCATGCAACCATTAAAACCCGCAAATAACAATTGACAGAAAATTAAAAAGGAAAATACATCACCACCACCTTTACCACGATTACCAAATTCTTTAGCCCTTAAATTTAGCTTCACATTTTTGCTGTAGGACCTTTGTACCCTTCCCCAATGTACTCACCTTGAATTGGCATTCAACTTCTGTCTCCAATTTCCATGTCTTGATGAATCCTTTCACCTTCACCGAAAGGTCCATTTTCAAAGTTAAAGGCAGATGCACCTTCGAATCAGTATTTTCCATACTCTTCTCAACCTCACGAGGCAAAGCTCCTTTCGATCCGTCGAGAACAAGCTTTACATTGGCAGAACTATCTTTTTTTTGTTTCTTTAATGAAAATTTTCCTTTGCCAATGCTTTTTTCCTTGAACAAAAGGGAAGCCCCTTCACTACCTTCGTAGTTTATGCCATGTCCATTTGGATTATTCACTTTCAAGGAAACTTCATAGCCTGGATGTGAATTCTTGCCAGTATAGGATTTTGATTTCGGGTTCTTCACGTACATGTTCGTAATTGAAAATTTAGGCTCTTTAGGTTTCACAGTGAGGGACAATGAAAGCAATGTTATGGAAAGTATGAGGCACAGAGAAATCACAATTGCTCCTATAATCAAGCAACGAATGGTGCAGCATGGGGACTTCTTCTTGTTTTCGGGGTTCCGGTGACGTTCAACAATTAAGGCATTTTCAGGGGGTGGCACGCGGTAGATCTGGTCTTTGGGGATTTGGACTACGTAGGTTCCTGCTCCGGGGAAAGGAGGTGATGGTGGGTGGAGTACTAACTGCATCTCTGACTGGGGAGGGTCCTCGTTTCCTTCATCGTCGCCTGCTGCCGCAGCAGGTGAGCCCCGCTCCTCCATTGTAGAATGGGGAGCGGTTCAAAAATGGAGAGGTGGTGTGGTGAAGGTCGATAATAAGGGGAGAAACTGATTGCATGCATGAGAATTGAGAGGAGGTGGCATGTAAGATTGATTGGAGAATTGAAGGGTGAGAAGGAGGGTGGGAGGTTACAACTTACATAACTAAGAAAAGAAGGCAGCCGTGATTCGTCCAATCACCTATCCTATTGTTGGATGTTTTACTTGGTCAATGTAGAAGGTACTTGACAATCTGTTGCTGCCCTCAAATTTTCATATTCTTAATATGTACGTATGCTGTCATTCCTTTATTGTTATTTTACGAGCTATTTTCTGTCCATTGTTACCTCGATTAGCCTACAACATTGTTGACAAGTTTGTTGCACCAGACCTATATGGTTCTATTATCCGGACGTGCGTCTAATATTGTGAGTTCATCCCTCATCTATATATTTCAGCTAGTATACATCCATAAGAGTGGGGACCTAAGCCTTATATTTATAGGTAAGAATATTAGGTTTCTCGCCCATAAAGGAGACCTTAATACATATCTTTAGCACCTTTAGATTCCATGGCCTAACAAAAAAGATATTCCCTATTATTATATATTTACTTCACCACCAAATAATCCAGGATAATAAAATATTCCTTTCTATCTTGTATTCTTAATCAATTAGGAATCCTAAATAGATGTAAGCCCAATAAAAAATCTTACAAGAGAGACTATCTACTTGAACCATATTTTGTAAATCAAATGATATGACGGTTGATAGTTGGATTCCTTTTCTAAATCATTGAAGAAAGAATCAAATTATCAACCGACACATCATGTGAACTACAAAATATGGCCTAAAAACATAATTTTCCCCAACATTTTCCTATTTACATTATCTCTTATTATTCTATTCATAAAAAAGTCCATTTTAATTCCGGGCAATTTTTTTTTTTTTTAATTTACTCAAATTTAACACACACATAATTGTAACTTTTATTTAGTTAGATCTACTAATGAAGTCCGTTCTTGTCTTAAAAATCTAAAAAATGGTAAATCGGCTTTAGATATTGAGTTACCACTTTCGACGTGGATTTTCATTCCTGATTTGATAAATTATGATTATTAAATATGAAGCATGAATCAATTAATTGGCTGGCTTCTGTCTATCAGCCGATTGGTCAATATTCGTCTCAATGGGCCACTTCTGGTTATAAACTTCATCATGGGCCATTTCTTGGATATGGGACCATAATTAACCCATTTCTGCTTATTAAAAAAAAAAAATTGTTATTTGTACTTTAAAATTTTTAGTTTGTACTCCTTATAATCGTAATTTGTACTCCAAAAATATTTTTGAATCATACATGTTATATCTTAGTTTTAGGGGATAGTTGAAGATTTGGTTCTGTTTATCCATGCGAACGAAAAAATCAATCGAGCATCCCGCCCCACTATAGAAATCTGGTTCCGTCCCTGATTTTATTTATCATTAGAGAGTGTTCGTAACTACACACTAAAGCGGACCATATCACAAGATTCCATGTAATTATACATGCAGTTAGTTTGTTTTTGCAGTTTTAGATTGATGGATTTTTTGCAGCAAATTAAACCATATTCACCATAAAACCAAGAAAACAATCTCTCATTAGTCTTTAATACAACATTCACTAATACACATTCAATGAATTCATTCACAACGTAATATCATTCTACGAAATCATAATATAACAGCAATTTTATTGAGATATATAGTTAATCAGCGACACCTGGTAGTTCAAGTTCAAGGTGATGTAAACTGGTAGGCTGCGTACGAAATAGCATCAAGGTCCTAGCTGTCGTGAATTTGCTTACACAACAAGAAAACATGGCTTTTATGATGATCAACATTCGTCACATAAATATGAAAAATTGTCACATTTGACTATATGTGAAGAAATTTCAGCGTCACAATTAGCGTCACCTATACAGCGTCACCGATAGTTTAAGTGACGAATATTGGAGTTGCCACATATTTTTCTTTTACGTGACACTTCTTCCGTCACTTATTATTCTAATATGTGACGAAATTAGCGTCACAAAATACAAAATTCAATGACCTATATTTTTCGTCTCATATCAGACTTATAAGTGATGCTTTTTGGGTCGCTCAATATGATCCCAGAATTATATAATTACACTAAGTGACGTTGAAATCGTCACATATTCTTTTGATGGGTGAAGCGGCTTATGTCATTGTTTGGGCCCAAAATAATATTGGGCTGAGTGTAGGTTTGTGTTCGGCCCAAAACTTTTCCAAATGTACTATGGGCTACCTGGTGGTCATAGGCTGCTCAGTGAAAGTGATCGAGTCCTAATGCAATATGGGTTCTTGGCTGGAAATGAATATGACCTGAAAAGTGGGGTGAGTTCAAAGTCCTAATAAGAGTAGGATTGGTCGAGATAGAGACGGATTAGAATAAGGAGTCTTAATCCGAGTGTGGTTTCAACTCGAT
Source organism: Pyrus x bretschneideri (assembly GCF_019419815.1). NCBI lineage: Eukaryota > Viridiplantae > Streptophyta > Magnoliopsida > Rosales > Rosaceae > Pyrus > Pyrus x bretschneideri. The sequence continues at coordinate 2,883,528 of NW_025999479.1, forward strand.
CGTAAAGAGGGTTTGTTGCTATAAATGGAGAGCAAAGTGCATCATTCAAGGCCCTCCAATTCAATACACAGTTGCCCTGTGCAAACCTCTCAAACATCTTGAGATTTTTTACTTTCTTTTTCACCAACATATCTTCAGTTTGGATAAACAGCACTGTGAAGGCAACCGGTGAACATCTTCAGTTTGGATAAACAGCACTGTTGCCGTAGAATCAGCCGACTGAGGAGCATCTATAGTTTGGATAAACAAGACTGCGTCGAGACCGACTGGTTACCTATCCAAATCTCGGTCGAGAAAGATTTCTGAATCCTAATTGACAGAGGTCATTCAACGAAGTAAGTGTTACGAGTTACGACTTTCAGCGCATTGAACACCGAGTCATTTTATGATTGGATACTCACAAGTGAGTTTCAGAGTTCGGCATTTTGACGGCCGAACCACATTTACCATCAAGACATACATATGCTTTGAGTACTTGTGTCCATATAATCTGATGTCGATTCGACGTGCTTATACTCTTATGACTATAATCACTGTGACCAAATCCGGCGCCGACAATTCGTGAACTTCGCAGAACTAGTAGCCTTGTCTTCAGGCTCTAGAACCCGAAGGCTGAAACTTGGTCCTTCCTCGGCCATAATCACAAGATTAAGAAGTCAGCAACGCACTCAACGCAACATCAACAAATTTTACTCCTCAGATGAGCTCGGCCGACGAGTTGACACGGCCCGCATCAACCGAAGGACGTAGTTAGCTCATTAGTTACTCGGCCTGCGCGCCACGTAGGCTTTGTAATTTTTAGGGTCAACAATCGCATATGTTATAATCAAATAACTATTTAGGAATAATATTTGAGGAATTCATTACTTATTTGGGCTTCGTAATCTAGAATAGCAACTCATAACAATTATAAGGTTATACTTCCCATTTTCATTAATCAACAATTAAACCACATAAGTTTGAATATGTTCAACAACTATACATCCAACAAAATAACATAAACATCCCAAAATCAATCTAACCCATGGTGACCTATCTTAATAATAGCAATTTGTGAAAAATGGTACCAAGGCCTATACATGGACCGTTTAAGGTACTAATTAACAAAAGAAAAGTCTAAGACACATTGAGGTGCTAACAAAAAGTTCTACCATGTGCATACTTAACTAATAACAAAAGACATAACTATCGAAATCATTATTCTTCCGAGTCATGTTCTTCCAGTTTAGGATAAACATTTTCACTAGATGAGTTATTACCATCAGATTCCTTCGAGTTGTTGCTGGCCTGCCCCTAACTTGCAGCCAAAAAAGCCTTAATTTTTTATGCCAAGGTTTCATCATCATTTTGTAAATCCAACTGAGCTCTTAATTGTTCATTTTCCTGTTGCAATATGAGGAAACCATCTGACAAAATCTTGATCTGATCTCTTATATCAGTTAACTCAGAACTTGAAGCCATAGAAGCAACAAAAGTAAAGGTATCCGTACAAGGGAAAAGACCTACACCATTAACAGATTTTCCCTCCCTTCCAAGGTTCTCAGCCATGATTCCAAATTCATCTTCCAATGGTACTTGTATGGAATCGAATATAGTAACCTTAGGCACTTCTTGGATTAGCTTCTCCCTAACTTCATCCTTCTTTTTCTTCATGTTATCCTTTCATATTAAAATACAAACAAATAAGTTTCTTTTGTTTCAAACAAATCAGCCACAATTAATATGCTTAAGAAAACACCACTTAAATACTTGGATGTGATCCTAAACTGATGTAGAAGCAAACCATTGGATATAAACTGTCTTTACATATGATTTTGTAGTTTATGCTTCAATGTGTTTTACATATGATTAGGCAACATACAACGTATAACCTTTAAAGTAGTTTCTGTTTGAATGTATGTTAGATATAACCTTTCAGCTTCTAGCAAGTTATATTAAGTTTTTTTTTCAATTCAATCTTACATGTTCACTTTATTTGTGTTTCCTAAGTTGTATCATGTCAAATTTGATTTTTTTTAATCTCCATCTCCCTTAAAATGACACAAATGATAACTTCATGAATGACTTACATATTTGTCCCGGGCAACATTATTTATCCACTAACCGTTATTGTCTTTATGGAGAGCCCCCTAATTGTTAATCACAGATAATAAATCTCCTTTCTGCTCAATAATGCAAAAACATACATTAGAATATGTAAATTCCATAATGAGTATAATAAGTAATTGAATTTCATTACCATCTTGGCCTTCCTAGCATGTTGGATAAATGGCCTTGCCCCTCCTTTGTGGTGATACTTCTGTTTCTTCCTATTATCAGCATTTTGCTTTAAAAGCTCCTACATTACACATTTGGTACATGACATACAAAAGAAGATTTAGTTAGCTATACATGTGTACAATTTGGAAAGTTCCAAGCTCTCAAACTTGTCATATATAACGTCATGTATTTCAGTTGTACATATTCATTCACTTAGAGGGCTATCTCACCTCACCTTCTATATTCTCTCGGTCAACAATATTAGAAACATCACAAGCTAAGGACTGATGCTACATACAACTAATGATGCATACATATGAGGTGACTGATGCTGCATACATATGGGGTGACTGATGCTGCATACTGACTGATTATTAGACAGTATGGGGTGACTAATGCTACATATGACTAATGCTGCATACTAATGCTACATATGGATATTGGACAATATGGGGTGGCTGATGCTGCTAGATTTTATGTTTCCTCTTTCCATGAGATTCTCTATCAAGTCTAATCCCTTAATTTGAGGAAGATTGATATCTAGATGACTTGTTGATAGTTGTGTGCTAGCTACTTGCTACACTCCATTAATTTAAGGAGTGACAACTTTAGGGTTTACCTGGTTAGTAGGATTTGCCAAGGTAGGGTTGCTTGTAATCTTCTACCTCATTATATATCCCCCCTTGTACATTCAATCAATCTATGAAAAATACATTCAAACAAACTTAAAATTTCCACAGAAACGGAGGTTATATTACCTTTGCCATATTCCTAATTCTAACCTAATTAAATAGGTGTTTGAGCAGATTTGAAAATTACAAGTACAAAAGTGTGTGGAAGATACATAAATCCTATTCCTATCCCAACAAAATATAAATGTTATAGACAAACAACATGAGATCTTAATCACACTCAAAGAAACAAAATTCATTTAAAACAAACAGTTGAAACACTAATCGGTGGCCTGCAAAATGAGACTAAGCAGATGAGTTCCATAAGAACAAATCAAATGAATAAAGCCACCAACTACAAGGCAGGGAAAATCTCAATATATAAAGGGGAAATACGAAACAAAAAGTAACAAAGCCAAGATGCAGAAATTTTAGCCATAAATACTGAATTTAAAGAACGAACACGAAAAATGTCTATGCATTTCACTTTGTAAGGATTAACCAGCCTACAACTAAAATGAAAATGAAGAAGCATATAAGGTAAGAGCTAGAATGCAAGACTTATAACTAGAAACACTATTAAATTTCGTTTGGCGGTTTTGATAATTGCATCTATTATTTTTTATAATTTCGTTTGGTGGTAAGAGCTAAAATAAATGGATAGGTTTTGTTATTTAGGGGTTTTGATAATTGCATCTATATTTTTTATTTTTAATTCAATATTATATGTGAGGAATGGCCAGGTGGCCTTCCCTCTTCTTATGTGATGAATTTAACATTGCGTCACTTATTAAATTTCGTTTGGTGGTAAACTTTCCCGCCCACTTTTTTGTGGCGAATCCAAAAGTATAAGTGACGTAAAATATTTTGGTGTCCTGCAAAAATCTTAAAGTGACGATTTTAAAAAAAGCGTCACTTGTTTTACCTATATGTGCTGAATTTTCACGCGCCATAAAAAATTTGGTCACTTAATCCATGTTTTCTTGTAGTGTTAGCGTTTGCGTCCGAACCAGCAACCCCCATCACCACATGCAACGGGTAAAGGTGGTCTGGCCAAAGGTGTGCCGTTTTCGCATGCGTCGCCTTCTTTGCCCACTGGTTCACGTCCTCGTACCTTCCTTCCAAAAGAGCCCTCTTGAGCCACGTGTCAAACTCATGAGCCCAAGGGAAGGCCTCATTGTTCTTGGTCATCCTCATTGCCCCCAAGTCTACCTGATGCCACTCTAGCATTGCAAAGGCCTCCTAGGCTAATTCATTATTGAATCCACCCAGTGAAAAGTAATTGTCTTTTGCGTCTCCACCCCTAAACTAATATAGCCATGACAATAAACAATAAAATATTAGTATTTTTTATTTTATAAAATAATACAAAATATTTTACTTTCTTCATTTTCCCAGAAAATATTTTACTTCCCGAGAAACATTCTTTATTACTTTCCCCCTCGCTCTCTCCACTTTCCTAGAAAATTTCACTTCTTTCTTTGATTGTCTCCTCTCCCCTCATTTTCTCTCACTCCAATCCTCTAAGAACTCATCTTTCTTTCAATCCTTGCATCCCCACAAAAATCCCACTTTTGGGTTTTCTTGCCCATTCACTTAATTCCCCCATCGAGCTCTCAGAGCTCCAATGGCGGCCGAGAACGCATTGAAATCGAGGGAAGTCTCCACCATGATCAAACAAGGCTTCATCTCCAGTCAAACCCTCTCCTTCTCGCCGTTAAGATCCCTCTCCAAGCTCTATTCCCCCACCTCCTCGCCCTCCAAGCCCCTCTTCTCCCCTTCTTCTCCCCAACCACCGCCACCCCAACTCGTCAGGTCAAATCAATCTTTAACTCGACTGACCCAGTCCCAAACCCTGTACGAGATGATGTACGATGACCAAAACTGAGACTCCAAGCTCCTCTCGGACCGAAAAATCCATAAGAAAATCCATGCATCTTCACCCTGATGTTAACGTTGCATCACCTTCTCCTCGAGCTCTCGGGCCACCGATTCAAGCTAGGCATCTTGCTTAGGCTCCCCTCGGCGCAATCGCCTGCACAGGCTGAAGATGATTGCTAGGGCTATTGGGTCATATTTAGTCACCGGTCCATCGGGCTACTCCCTCGAGTGGAGTTGCTCTAAGAACGCCCTCGTCTTTTAGTGGGGCCAGCACCTTTCCCAAGTTATAGTGATAGGTAGCGCCCCTCCCCGACTGGACTGACAGTTGGCAAATTGGGATGTCTGCCTCTGGGTACATCAACGTAAGTGAGACTCAGGAGTCATGGTCAAGGAGAAATTTTTCGACGAGTCTGGCACACAAGACAGTTGGAGTTTCATGCCTATTGCAATCTGACACCTAGAATATTATATTTTTTTAAATGACATCCTTGTAGGATCTTGAACCCTTCGCCCATCCTCCCTTCTATCACGTCTCTGTTGCCCTTTGTTTTTCTTTCTCATATCTTCCTTTTTTTTATCTTCTTTTTCTCGCTGAAGAAGAACACGAGAATCTGACCACTTAACCAGCTATTAGATTGGCAGTTTGCGACACCCTCTGAGGGAGTTACCGCTGAACATCCATCGGCTTCAATGACAAAGAAATAATAGAGAAATAGAAGGAAGATGAGAAAGAAAAATAGGTAGAGAGAGAAGAGATTCACCGACAAAATCGTTGGTCAGCAATGGAGGTGGATTGGGGTGTGTACGCGATGTTGATGTTTGGTGTGATAGGGATAATTCAGAAATTTTGTTTGGTAAAATATTTTAATTGGCATTTTTCTTATTAGAAAACAAAAGAGACAGGTGTCAACCCATGATTCGTTGGGAACTCTAGCTGTCTTGTGTGACCAGCTCCCCAAAAAATTTCTTGTGGTGGAGCCCCTGCTTGGTGTCCACGTCGACGCAGCCAAAGCCTGACGATGTCAGTAGCTGGTTGACGCGATTGGCAAGGTGGGAGAGCTAGGGGCGGGTACCTGAGCTCGTACATGGATTTGGGGAAGCTGTAGAAGTCGTAGATGGGGCCGTAGCAGCCGAAAATTAAGCCGACGGAGGTGACGACGCTGTCCTAGTGACCATTGGTGATGAGGATGGAGGTGGGTTTTTGAGAATACACCATTTCTTTCCACGATTGGTGGAATTTTCTGGCCGGAAGCGACTCATCGATGCTCAGCGTCAGCGATCCGTGGGATAGATAGAAGGTGTCCTTCACTGCTATAACAATCGTTTTACCTTTTCCTTTGAGAATTGAATTACCAGACATATATCGAGGAATTTGGGAATTTGATTTGGCTTGAGAATTAGGTATAGAAGGGATATATATATATATATATATATACACACACACTCTGAAAAGTCGTAATCTGGGTTCGGTCAAGCATGCATATATGCTTCTGTCATTTTTTTCTAAAATAAAATGGAAGAACGAGTTTAGAGCGAACAAGGGAAAAATGGGTTGATATTGTCAACATTATGCATATTCACCATAAAGCAACTGAAGATATTTAGGCATTCATAACATCATTTTCTGGAAAATCACGTTAATGCTACAAAGCTTTTTCTCAAAATTCAAAATAAATTAGCTGGCCAGAAATAAAACTCTCTTTCTAAAGGTGGGAGACTTATCCTCATTAAGTCTAGCCTGGTTGGGATGCCTAATCATACTATGGCCTGATTTAAGTGCCCACCTCAGATAACCAATGATATTGATAGAGAGTAAACATTTTCTTTGGAATAAGAAGTCAAATTTCCCCCCGGTTGCTTGGGATGATGTCTGTGTTCCTAAATCCCATGGGGGATTGAGGATTAGGAAATCTAATCACCTCAATATGGCTTTTTTGGCAAAGCTTGGAAAGTACAACCCGGTGGGTGGAAATCATGAAAGTGAAATATCTTCGTAAAGAAGCCTTTTAATTTTTCACATTTGCCTCATTGATTGAAGGTAAATATTGTTAGGTATCAAATGCAATAGAAGACTTGAAATTTATTCGTTATAATAATATAACTAATTAAGAACCCAAAGTTCTTTAGTCATCTAAACATCAAATAAGATGCTTAAAGTAATTAGTTTAGCAATAATCAAGGATTGTGCTTTGCAGGAAGTGCTTGTGTGAATGTGAGTTGCCAATACGCCTCCTATTTAGCCTAATGCCCATGTGTTAGTCTATCAAGTGTACGAATCTTCAGAGAAGGCCATCCCTCTGTACGGCCCACTGACTGCATTTTGTTTTGACTCCTCCATTTGCGCCACTCGTCCAAACCGAGCGGCCTATTTTCCTGACCCATCCACCACTACCACAGGTCTAATCACATTTTTAAGTGTGGGACCATAGTTTTCTAGGACAGGAGTAAGGTTGATCCGAATACTGTTACGTTAGAAGTCCAGTCATGGACTCACCAGCTACAGGTGAAGTTGTATCAAATGGAGCAAGGTGCCACCATCACTCTACTTCGGCGCAATAGGCTGAGTCCTTGCGATCATGGCAACAACACCCAATTCGCCTCCAATCATATTGAATAAACTAACAACATCCAAAACTCCATCTCAAATCCTCTTAAATACACCAACAACCATAACTTCTCCTCCAATTAATACCTCACCTGCCAAAACAAATCCGGTCGTCTTTAATACTCTCAATCCCAATTATGTTTGTCCTACACCCAACTCCAAACCTCAACATCCAATCACCGTGAATACAACCCATGCCAAAGAATCAAACTGTGGGAAAAGCAGCCACATCTTCAGAAAAGTGATGCTACGTATGTGTCATTCCAAGTGCTTATTTTCAGGTAAATATAACTCAACACAGTGTCTTTTGTTTTGGAAGAGTATACACCTCGTTGGGAGAATCGAACGTATTCTTACGAGTTGAGTATTGTTCAAAAGGAAAACCAAGAATTAAAAATCGATGCAACGAGGTTGCTTGCCAGCATTGACCACATGAAATACTTGAATGCAATTAAACTGATAGACAAATTCAATGGCTACACCTACAGTAAGGAGAAAGTGGAATTAAGGAAGAAACTTGATGTGCACAAAGGGGTTAATTCTTTTATGTTTTATGCCCAACTTATGCTACCGAATGATCAAGCAATTCATGATGTAAATGTAGACGAGATCTTTGGTTATGGTAATGCTTCACCAAAGTATCTTTGTGTTTGAGTGGGATTAGTTCATGGTTTTTTTTTAACACAAATGTTTGTAGAATGTCCTTAAGATTGGATATAGAAGTAAGATGAGTACATGTTTTTTAGAATGTAAATGTTTGTAGAATGTCTTTAAGATTAGATGTAGGAGTGAGATGAGTACATGGCTTTTGGAACACAAATGTTTGCACGCTTTCTTCAACATTGGATGTGGGAGTGGTGATATATTTCTGTGTACTACTGACTTTTTTACTCACTTTTGTCTTTGAAAATTTATTTTCTACGACTAGAAGGACCAAAGTGACAAGACTGCCCAAGGGTAGACATAAGTCTTCATAAGTGCCTGTAAACACACACATGCAAAATCTTCAATTGTTTGGCTTATTAAATCTGACTGTATACATACTCAACTTTTTGTTGCCACCACAACACGTTCTTAATGTTATTACAGTAAAAAGTTTAGGATTTGGAAAAATTATTGATGAACAAGTAGTTGTAAACTGACTTCCTGACAACCTTACACAACTGTTTACAAGCCATCATATACCTACAATAGGCAATTGTAAATCCGTCATCTCTATCCGGTTTTTGTTGGTGTCGCATTAAATGACATCTAAATTGATCATCCATAAATGGAAACCAAGGACGATTCATTAGGTAACACTTACTTCATCTACAATACATTCTTAATATAGTTACACAAAAAGGGTAATCAATTTTAAGGAAAACTGATGACAAACTAGTTGTGGATAGACTACCTGACAGCTTTACACAACTATTCATAAGCCATCATATACATACAACATACCCTCATGTATCCGTCGTTTCCATCCATTTTTGGTTGGTGTGGCATTTAATGCCATCTATATTGATCATCTATAAAAGGAAGCAAGAGTTGGTGTGACATTTAATGCCATCTATATTGATCATCTATAAAAGGAAGCAAGAACAATTTAGTAGCCAACACTCTCTTTAGCGACAACCATGGCAACCACGCATGTCATGGCTTTGCAAGAATGATGATGATTCCGATGATCCGACCGATCAAATTGCAGAAGCAAAGAGTAAATTTTCTACCAACTCATGCTCCATCATTGTGTGGTATTAAAAGTGCCTCGACAAGAATCCACATTGGTTGTATTATAACAATAGCTTAACGAGGTGTTGTACTAATCGGGCAAGTACAAATGCTAAATACATAGCCAAAAGTGTAAGTATGATAAACTAGTTCTAAAAGAGGAGGAAGATGTACATCATGGGCAATCACTTCATGAGCGACAAAGCAGCTCTAAGAAAAGTGTGACTCCACTTTATATGATGGGTTTGAGAAATTTCATTCGTATAACCATCAGGTTTGGTCAGGATATCATTGGGACTGCATTTTTTCCCTCGCACGTGGGTGATATCGTCAAAGATGGTGATGAGCACATGGAGCACGAGTACGTCAAGGTGCTCACAACGTACCCAAGAATGCTTAGCCTGAAATCTACCTTCGTATATATTTACAACTTAACGATCTGTACATTTTGTAGGGACTTTTGTAACTATATTGTAGTTTCTAGCTTAAGTAAGTCTCTCAGGTATTAGTTTCATAAATGCTCATAAGGTGTTACAAATATTCATATGAATTCATAACATGTTACTTAGTTTATCACACATTCCATCACTGTATGACACATAAATTTTCATAAACAACCAAATGTGGCCACAACTAAAGAATAGGTCATCCCCGTGCAAACTTAACACATCTTCACTACTACAAAAAACACTTTGCGCGATGAAATAAGTTTGTTGCGCAAAGTACAATTTCGTCTCGTAAAACCTTGCACAATGAAATTTTGGTCGCGAATGGTTCGTCACACAAAGCTCATGAAGATAGGGGCGACGAAATACTTCGTCTCACAAATATATTTGTTTTTTAATTTTTTTAATTAAAATAATTAATTTAATATTTTGCGAGATGAAATATTTTATCGCCCAAGGTTTTTTATTTTTTGTTTTATTATTTCTCTTATATTAATTGTTTGCGCAACGAAATATTTGGTCAAGCAAGATTTTTTGAATTTTTACTTTTTGAATTTAATTTAATTGTATGATTTTATTTTTTTTAATTACTTTAATTTAAATTGACATATTCAAAATAAAATTACATATGAAAAATAGTAATCAAATTATATTCAAAATGTACACATAAATTAACTAAGTACAATAATATAAAATCCTAATACAAGTCTATTGTGGTGGTAGTGGTAGGGATATGGTTCGTAAGTGTCCTAATCCTCAACTTTAGCCGTCAAAGTCTTGACAATTCCCTACAAAAAAAACAAATATGGTCAAATAACAAAAAAAATAAGATAAAATAATACCAAAAATTGGCACAATCTCCCCTAAAATTGGTATACCCCAAATCTGACCCCAAACTCCACTCCTCACCCATACTCGACCCCAAACCCCGCACCAAACTCAAAACTAACTCCAAAAACACATATTAATGGAAAAAAACTAAATTTGGGGAGAATATACCTTCTGGCAGATGAGAGTGAGTAAGAATGAGAGGGAGGAATGAGTGTGAGAGAATTAGAGGAGATAGTGAGAGAGAGATGAGAGAGTCAGTGAGAGAGAGATAGTGAAGAGAGAGAAGAGAGATTAAGAGAGAGGAGTGAGTGTGAGAGAGAGGGTTGGATTTTGGGAGAGGGAAAGAGAGAGGGGAGGTAAGAGTAGAGAAAAACATTGAGAACATGGTGGAGGAGTTATCTTGGTTTTAAAAACCGTATCACTTTGCATGACGAAATATTGGTCGCGCAAAGTCTTAAAAAAATTTCCCATGTCCTATTTTTGGTGCCTGCCCAAATTTTTAAAGTTTTGCGTGATGAAGTGTTGGTCGCACAAAGTTTTTAAAAAAAAAATTCCCGCGTCCCATTTTTGGCACCCATCCAAATTTAAGGATTTTGTGCGACGAAATATTGGTTCGTTGCGCAAAATTTATAAAAATAATTTTATTTTAAAATATAAATAAATTAAAATAAATAAGGTTTAGACGACCAAATGTGTATTTGTCGTGAAAAGAAAATGATAAAAAATAAAAAATAATTTAGTTTGACAATATAAAATATAAAAATAAATAAAAAATAAGTACATAAGGGTTAGGCGATGAAATATTGATATTCATCGCCTAACCCTTATTTACTTATTTTCATCGCCTATATGCACTACAATAATAAATTTAAAGCTACTTAATAAATATATATACCATTCAATTTCTTTAAGTGTTATATGTACAAAATAAATAAATTTAAAGCTACTTAATAAATATATATACCATTCAATGATCCAACCATCAAACTTGTTTGTATATACTTTGAGATTGTATATGCCAAAAAATCGCAAAAAAAAAAATATTCAGAGATCAAGTAATGGGACAAAACTTTTTGACGGTTATAAACGAAAAATCACGATTTAACGGTTATTTTAACTCCAATTTTGATGATTTTTTACAGCTACACTCCTTGACCCTATATGAATCAATGAATGAATTCGATCTTCAATTTAAAATATTTACACTAATGGATACCACAAAATCTTATGTTATACTTAATGAAAGTATAAATAAACTCCAAGTGTCAGTGAATCTATTGTTTTGATGGGATACGCATTCTACGAAACTAGTTTCAATGATCCAACTGTCAAACTTGTTTGTATATACTTCGAGATCACATATGCTAAAAATCACAAAAAACAAATATTCAGAGATCAAGTAAAGGGACAAAACGTTTCGACGGTTATAAATGAAAAATCATGATTTAACGGTTAATTTAACTCCTATTTTTATAATTTTTTACAACTACACTCCTTGACCCATATGAATACAATGACTATATTCAATCTTCAATATAAAATATTTACACTAGTGGATACCACAAAATCTTGTGTTATACTTAATGAAAGTATAAATAAACTCTAAGTGTTAGTAAATCTATTGTTTTGATGGGATAAGCATTCTACAAAACTAGTTTCAACGATCAAACCGTCAAACTTGTTTGTATATTCTTCGAGATCTTATATGCCAAAATTCGCAAAAAATAAACATTTAGAGATCAAGTAATGGGACAAAACTTTTCGACGGTTATAAACGAAAAATCATAATTTAACGGCCATTTCAACTCCGGTTTTGATGATTTTTTACAGTTACACTCCTTGACCCTATATGAATACAATGAACTAATTCGATTGTCAATTTAAAATATATATTTCTAACAAAAACCCCAGCCGAACTACAATAATAAGTTTAAAGCTACTTAATAAATATATATACCGATTTAGTTCTTAAGTGTTGTACGTACAAAATAAAAAACGAAAATAAATTGGTTTAGGTGACTAAATATTTGGATTACATCACGCAAAGATTGTAAAAAATAAATTTTTTATTTTATTTATTTTTGTAAAGACTTTGCGAACGACGAAGTTTAAAGTTTCGTCATGCAAAGTGACTTTGCGCGACAATGTGTTTTTGGTCGCGCAAAGTCACTTTGCAGGACGATGTGTGTTTCATTGCGCAAGGGTTTTATTTTATTTTATTTTATTTTATTTTATTTATTTATTTATTTATTTATTTTTGTTACTAGTGCTTGCTTACAAAATGACTAGCGAAAATTTAATTTTCAAACACTGTTTAATGGGCCATTCATTATATATACGTAAAATTCATCTAGCACTCCCTAATTTTCATCCATAGGTTGAGTGCTACTATTTTTGGTTGGCATTGAATTAGGCTCGGGGTCAGTAACTTCATTTGCCCTTGTAACATCACCAGGAACGGGGCCCGTTGTTGCATGTGTGCATTCTTTGGGATTTGTTCGGCAGAAACTAGACAACTACAAAACAATCCAAAATTGTTTTAAATATTACAACCATAAATATATTATCAGGCAAACCAAAAGCGATAATTAATTACGTTGTGTACTTTGTGTCTAGACGTGGACAATTCTTTTTCCCATTGTTGCTTCTCCAATTTTGACTTCGTTTCTCTTTTGTATTTGTTTTCAACACCCCTTTTCTTTTAACTTGAATGAGATCTTTAAGCACCTCGGTTTCAGAACTCTTGACTCCTTCTTCAGTATGTTTTCTTTTCTGATCATGGTTACCACCATCCAAAGAGTTGAGCTTTGTATCCAAGGATTTCAAATTCAAGGATAGAAGTTGGGTACCTTCATTCGACATCATAGCCTTGTCAATCAAATATGAAAGTTTTTCATAAAAACTTAGCTCTTTTGGACACGGTAGAATTATTGGCTTCTTTGCCCACTTTTTTCCCTTTTATGTCCAAAATAATGTCGGATTTGGCGATGTTAAGCCACCTTTTAAGTATTTAACATTCCGGCAGCAACTCTATTTGTTTCATTCTCAAGTAGGCTAATATGTGTCGGCAAGGAATACCTGAAACTCCATCTTTTTACAACTGCATTTAGCATAACCCGAGATCGTTTCAACCACTAACTTCTTCATTTTGGTCACCTCCGCAGCCCTCTCAAGTACTTCGTATAGAGTCTCATTCCCATCCTTGGACTGGTCGCTCAAGAAACAAGTCAAACTTTTCAATTCCTCCACTTGAAACTTTTCGAACATAAATCGTGTTTACAATTTGGTTATTTGAGCTTCCATTGGGGTGCAAAGCTGCAATGGAGGGGGTATAGTCACCAACCACCTTTTTCTGACGTTGCCATCCAAGGGATTGATTAAACAGAATGATGAATTCAATTAGTGTTTCCTATGCACATATTGCTTGAAAAAGGAATGACAACTCTCGGCACGTTGATTGCTTGACACTCCAACTAAAACAAGGTGCTTACAAAATGTCGGAACCCAATTTCCATGCAACTCATAAATGTCCTCAAGCCATGTTTTATCAACCAACTCATGTTGTTCTACCAACACATTCCACCTTGCCTTAAATGCTTCTTTTCCTTTGATATCCCATATACAATCATGCAAATCCTTGAAAACACCCTCAACCCAACCTTTGTCATTGAACTTATTAATAATATGCCATATGGAGTACTGATGAAAGGTGCTTAACAATTCATGGCTAATAACCTTTGCCATCGCTCCATCTTGATTGGTAATTTATGACTTTTGGCGGCTCACCCGGTAGAGGTTTAAGCATTTCTTCAAACAACCACTCAAAGTTCTCGGTTTTTTCATTGATCAAGAATGCATAACCCAATATCGTTGTTTGACTGTGGTTATTAACTCCTAACGCAATTACATCACCAAATAGTAGTAAGCATGTCATGACTTAGCATCCGCCCAAAAGTAACACCCCAAGTGTTCTACCTTCATCAATCTCCATCTCGAAAAAAAATGAATCGTTTTTCACTTTCTCATCCTCAAAATTCTCTTTCAACATTTATGCATCATGGCTGATTAGAAGAGCTTGCAATTGTTGTTCGGCATTATACATATACTTGGGGTGCATTCAGTATTTCCAATTCCTCCACTTTGCACCTCTAATAAACTCACTTGTCTACTTATGAAAATACTAGCATGTGCACATTGTTAATCATCGCCTTCTTTGCGTTTGAAACTCGTGGATGCGATCTAAATAAGTGTGACGCACTTGACATAGGGTGGTTGTGTGGTTCATTGAAAATTGTTACAACAAACTTTTCACAACCATTTCCCTTGTTCAGCGCAAGTTTCGCCTTACACCTAGTTCTTGCATCTCCACTCCTTCCTTTCTTATTAGGTTGGGGATTAGGATCCATCCTCTTCTTGCCTTGCTTGCAATAAATAAATTCTTTCATTAACCAAGTGTCACCATCACTAACCTTCTTACTACTGTGCTCCTGAATCCCCAACCCCGCTGCAAGTGCATAATTGTTGTAAAAAACATACCCTTCATCTAATGATTCAAACTCCATTTTTAATTTCAGTTTCAACCCATTGTCTACCGTTGGAAAAACTAATTCAACCCTCCCTGCAGCAGATTGATCCCTTACATCTACATCCTTTATTTCCACCACAATTTCATATATTTCTAACTCATCCCCCATCGAATTATACGTATATGTCTACCTGTTACAAATCTATATAACTACAACACAACTTATCACAAAACCAACACAAAATTTGCACGTATATATCTAAAATCCAATTTCATGTTTTCAACCAAATCCAACGGTGGTCCCACCATTATGGATTCAAATTCCAAAATTATAAATAACAAAATGGAATGGAAATATATTATAACAGAGGCTCTAGATTTCTTCAAAGACTAACCTGCACAATCTCAATTTCTTTAGAGTTTCTAGATGAACAACCTTTGTCAACTCTAACCCAAGCATTGCTTCAATCTACACAAACCGAGCCCTTATACCCTTCACTAGCTCTATCTCTCTGCATCTTTTTCCCTACGAAGACAACCTAATTCTTCCTTCTCATAGTGACAAGAACAAACCCAGTGAACAAAAAAAATAAAAATAAATAAAGGTACTTGATTACCCGGTCACAGTAGCAACTAACCTTGAATCCAGCTGAAATCGACTTTTCACGCAGCTCCCTCTCTTCGCCTCTTTTTTCCTCTTCACACACCAAATCCTTCAACTACCTACCTCTTCATTTCTCAATGACCAAAAGTTACCCAGTGAATAAAAAAAATTTTAAAAAATTTTAATTGCACCGGGTCACAACAACACGGTTTTACCCTGAGCTTTGTAAATTGCCACCTTCCAATTTTTGTTTGCACGCAAGGTTCGTTTATAAGGTCCAAGTTTAATCCTCTAGTCTCCCAGCCTATGCCTAACTTAGAGCTCACACTGGTTGTATAGGGCCAGTGCATTTTAGTCGTATTCCTAATCCAACGCCTTTATTCCATGATTCTTGGCCCTCCAACCGCTGTCTTAATCTAGCACGTGCGCTCTCTCCTGCAATTTGGGCTCATAACCATCAAACCAACCGCTATCATGTCCACGCCACATCCAATGTTGTACTCGCACTTACAAACAGTGATGTGGCTACCTTATCAACTGCCATATCCACCCATATCCTATGGTTACTCAGCTTCGTGAAGGAGGAAATTAATGCGTTCTTACATAATCAAACACTGTCTCTTATGCCTTCAAATCCAATCAAAACACAGTTGGCTACAAGTAGGTTTTTCGAATTAAGCGTAATCTCGTCTCTGTGGCCAAGGGTTTTCATTAGAGACCAGGTATTGATTATGATGAGACGTTTAGCCATGTTGTTAAACCTATCACTATTCGCACCGTTCTCAATTTGGCTATTTCACAAAATTGGCTGTAACGCCAATTGGATGTCAAAAATGCATTTCTCCATGGGTTTTTTTTACGAAGATTATACATGGCTCAGCCCCCTGGATTTATTGATCACACCCATCCTCATCATGTTTTTCACCTACACAAATCTCTTTACGGTCTCAAACAGGCTCATCGTGGATTCCTTCTTTCCTTTTGTCCTTTGAATTTATTTAGAGTGTTACTGATTCCTCTCTTTTTATATTTCAGCGTCTCACTCACACTATTTTTTGTGCATCTTTATGTGGATGATATTATCGTCACTGGCAATTCTTTAGATCTTGTTACTCAGTTTATTGCTCTTATTGGCAAGCGGTTTAACATGAAGGATTTAGGCTCCCGTTCTTTTTTGGGATTACAGGTTATTGTTGACTCCACTGGCCTACATGTTCATTAACTTAAATATGCTCATGATCTTTTTACAAAGTTTCGTATGCTTTCCTGTAAGCCAACCTTGACCACTATTGTTGCCAAAGTTCCTCTCACTATTGCAGATGGCTCTTTGCCTGATTCTCTTACTGTTTTTCGTGAGTTAGTTGGTTCTCTCTAGTATCTTACCCTTACTTGTCCTAACCTTTCCTTTGTGGTCAACATTGTTGCTCGGCATATGAGTTCTCGTATTGCTCACTTGATAGTTGCTAAAAGGATTCTCCATTTTGTTAAAGGTACATTAGATTTTGGTATTCATCTACATCCTCAAACAACTTCTGCTACTTTATATGCTTATTCTCATGATGATTGGAGGGTTGTCCAAAAAGCAGGCTCCTATTTCTCGCTCGAGTGTTGAGTTTAAGTATCGCTCGCTTGCTCATGCATGTGTTGAGACCACTTGCATCCTTTTTGGTGAAATTGGGGTTCTCTTGACATTTCCTATTTCACTACATTGTGATAATTTAAGCGCTATTTACCTTTCAACCAATCCAATTCATCATGCTTGCACGTGTCAAATCAAACTTTATCCTCATTTTGTTTGTGAGAAAGTTGCTATTCGTAGTCATCGTGTTTGTTACATTCCTTTTGGTGATCAACCAGTCAATCTTCTCACTAAAGCTCTTCGTTAGGCTCGTCATGGTCTTCTTTGTTTTGGATCCAGCTTGTCTAGTTTGCTTGGGGGTGATGACGTTAGGATAGCATTAATTAATTTGGAATTTTCTCCGTGATTGTAGCATATAATATACGAATGTAATTTCCAATTGTTATTAGTATATAATTCCTACATCAATAAAATTAAAATAATCTTGTATATATTGTAATATTTTTCACACATCAATATTGTCACTCATAATTCTACAAATATCATTCTAATATGCTTTTCATGTGTGTGTTTATTTATTTTTTGAATTTTTTGATTTTTGATTTATTTATTTTTGATTTTTATTTTTTTTGTGTAAAGCTTTTCATGCTTTCGAGCAAAACAAAAGTATGCTTGAAAGTTCTACAACTTTCTCCAAAGTAAACAATGAAGGTGCGACAAAAAACGTATATGTGGAGGAAAGTCCGGTCTCTCGTCGCTTAGCTGATGTACTTACGATCCAAACCACATTACTTTTATTTTATTTTGGTCAAATCAAACAACATTCTCGCATCCGGTGATTGCGATCAAGATTTTGTATTGCACAGAATAGTTTTAGAGGCCAATCAAGCTATACACAGAGCGTCTAGAGCAATCCATGACTAATGATTTTTACACTCTTTAACATTAAAAAAGAAGAAGATTTTACACACTAGTTTTGACAAAAGATAGTTAATCTAATTTACATTAAGGTGAGGGTATAGGGTCGATTCAATTCGGGATTATAATGTGAGCAATAATAAAGTTTTTTTGAAGTGTCGATTCAATTCTTAAAGATCACTTACCTTATTCTTTCTTCGTGTGACTCTTCTCTTTTGTTTTATCACAAAACAAAATGTTATCAATGGCTTCTTATAGGGAAAGGGCCAGAGAGCCAATTTAAACTGAACGTGAATATTAAGAAAAAAAAAAAAAATTGTATCTTACAAAAGATAAGCATCACGAGGAATGAAAAAGCAAAAAGCCAGGTGAGCATTAGTAATATTTTTGAAGTAATACTAGGCAGATTGAATTTGTAAATTAAATTTAGTAAACTAAATAATATGAAAATTGATGATTGAATTATTATTTAAACATTAATAAACGTACTCATTTCCTATTGATGACACATCATTTAATTTATAAATTTAATTTCCCTAACAATACTCATATTTTTGAACCCTCCTTTCCTAAACCCTAGCATTACCTTTATTATAACAGTGTACCGAGCCCGACGTTGTTCTTATCTCACCATTACAAGGGTGGCAAGTGGCAGAAATACATGGGCCAATCTGTATCATTCACACCGAATGACTAAATCATCCCCCAAAACAGACATCAACGTGTGCGCAATAGTCAAAATAGCATATCATTTTCCACCATATAAAGGTCTAAATAATATACCACTCACTCGACCAGGCTTCACCCTCGCAATTCGCAAATATGGCATCCAGCAACTCCGTCAACTATCTCTTCATCTCCTTCTTCCTCTCCCTCCTCCTCACCCTCGCCTTCTCCGACGTAAGTTTTCATTTTTTTTGGGAGGTTTAACAAAACATTCCTGGTACTGTTCATTTTTAATGAAAAATCACATTTATACATTTTCCTGGTTCTATTCATTATACCTTTAAAAATAGCTTTTCATTAAAGTGAAGTTTTTTTAGATTTTTCGTTAGTTTTTTTATTTTTTATTTTTTTTATTTTATTTTTCATTTTCTCTGATTTAATTTTTGGTGTTTGATAATAATATGGGTATTTGCAGGACCCGGATTGTGTGTACACGGTGTACGTTCGCACGGGGTCGATCATAAAGGGCGGGACGGACTCGAACGTCAACCTCCGCCTCTACGATGTGTACGGATACGGCATCGAGATCACGAACCTCGAGGCCTGGGGCGGCCTGATGGGTCCCGGCTACAACTACTTCGAGAGGGGCAATCTCGACATATTCAGCGGCCCAGGTCCCTGCCTCGACTCCCCGATCTGCGCTCTCAATCTCACCTCTGACGGCTCCGGCCCCCACCACGGCTGGTACGTTAACTACGTCGAGGTCACCTCCACAGGGGTCCATATTCCTTGCCATCAACAGCTGTTCACCGTCGAGCAGTGGCTCGCCACCGATACGTGGCCCTACGAGCTCACCGCCATCAGGAACTACTGTAACTCGGCCGACATCGAGGGTGCTGAGAAACGGGGTCGTACTGAGCGTCGGATGATCCCGTCCGGTTCAGGCGGTTTGGTTTCTACTGTTTAAGTAATTGTTTGGGTCCGGGGTTAATGAGTTGTTGTTTTGGTTATCCAAATCCGTGTTAATTTATTCAGGTGAGCGGTGCTGTGTTAAATTTAGACTATATTAACATAAAAAAAAAATATGAACTTCATTAGAATTCCGATCTGTGATCTGTAAAGTTTGGTAATGAGAACTGTGGTCTGTAAAATTTGGTAATGTTAGAGAGATCAAATTTTTAAATTAAAATTTGTAAACCAAATAACATAATTGTTGATAATTGAATTATTAATTAAGTGTCAATAAACGCATGTATTTTCTATTACTGACATATCATTTTATTTAATAATTTAATTTAAAATTTTAGTCTCAAACAATATCTAAGAAAAAAAAATAAATATAGTTTGGAATTTGTTTTGTAGTCTTAAATTGTCATTAATTCCTCCCAATTATTGGAATCTTGCCCTGACGATACAAAAAAATGAGACAATTATTATTTTTTTGTTATAAATTTCTTATTTAAGTGTAATTGTGTAAATGTCACATCCCGGCCCGGGACGGATCACTTCCCGGGCCCGCTCCACCACCGTAGCACGATATTGTCCGCTTTGAGCTTACCATTCCCTCACGGTTTTGTTTTTGGGAACTCACGAGCAACTTCCCAGCGGGTCACCCATCATGGGATTGCTCAAGCCCCCTTCTCGCTTAACTTCAGAGTTCCAATGGAACCCGAAGCCAGTGAGCTCCCAAAAGGCCTCGTGCTAAGTAGGGATGGGATATACATATAAGGATCACACCCCTGGGTGATGTGGGATGTCACAATCCACCCCCCTTAGGGGCCCGACGTCCTCGTCGGCACACCACAACTAGGGTTAGGCTCTGATACCAAATTGTCACATCCCGGCCCGGGCCCCCACCACAACCCGGGCCCGATCCACCACCGTAGCACGATATTGTCCGCTTTGGGCCCCGACCACGCCCTCACGGTTTTGTTTCTGGGAACTCACACGAGAACTTCCCGATGGGTCACCCATCCTGGGAATGCTCTCGCGCGCTACTCGCTTAACTTCGGAGTTCCTACGAAACCCGAAGCCAGTGAGCTCTTAAAAGGCCTCGTGCTAGGTAGAGATGGGAATATACATATAAGGATCACTCCCCTGGGCGATGTGGGATGTCACAATCCACCTCCCTTAGGGGCCCGACGTCCTCGTCGGCACACACGCGACCAGGGTTAGGCTCTGATACCAAATTGTCACATCCCGGCCCGGGACGGATCACTTCCCGGGCCCGCTCCACCACCGTAGCACGATATTGTCCGCTTTGGGCTTACCATTCCCTCACAGTTTTGTTTTTGGGAACTCACGAGCAACTTCCCAGTGGGTCACCCATCATGGGATTGCTCAAGCCCCCTTCTCGCTTAACTTCGGAGTTCCAATGGAACCCGAAGCCAGTGAGCTCCCAAAAGGCCTCGTGCTAAGTAGGGATGGGATGTACATATAAGGATCACACCCCTGGGTGATGTGGGATGTCACAGTAAATCCTAGATTAGGTTAGATTTTACTTATGTTTTCTATTAGAATTTGTATTCCTTGGAGGAGAAATATTTCCTCTCTCTTATTACTATAAAATAAAGGCATTGCCTAGAGGAAATAACAACACATCCTCTACACAACCCTGCAAACACATTTCTCTCTATTCTTTCTCTGTGCTGCTGGCCCCCCTTCCCTGTCACCTAAATATACGCCACAACACGTTATTAGCACGTTCGTACTGCTGAGCTTAGGAATTTGACGTGAAAACTTTCTGCGTCAAACCGGTTCACCAATATCATCACGCAATTAGGTTCTTTCAAAACAACAATTTTTATCTCAATATTTTTGCAGTCCTGATAGCATGAACATCCATCACAATGCATGACCCAACTTTACATTTTTCAAATTTTAGGGGGTGTAGTCGATTTGAATTTCACAGGATTTTAATATACTTTTTTTAGGTGATAGATTTTAAAGGATTTTAAAAGATTCTCACTTTTATATGGATTTCGACAGATTTATATGGATTTCTATTATAGATTTGTATGGATTTGTATGAATTTCTTTTGTGGATTTCTTAGGATTTATTAGTTGAATCTTATAACATAAAATGAAATAATGCACAAGAAACATAAACATTTCGAATCAAAGGAGATCCATTAACAATAAATTTGAAGTGTTAGCAAGCACAATCATGAACTCAAATACATAGAATAATAATGTCATCGTAGTAGCTAAGCAATCAAATGAAATTCCAAATTCCAAGTTTCAAACATAACCACAAAACCTTATATTAGTCAGAAATTCATCATTACAAGTAATATTTTCTTCTTTCTTTTTTGCTTTCTCGAACGCAACCACAAAACCTAACATTACAAGAACATCATCGGAAATTCATCACTACCACACTAGAATTATTTGTGACTCATTATCCTCTATTCACATTGTTATCATTATGAGCATCTCTCCACATGTCCAAAGTTATATTATATCTCCATTCATTAGCAATATTCCGTTGTTGTTCTTGTGTTTGAAAATCTTGGTCAAGATCCCCTTCAGAAGCTGACAATGGTGGAGACGAAGAAGATTCATCATCTGGTTCAATAGGAAACTCATTCGATCTACACTCCTTGTGAAGAAAATTGTGCACTACTGCACAAGCTAATACTACCTCCACTTGTGTTGCATATGGAAATGGAGGTGCAATCCTTAAAATCGGGAATCGTGATTTTAAAATACCAAATATCCTCTTGACGATATTTTATAGAAAAGCATGAATAAGATTGAACAACTCTTTTTCGTTTCTAGGCTCATGACCCGAACCACTATACTCTTGGAGATGATATCGGATTCCTCGATAAGGAGCTAAGAACTGATGTCTATTTGGAAATCCACAATCTACTATAAAAAATTTCCCTGATAATATATATTTTAGTATGCAACTCAATCGATTAATGAGAAATTAATAATAATAAAAATGATAAATAATAATTTGATACCTTGTGGCACTTTAAGTCCATTCCTTCTTGTCAAAGCATCATTAAGAACTCTTGAATCATGAGACGATCCTTCCCACCCACTAAGGACGTACATGAATTCCAAATCAAAGTTACAAGCAGCTAATACATTTTGTGATATGACACCCTTACGATTACGATAACTGCTTACATTGTATCCGGACACTGATGCTGGGATATGTGTGCCATCAATAGCTCTAATACAATCCTAAAATAGTGTTAAGTTTATCATTTGGAATAAATTAGAATGATACAAAATAAATAAAAAAACAAAAAAAACACACTATACGTACCTTCAAGTAAGGGGAAAATCTCGTACTTTCCCTTATTTTAGATAGCACTGCTAATCCATGTTTGGCCATCATCTCCAGTGCTATTGTGTTCAAGGCCTTCAAAACTTTGTTAAAATTTCTACTGGTAGTCCAATGTGATTGCCCAAACGTATCACGGAGGAGACAATATCTACTATTGTGTCCAACAATAAGCAAAATTGTTGCAAGCATTTCTTCTATGCAAATGAATTTTGTATCTCGTAAAAGTGTTTTTTCTCTAATAATAGTGCATAACTTCACAAACACATCAGGATACATTCTATACCTTTGCCGGAAATCCTCTGGGCGGTCTTCTTTCAGTACTTTATGTATATAATTGTATCCTTCCGTAGTAATTGATTGTCGATTTAAAAGGACGTTCAATAGGTTGTCCAAATGTAATTATAAACTCTTTTAGCATGTGGACTATAGCTTGAATCGCCATCAATAAATATTTAATGGTTTCATTTAGTTCTTCTTCCTCAATTTCTTCTTCATCAATTTCTTCTTCTTCAATTTGTTCTTCCACCATTTGCTCCACTTCCATTTCTTCATCCACTTCGTCCACTTCCATTTCTTCCCCACCTTCCACTTCCATGCTTGATTGAGACATTATATAAACTACCCAATGCGTGTGGGATGATCTATCACATAACATTACGAGATTATAATTTCCTCACTACCAGCATATAATGTACAAATAATTCCTACATGAAGAGATATGCACATGTTCAATCAAAACATAACAAACTAAATGACAAATATATAGGATAAACTCATCCCACGCACATCTTCATTTTTTGTGGCTTCAATACCTATTCAGGAAACCCAATAAACACATGACATTAAGCATAAAACTCAACCCAATGCAAACAACTTAAGAAGAATAGTAGAGCAAGACAACTAAATCAAAAGAACCCTATTAAAAGATCCTCAGAAACCACTCAAATCTGCAAGGGCACAAGGCACATATACCTCATCCTTTCAATACTATTCGATCAACTTGTCCTCACAATACCAGTTGTCCATTTTCAAAGATCATGTAAATCTTCTAATGAATAATCTTACAGAACCCAAGATCTTCCTAAACTGTATATCTTAAATCGGCAATTCAAAAGACATTTAAGGATGCCAACACTGGCTGCAAATAAGAACTCTAAGTCTCATGACTCAGTTGCACAATGTTTCCTAAGGTCTGTTTTCTCTATGTTCCATACATAAAGAGAACGCAGATTCATAGATACACTTTCTATCAACTTTTCCCAAAAGATGTTGAATTTTTCATTTCTATAAGTTCTTTTAAATCCATGAAAATTACCTTGCTACATAGAATTACAAAGAAACAAGTGGAAGGAAAAAAAAATTGCAAAAGACAGTTATACAATCCCATAAAGCATGGCAAAACAAATGTATAAAGGCATTCCGTGGAGTATAGAAGGATATGTATAATACCTACAACTTTCTTAGGCCTTTAATTTTCCTGAATCTTTAAAAAAAATTAAATTGCAAGTTTCATAAAGATACAACAGAAGAATAACAGATCATGAATTTTCTATTTGGCCACACCCAAATAGTTTTGTAGTTTCATAAAGATACTGCAATACCTTGTGGCGATAAAGGAAGATGAGAGACAAAACTGTTCCACTTCTATGAGGAATGTGAAAAGAAATCACACGTGGTAGGGTTCAAATCCCTCAAAATCCCTTGCCCATTAAAATCCTAATAAATCTTTGACATTCTCACTATACCTAGAATTTATTGTATTTTTAAATCCTAATTTGACTACACCATGATTTCAAAATCTTTTAAAATCATCTTTTAAAACTCTAATCGACTACACCCAGATTTTAAAGTCTATTAAAATCCTACCAAATCTTAGTTTGACTACACCCCCTTTAGATTCTACATAAATTGTATATGCATTATATCCATAATTGTTGAATTATATGAATTTGATATTGCCATGAATTACATCAAATATCTGTTCATGCATTAAATTATTTATCTGAATATGCATTGAATTAATATGGAATTGAAAAAAAATTATAAAGAATTTTTAGGGTTTCTTTGAAAACCCATCCATGTCGATGGGCTTCTTTTTCCCCCGAGCCAAAAAGTCGAACCTGGAGCCACAGCTACAGGCCCAAACCCTAAACTCGACGCCTAGATAGTGCCGCCTCCCTTGAACCATCGAGTAGCATGGCTTACAGCTATGCCCAGCCACCTCTAACTACTTCCCCGACGACCTAAAGTCGTCATTGATGAGTCCTTGCTTGAATTTCGATGTTTTTTTTTTTTAAAATTAAAATAAAAATTCTAGGGTTTTACAATGTTGAGAATTTTTCACTCTCCTTTCAAATTTATAGGTTGCCGTTGAACCCACGACCATCGTAATGATTTTTTGCACCGCGACATGACCACCTGAAGTGGTGGTGCCAGTCTTCTCCTACGACAAATTCACCCAGTTCGCGCTGGGATGTTTGGATAAAAAAACCCAAGCCCACTTGGGCTTGGCCTATTTCTCGGTAAGTATCAACCCTTTGGGCTTGGACACTTCCCTCGGTCTGCGAACGACGCCAACCCAATTGGGCTTGTAGTGGAACCCAGCCTACGCGACTGTTGTGGACTCTCTGCGCTGCAACACATCGAATCTCAGCCTGCAGCTGGTGCATCGGTGCACCTGCACCGCGCCGTATCTGATCGGTGCCCATATAAGTCTATGTTTAGGATCTTATTCTTGCAGCTCGTTTGCTGCTACTAGGCTTGCAGCCTAAATTCTATTTAGGGCATGATCAGTTCGTGCCTACCTGAGCCCAGTTTTGGGCCTAAACCTCACGCACCAGTTCACTCAGCCCACCAGTGGGCTTTGGTCCAAATTTTTGGGCCCCGAGTTTTAATTGCCTATTTTTTAGGCACTTTTGGGTTTTATAATTTTTTCACCCACACTTTAAATTTGGCTCGAAGTCTAAATAATTAATTTAATTATAATTATAGACCTGAAGTTCTATTTGCATATTTTCTTGTTGCATATTTTTGTATATATATTTGCGTTGTCTGCAGGAACATATAAACCTGAAGTTCATAATTATTTCGAAACCTGAAGTTTCTAGAAGCATGCCTTGTTTGAAAACCTGAAGTTTTTCTTAAAAACATCATCCACGAAGACCCAAAGTTTTTTCATGTGAATTTAAACTAATACATGTCTGTTGGAACCTTAATATTTTACTCCTATGTGAATGGATTGATTTTTTTTTTCTCCATTACACTAACCACATCTTGTCCATCTATTTTGTGATAGGAACATGTCGAATTTGAACAAACTTGACCTCGCCGTTTTAGACTTCTTTGGAAGGAACTACCTCAAGAGGGTCCAAGATATGAAGCTTCACCCCACTACAAAGAATTTGTTTCCCGCGATTAAAGATGAGACGGACAACCCTATTGGCAAAGCTAAGAAAACCACTGCCACGATCTTTATGCGAAGACATATTCATGATGCACTGCAAACTGAGTACCTTGCTGAGGAGGATCCATGAGCACTATAGGTCGCTTTGGCTGATCGCTTTGATCACCAAAAGGACATTTTCTTGCCTGAAGCAAGACATGACTGGCAGCATTTGTGCTTCCAAGACTTTAAATCTATGAATGAATATAATTCTGAAGTTTGTCGAATTCGATCACTTCTCAAGTTCTGTAACGAGATCTTGGCTGAAAAGGATCTCCTGAAAAGACCTATTTGACCTTCTTTACTACTAATGTTGTCCTGCGTCAATAATATAGGGCTCAAAATTTCACTAAGTTTTAGATTTTATCTTTGTTTTACTTCTCGCTGAAAAGCAGAGTCAGTTGTTGATGAAAAATCATCAAGCTGGACCTACTTTGGCGACTACTATGCTTGAAGCACATTATAGCACAAACAAATGCCCAAAACGCCAACGTAGGTGTGGTAGGGGCTGCCAGAAGCCACCGTATCAAGGTCAACAGGGCTAAGGCCCATCTAAGGGAGGAAATCGAGCCCCGAAGCGCCCTAATCTCGCTCTCAAGGTCCCAAACTTCAAGAATAAGAGCAAAGCACCTGAAACCATGGATGTGGACATGTGTTATCGCTATTGTTCGAAGGACCATTGGTACCGTGTTTGCTGAGCTCCCCAGAAGGTTGTAGCTGAATGTCATTCTCGTCATAAGAAGTTTGAATCAAACTTTGTGCAAGTGGATAAAACAGATAGTACCGCAATGGAGGTTTCTAACTTTCAAGAGGATACCACCCTTATGGAAGATTAGAATCTTAGACATAAATTATTTTTCTAGTTGAAATTTAGACAATGGGGCCGAACCCCCCACTTTGTTTTTGGTTTAATTTTGAACAATTTTCATTTATGTTTGGATTATTTGTTGGTGATTTTTTTGGACATTAAGTTTCTAATTAATTACCATCCTTGAATACTTAAAATTATTTTGAATAGATATTTGTTTTTAGAACTTTTATGCATGTGACCGATTCAAATTAAATTTTATTCTAGGTATGACTAGTGGAAAAGTTAGTTGTCTGGCAAATAGTGCAACCATGCACACTGTTTTGTATGAACGCATCTATTTCACTAACTTCATACCTAAGAATGCACCTCTGACAACCTTCTCAGGCCTATCCACCCTGATCAAAGGATACGATAAGGCACGTATAATATTGTCAAATGGCACAATTTTGACCATTGATGAGGCACTTTATTCTCCGCATTTTGAAAGAACGTTGTTGAGTTTCAAGGATATTAGAGATAATAATTACCATGCTGAAACCTATGTAGAAAACGGACTTAAATTTTTGTGCATAACTTCCTACAAATATGGCCAGAAGCGTATTCTAGAGAAGATGAAGCGAATCTTGAGTGGTCTGTATACTACAACCATACACCTAATAAAAAGCCACTATGTGGCCGGCTCTACCTCTGGTACCGTGCACGCAAATACACTTTGGCATGATCGTTTGGGACACCCTGGATGAACAGTGATGCGCTGTATCCTCAAATCATCACACGGGCATCCACAAACCTGAAGTTTAGGTTCAATTCAAGGAATCGCATATCAAACCTGCTCTATAGGAAAGCTTATTATTAAGCCTTCTTATGACAAGATTCATTCGAATCCTCTTATTTTCTACAAAGGATTTTAGGGTTCATTTGTGGACTGATTCACCTTCTATGTGGACCATTTAGATATTTTATGGTTTTGTTTGACCCTTCCACACATTGGTCATAAGTGTGCTTGTTGTCCAAAAGGAACGTTGCATTCTCCAAATTGTTGACTCAGGTTATCAGGCTCAGGGCTCATTACCTTGATTATCCGATCAAATCTATTCGATTGGATAATGTTGGAAAATTCACATCTAAAAATTTTGATGACTATTGCATGTCGGTTGGGGTTGAAGTTGAACATCCAGTACCCCATATTCACACCCAGAATGGCCTGGCAGAGGCATTCATTAAGCACTTACAAATAATTGCTCGATCGTTGGTCATATGTACCAAGCTCTCGATCGTTGGTCATATGTACCAAGCTCTCGATCGCTGCTTATGGTCATGCATTATTGCACACAACCATGTTGGTCCGCCCGAGGCCTGTTGTAACCCAACTATATGGCACCCTTCAGTTAGTTACCAGATACGAACTCGACATATCGCATCTGCGAGTTTTTGGTTGTGCGGTCTATGTGCCGATTTCGCCGCCCTTATGTAAAAAATGGGGCCTCAGCTAAAGATGAGAACCTATGTCAAATATGATTCTCGTTCAATCATTTGTTACTTAGAACCTTTGATTGGTGATACGTTTACTGCTCGTTTCATGGATTGTTACTTTTATGAGACAATCTTCCAGTCATTAAAGGGAGATAAAGATGTTAATGTTCCTGAAGAACGACGTGAATTATTGTGGATGGCTTCCACTTTGTCTCATTTAGATCCCCGCACTGCTCAGTCTGAGACTGAAGTGCAACGCATATTAAAAGTTCAGAGCATAGCTTAGAACATACTAGATGCTTTCACCAATTTTGCGCGAGTGACAAGATCACATATTCCAGTTGCGAATGTGCCTACAAATTGGAGGCTCGGGATGCCAACTTTGCTGATCCACGTACATTAGCAGCTAGCCAATCATCTGTCCATACACAAAAGTGTGGCAGACTTCTTGCGTCAAAGGATTCACACCCCTGAAAGAGGAAACCCACGACACAGGCACCTGAAGAGCCTACCATTAATCCGACTGTTGCCTACTCATTATATCTAACTTATGAAGAAATTCTGGATTATGGAAGCGTTCTTGAAGAGACGAATCCACCTCCCGAGAATCATGAGATTTCGGTCCATTATGCTAGCTTGGATGATGTTTGGTGTAGAAATGAGATGATCGTCGATGATGCATTAGCTTATGCAGTAGCTACTGAGATTATGTTAAGTGATGGCATTGAACACCGTTTCGTTGATGAATGTCAACATAGAACTGATTAGTCAAAATGAAAATAAGCAATCCAAGTCGAACTTGATTTGCTTGTGAAACGTAAGGTGTTTGAACCTATAGCTCATACTCCTCCACATGTGATGCTCATTGGCTACAAGTGGGTTTCTCGTTCGGAAACGTAATAAGAAGAACGAATTTGTGCTTCTACGAAGCTTGTCTTGTTGTGCAAGGCTTCTCACAACGCCCCGCGATTGACTATGACGAAACTTATTCACTCGTTATGGATGTGATTACTTTTCGCTACCTTATCAGTTTGATAGTTTCTGAAAAACTGAGTATGCAATCGATGGACATGGTAACTGCATATCTCTATGGAGATCTTAATATGAAAATTTATATGAAAGTTCCTGAAGGACTTACATTGACTAGATCAAATATTTCCCTAACCCTGGAACACGCTTTCAATTTGGCTGAGGTGTTCATTATACGGTTTGAAGCAATCCGAAAGAATGTGGTATAACCGTATGAGTGAGTATTTGACTAGTCAGGGATATGTGAACAACGAACTATGCCTTTATGTGTTTATTAAGAAGTCACATTCCAATTTTGCGATAGTTGCAGTATATGTCGATGATATGAACTTTGTCAGAACTTCTGAAGAGCTCGCGAGAACTGCCGCACACCTAAAGTCAGAATTTGAATGAAAGATCTAGGAAAGACTCGATACTGTCTCAGTCTCGAGATAGATCACCATTTGGATGGAATCTTAGTACATTAATCGAACTGCAACCAGAAGGTGTTGTGCCACTTTAACGAGGATAAAGCAAAGCCTTCGAGTATTTTTATGGTTGTTCGATCGCTAGATGAAAAACGAAATCCCTTCCTTCCGAAGGAGGATGATGAAGAGATTTTCGAGCCTGAAGTTCTTTATCTAAGTACGATAGGCACTTTATTATACTTAGCTCAATGCAATAGACCGACATCTCATTTGTTGTTAATCTTTTTGGCAAGATATAGTAATGCATTAACACGCAGACACTAGACTGATGTTAAAGACATTTTTCGCTACCTTAAAGGTACTACAAATTTGGGCTTATACTATCCCTATGAATCCTCAAGTGATGTTGCACCCCTTTATCTCGAGTCGATTCTTGCCTTGTTGGTTATGTCAAAGTAGGATACTTATTTGGTCCGCACAAGGGGCGTTCTTAACCAGGTTATGCCTTTACCGTTAGAGGCACCACAATATCTTAGAGGTCAACTAAACAGACCTTAGTTGCCACTTAATCTAACCATGCTGAAATTCTCGCCTTACACGAAGCAACTCGGGAATGCTTTCGGTTGAAAGCAGTTGTGGGCCCTATTAAAAGCTCCTGCGATCTTTACCCTGTCGTTGATGTCCCGACGACAATCTACGAAGACAACGCAGCATATATCGAACAACTCAAGAAGGGTTACATCAAAGGAGACAACACCAAGCACATTGCGCTGAAGTTCTTCTTCTTATATCAACAACAAGAGCATCAGAAGATTGAAGTCACGCAAATTCGTTCATAAGAGAACCTGGCCGACCTCTTCACCAAATCACTACCGAAGGAAATGTTTCAGAAGCTTGTTCAAGGAATTGGCATGCATAAACTTTCTGAGTTGTAACCTTGCTAGTTCTCTTTGGAATTGTGTCAAACTCAGGGGGAGTATCCTGAATTATTTTTCCCAACGATTAAGATCATTTTTTTTATACTGGGTTTTTCCTACCAAATGAGGTTTTGAAGAGGCACCCACCTTGGGTTGATCATATCCCTGATGACGTCCTGTAGATGTTTCATTTGACCTTGCATTTCTCACGCATTTTTCCTTAGACTATGGATTTTGTCCCTACTCAGGCTTTTACCATAGCCTTAGGGTTTTTTGTGAGACTTACTTCCTTATGTAAGTTCCTACCTTATTTGAGAATAGTGTGTTCCCAGAATCAGTGCTGATGAGTCGACTTCCTTATGTAAGGTCCTACCTTATTTGAAAATAGCGTGTTCCTAGAATCAGTGCCGACGAGTCGACTTCCTCAACGTTTACATGATGCCAAATCTACTTGAGTATTTACACACTCAAGGGGAAGTGTTATAAACTTTTTATTTAAGTGTGATTGTGTAAATCCTATATTAGATTTGATTCTAGATAGTCTTCCCTATTAGGACTTGTATTCCTTGGAGGAGAATGATTTCTTCTCTCTTATTACTATAAATAAAGACACTACATTGGGGAAATAACAACACATCCTGTACACAAATCTAAAAACACGTCTCTCTCTATTCTCTTTTTGTACCGCTGACCCCTCTTTCCCGGTCAGTTAAATATAGGTCACAACTTTTTTAATTTTATTAACAATTTTAAATATTAAGATGAAAAATAAACATGTACAGGTGCATATGCTAGCTAATGATACCACGCTTATTTTTGCTACCTATCTAAACCTTTGTTTCTATTTTTATTTCCCCAACCAAAATGATAAAATATTACATTGTGTCCTTATATGATTTTACTTTTGCTTTGATGCGTTATTTTTAACAGATTTCGTCCGAAGTAGCTATTGGCATGGTAACATTTCTTTTTTATATTTGAAAGACCCATAGTTCAATTCCTCCACTTTATTCATATTCAATATTGCAATCTTTATGACACGACTCTCGAGACAAGCACATTTGAATCCATATAGTCTCGTCTCTTTACAAAACTGGTTCCCCATACAAAGATAGAAGAATAAACGGTATGTATTTTAACTCACTCCAAAAGTCATAGTCTTTGGATAACTATCCATCCTCAAGGGGAACAAGTTCTTTTCAAACACATAGTTACGGGCAATTGTAGGATCATGATTTTCCAGCATCAGAGTAAGACAGATCGGAGTACAAGTATCTCAGAAGTCTGGTCATGGATTCAACAACTTCAAGTTCGAGCAGAGATGGATTAATGAAGTAGTGATGGTGAAGCGTAAACGACTTTGCCGAGATGGATTCAACAACTTCAAGTTCGAGCAGAGATGGTGAAGAGTAAACAACTTTGTCGAGATTGACCATACTTATTCCATAAGATACCGGAATAGATCCAACACGGAATTAGCCATGTTTCTTACATTCTTGGAGTTCCTCCAATTAATACAGCATTATATTATGAAAAGGTCTCTCTCTCGACTAGTATAAATAAATCTTTCTAGGGTTCATCTCTGGTAACGCAATTGTCGCACTCTAAACTCTCTTGCCCATTGCTTGAGTCTTATTATTTCTTATTAACTTGATTGTTGGAGAATCGTGGAATGGTACCCCCTCAGCCTGATCATGGACTAAACAACTCCGAGCGGATATGGATTAATGGAGCAATGGCGTCACCATTATCCTGTTCCGGAACGATAGTGAAGTCCGAACGACTTTGCTAAGATTGACCATACTTATTCCACAAGATATGAGAACAAATCTAACACGGAATTAGCCAGGTTTCTTACATTCTTGAAGTTCCTACAATTAATGCAAGATTCTATCCTAAAAATGTCTCTCTCTCCCAACTGGTATAAATAAACTCTTTTAGGGTTCATCTCCGATAACGCAATTGTCGCACTCTAACTTTCTTGCCTATTGCTTGAGTCTTATTATTGCTTACTAACTTGGCTATCGGAGGATCTTGGAATGGTACACCCCTCCCCTTCGGGTCTCTGGCTTGCTCACTGTTGTTTACTCTTTTGCAGGTTACTTGAATTTGTGCCCATTGATGAGCCGATATTATACTATATATTTTACCCTAATCTTAGTATTAATTTATTAGTTATTTTGGCAGAATTTGATACTTTAAATTATATTTCCAATGTAGGACATTTGATTTTCTTTTGAGTAAAAAGTGATCAAACAGATGAATTTTGGAGTGATTCCAATTTGAGGATGTTCATGAGTCTTTCAAGAGATTGTATCAAAGTTTTAGATTTTTCTATTAAGTTGTTTGACCGTGGCGATGAAATAAAAGCCCAGCATGCAACTTTCCTGAATTGACATTTCTGGATGTTTTGGGTATTTTGGAGTTCAAGATGGCATATTTTGAGGAAAATTCCTTCTGATGATTTTTTAGGGACGTCTTAAACTTTTAAAAAAGACATTTTGAGACCAAATTGGAGTTGATTTGGTTGGTCAAAAGTCTAATTTTCTGAGAAGTCAGAATTTCAGTTCAAATAGGAAACCTTTTATTTCTTTGTTGTCTTATTCTATTATGTTTCCTAGTTTTTAGAAGACCTTTTTGAGGTAGGATTTTATTTTGTAGTAGTATAAATAAGGATATTTAGTCATTAGAAGAGAAGACGCATTATTTTGGAGAACTACAAACTTTTTACGTACAAGCTGTTTTCAATCCTTGTCCTAGTTCTTTTGCTAGGGCGATGCTACGAGCTTTAGCATGAATATGTGATTTTATTAATTTGGTTATGAATGGATACATGGTTATTTTGACATATTAATCACTGCGATTAAACTATCTAATTGTCATAGTGATTCACAACCATTAGGGTTTTTAGGCAAGTAAATTGATGCAATTTCCATTGGAACATCATCTTGAGGATGGCTTCTTGTGATTAGTAATTGTAAGTTCACTTTAGGCGAAGATCACGCTTTTAAGGGTTGCATGGTTTTTCAAAGGGTTTTCAAAAAACTTAATGAGTCTTGCATGTTTATATTTGATCAGAACATCACAGACGGATTGCATGTTAGATATATGTTTTCGCTTGAACATCACAAGGAAATTATGTACTAGAAAAGCCTAACCTTCGAATAATGTATATAGAAATTCATAAGTAATTGGTAAAATTGCATAGGAATGTTAATTGTGACAGCAGAACCCTAGTGTTTAAATTGTTTTCCAAAACCTTTGTCTTTTGCTTTCTTTACTTTGTCAATTATTTAATTATTTTTATTTAAATTCGTTCTTATTATTTTAAATTCTAAAATCAACCATTTCGAAACTTTGTTCTAAATAATTAGCTAAGGATTAATTTAAATACAAATTATTCATTTAATCCCTATGAAAATTGATCTTGCTTGAACTGTTATACTACGATAATCTTGTACTCTTATAAGTATTTTTAAATATTTTTATTTCTATTTTTGCAGATGGTAAAAATCTTATCACCCATCTACACCAACATCATATCCTTAGTCCTTAGCTTTCGCGACTTCCCATGTTGGTGACCCGCTTGAAATTTTCTCATCATGCTAATGGCAGGGCAAATTTGGGGCTGAGTTTCTTTGAATTGTTGTGGAATCCGGATTTGAGCATCCTTCTGACGGAAAAATCTTTTGACGAAGGAAAAAAAAAACTTGAAATATGAGTGTGTGAGCGAGAGATGAGACAAAAAGAAACGTAAGGCATAGATAGAATGTGAGAGAGGTTGGGTTGCTGTATGAGGCACGCGGGGTTTGCTAGGTAAGGGATTTGAGTTTTTTTTTCTTTTTATCCCCACAATTTCAGTTTTGAAGTTTTTTTGAAGGGTTTCAAGGTGTTTACACTACTTGTGTAATGAGCTATGATACACTGACACATTTAATTTGGATACACCTCAAAATTTGACGATTTCTTGCACAATTCGTTAGGTTTTGGGTCAACTTGCTAATGAGTCGGGTTGTTATTAGGTTTTTCGTGAAAATCCTGCTAACAAGTTAAGTCGCTATCAGTTTATCCGTTTAGAACCTGATACGATATCTTTTTTCAGATTTAGACATTAGCCATGATAATTTCTTGCATAACCCGTTAACTTGATATGAAATGGGCTGAACCGTTAATGAATCAGGTCATTATTGAGCCACTTCTTAAGAACCCATTAAGATAACAAGTTTGACATAAAACAATCCGTTAAGATAACGGTTATGACACGAAAAGAAGTAGAATATCGTTGACTTTTCAAAATTCTTAGACGACAATTGGATGGTGAAATTGCAAGAATGTTTTATACGGGCCGGCTACCATTTCATTACGTGCCCTTAGTCTTTCTTGTACTAAAACCGTTCTGGGTTATGTTCCTCCCAGCTACAACTTGTTGAAGACCACACTCCTCCAAAAACAAAAAAACCAAAAAAACAACATTGATCAATTGTTGGAACCAATTAAAAAGTCATAGCAAGTTAAAGGAGCAAGCGTTTGCAGTGATGGGTGGTCAGATGCACAAAGAAGCTCCAGTTAGTATCATGCTAGCTTGTGAAAGTAGGCCAATGTTCTTCAGGGTGGTAAATTGTGAAGTTTAGTACGAGGAAAAATTCTTCATTGTCCACTTGCTTATTGAGTGAATTCGGTGTTGGAAAATATTAGTATTTTAGTTTATTTGAATGTTTAATTTTCTGGACTTAACTCGTTAGCATTAGAGTTTTGATTTCTTACCTTTTAGGATTATGATTAGTTTATTATAAATAGCATGTTTGTTATTCAGTCAAGAATAAGTTAGTCACGATATAACCTCTTAAGATTTTATAGTCGTTACAGCTGTTTGGGCCCAAAATATTATGATTGGGCCGAGCAGCAGGATGTGCTCGGCCCAAGGTAATAACACATGCTATGGGCCAAATAATGAGACTCGGACCAGCTGGCATGGTCGGCCAGATCCTATCTTAAGTAGTCCAGATAAATGAGGAAAGGTCGAGGAAATCCTGATGCGACCAGGATTCTCGACCAGCAAGGGATAAAGCCTCAAAAGGAGGAGAATTCAGAATCCCAGTAGGACTAGGATTGTTTGAGTTAAAGGTGAGATGAGACAAGGACTCCCAATCCAAATCAGAATGGGAATCAAGGAGCGAAGTGCTATAAATACAAGAAATTACGCAATAGAAAGGCCTTCACAATCAGCATACAATTGCCCTGCGCAAAACCTCTCAAACACCTTGAGATTTTTCCTTTTCTTTTCCTGCCGACACACCTTCAGTTTGGATAAACAGCACTGTGGAAGCAACCGGTGAGCACCTTCAGTTTGGATAAACAGCACTGCCGCCGCAGAATCAGCCGACCGAGAAACACCTTCAGTTTGGATAAACAGCACTGCGTCGAGGTCGACCGATTATCTATCTAAGTCTCGGCCGAGAAGGGTTTTCGAACCTTTGTTGGTGGAGGTCATCTAACTAAGCCTTTTCGGCATAGTTGGGTGTTACGAGTTGCATTGCTCGGCGTATTGGACGTCGAGTGAGTTTATGATTGGATACTCGCAAGTAAGTTTCAGGGTTCGGCATTCCGACGGCCGAACTACGTTTACCATCAAGACATACATCACATTCGAGTACCTGTGCCCATATAGTTTGGTCTCGATTCGGCGTGCTTATACTCTTACGAATATAATCACAGTGACCGAATCAGGGTCCGACGACCTGTGAACTCTGTAGAATTAGTAGCCTTGTCTTCAGGCTATAGAACCCAGAGACCGAGAGCGTTCCTTCCTCGGTCGCAATCGCAAGATACAGAAGTCGATAGCGCACCCAACGCGACATCACATTTTACTCCTCGGCCGAGCTCGGCCGACGAGTTGGCACGCCTCGCATTCAACCGAAGGACGTAGTTAGCTCATTAGTTACTCGGCCTGCGCGCCACGTAGGTTTTGTAATTTTTGTAGTCAACATTTTGGCACGCCCAGTGGGACCTTGTGCTGAACCTTCGGAGTTCATGACCGTAGAGACACGGTCTACCAAAAAGAAAACAAACATGGGAAAGTCAACAGCCGACTTACCAGTGCAAGGCCTTGGGCAGGATTCACATCCAACCAAAAATCCGATCATTGCTGCGCCTCCCGAGGCTACAAGTGTGACACGCCGAGAGAATGAGATCTGTCTCGGCGGGCAACCTCACAACGCGGCGATCCCGAATCAAACAACGCCCATATTTGTGGAGGGGATAGTGGAAGACTGCGACGACGATGGTGGAGAAGGCTCTGATCCACCAACTAGGTCGTTTCTTCGGAGACGACTTGATGAGCAGTGTCGTCAGGTCGAGCAGTCGATTGGTCAAAAGATGAATGATTTGCTAGAAGCAATACGAAGTAACAACGATACACAGACCAGAATGCTTGAAATATTAGTTAGTAAAGCCTTCGAAGATGGCCAGGTCGGCCAACCTCGGCAGCTCTCGACGAACGTGCCCACACCAGCCGAGAGAGCGTACGCTCGACCGCAACCGGTCTCCTTAGACAGAGGAGGACCAGGAAATAGATCTGAGAGACCAAGCCAGGGAGAAGAAGCCGCTTCCGTGAACATGACCGAGGTCCAGAGAATGATTGATTCGGCCCTGAAGAAAGGGCCGAAGTTTCCAAAATTCATTCATCCATACCCGGCTTACATAGAAAGGTTTGAATACCCACGAGGATTTAAGATCCCTGATTTCAGCCTTTTCGCCGGGGAATCGTCTTTGTCCTCATTAGAACATGTGGCTCGGTTCACGGCGCAGTGTGGAGACGTTAATAGCGACTTCTACAAACTACGTCTGTTTAATTTTTCATTGACAGGCTCCGCTTTCGCCTGGTACATTAATCTTCCACCCAATTCTGTGCAGAGTTGGGAGGAGTTGGTCGAAAAGTTCCATGAACAATTCTATCGGCCAGGGATGGAGATGTCAGTGTCATCCTTGGCCAGGATGGCTCAGGCATCCGACGAATCT
Source organism: Pyrus x bretschneideri (assembly GCF_019419815.1). NCBI lineage: Eukaryota > Viridiplantae > Streptophyta > Magnoliopsida > Rosales > Rosaceae > Pyrus > Pyrus x bretschneideri. Next base: position 2,921,628 of record NW_025999479.1, read on the forward strand.
CCAATGGAGTACTTAACAAGGTTCAAGTCGGCCAGGAATTGGTGCCGAGTACCACTCCCCGAAGTGGAATTCGTCAGGATTGCTCTCAACGAATTAGACGTGGAGTACAAAAAGAAGTTCCTGGGGGCAAACATTCGCGATATGTACGAACTTGCTCAACACGTCGAACAGTATGATTATCTGCTCCGAGAAGAAAAGATATCGAAGTCACCATCACGGGGAACGTTATATAAGAACCCCACGGTTAGCTATGCCTCGGCCGAAAACGGGGACCCTCAGTACGTCAGTGTGGATGCGGCCGAGATAGTAATAGACAAACCATACGTCTGCAAGGCTCTGGCTCAAGTACACGGCAAAGACACCAAAGCCCATTCGGCCGCCGAGGACACGAGTAAATCTTCAAAAGTATACACTTTCGACATCACCAAGGCCGATGCAATTTTCGATCAACTATTGGCGGCAAAGATCATCAAGCTCCGACCGGGACATATTATCCCTAAGGCCGATGAATTGAAAGGAAAGATATACTGCAAGTACCATAATTCTAACAAGCATGCAACAAACAATTGTGTCGTGTTCCGGGATACAATCCAAAGTTGGATCGAGAAAGGAAAGTTGAAATTTCCGGACAAGCAGATAGCGGTCGACGTCAATCCCTTCCCTTCAACAACAATTGGTATGGTGGATGCTCATCTTCCTAAAAACAAAGGGAAGGCCGAATACATCCCGGTGCAGCATATCCGTAAACAGAATGGTCGAACAAGGCTAAAGCTTGATATATTTTCAAATGCACCACCCACGGAACGATCGAGGCCCCTCGCCGATGAGCCTATGACGGGGTCGAGTTCCGACGAAACTCATGGATCAAAGGTTTTATGTGACCATTGTAAAACACCAGTTGAGCCGGAGAAGAAAACATCTTCAACACCACCCAACGCCCTTACCGCGTCAGTGACATCACCAAAGGAACTTGGGTCGCGACGTCAAGTGTTTGATCGACTCGGTCCACAAGTACGGCCGAGAAACCAAGTTTCGGTCAGGCAGCGTCTTGACTTCGACGCGCCTTTTTATAATGAGGATTATTACTCGCGCAATACCAACAGTTCCAGCTCATCAGCCGATCGCAAAACTTTCAAACCGCCCAGAACATCGGATCAACGCTGGTACAGTTACAACTCCCCGACTGGTTTATATACAGCGCTGTCTAAGTCCCAAAAACGTCGCCGTCAACGGATTGATTGCATGGCTCGGCGACGAGAAGCGCAGGCCAGCACTGCCAACCAGTGGCAACCAAAGAAGGCCGCGGAAAGCATAAGTGAACGGCCAACCCCAACTATCATGACCGAATTGGCCGAAGGGAAGCAAGTAGCCGCTGCCGGTTTTGAAACCACCGTTGAGGATGCTGAGAAACGTATCAAAATCCTTCTGCGGCCTGGGGAAACGAGAGCTCGTCTAGAACACTTCACACAAGAGGCCGAAAGGAAACTTTCCCCATTACCACCACGCGAACCGTTTATCAAAGTACGTCGCAACCTACATCCCCCATTCCTCGGTGAATCCTTGGAGTACATGCGAGAATTTCATAAGAAATACTCCGCCAATGACTTGTACGGACTACCCAAAGCATGTCAGGAAGCCCTCGACCTCGCTCTCACTTGCCCTGATGCCGAGCAGATCATTCAGAAAACTTCTGACCCAGCAATTAAAGCAAGATTCCAACATATACGGGAGGCTCGGGTACTTGGTTTTGAAGTCGATCCCTATACAGATATCGACACCTCCGAATTACCTTTTTCACTCGATGACCTTCAGCATTTGCGCTATCATTTCGAAGTTTTTTCGGCTGTATCACTCTTCGGCCTTACGGCCGACGAGGAAAAACAGATAGCACGTTTGCATGCATATCTGGACACGAGGAACGCCCGTATTGCCTATGAGGAACGAGCCCGTATAACGAAGGACCAACCTAAGTATTCAACAGTCCACATGGTCGAGGAAAATAGCCCACCCACACTCGATTTGGTTAATACGTCTCGGATACCGGCCCTTACCGAGGAACTCAAAAGCTTGATTGAGGATGATCCGCTGGCCGATACTATGGCTAGTTCGGCAGAAGACGACGACCACGATCCAATGGGTCCTTCGATTCTCGAACAAATGGAGATCAGTATGGTCCACGTGTTACCAGCTGAATTTCAACCCAGGACCCACCAATCAAATTTCTTGGACGGAGATGTAGTCGCCGAAGAAGCAACACAAGTCGATTTCGTTGCAAACGACGACGACAGAGAAACCCGAAGCACGGACAATCTTAAGGCAGCTTTGGCCGAGCTATTTCCTCGCTCCCCTTCGGTTAATCTCCAACACCTGAAGCCGTTGTACGTCACGGCTCACATCGAAGGATTCCCTATTTCCAAAGTGTTTGTCGACTGTGGAGCTACAGTCAACATTATGCCAATATCTGTCATGAAGGCTTTACGCCGTTCTGATAATGAACTCATTCCGTCAGGGATCACTATGAGCAGCTTCGTTGGTGACAAGTCGCAGACCAAAGGAGTGCTACCATTGGAAGTTAGCATTGCCGGTCGGCAACACATGACGGCATTCTTCATAATTGATTCCAAGACCGACTATAATGCATTACTCGGCCGAGACTGGATCCACCAAACCAGTTGCATTCCTTCATCACTGTACCAAGTTCTCATCTTTTGGGACGGCAAATCGGTCACCGTCCATCCAGCCGATAATCAACCATTTGAGACCAATATGATTCAGGCTCGCTATTATGACGATCACGTCGGCTACATCACCCTCCAAGGCCTTAACGAGGATGGGCGGCCGACGCGAATTTCAGTGCAGAAAGTGATTGAGGTCGGCGCCGAGACTGTCCAACAGGATTCGGCGAGACTTGGCTTAGCAGATTTAATCACCAATGTCGATGATTGAGCACACCAAGCAAGAACAGCGCCAGGCCGCGGTTTCGTCAACAATGGAACGTCTGCTGGCCCATTGGTACGCCATTACCAAACAACCACATTCCGGCATAAATTTAATTGAATTTTTGGCCGAAGCAGATGACGGCCCTGTTTTGACTTTTGATAAAGTTCGGGCTGCACCAGCCGAACTCGAGGACCATCGGCCTCAAGTCAAGGACCCATTAGAAGAAGTTAATGTCGGCACGGCCGATGATCCTCGCATACTGTTTATAAGCGCGTTACTCCCACCAGCCACGAAGGTCGAACTCCATAAGTTACTCCGGGAGTTTAAAGATTGCTTCGCATGGAGTTACCATGAAATGCCAGGCCTCGATCGAGACTTGGTCGAACATGAGTTACGCATCAAAGATGGCTGTAAACCTTTTCGGCAACCTCCTCGCCGATTTTCGACCGAGGTACAACTCGGCATTAAGGAAGAATTGGTTCGGCTTCTTAAGGCCGGATTTATTAGGACCGCTCGGTACGTCGAATGGTTGGCCAATATCATCCCCGTGTTGAAGAAAAACGGTGCCCTTCGCATTTGCATCGATTTCCGTAACCTAAATCTGGCTACTCCCAAGGACGAATATACAATGCCAATTTCAGATTTGCTCATTGATGCCGCAGCTAATCATGAACTACTATCTTTTATGGACGGTCATGCGGGATACAACCAGATTTTCATCGCCGAAGCCGACGTCCACAAAACGGCTTTCCGTTGCCCAGGGGCACTCGGCACGTACGAATGGATAGTCATGCCATTCGGCCTCAAGAATGCAGGCGCCACATACCAACGAGCCATGAATATGATCTTCCACGACTTAATTGGGACCATCGTCGAAGTTTATATTGACGATGTGGTGGTAAAGTCGAAACGCCGCCAAACACACCTGGATGACCTACGACAAGCGTTCCTTCGCATGCGCAAGAATAATCTCAAAATGAACCCAGCCAAGTGTGCTTTCGGTGTTTCGGCCGGCAATTTCCTAGGGTTTTTGGTGCACCATCGCGGCATCGAAGTCGACGCCAATAAAGCCCGCGCCATCATTAGCGCCCCACCTCCCACAACAAAGAAACAGTTGCAGTCGTTACTCGGGCAGATCAATTTCCTCCGTCGTTTCATCGCTAATTCGGCAGGTAAAATGAAGGCATTCTCCACCCTCCTTAAACTTAAAGATACCGATAAATTTGTTTGGCGCGAAGAACATCAGAGTGCATTCACGCAAATCAAGGTGGCCCTTTCAACCCCACCCGTGCTGGTTCCGCCTTGTCGCACCAAACCCCTTAAATTGTACATTTCGGCAGCCGCCGAATCCATTGGGTGTCTCCTCGCGCAAGACAACAATGTCGGACGTGAACAAGCTGTTTTTTATCTTAGCCGAAATCTGAATTCCCCAGAGCTCAATTATTCACCCGTCGAAAAACTTTGCTTAGCTTTGTTTTTCGCCGCATCTAAGCTTCGGCATTACATGCTCCCATCAGTTACGCAGGTCATTGCTCAAACAGACGTAATTCAGTACATGCTCACTCGACCTATCGTCAAAGGCCGAATCGGGAAATGGACGCTCGCCTTATCCGAGTTCAGCCTACAGTACGTACCCCAAAAGGCCGTCAAAGGGCAGGCTCTCGCCGACTTCTTGGCCCAACATCCCTCCCCATACGGTTTTGAAGGAAGTGATGTCGACATCGGTCTAATTACCATACGCGATAACCATTGGACCATGCATTTCGATGGCTCCAGCACTTCGACTTCGGCGGGTGTCGGCATTGCAATTCAGTCGCCCAACCACTGCCGATGGTATTTTTCTCTGAAGTTGGATTTCAGTTGCACGAATAATCAGGCCGAATACGAAGCCCTCATTATCGGCCTACACGTTTTACACGATCTCCGGGCCTCTCGCGTTCTTGTCCTCGGTGATTCCGAACTTGTGATTAACCAATTGAACGGCATTTTTCGTTGCATGAGTTGTACTTTAGCGCCTTATCACATGGTCGCCACATACCTGGCCGAGTCATTCGAACGGATCACGTTTGAACACATTTCACGAGTCCACAATACCGATGCCGATGAACTCGCCCAGATCGCCTCTGGAGCACAACTCATGGGGGGCAAGCTCGGCCGAATCGCAGCCACAGGCCTGCAATCGTACCCGACCTTGATCAATCGGCAGACTCTCCAGCGCACACATGTAATACGTACTAGGGTAATGTCGCTCCCATCCCTACTAGAACGAGGAGACCCCGTAGAAATATGTGCCGTCGAGGTAGAACCAGATGATTGGAGAAAAACGATGTTACGGTACCTCGATAATCCCAACGGGAAACACGACCGGAGAACGAAGGTCCTCGCCACGAATTACGTGTCGTATCAAAATGAATTATATCGCAAGGGCGAGGATGGGTTACTGCTATTGTGCCTCGGCCCAGACGAGGCTGCCCAAGCAATGGCCGAGGTACATGAAGGAATTTGCGGAGCACACCAGTCTGGACGAAAGATGCGTTGGTTGCTCTGACGACACGGTTACTTTTGGCCCAGTATATTAAAGGATTGCATCGAATATGCACGGAGATGCGTACCATGCCAAATTCATGGACACGTACAGAGAGCCCCGGCCGAATTGCTACATTCGGTCACTAAACCATGGCCGTTCAGAGGTTGGGCAATGGTCACACGCGTGGATTATGGTAGCAACTGACTATTTCACTAAGTGGGTCGAGGCAAGGTCATACGCCGAATTAACGGCCAAGGAGGTATGCAATTTCGTAGAGGAAAATATTGTGACCAGATTCGGCGTGCCAGAAACGATCATAACTGATAATGGCACTATCTTCACGGCTGATAGGTTTAAGGAATACGCAGCAAGTTTGAACATCCGACTCGAGCAATCTACGCCGTACTACCCACAGGCAAACGGGCAGGCCGAGGCAAGCAATAAAGTGTTGATCGGCATCCTTGAAAAAATGGTAAAAGAGAAACCTGGGTTGTGGCACTTGAAGTTAAATGAAGCGTTATGGGCATACCGAACTTCACCCCGGTCGGCCACTGGAACCACCCCTTACGCGTTAACTTATGGACACGACGCCATGTTACCGGTCGAGTTGAGTATAAGTTCGTTACGAGTAATCGAGCAGAGTGAGTTATTCAGTATTGAATATTGTCAAGCGATGCGGCAAGAATTAGAAGATTTAGAAGAAAGTCGGATCGACGCGAGTAACTTATTGGCAGCGCAAAAGAAAATTGCCGAACGAGCGTATAACCAACGTGTGAGACAAAAAACGTTCGGCGAAGGAGAATTGGTTTGGCAAACTGTGTTGCCTGTTGGGATTAAAGACCCACGATTTGGGAAGTGGTCGCCAAATTGGGAAGGGCCATTCGTCGTTCACAAAGTCCTCGGCAAGGGGGCATATCATCTCAGGGATCGGACGGGTTCAGTTCACAAATTACCGATTAATGGAAAGTTTTTAAAGAAATACTATCCGATTACATGGGAAATGCAAGAGCGACCATTGTATTAATATCAAAAAGATTATTACAAGAACAAATACAAATACAATGATAGACCGGCTAAGGGGTCGAGGGGAGAAAAGTCTCAAGGGCAGCTTTTAGCTCCAGCCACTTCGCCTCGCCCAGGATGATCTCGGCCTGCCTGGTCTTCTTGTTAAGCTGCAGCTGCTGGACATGCCGTGCACCGGCAGCAAAGGCCGTCAGCCGAGCCTTGCTAGCCTCGAAGTCCTTCTCAAGCTCGGCAGCGGCAACGGACCTTTGCCGTTGAAGGTCAGAAATTTGACGCTGGAGGTCAAAAATCTGGCGATCAAACTCCGTCAGCTTCGCTTTCTTAGCTTTAAGTGCCTCCATCTCAGCTCGGCCGGCCTCTTGCGCGACCTTGGCAGCCTTCAAGTCATCCTCGGCTTGAAGGGCTCGCTCGAAGATGTAGAAGTGTTGCCGAGTTCGCTCCAGGAGGTCGGTCAGAAAAGAGATACCCTCCGGGCTCAGATGACCACCGCTGGCGAGGTCATTGAGACACTCTCCAACAGAGTCGAGGCCTTTGCACCGGAGAGCTTGGGAGGCAGTCAGAGATAAGACTTCGTGCAGCTTCACGAAGACTTCGGCGGGTGGAGTTCCCGCCGATTCGGCCGGAGCAGCAGAAGAACCGGCCTCACCGGTCGTGCTCTGAAGAAGGGCGTCAAGCTCCACTTCCCACGACGGCTGCGCATAAAAGGAGATCAGTGAGAAGAAAAGACAGACGTCGTGATATAGTGCATAAAGGAAAAGGGGATTGTTTTAGACCTGCCGAGAGGAGACTTCGGCCATGCCCTCTGGGTCATTGCTCGAACCCAGGGAACTTAATGGCCGAGCCCAGTGCCTTAGACCGCTACGCAATTCACGCGGCCGATGGAGGTTATCTATATTTGATGGCCACGACGGCGGCCAGGAAATATAAACAACACCCCTCGGCGCATAAAATTGCCGGTGAAATGAATGATCGGGCACCTGACATTTTAATAATCTTTTAAGAACGTGTCATTGGAAAATTAATGCAAAAAAGAGAAGACTTACATAGGCCGAGGTGAATTCCTGCGGAGGAATGGGAAGATCTTCATCCTGGGGGTGGATCGGCGACTCGGCCGTAGCCTCAGGCTCGGCCATGGGTCGCTTGCCGCGATCCGCCGGAGGAGTCGGTCGAGCGGCCGCCTCGACTGCCGGAGGAGGACGGACGGGAGGAGAGCTAACCGGTCGGCGACGGCGTTCCAGGGGGATCTCCCCGCTCTCGCTCTCGACATCCTGAACAAAAAAGAAAAAAAAACGGTGTTACAAAAAAAAAAAAAAAAAAAAAAAAAAAAAACCTGAAGGAAAAAGGTAAAGGCAGAATTGTACCTCCAAGATGACTGTTGGAGAAGAAGGTCCCTCGACAGGGGCAGCCGACTTTCCCGTGGCCTCAGGAGGAGAGACGGCCGGAGGAGTCGGGGCACTCGGCAAAGGAGGCGAGCCGGCAGGAGCAGCCGTCCCTGTGGTGTCACTAGGGACGACATGGATTTCCCGGTCGCCCTTCTTCGCCAATTTCTTGACGCGTTTAGAAGGGCGAGGGGCATCAACCTCCGGCTCGGCCGCCCGGTGGGGGCGTTTGGCTGGAACTGCCCGCTCGGTGGCGATGGGCTTCTGCACCTTCTTCGCCCTCGCCACCGCGGCAACCACCTCTACCTTCCTCGACGCACGACCCCCTGAAATGGCAAAATAATTGTTAAACAAGGGCAAAGTTTTTTTTTGAAATCGCAAAGTAATTAGTCAGCAATATACCTTGAGCCGACTCCTTAGGTTGGGTCGAGGGCGCTAGCCCTGGCCGGTCGCCAAAGACTCTGCTCACCACGTCTTCGACCGAGGCGCCGAAGAAGTCGCCGATATACTCGTCCCACCAATCCCCGAAGGTATCGGTGCCCAAGGATTCCGGAACGGTTGGCCGAAGACGGAATTTCTTGCACCGATCCTGGAATTCTTGCTCCGTCGACCGGCATTCCCTCTCGGAAGAACCAGAAAGACGCCCCCGGCTCAAGAGGGAACGGGAGGTGAGCAAGGGAACCGGGCAACCTTGGAGGTAGCCGAGTTGCCGGGCGACGAAGTGGGGATGGTAGACCTCCCAGCCAGCTCGACGGGCATCGCAACCCAGTGGGAGGTCACGAGCCACAATGAACGACCCCCATCGTTGATGAATGTCCGCATCCTCGGACGCGGCCCACGTTGCCGTAGGAAGCCCGAGCGAGGAAGGGTACTCCTGGCGCCGGCACACCAGGAACTCGTCATCCGAGAGGACGTCGAGGCTGAAGAAGTGTTTGAGGACCTCGTCGGCTCGGTGGGGAGGCGCCGGTCGCGAGGCCAGTTGAGGGCCGAGGGCGGCCGTTCGGTCGAAGGCAGGAACCTCCGGTCGAAGGGTGGAAAAGTAGACCTGCAGCCAGAGTTGGAACACCCAGAGGGGTCCGTTCTGGTGCGGGTCAATCTTGCCAATGGTCGCCTCAGCCAGGCAACGGAAGAGGTTGGCGAGTATGGCTGGACTGAGCGCCAGCAAGCGACCATTGGCCAGTGCCTGGGCCACTGGCATGTTCTCCACCAGGCACTTGTTCGACCTGGTACAACAGACGAATTTGTTGTACCAGTAGAAGAGGAAGGCCTCGTGCTCTCCCTTCCTCAGGCCCTCCTCGCCTCGACCGGCGAAATGCAGAATGAGGGTGTTGTAGTTGAAGAAGTTCTTGTGGAGTTTGTGAACTTCTTCCCTTGAGGGCTCCCGATCGCCCCGGCTCAGTGTTTCGACGGCCCTTTCGTCGAATAGCGCCTTCAGGTCGAGAGGAGAAGGGTATCCAGAAAGGGCGGCGTCAATGGGCAGGCCGGTCGGGGAAGTCCCAAGGATGGCCGAAACGTCGAGGACCGTAGGGCCGAGGGGGCCGAAAGGCAAGACCATGGTGTTGGTGGCCGAACACCATAAACTCATGGCCGCCAGAAGCAGCTCCTTATCCATGGCAATCTCCATGGTTGACAGCATAATGGCATCATAGATGCCAAGAGCCTTCCACTCCTTGGAAAAGAAGGTACTCATCCGGTCGACCCAGGCAGCCCAAGCCGTGGTGGTCGAGGGCCAGGCTCCCTGAGGCCGCGCCAGAGTCCACTTGGACCAGTCAAACCCCTGCAGCAGGGGTGTTAAACACTGCTCCTTGAGCAGGTCAGTAACGGACGATGGCACGGCGTCTCTAAAGAGGGGACCCAGAATCTGGTGGGTGGTGGCCATGTCCTCTTCAAATCGCAGCGTCTTGACGGTGCTCCGATCGATGAAGTCTTTGCATTTGTTGATCTCCTCGGAAAGTTTCGCAATGAAGGAAGCCATTAGAATAATCTGGAAGAACTGGAAAGATCGCAGGAAGGAAAATTAAAGGGTTTGGTTCGAACAAGCAAGAATGATTAAAATTTGAGTCTGGATTCTTTCAGAAAGCGTAAGATACGAATAGAGTAAAGTGTGGGTATTTATAGGCTTTTCAGATAGAAGATCAAACGACTGAATTTCGAAAGGCATTAGAATTCGAAAAGTGTTCGTTCAAAAGTGGGGGGAAATTTAACCGGGAAAGCTTGCAATCATTTCGGATACTTTGGGAACCTGCGAAAATGGGATCGAGGGGGCGAAAATCCAGGGCGCACGATGGCGTGCGGCGATAGGTTCAATGTATTAATGAGGATAAGACGGTTCAGTTAGTGCACGGTTTCGAGGCCCATGATTGAAGCTTTTAAGAACGGCGGAGAATTGACGCGTGGCCACGCGTTGGGGGCAACGAGGAAGGTGCAATCATGTCTCATAAATATGCAGGAATAATGGTCATTAATGAAGTAAGGTCCAGAAAAGCAATAAATGTTTTCGCTTCCTCAAGGCCGAGAGCCGACCAAGAGTGACAGTCGGCGACCTCAGAAGCGAGGGGGCAATGTTTGGGCCCAAAATATTATGATTGGGCCGAGCAGCAGGATGTGTTCGGCCCAAGGTAATAACACATGCTATGGGCCAAATAATGAGACTCGGACCAGCTGGCAGGGTCGGCCAGATCCTATCTTAAGTAGTCCAGATAAATGAGGAAAGGTCGAGGAAATCCTGATGCGACCAGGATTCTTGACCAGCAAGGGATAAAGCCTCAAAAGGAGGAGAATTCAGAATCCCAGTAGGACTAGGATTGTTTGAGTTAAAGGTGAGATGAGACAAGGACTCCCAATCCAAATCAGAATGGGAATCAAGGAGCGAAGTGCTATAAATACAAGAAATTACGCAATAGAAAGGCCTTCACAATCAGCATACAATTGCCCTGCGCAAAACCTCTCAAACACCTTGAGATTTTTCCTTTTCTTTTCCTGCCGACACACCTTCAGTTTGGATAAACAGCACTGTGGAAGCAACCGGTGAGCACCTTCAGTTTGGATAAACAGCACTGCCGCCGCAGAATCAGCCGACCGAGAAACACCTTCAGTTTGGATAAACAGCACTGCGTCGAGGTCGACCGATTATCTATCTAAGTCTCGGCCGAGAAGGGTTTTCGAACCTTTGTTGGTGGAGGTCATCTAACTAAGCCTTTTCGGCATAGTTGGGTGTTACGAGTTGCATTGCTCGGCGTATTGGACGTCGAGTGAGTTTATGATTGGATACTCGCAAGTAAGTTTCAGGGTTCGGCATTCCGACGGCCGAACTACGTTTACCATCAAGACATACATCACATTCGAGTACCTGTGCCCATATAGTTTGGTCTCGATTCGGCGTGCTTATACTCTTACGAATATAATCACAGTGACCGAATCAGGGTCCGACGACCTGTGAACTCCGTAGAATTAGTAGCCTTGTCTTCAGGCTATAGAACCCAGAGACCGAGAGCGTTCCTTCCTCGGTCGCAATCGCAAGATACAGAAGTCGATAGCGCACCCAACGCGACATCACATTTTACTCCTCGGCCGAGCTCGGCCGACGAGTTGGCACGCCCCGCATTCAACCGAAGGACGTAGTTAGCTCATTAGTTACTCGGCCTGCGCGCCACGTAGGTTTTGTAATTTTTGTAGTCAACAACAGCATTATCGTTTGTTTAATAATATTTTTATTATTTTGTAATATTGTTTGTTCCGCATTATGATATTCAACTTGGTACTAAAGCAGGTTTGATCATTCGGGATTTCACGTGCTTCTGTTCAGTATCAGTTTGTCTTGTCGCTGTTAGTTTGAAAAAACAAAAAAAAAAAAAAAAAAAAAACCTAGTCAACTCGCACGCCATCTCTGCAATTTTCGTCGAAACCCTCACGCCGTACCTGACCCGACATCATCGCACCCAATCACCATCCACCCATGTTGCCGCTGCAATCAGGAACCCAGAACCTAACCCACTGATCCGTCTTCATACCATCACCCAGATCCGACCGACCCAGGATTGCATGCCCACTGCTCATCACATCCTTGCTGCACTGCTGCACAGACGACCACCGCACAGCCGCTGTACCACGGAAGTTACTGCACGCACGGTCAGATGGTCGCCTGATCAGAACCTCCTCCGTACCCGACCCGCTTGTCGCCTGCATCCACTGCCCCACACCACTGTTGCTGCTCGACCCGAGAAAACCAAACTCGGATCGAGTTCGTCCTCGCCTTGTACTCTGCCGCAGACGGTCATCGCCAAAAGAAAAAAGAAATTGGTTGAGAGTTTGGCCCACACACGGGAAAAGATGAAAAAAAAAAAAAAAAAAAAAAAGGGAAAAGAAATATTAGGCTGTTTGTTTTGGCCCGTTGTTTTGGTCCACACGGGCAAACTGAAAAAATGGTTAAGCTTGTTTTTAGGTCCACACGATTGATGGCTTGTTTGAGATTATTTTGTGACGGTCACTCGAGTGCTTGGAATTGTGATCATTTAAGTGATAGTGTTTGTCTTTGTTCGTTCGTTACTACAACTGAGATATGGAAACCTCGTCCATTTAGTGACGGTTTCTTTCTATACTTTCAACACTAGCCAATTTGAATCAGAATTAGTTTGCCAGCCAGAATCAACTTGTCAGCAAGAATCAGTTTGTCAATCCAGTCAAGTCCAGTTCGCTAGTCAAGTCAAGTTCGCCAATCAAGTTCGCATGATTGTCTGTCCGCATTACGGAGCCTATTTGTTTGTCCGCGTTGCGGAGCCTGCCTGTCTGTCTGTCCGTGTTGCAAAGTCTGCCTGTGTGTCCGACTAACAAAACCTGCATCCACATCTGCTTGTCAAACCCATGTCATATACCACCATGAGTTTGACAGGGGGTGTTGGAAAATATTAGTATTTTAGTTGATTTGAATGTTTGGTTTTCTGGGCTTAGCCCGTTAGCATTAAGGTTTTGATTTCTTACCTATTAGGATTAGGGTTAATTTATTATAAATAGCATACTTGTTATTCAGTCGAGAATAAGTTAGTCACGATGTAGCCTCTTAGGGTTTTGTAGCCATTCCGGCATTCTCGTTTGTTTAATAATATTCTTATTATTTTGTAGTCTTGTTTGTTCCACTCTGATATTCAACTTTTGGGAAATTGATCCTCAAAATATGATCAAAGTAGTCACCGACAATGCTCCGGTTTGCAAGGTGGCGGGACGTCTTGTTGAGGCAATACTTATTGTCTATACCCTTAACCATTCTTTGAAGAACCTATGTGTACTTATTTCATCTGCAAGAAATTAAGAAGATTATGAGCAATGTAGCTGGATTACAACAACAACTAATGATGTTTGGTTCATAAAGAATTTTATCATGATCCATAATCACTGTTTTAAAAATCCCCGCTTAGGAGCTAGGTGGCTGGCCACCGTCCTGATTAATGCCTAGGCATTTGAAAATTAAGAAGGGGTGCCTAGACCAGCTGAGGCGCCCACCTAGACCACCTAGGCACCCCGCCTAGTCTGCCCAAACCCGTCTAGGCACCTGCCTAGGTTGCGACTCAGTTAGACAGAAAATAGATAACTTTCAATTTGCATCTAATTTTTTTCAATAAATTGTAAGAGACTTGTTGAATACTTAAATGAGCACACACTATATGCTTGTTCCCCATGTTTTCATTATGTTCCAATACTTCATAATACATATGTCATTCTATTTTGTAGTTTATGATGAAATTATATACATTTTAAGTATAAACATACACTTATTTAAATGACATATAGTGGGTTTACTTAAATCCGCCTAGGCGTCTGCCTAGACCCCGCCTAGGCCCTAGGCCCCAGCCCATTGCCTGACTAGCGCTTAGTGTCTTTTAGAACCTTGTCAATAACATGAGGTTGTCCATGGATAATGACCATTGTAAGGTGAAGTTGCTCTCTAGACGCACTTTACTTTCATAATTGAGATGCTTAAAAGATTTAAACAAGTAAAGTAAGGGTAAGAGCACATGGTGATGAATGCAGAATAAGATATGTATAAAGAAGATGATGTGGAAAAAGATAAAAGAAAAAAGGGAACTTTAATGAAAAACTCCAGTTATTGTTCACTTTAACAAAAAATCATATTTTTACATTAAAAAGTCAATCCTGATACTATTCACTTTACCCTTTATTTTGTCCTTATTGTTAAAACTTAAAATTTTCAAGCACATTTCATTAGTTTTCCTAAGAAAAAGTGTTGAATGAACACCTTTGGGCCGAAGTTGATTACAACTGAGCTTCACTTCTCCAATATGTGATATGCTTGACATGGATAAGCCTTGTCTTCACTTAATTTATGAGTTATAGATGCTATGATAGAGAAAGTGAAGGAGAATATCGAAAAGAGCGCAAGCAACAATATCAAGTGTCAAAGTTCCTTGATGCTGTGCATACAATTTTGATTAAGCAAGGGACCAAGAGTAGCACGCCACTCCATTTTTTGGCACACTCTAAATCTATGTAAGTTCTCTAAACTCTAAATTCTGTACATTTTACATCGTAAATTTAAGTTTGATTGCATCATTATAAGTTTATATTTTTTTTTCTCATTCACTTTTAGGTATTTATTGCACAAGTTGGCTTGAAGAGGCTCCTAATTGTAGTGGGTTGTTCAAGGAAGCTTCCACACGAAACAAGCCATAGCTTTGAAACTTATAGGTTATCCTTCATCCTCCTCATGTTGTGAAAGAAATTGGAGCACATATAAAGTATACACTCTTCGAGGAGGGGCAAAACCACACTACAAAGAGTGGAAATTTAATATATTCACACCAACCTTCGTAAACCATCAAGGAGAGAGCCATGAATATGGATTAAGATTGCAAATCTCACTCCTGATGAACTGGACTTCGAGGCCGTATTACTTACTTCTGAAGATTACTATGATAGTGATCTTGAATTAAGTTAGAAATGAATATTTCACTCTTTTGAGATTTAATTTATTTTTGAAATATGAGTCGATGAAATATATTTTTGAACATATATATTATTTTAATTACCGTATCGTTGTTTACAAAAGATTTATCATATTACCGTGATGAATTGCACCGGATACCCCCATTTGTATCAATGCAACATAAGTAATGGAAAAATGTGGGCTTGCAGAAAAAAAGAATTCAAGATTTCTTCCAGGTATATTTTCACAATTTTTATAAGCAGTATCCAATTCATTTTCGAAAGAATTGCACGGATACAGCAATATATAGAAGAAAATTGGGTCACGTATTTGTTTTACATTGTATGAATTGCCACTTTCACTCCCCTCTTTGAAAAATCATCCATTTTTATCCAACCACTCAAGTTTTGTGCTTCTCTTCTTGAGCTCCAAGAGCCATCCAATTTTAAAAAGGACAACTTTCTTTCCTGGCTATTGGCTCCTAAGTTAGTTGCATTGGCTTGTTTCCATTGTCCACGTCTAGGCTCTCTTGCTAACCTCGCTGTTTTCTGAGCTGCGCCCGCGCTTCAGACAAAGCACGGGTTACCTCCTCATCCTCTGGTGTTTCCTTTATCAAAATCTCATAGTCTTCTATTGAAGCTTCCCATTTTTCCAACTGCATGATACATATCATATAAACATTATAACTCAGAAATAACATAATGAAAGAGCAACAACATGAACAACTTGAAAATTAATTTATCGGAACAAAGTGAATATATTATTGGGTACTATGTTCACCTTGGCATTGCAATCTGCTCTTCTTAATCTAGCCTTGCTGTAAGATGGGCGCACATTAAGCGCAGCTGTACAGTCCTCGATTGCTTTATCTAATTGGCTAAGTTTTGAACGACAAG
Organism: Pyrus x bretschneideri; assembly: GCF_019419815.1. Taxonomy (NCBI): domain Eukaryota; kingdom Viridiplantae; phylum Streptophyta; class Magnoliopsida; order Rosales; family Rosaceae; genus Pyrus; species Pyrus x bretschneideri. The sequence goes on from NW_025999479.1 coordinate 2,937,330, forward strand.
CAGCACGGTTGCATAATAACACCGAGTTATAAGGATCGTGCTCAAGTCCCTCCCCGTATGCAACACATGCCTCGGAGAACCTTGCTGTCTTGAAAAGCTCGTTGCCTTTTGATCGAGCTACTGCAACAACTCGAGCCTTCCTCATAATCATGTTTGCTTCCCTGTTGTTTGAGTCAAGCCGTGATGCTTGTTGAGCTGCCTCTAATGCATCATCCAATCTGCCAAACCATTGCAAAACAAATAAAACAACTATTTGACCAAATTAAGAAAAAGGTTTAATGCATGTGTTGGAAATATCATTTCCGTTTTCTTAATTTATTTTTTATGAACATTATTCCATCCGAGACTGCATAAGGATTAGCATAATCGTGACTGAAATAGCTACTATATAAAGTTATATAACACACTACCTGCCAGCAACCATGTCCACCTGAGCTCTTGTTGCTAACAAATTCGCGTTACCAATAGGACCTAAGAATTTAGTGCAGGCATCAACCTCAAAATTTGGACCGCTGGATAATGCTTCATCTGCTTCCTTGTGCCTATTGAGCTTCAACAAGGCCTCCGCTTGCAAAGCATATATCTTTGTAGAGTTAAAAAAAAAGGGATTCATCATTAGCTAATACACAAAACAGACAAAAAAAAAAAAAAAAAAAAAAAAAAAAAAAATCTACTTTCGATTAAAACTTTTGAGAATCTCATTTTCAGGTAAAACTGAGAAACAAATTCTTATAGACTTATTCATAGGACATCTACTGGAGAATAAGAGAGAGGCAATTATGATAACAATGAGACTTGAATTCGATAATTTAATGGCTGACCTGTGGCGCTGAATCTGCACCCGATAATATAACGCTTTGAGATTCCCTTATGAGGGTGTTCCAATCTCTTAATCTACGAGCCTCAGTGCACTTGTTAAGAAGAGCCTGAATAGATTTTACTTTAGCAATGTCCTCTTGGTCAGCCTCTGGTCCAGCATGCTTGTAGTGATACAAAGCTTTTTCTGCTTCCCCTAATCTATATGCACATAACAAATTAATTTTAAGAACTAGGTGTAACAGAATTTTAAAGACGAAGTTGCAACTACGAACGGAAATTAACATGTGGAACTTTATGTTGTACCTAAGATATAATGTTGCCAGACGATGATGAGCCCTATGATAGTGGGGTTCAATCCGAATGGCTTCTCTGCACTCAAAAACTGCGTCAAGAATTCTACCTAGAGCGGTTAAAGCAGCACTTTTGTTGCTCCTATAAGAAGCCTTATTGGGGTCAATAGAAATTGCAGCATCATACAAAGCCAATGCTTCTGCAAATCTACCATTCTTGTAATCTTCATTTCCCATGATCTTCAATGTTTCAGGGTCCATTCTAGTCGACAATGCTCGACATAAGGAAGCAGGTGGTTCCGGCTCACTCTGTCTTTTCTCATCCTTAACAGTATTAGTCTTCCCCACTTTTACCTGACTAGGCATTGGGACTTCCTCTCTAGCAGTTTTTGGAAGATAATCAAGAATATTATACGGGTTTGCATTTCCTCCGCCGCCTCCACCACCGCCGGCCCCAGGTTGTCTCAAGTTACCCAAATTTCCAAAAAGCATAACATTGCTGGATGAAGCCCTTACAAGGGAACTGCTCCCTTTCGATTTTTGATGATCAGCAATCATGCTATCAAGCTCACCGGATATGCCAAGTGCCTCCTTTGGAACCCTTTTGCCTTGGTTCACATAACCTTGGCTTGGCACCATTTTCTGTTGATATTGCTGCCGCTGTTGTTGTTGTTGTTGTTGTTGCTGCTGCTGCTTCTGCTGCTGCTGCTGCTGTTGTTGTTGTTGTTGTATAGGGGGTGCCCTATTACTATATTGGGAAGGCTTTGTGACCGGTTTGGATGAATCTGATGATACGTTGGATGAATCAAGGAAGGCAGCCTCATCGGAGCCACCGCGACGCCGTTTGGAATTAGGAGTGCTTGGTGTTTTCACTAACGTGGCACTGTTGTTATTGGCTACAGGAAGAGAACCCGTAGAAGTTGTTCTTCTCGGCCAGATACTATTCCGCCCGAAAACTGCACTCAGTATGCCGCAACCTGATTTCTTCTCCGGCGACTCTCCCATTTTTTATTAATTGATCTCTCTCTCCCTGATCAAATTTTGTGCATCGTGTGAGGTAACAAAACAAAGGAAAAGCATCAAGTGCATAAAAAATAATTCTTTTAGGGTTCAAGAGGTTGTAACATACAAAATCACATATTTGGAGGAAAGAAAAATTTAAAAAGAAAGTAAAAATGAGGGAGGACCCAGGAGATTATGTGCATGGCTTCCTGGAGCTGCCCATGGATTTAGAAACAATGCCTCCTTGATTTCTTTCTGCTTTGTGCAAGAGAGATGAAATTGGATTGCATCATTAATTAATTAAAAATGAGAATAAATGGCCGGAAAAGAGAATAGCAGTTTACGGGCTTATTGTTTTATATAATAAAAATTGAGAAATTAAAAAAAAAAAAAAAAAAAAAAAAAAAAACTTTTATAGCTGGGGTTGAATCTTTTTCTGGTTTTAATTTGTTTTGAGTTTCTGATTCTGGATTTGCTTTTTGTTATTTTTCTTTTTCTTCACATTTTCTTTGTTTTTTGTTTTCTGGTGTGGGTGTGGTGCAGAGGTGGAAGCAGAAGACCCGGTCTTGCGTTAAACGACCATCTCTAGATTTTTAGAAATGAAAACAACTCAGGCTGACTCACCCCAACCCAATGTCAACCTGTTATTCCCTTTCTTTTCTTTGAGTTTGAGGACGGCACGTCTTTGTTGGTTTTCAACATCCCACGTATATGAGGTCAGTTCGTTACACCCACCTAAACATAAATGTGTGTGTATATGATGAAGTGCGCATATTTTTTTACACTCAAATTCAAATTTTTTTTTTTTTCATAAATGGGAGCATTTCCAAACATTATTAAAAAAAAGATTAAAATTGTATAAATACTTGTTTGCAGGAAAAAACAAGAAACATAGATGATATGAAATTATGACTGAACTGCTGTGGAAATGAACTTATGGGCTCACAAAACAAACAAAACAATAATAACAACAAAGCCTTTTCCTACTAAGTGGGGTCGGCTATATGAATCCCAGAACGCCATTGTGCTCGATTCTGTATTATGTTTTCCATTAGATCCAAGTACTCTAAGGGGGCGTTTGTTGCGTCGGACTATCTCGGATTGGATTAGCTTCAAGGACTAAGATGGACTGGCTTAGACTAGACTAAACTGGACTAACTTAGTGAAGCGTTTGGTGCAGTATTGGACTAAGAAGCTGGATAATAACAAATTCTAATATTATAGTATTTAATATATAAATTATTAATATTTTATTATGATCTTATCTTTTTCTTTATCTTTTCCTACCATTTTCGTCCCACTCTTTTCCTCTTCTCTCATCATCCCAGCATCTCCCTCTTTTTTTCCTCTTAGACCTCTCAATTCATGTCTCTTTCTCATTCCTGGTCAAACTCCTTATTGATTCCAGTGTCTATTTTTCTGTCCTCCCTCCCTCTCTAGCTATGTGTTGTTCGAATGGAACCTCACGGCTCTAATTTTCCCGACAAGTTGCAGGTTTCCCAATATGTTTTCCGGCCAACCCTCGTTAAATTGGATGAAGTTAGCACCGCCAAAAAATTCATCACCATTCCTAGATCGAGATCTTAGCTTTGAATACTCGAATCTGTCATGGATTTGAAGAAGCCCAAACAGGCCGAGACTTCCAGGCCATTTTCCGGCCACATTCGACCATATTTTGGCCTCTATTCAGATAAAATCGTAATCTTGTCACTCCCAGCTTCAATTTGGTATATTTTATATGAAAGTTGGTTGTGAAATGGATCTGAAAGGGAGTCGGAAAGTTAATGATTGATCTAGGTGACCGGAGATGACAAGGAGTCTGTCGGGAGTAGTCGTTGAGCATGACGAGGACGAGAAAGAGAATATAGTCTTAGCTAGTCCCATGGTTATTGGGGGGTCTCGCTAAGACCTCTTAGTGAAGGGTTTTGTCCATGCTAGTCCCCTTTAGTCTCATTAATGTTAGTCCCAGCATGGAACAAACACAGTATTGGACTAATAGCTAGTCCAGTCCAGTCCAGTCCAACTTAGTGAGGGCAAACAAACGCCCCCTAAGTCTTTTCTTAGAGTCTCTTCCAAAGTCTTCATAGGTCTTCCTCTACCCCTTCAGTCTTGGACCTCCGTCTCTTAGTCGTATCTTCTAACCGGAGCGTCAGTAGGCCTTCGTTGCACATGTCCAAACCAGCATAACTGATTTTCTCTCATCTTTCCTTCAATTTTGCCTACTCTTACTTTACCTTGGATATCCTTATTCCTAATCTTATCATTTCTCGTGTGCCCACACATCCAATGAAGCATCCTCATCTCTGCTACACCCATTTTATGTACGTGTTGATGCTTCACCACCCAGCATTCCGTTCTATACAGCATCGCCAGCTTTATTGCCGTCCTATAAAATTTTCCCTTAAGCTTCAGTGGTAGACGACGGTCACACAACACGCCGGATGCACTATTACTCTTCATCCATCCAACTTGTATTCTATGATTGAGGTCTCCATCTAATTCTCCGTTCTTTTGCAAGATTGATCCTAGGTAGCAAAAGTGGTCGCTTTTTGGTACTTCTTGGTCTCCGATCCTCACCTCTAACTCATTTGGGCCTCCATTTGCACTAAACTTGCCCTCCATATATTTTATCTTTGACCGACTTAGGCGTAGACCTTTAAATTCCAACACTCATCTCCAAAGGTTAAGCTTCGCATTTACCCCTTCCTGAGTTTCATCTATCAACACTATATCGTCTGCGAAAGGCATACACCAAGGAATATCATCTTGAATATGTCCTGTCAACTCATCCATTACCAATGCAAAAAGGTAAGGACTTAAAGATAAGCCTTGATGTAACCCTACAGTTATGGGGAAGCTTTCGGTTTGTTCTTCATGAGTTCTTACGACGGTCTTTGCTCTATTATACATATCCTTTATAGCTTGGATATATGCTACTCGTACTCATTTCTTCTCTAAAATCCTCCAAAAAAAGTCTCTTGAGACCCTATCATACGCTTTTTCCAAATCTGTAAAGACCATGTGTAAATCTTTTTTCATATCTCTATATCTTTCCATCAATCTTCATAAGAGATAGATTACCTCCATGGTTGAGCACCCTAGCATGAACCCGAATTGGTTGTCCGAGACTCGTATCTCTTACCTCAGTCTATTCTCAATGACTCTTTCCCAAAGCTTCATTGTACGACTCATTAGCTTAATACCCCTATAATTCATGCAATTTTGTACGTCGCCCTTATTCTTGTAGATAGGCACCAAAGTGCTCTTTCACCACTCATTTGGCATCTTTTTCGTTTTCAAAATCCTATTGAAAAGGTCTGTGAGTCATGCTATACCCCTCTTTCTCAAGACTTTCTACACTTCGATCGGTATATCATCTGGGCCCACTGGTTTTCTATGCTTCATCTTTTTCAAAGCTACAAGCACTTCTTCCTTCCTAATTCGGCGGTAAAAGGAGTAGCTTCTACTCTCTTCTGAGTTACTCAATTCACCCAAAGAAGTACTCCTTTCATGTCCTTCATTCAAAAGATTATAAAAATAACCTCTCCATCAGTCTTTGACCGCGTTCTCTATAGCAAGAACCTTTCCATTCTCATCCTTGATGCACCTCACTTGGTTTAGGTCCCTTGTCTTTTTTTTCCTTGCTCTAGCTAGTTTATAGATATCCAACTCTCCTTCTTTGGTATATAGTCGCTTATACATATCGTCAAAAGCCGCTAGCTTAGCTTCTCTCACAGTTTTCTTCGCTTCCTGCTTCGCTATTCTATACCTTTCACCATTTTCATGGATCCCATCCTTGTATAAGGCTTTACAACATTCCTTCTTAGCCTTAACCATTGTTTGTACCTCCTCATTCCACCACCAAGATTCCTTTTGGTGTAGAGCAAAGCCCTTGGACTCTCCTAATACCCCTTTTGCTACTTTTCGGATACAACTAGCCATGGAATCCCACATTTGGCTAGCTTCCCCCTCTCTATCCCACACGCATTGGGTGATTACTTCCTCTTTGAAAATGACTTGTTTTTCTCCTTTTAGATTCCACTATCTAGTCCTTGGGCACTTCAAGGACTAGATTGTGGAACCAAAAAAAACTTTTTTTGGTTTAGGAGGATTAAAGAAGATCAAGCAAACCTAGTTAAAAATGGTGCTACATTTCAAATTGAAATAAGGCATGTGGTGTTGTGATCCAAGAATTATTCTTCAACTCAATCTAAATTTGCAGGTAAAGGATCCCAAGTTTGAGTGAATATTGATAAGGTCACGTTTGGTTGGCAAGATAAGATTTGCATTTTTAATAGGCTAGGCTAGTGGGGGTATTATCTAGTGTTTAACAAATATTGAATTTTCAAGATTCAAAAAGTTTATAGAAAACTTCATTTTAATCCTTAAAAAATGAGTTTTAGACTATAACCTTGTGTAAGATTATTTAATTTTAGTCCCTGATACATTTAATCATCTCATTTACTAATAATTTTTTATGTTTTATTTCTTCCCTTTTTCCTATTTTTGACGTATCTGGTTTCGTTCATATCAAGTTCTTTGTTTATGTTTTCACAGTGCACATCATCTGTTTGTGTTATGTTCTAGTTGAAGAATGTTTGTTATTTTTCTGTGAGATTGAAGGCCGATAGCCATTGTTAGGAGATTGAAAGATCGATGGGCATTATTTGAGCACATAAGAGGCCAATAGCCATTGTTGGTTCAAGATTTGTTGATATTCATTAAGCTGTTTCATTGAAAAATGCTAATAGTCATAAGGGTAGTATCTGTGATAGTGTGTTGGGGTTTAAGAACAAGTCTTCTTTGTCTATGATATAAATTTTTGGGTTAAAATTCTCTATAATCTGGATCAAATGGCATAATCAACTGTTAAAATTGAAGGGTTACTTGGTATGCTTATAGTGAAGCTTCAAGATGATAATTTTGTAAAATGAAGTTTTCAGTTTCAATCTGTTCTTATAGGGTATGATCTTTTCAATCATTTCACAGGCAAAGATCCATGTCCACCAATATTTGTTATTAATACAGAGACAGAAGTCACAAAAGAAGTTACTGTGGCCTACAAAGATTGGGTGAAGAAAGATCTAGCATAGCTTAGTCTTCTCATTGCTACTTTGTCTGATGATGTTATAGATCATATTCTTGGTTGCAAGACTTCATGTAAGGCCTGGACATATTTGCAAGAAAGATTTGAATCTGTCTCTATGGTCCGAATCAATCAACTGAAGAGTGAATTTCATACTATTCAAAAAAGTGGTGAATCAGATCAAATTCTTTTATGAATTAAGGCTATTAAGGATCAACTTGTGTCTGCTAGAGAAAGGATCACAGATAATGACTTTCTTATAGCTGTGTTACCTGGATTACTATTAGAATTTGAAATGATAAAGACCGTGATATTGGCTCAAGACTTTCCTATATCGTATAAAGATATGAAGGCTCAACTACTTGGTGCAGAAGCAAGTATTAAGTCAAGAGTGAAATCATTGACTACATCCATCGCAACAATGTATGTTCAAGGACAAAGAAATGGTTCTAATGGGTTCTTTGGTGCATATAATGGTTTTAAGGTTGGTGAAAGTTCAAGCTCTCAAAGGTATCAAGAAAGATATGAAGGAGAACAGTCTACTAATGCTCAATTTGGTTTCATGGAGGATCTCGATTTATGGGGAATGGTAGCAAATCTGTTTAGAAGAGCAGTTTCTCTGTGGGCAATAAAAAATATAATGGCAGTTCAAGAAATTATTCTGGTAATGGAAATCAATTTGGTAACAAGAGTGGTAATGGGAGTTTTAATGGTAGTTTTTCTGGGAATGGTAAAAGCTTTCAGTCACAGAATGAAGATAGTTTCTCTGGAAAATGGTGGTCAGAAGAATAATACCTGGAATGGCAACACAAACTACAAATCTGGTATCTCACCTGGGTACCAAATATGTTCTAGGAGGGGACACACTGCAGCTAATTGTTATCATAGGCTGACACTGGTAATCCAGGTTTCATAATCTGCCAGATTTGTGGAAAAAGAGGACACGTTGCACTAGAGTGTTATCATCGAAATAAGTTTGCTTATCAAGGTAATCCACCACCGTCTTCTTTAACTGTAATGACTGCACAAACAAACATTGAACAGAATGCATGACAGAACAATGGCCATGGGTTTTCAAATAGAGAAACATGGATTGTAGACATTGGTGCTACACATCATATGACAGCCAATGCCAATACTTTATATCAAGTCAATCCATACACTGGAGATGAGAAAATTACAATTAGCATTGGTGAAGGTTTGGCAATCAAGAATATTGGTTCTTCAACAATTATTACTACTGATAATGCTTTAATTTTGCATAATGTTATGCATGTGCCTCAAATACCTGCCAATCTTCTTTTTGTCAAGAAATTATGTAAAGATAATGGATGTTGGTTTATTTGTGATGATGTGGATTTCTTTATACAGGACAAGGCCATAAGGGTGATTTTGTACCAAGGGATGAGTGATTATAGGGAACTATTCAAGATTCCAGTTACTGTGTTTGATAATTCCTTTGCTGCAAAATTGAGTAGATGTGTTGTATTCTTGGATGAGCAGCTTGTGGTTGCAGTTTTCACACATTCTTTCATGTCATCAACTTTCACCCTTTATTAACGTCGGCATATGAGTTGTGGTGGCATACTCTCTTTGGGGTGTTTGCTTCTCTTGCACGAATCATTTCACAACACACCTTAGATGAAGTGGCGGAGGCTTGATAAGTGATGCATAGAAGGGTACGGGATTAAAGAACCCAAACACAATGATTATTGTGTTCACTGTTGTCGTTTCCTCCAAGTCTAGCTCAATTTTTCCTTCCTGGACGAGCTTCATGATTAACTCTTTGAGGAAAAAGCACTTGCCCACTGGATGACTAACGATGCAATGATACTTGCAGTACTTCAGATTGTTCACTCGATTCATTTCTTCTAGTCGTTTACACTTAGGTAACTTGATTACTTTCTTGTTGAGTAGGTCTTCTAACATGGCAGCCATGTCACCCTAAACTGAAGTCCTGTTTTACGCGAAAATTCTTAGGCGTTTTGAAATTTGAGGCCAAGGAATAGGTAAGTCTTCTCTTCTAGCTTTTTTAAGTTGTGCTTATACCTCTCCTAGCCACAAAAAAGCTCGCTCCACTGGACCTCTTTCTTCTTGTCTTTCGAGGAGATTTTAACAGAAGCTGCGTCTCATGCAGAGATTTTGGCGGGAGTAATGTTGAATTTCATTGCCTCTTTGGTAGGCTTATTCACAGTCTTCTCTACCTTTAGCCCGAAGACTTTGTCCTTTTTGTAGTCAGCGATTGGCTCTTTTTTCCCATTGATTGGCAATGCTTAACTCCATGCCATAACGCGGGTAGCAAACTCTTCAAGGTCCGTGGCTTAATGCTTTGGAGGATGTAGTGTAGTCTCTAGTGCATGCCTTGTACGCATATTTCTATTGCAAAGGTTTCTAAAAGCTTGACTTTGCAGTCAAGACTCAGTGAGCGCCATTGATTGATGTACTCGACAACCAGCTCGTCATTTCACTGCTTCAAACTTATGAGCTCCATCATGCTGACGGTGCAACGAGTAATGCTGAAATGGTTTAAGAATTCCCATTTCATCTGATCCTAGTTGTTGATGGACTCGGGCTCTAGGTTCGTGTACCAGTCAAATGTTTCCCTTTCAAGGATAGACAAATTGCTTCACGAGGTGGTCTCCCTCCGTTCTGGCATTGTTGCAAGTCTTAACAAAATGGGCGATGTGTTGCTTTGGGTTGCCATTTTTATCAAACTGCATGAACTTAGGTGGCTGGTACCCTGTCTGCATCTGCAAGCCATTAATCATCCTGGTGTATGGCTTTGAATACAGCATAGTGTCTTGTGAAGTACCTCCGTACTGTGCCCTAATAGTATTAGCAATCATGTCCTGGAGCTGATAAATGGAAAGAGAGCCCATCGAAGTAACTTCAGACTCTGGCTTTTAGTTTTCTCCTACTTTCTTTACCTGATGCTTATCTCTCTCGCCAGACTCCTCATCCTGCTGATTCTTCTTTGGGTAGGGGTCAGCTTCTGCTTTATGTTGCATCTCCAACCTATTCATAAGAGTGGCGATCTACATATCTTTTTCTTCAACAGTCTTTGTCAGCTTTACAATCGCCTCATTCATTTGAGCTAGTTGCTCCTTAATGGACGTGGCGCCAGTAGTCATCACTTGCATGATCATAGGATAAGAGTCCGCTGCAGACATCAAAGGTGTCACCGAAGTTCCCTTGTGGAGATTGTCGGTTGGAGATCTATGGTAGGAACCAATGCTTGAGTCTGCATTTGGGGCTAGCAACAATAGGCGCTCCTTTGAACTCTTTGACACAAGAACCATGTTCGTCACTCCGAGTTGTCTTCTCTCGTGCAACGACTTGCTTTAATGCCCTAGTAAGGCTAAGCTAATGACAAGCTCACGCTTCTGACGCTCCCCTTGTTCCTTTAGTGGCACCAACTTTGAGGTGGCATGTTGAAAGGTGACCGTCGTCACCTTGCTTTAGGTCATGACTCCTATAGACTCTCCATTTATGGCCGAGATGTTCACGCTCTTCGCCTTAATTGTAGGAACAACTTGACCCTTCTTTGATGCCATTGATTTTGTGGGTGTTTGTTCGTCGAACAGAGAAAGAGATGAGAGGTAGAGATGGTCCTACTGGGCGTGCCAAATTTGTAAACATGAATTTTATGTGACAAATTACAAGAGAACATGTGTACAAAGTAAATTTGTATTGTATTAATGAATTTGTAGGGTTACAATCTCTATTTACATGTTTCCTCTGATTCGATCTGCAAAAGATCTGTAGATATGTAGGTTGTTAATCCAAGGGTCATAGTGACTTGATCTCGGATGAACGGTTGCTGCGAGGTTTTTGGCTCTTGGCGATTTGAAGGATTGGCATGGGTAGTAGTGGTTGATGATTCTTCGAAGGTTTGGTGAAGAAAGCAGAGAACTTTCTGAATTCTTCTGAGTATTTTAGGGCTTTGGTAAGATCTGGGTGCTTGAATTATTTCTCAATTTTCCTTTACCTTGGGGCCTTGTATTTATAGACTTTCCAAGCCTTGCCTATGGATGAATTTGGACTTGATTTTTGACTTGGTTCGTGATTTACTTCCATCAATCAATCAATAAATCAATTATTTAAAATAACATAAATCTTTCCCAATTAGGCATTTCTATTTGCTTTAATTTAAATTAATTAATCTATATTAAAATCAAATATTAATTTCTGGTCTTGATGAGTCATATACTACGTAAGCCCCTTGCATGCCATGTAAGCTCTCACATGCCAAAATTTAATGTGTTTGGTGATCATTTTCACCAAAATTTGCATGTCTACACTTACAACCGGCCACCCTCCAACCATAACTCAAACTTAAATGGCCCTGTAAACACGAAAATTCTGTAACAAATGAAACAAGAACACGTGTACAAAGTAGATTTGTATTAATGAATTTGCAGGGTTACAATATCTATTTACAATTTTCCTCTGATTGAGTCTTCAAATTCATGTAGATGCGTAGGTTTTTGATCCAAGGGTCACAATGACTTGATCTCGGACGAACGATTGAACGATTGCTTTAAGTTTTGAGCTTGAAACAATGCGTGGATGGTCTTCACCTCAGGTTTAGGGCTGCGGCAAAGGGAGTGTTGATGTAGAATTTCGTTGATTCAAGGGTCTTAGCAACTTGATCTAGAAACAAACGTCGTTACAAGTTTTGAACTTGCAACAAAGTCTTGAAGGAATCGACACAAGTGCTTGTTGATTCTTAAAGGGAATGCTTCGGCTTAAGCTTTGGCTTTGGTTGTGCATTCTTCGAAGAGAGTTTTGGCAGCGTATTAGTCTTCAAAGGTTTGGCAGAGGTTCTTTTGAATGCCAAAATTTTCGACCCTACGCTTATGGGAGGAACTTGTATTTACAGGCTTCTCAAGGCTTGCCCTTGGGTGGATTTGGCTTTGATATTTGTCTCGATTCGTCCATGGGAGAATTTAGGGATGTTTTGTGTCTTAATTTCAGTCATCTTTACTCCCTTGGCATAATTATAGGGTCTTTGTTGCCTATTTTGTGAACAATCTTCAATTCTTGCTTGTTTTATGAAGATGCCTTAACTTTCTTTCCAGTTTGGAGAACACTTTGAACCCTGGCCCTTTTTTTAAGAGAGGTTTTCTCTCTTTGGCCGAATTCTAGGAAGTTTTAAGCTTCCTTTGCTTGATTTGTGCCACATTTCATTGATGACTTGTTCATTTGTGATGAGTCATATGCCATGTGGAGTTTTGCTATGCATCATTTGTATGCAATGAAATTTACATGTCTACAGACCCACCACCCACAACCTCGACCCAATTCACCACCCGCCACCCCAACCTAGACCCGATATGCTGCCCGCTAGCCACAATCCTAAACAGCATCGACCAGAGCAATTCAAGGCTCTAAAAATGTCAGGCACCAGCTCCGTGCTCCTTTCCGATCTCTCCACCGCGCCACACATAACCTGAATGATCCGCTTCATGTCCTCCGAGTTGCCAACAAAGTCTCTTTATAAAAATTGCCTTAAAAAGCAAGCAAGACAAACTACAGTAAGAACTTTTTTGCAAAGAATGATTGTGATCGACCAAGAAACTTGGATCACGTTAACCTTCAACAGACCTTGGAAAGTACGTTGGAGAAGTCACTTGTACGGGTTAGTAAGCAGTTAGTGATAAAGCCCTTGGATCAGGAATTGGGTATTGGACATACTGTACATTGACAGACGAAGCTTATTTACACGCCTTTAGCAAATAAAAATCATTTCGCCCTTCGGCATGCCTGGTTTTTATTTATGACCCAAACCACTTTTCCAAGGTTTCATAAGAATTTACCAAAGTTAATTTGTACATATTTAAGAGTAATTATGTGCGCAATAAAATTTTCTCCAGATGATTTGGAGCTGGCTGTCAAATCTTTGAGATGATGTAGGACGTTTATTTTTCAAGTCACTTGTTTGGGATTCAGCTGCCATTTGAATCAAAACAGAAAATGAAATGGCGTGCAGTGTGCTCGCGGCCTCTTTGCATCCAAGTCCGGAACCCTTTAGAATATGTTTGTGTTTGTGTGTCTTGTCCCAAAAAAAGTTTACTACACAGTCCTCTAATTATGGTTATTTTATTTTACACGTGTAGTTGTCTTTCAGTTATAGAGAGATGCGTTACTAGACTTGCTTACATCTCTATATTCTATGGGAGCCCCATGCATACATGTTTAGAAGCTCTCAACCAACTGGTCTGGCTGAGACAACATATCCTGCAATCGTGGCTCAGTAAACTCGTCTCGACTGCCAAACAAACACGAATCCATCACACAGATATATAAACTAACATGGTCATACTACTCAAATCGCCAAAACTGTTTCCATGGTACTTGTACGAAAAATCAGATTCATCGCAAGCTTAAAAATGTACAAATGAAATACTGCCAGCTAATTTACGGTGACTCAAAATTACAAATTTTTAGTACTACTTAAACTTATTGCAGCTAGATTTGGTCATCACTAACTATTTGGTTAAAATACTACCTATCAACGATCCATCGATAGGCATGGAGCAATGCAGCTGGTCCAAGAAACTCCTCTGGTTTCCACCAGTAAGATGGGCGTGAGGTAGTACAACAAGCACAAAGTATGCACTTGTAAAGCCCGTCGAGCTTTTTTCTGTCAGCAGGAGATTGCCTGTACTCTCGACCATCCATCCTTTGGCGGCTTTGTTGTCTTCAGCCACGGCTCAATCAACCTAGCAATGATAATATACATATCAAGCCTAATTAACAAACTTCTAAATGTTAAACCTACGCCCGTCTGGCCTTTCATGCCCAAATTTCTTCCAAAATACACAATTAAGCACAATTGACCCTAACCTATTTGTTGGCTTCGCTTAGAATGGACTAATTCAATTAAACGAATATGCTAGCCGTTGTTTGGAGAACTCATAAATGTCGAGACTAGACTTATTAAATGGAAAGTAATTTCCACACTCTGTTCTGACATTCTACAATCTTGTGCTTAATTATTCAATCCAATGGCTATTAAAAAGTTGCAAGAAGTGTAAAGAGTGCATAAAATTATGTTCGATATGTGAGAAAGAAGCCTTGTATATTTCTTTCTTAATGTGTAAGGAATTACAACTTAGTATATATACACTTCATAAATGAGGCTTAGTAACTAATTGTGCTTAATTAACTCACTAAGACTAAGTTTAGTTACAAAATAGCAATATCAAAAAATACAACTGTACAAGCTAAGTAATAAGCCTAAGTATGAGTTGTCCCTTTACACCCCTTCAAGCTGACGGAGGGGAACCTGAAGATAGCTTGGATTGAAGAAACTTGAACTGTGCCTTTGATAATGACTTCGTATGAATGTCTATAAGTTGAAACTGAGTATTCACATACATGACTTTAACCAAATTTGCAAGAACAAGCTCCTTGTATAGTGATAGTCGATTTGAACATACTTAGTATGAGCATAGAAAACAGGATTAGATGCCAATGATATCACAAAAATATTATCACACCAAATCTTTGGAACCAAAGAAAGAGGAAATGAAATGTCCCTGAAATTTTTGCAAATCCAATCTAATTCAGCAGCAATGTGGGCAATAGACCTATACTCAGCCTTTGTGGAAGATCTAGCAACATTGTGTTGCTTTTTGGCAATCCAATTGATAAGGTTGCTGCCTAAATATACATTGTCACCACTAGTAGATCGTCAACCAACCTAATATGCATCAGAGAAAGCTGTGCGAAGAAGTGCACCCCTTGTAAACAATAACCCTTGATCAACAGAACCTTTGAGAAATCTTAATATATGTTTGACTGCTTGGAAATGTGTATCTCTGGGACAATGAGGGGATTGACAAACTTGATTTACTAAAAATGAGAGGTCTGGTCTTGTCCAGGTAAAATATTGTAAACCTCCTATTATGGATCTATATTTCTTGGGATCAAATAACAATTCACCAATATGATCCAATTTTACAGTGCCAAGAGGAGTTGCACAAGGTTTACTTCCTTCGATATGAGTTTTGACAAGAAGAATACCTTTCTTGGATCTCTGAACTTCTAAGCCAAGAAAATAGTGGAGGGAACCTAAGTCCTTTACAGGAAACAGAGAGCTTGATAATGAACAGCATTAGGTCCAATGACTAGTATATCATCCACATACACCAATGCAATCACAACAGAAGGTTAAGTTTGCACAAATAGAGAACAATCAGACTAAGAGTTTTTAAAACCAAGAGAGAGCAAGGTATTGAAGAGTTTGCAAACAAAGGATGGATTGGATGAATCAATGAATCCAGGAGGCTATTGCATAAACACCTCTTTTTTCAAATTGCCATGAAGAAATGCATTTCTAATATCCAACTGATTAAGGAATCAATCATATTGAACAACAAGAGTTAATAGGATTCTGATAGTAACTGGCTTTGCAACTGGACTAAAAGTTGCTTGAAAATCAATTCCTTCTTGCTGATGAAACCCTTTGGCCACAAGACGAGCCTTATATCGGTCAATTGTACCATCGGGCTTCCTTTTTTATTCGAAATACCCATTTACATCCTACTAAATTTTGACTTGGAGAGGAAGGTACTGGAGGCTTGTAGATAAGTAGTAGGCACAAAATTGACAAGATCAAGAGGATGTTTTGTAGCAAAAAAAGGCTTGAAAATGTCAGCCTTGGACCTTGTTACCACAAGATGAGAGTTGATAAGATTAAGTCTCTAAACATATGATTGCTGAGATGATGGCAAACTGGATTGTTGAGATAGTTAAGCATTTGTAGGCTAAGAAGTATCTTGAGACTGAGAGACATTAAGTGATGGAGAAACACTTAATTGCTGAGAGGCATGAGAATTCTGAGATGCATTTGATTGTTGAGAAGCACTTGATTGTGGAGATGCACTTGATAGCTGAGAAACACTTATTAAGTTCGGAGATGCACCAGAAGTTTAAAAAGTAGGGAACTGTATAGGAAATGGAAGAGTGAATAATGAAGACATGTCTGAAGTACTTGATTGCTGAGAGGCATGAAATCTAGTAAGCAACTAAGCTTCATGGAAAATGACATGTCTTAAAATGTATAGACTTTTAGATTGAAGGTCTAAGCATCTATAGCCTTTGTGTTGAAGGTTGTAGCCAAGAAACACACAATGTGTACTCTTCCCTTCCAACTTTAAAGAAAGATATGGCTTCAGCTAGGGATAGCAACTGCAGCCAAACACTTTCAACTTGTAGTAATCTGGAGGTGTTTTGAATAGAAGTTCCCATGGAGACTTGTCTAACTGAGAAAAGGCAATCAATTTATAAGATACAGTGCTGTGGAAAATGCTTCAACCCAAAGTTTGTGAGAAACCAAAGATGACACCAACATAGTTCTTACTATTTCTGTAAGATGCCTATGTTTCCTCTCAACACAACCATTTTGCTCTAGTGTGTGAAGGCAACTATATTGATGAGATATTCCTTGACTTAGAAGAAATGAATGAAAAGGAAAAACTAGTGAATTAACCCCCTAAATCAAATCGCAAGATTTTAATTTTATTACCAATCATATTTTCAACATAAGATTTGAAGTTTACAAAGATAGGAAAAACTTCGGACTTCACTTTTAGAGGAAACAACCAAGAGTGACTGGAGCTGGCCCCTAAACTCATCAACAAACAACACATAATATTTGTATCCACTAATAGAAGTGATTGGAGTTGGCCCCCAAACAACACAATGGATCAAATCTAGACTAGCAGAAACATGACTAGTACTAGAAGAAAAAGACTGCTTGTGATTTTTAATATAGCGCAATCTTTACATGAGAAATTAACAATCTTGTCACCACTGTGAGCAAGTTTAGTCCTATGTAAAATCTTTCGAAATATAGTAGTAGAAGGGTGGCCAAGCCTCTTGTGCCAAAGCTGCAACGAAGCTTTAGTACTTAGAAGAGCAGAATGTGAGAAAGATGCTGAAGGATCTGTAAATGGGACAGAAACCATCTTTAACTGGCCCTCGAGAAAGCTTCCTCCCCAAAATACAATCCTTGATAGATGAACCATCAAAATCAAGGGTCAAAGCACAAATTGGTAGCAGAATCGTAGAGATATGATTTGTAATATGAGAGGTAGCTCCAAAATCTATCAACCAAGTGGAAGTAGAAGGCTTGGAAGTATTGTGAGCACACATAGCAGCCAATTTTACAAGAGGGATTTTACTGTCAAAAGCATAATTCATGCATTCATAAAAATCAGTTCTTTATGCTCAAAAGAATTGCAAATTCTTCCACCAAAATTATTACAATTAAAGCCACTAGAGTTATGAAATGAGTTACCAAAACCCTGGCCAGAATTATTTCTAAAGTTACCACCATTTCCACCAGAATTATGAAAATTTCCTCGAGAATTATTGAAATTCTTATGAAAGTTACTATAATTATTTCTCTGAAATGAGCCTTTGCCACAATTTTTGTTGTTGTAGTAGTACTTTGGAGGAGCATTGGAATTGAATTGCTAAGCAATATAGGCCTATGGAAAAGGATAGAACGGTGGTGTAGGAAGTAAAGGAGCCTGAGTTTGAGCAGCATAAGCTTGAAATGGTTCTGAAGCGGAAGAGACCAGCCTTTTTTTCTTGCGATTCATAAAGACTTCTTTGTTCAGTAGGAGACCATGAAGTTCATCTAGCGTGGTAGAAGAAATGTGAAGCATAATAGTTCAATAAAAGACTCACATTCACTAGGAAGTCCATTTAGTGTGACAACAATAAGATCATGATCGGAGGCAGGAGTTCGGGCAACCATAAAAGTGTCAGAAATGCTTTTGATTCTTTGTAAATACTCAGAAATAGCCAAATTGCATTTGCTAACAGAATGAAGGCAAGATCGAAGTTGAAAAATGTGTGCTACAAAGACACTGCCAAAACGTTGCTTGAGATTCATCCAGAGGTCATGGGAAAATGTGACGTCGACAGTGATCATTCGAAGAGTGTAGAATTTAGCCAAAGTAGGATATTTTGATCCTTTTCGTATCACATTTCAAAATCTGGATTAGGAATTCCAGTACAGTGACCAAATTGATCAAGAACATAAAACGGTGAATAGACCTCAGATCCATCAATGATACAGTAAGTTTGTATCGCTGGAAAATTAGAGCAAACAGAGCTTTCCAAGTGAGATAATTGTCACGCTTTAGCTTTGTCGGTACCATACAACTGATATTCTGAATAGTTATGGAATGGGGGTTCTTTGCTGTGAAATTGGGAATTTCAGGCGTTGAATTATAGGAGCAACAACTTCAGGATATAAAAGAGAAAAGCTTGTCGACACCATGAATTGAAGAAAAGAATTGAAGAAGAAGATCAAAAATGACAATCACCGATCAAATTGGACATAAAAAGGGGGATCAGAGAGGCAGTTGATACAAGGTGAGAAAGAAGCCTTGTATATTTATTTCTTAATGTGTAAGGAATTACAACTTAGTATATATACACTTCACAAATGAGGCTTAGAAACTAAATTGTGCTTAATTAACTCACGAAGACTAAGATTAGTTACACAACATCTATAACCAAAAATACAGTTGTATAAGCTAAGTAATAAGCCTTAGTGTGAGTTGTCCATTTAGGACACGAATCCAATATATTGTGAGAAATTATGTCTTACACGACCCCTCTGAAGGGATGAAAATCTATCAGACCATATCAGGGACTGTTTCAATCATGTAAACAAAAAATCTAAGCTATGTAATTCCAGCACGCCATATTAAGACCAGATACTGTTTTATAGCGTAAATTACACAAAACTACCTTAACTATGGGTCTTATAACAAACTCATACCTCATCTTTTAAACATTGCAATGTCATATATTAACTTCAAATTTCGTTGCAATGTCAGGCCTCCGTTAACTTTTCTGTCAATTTTTTTTGTTCAATGATGACATGGCAATTGTAGGCCCATATTTTTGCTGATGTGGATATCAAGTTAGTGCCAAGTAGACAAGAAACTAATAAAAAATTGTTCTTATTTAATAATATTTGAAAACTAATAAAAAAAATTATAAAATAAAAAATAAAAAAAAATCAATTCAGGCCTTACATTCCCTAGCTTCATCTCCACTTCCACCTCCCGCACGCCTTCTTCTTTCTCTCCAACTCCTCTTTCACTGAAAAACCCACACGCCATCACCTCAGCTCTATAATAGCCACTGGAAATGGCTTCTTCTCCTTCTTCAGATAGTGTTTCGGAAAGTCGGAGTTCTAGTGATGGAAGGAATAGGTGAAGGAGACGGGGAATGTGGGATGTGAGCTGATTTTATTTTTTATTTTTTTATTTTTTATTTTTTATTTTTGGAATTATTTGGTTTGAACTTCGAAATAGATTTAGGGTTTGGAAATACATTTTCTGGATTTGGCTTAGGATAGCATGACTTTCTAGGTTTGAGAGTAATTGAAAAGGAGGCCTAAGATTTGAGAATAATTGAAAAGGAATTGAAAAAATCAACGTATTTGAGGTTAGGGAAGGTATCAGGCAGGGGGTGTAGAGGTTCTCGGCAAGGAGAAGGAAGATGAGGTTAGGGAGGGTATTTGAAAACTATTAAATTAAAAATTAAAAATTAAGTAATTTTATTCAATTTAGTTTTAATTATTAAATAAAAATTAATAACATATCATTAATTAACTAATTTGTTATTTCAGTTGGCAAAAGAGTAGGCCCTGCTCTTGCCACATAATTATTTAATAATCAAATTGACAGAAAATTTAACAGAGGTATGGCATTGCAACGAATTCATAAGTTGAGGTATGACATTGCAATGTTTAAAACATAAGGTATGAAATGGTGGTTTGACCCATACTTGAGGTTATTTTGTGTAATTTACCCTATTTTATACGATCCCAAAAAAAAAAAAACATATGTCAAACAAAAAATGTTGTTAGACAAGTAGAAACTTACTTGAAGTCTACATATGTTTGTAATCTTAGTTGTAACTGTATTCCTAACTTGTAGGGATAATTCCTTGCTGACCAAGTTATGTAATTGTATATATTCGTGTTTCATGTATTAATGAAATATACTTCAAGCCCATATATCTTTTTCTACATGGTATACAACGCAGGTGTCAAAACCCTAGCTTTTCTTTAAAAAAAAAAATTCGGCAGCTTTCTTCTGCCATTCCTGTTCTTCCATCATGGGAGACAATGATCACAGTAACCTTTTTTTCCTTCACCATTATTATTAGCCTAACCTTATTCTTGTCTCCAAAAAATTTAATGGAGATAATTATACCACCTGGGTGGAATGCACATTTCTTTAAGCGCCAAGAACAAACTTGGCTTTATTAATGGCGACATTGAGGAGCTATCTTCCTCCGAGGATCCTGATACACACACGGCTTGGCGCCACTACAACGATATGATTCTTTCTTGGCTTCTTCACTCTTTAGAGCCTGAGCTTGTCGAGTCCGTTCTCTTCTCCACCACTGCCAAAGCCATCTGGGATGGCCTTTGCGAACGGTTCTGTCAAAGCAATGTCCCCCCACATATTCCAACTCAACTGTGAACTCGTCACCATCTCCCAAGGTACTTCATCTGTCTTCATTTATTTCACTCGTCTCAAAGGTGTTTGGGACAAACTTGCCTCATACAACAAACATTGCACCTGTTCTTGTGGCACCAAGAATGATCGGCAGCAGCTTATGCAATTCTTCATGGGGCTCGATGAGTCATTCTTTGTTGTTCGAGATCAAATCCTTTTGATGAACCCTCTGCGCACTGTTCGCCAAGCTTGTTCCTTGATCTCTCAAGCAGAAAAACAATGCTCATTGGGCTCTATCTGCTCTGTAGACCAACCTGTAGCTATGGTGGTCCGTGGCTCTTCCTCCCTGACCATCCTCCTCTCCACTGCACCTATTGCAACTTTGCAACTATGATTTTCACACCCGAGAAATTTGTCACAAACTCCATGGCTACCCTGTTGGTCATCCCCTCCATGGGCAACTGTGGAGGCCACCCCGTCGCTCTTTCACATCCACTGCAACAACTGGTTCTTCACACAGCAATGATGATGTCCCTCATACACGCAACACCAACAATAATAGCACTCAGCCCACCAACAGCCTCCAGGCCCATAATGCCACAATACCTTCCTCATCCCATAAAGTGCACGGCTCACCTACTTTGAAGGATGTCCAAGTTGCAATGTAGCACCTCTCTAGGGAACAACACTCTCGTATCCTTGTTGCTCACACTGATGCTGTAAACCCTCATTCATCTCCTCAGGCACATGCCATTTTTAGTGATTATTTTTCCAAATGTTTGTTACCCGTAGTTTCTCGTCATGGTTAATAAATCCTTGAAAGCGAAGCTACTGATCATATTACTTTTTTCGCTTCATGTTTGGTTAATACTTCCGCTTTGCATTTGCCACTTGTTTTTTTACCTAGTGGTCCTTGCCTCCTATATCCCCACCGGTCACCCTCTCTGCAACACCATCAATATCTCATCCTCCCTATGGCATAGACGCCTTAGTCACCCTTCATCTACTCATTTGCAAGTTTTAGTTTCTAGTTTTCTTAATTGTTCTTTTGATTCTAGTCATGTTTGTGATGTTTGTCCTTTGGTGAAACAAACTCGTCAACCTTTTGGTTTAAGTTCAATTTCAATGACTTTTCCTTTTGCTTTAATTCATTGTGATATTTGGAGCCTGAATCGTAAATCTTCCCTTTCTAGAGCTCATTATTTTTTAACCATTGTGGATGATTTTTCTCGCTTTATGTAGGTCTTGTCATGAAACATAAATCCGATACTCAACAACTCGTCAAGGATTTTTTTTGCTTAAGTCAATACCCAATTCCATACTAAAATCCAATGCATTCGTACTGACAATGGCGGTGAATTTTTTTTCCCTTCGTAATTTTTTCTCTGACAGTGGGGTCCTTTTTCAAACTTTTTGTGTTTATACCCCTTAACAAAATGGCGACGTTGAATGTAAACATAGACACCTCCTAGAAACCGCTTGCGCCCTTCACTTTCAATCACATATTCCTCTAAAATTTTGGGGTGAATGTGTTCTTACCGCTGCTTATCTAATCAATCCTACCCCTACCCGTCTTCTCCATAATAAATCTCCCTTTAAGGTTCTTCATAACAAACCCTCCACCTATGACCACTTTCGCGTCTTTGGTTGTCTCACCTATGCCACCTCTATCATTTCCCTAACTAAATTTTCCCCTCGGGCCCATCATTGCATTTTCCTTGGTTACCCTCTTGGACAGAAAGCCTACAAACTATATGACCATGACACTCACCACACTTTGACCAGTAGGGATGTAATCTTTCATGTAGATTGCTTCCCTTATGCTGTGAACCACACCCTTCCCCATCCCCCACGCTTACATTGCCCCTCCCTTTTCCTCTAAACCTTTCCTATCCATCACTTCCTGACACCATCCCACCTTTACATACTGCCACCTCATATGTTCACCCCTACCCTATCGGCCCTACCTGCTCCCTCACCCACCTCCACTTCCACACCTTCTTCTTATGTTGTTACCTTACATATCCACCCTCCCACTACTACCATCTCGACCCTACTTGCTCCCTTCACCAACACCACCCTAGATTCCCACCCATTACTCATGGACCCCCCCTCATTTCCCAGCCCACGTACCCTCCTAACATTCCCCAAACCCAATGCACTTCTTCACGTACCCATAAACTCTCATCCTATTTAAAAGAAAATGTTTACTCGCAGGTGATTCTGCCACCACACCAATCCTCAACTTTCTGCAAAAGGTACGCGATATCCACTTTGTAATTTTCTTTCTTACCACTATTACTATCCCAAACATATTTCATATATTAACTCTATCAGTCAGAATGTGTAGCCATCATCCTACGTCGAGCCTACCAGTGACCCTAATTGGCGTCGTTCCATGACTAAGGAGCTTCAAGCTTTACATGATAATGGTACTTGGACTTTGACTACCTTACCTTCTGGCAAAATTCCCATTGATTGTAAATGGGTGTACAAGCTAAAGTACAATTCTGATGGTTCCATTAAGCGTTATAAAGCTTGCTTGGTTGTTAAAGGTTACACACAGGCTGAAGGTATTGATTATCATGTCACTTTTTCTCCTACTCCTAAGATGATTACAGTGCATTGTCTTCTCGTTCTTGCTACTAGTCAGTCTTGGTCACTTCACCAGCTCGATGTTAATAATGTTTTTCTGTATGGTGACTTGCATAAGGAAATTTATATGTCTATTCCTCCTAGTCTTTAGCGAATGGGGGAGAATCTTGTGTGTCGCCTTCACAAGTCTCTTTATGGTCTCAAGTAGGCTTCTTGCCAATGGTTTGCTAAATTCACTACTGCCATTCTTTCTGCTGGCTTTCAACAATCCAAAGCTGACTATTCATTGTTCACCAAAAAGTCTGGCACTTCTTTCACAGCCTTTCTCATTTATGTGGATGATATTGTTCTTACATGCAATGATGTCAGTGCCATTGATTCTCTGAAGCCTTTTCTCCGTGACCATTTTCAGATAAAAGACCTTGGTGATTTAAAATATTTTTTGGTATTGAGGTTTCTCGATCTCGATGTGGGATTTATATTTCACAGCGTAAGTAAACATTAAAGATTCTCAAGGATTATGGTTTTCTGGGAGCACGGCCCGTTGCTTTTCCAATGGATGATACAAAATTATCTTATAAAAGAGAACTTCTCAAAGATCCTAAAAAGTATCGGCATTTAATAGGACGATTAATTTACCTCACCATAACTCGGCCGGATATCACCTATTTTGTGCATGTTTTGAGTTGGTTTATGCACAAGCCATCTGTACCTCATATGGATGATGCGCTTCATGTTGTTAGTTATTTGAAGTCTACTCCAGGTCAAGGCTTATTATTCCGTTATGACAATCAGACTAAGTTAGCTGCATTTTGTGACTCTGATTGGGCTGGTTGTCCTATCACTCGCCGTTCGACTACTAGGTATTATGTATTGTTAAGAAATTCTTTAATTTCATGGTGGATGAAGCGACAGAAAACTATTTCACTCTTTTCAACTGAGGCAGAATATAAGGCTATGGCAGGTGCTTGTTGTGAGTTAATTTGGCTTTCGTTTCTATTGAATGATTTAAACATTCCTTTCGATGGTCATTCCGTTTTATTTTGTGATAATCAAGCAGCGTTACGTATAGCTACTAATCCTGTTTTTCATGAGCGGACTCGTCACATTGAGATAGATTATCACTTTATATGAGATAAGATTGCAAATGGCACTATAGAAACCAAGTATGTTGGTAGGCACACCAGTTAGAAGATTTGTTCACCAAGCCTCTTAGGAAAGACAAGCTTTCAACTATGTTACGCAAGTTGGGACTTCTTGACATCCACTCTCCAACTTGAGGGGGAATGTTAGACAAGTAGAAACTTAGTTGAAGTCTACATATGTTTGTAATCCTAGTTGTAATTGTATTCTTAACTTGCAGGGATAATTCCTTGCTGACCAAGTTATGTAATTGTATATATTTGGATTTCACATATCAACGAAATATACTTCAAGCCTATATAGCTTTTTCTACAAATCTAAGGTATTTATCTGCAGCCCTTAAATTGTCTGTCAAGAAAAAATAAGTAGGTGTTGTTGAAGTGTTCTTTCCCGGCCTTTAGAGTCAGCTACCAAAGGTGATCTCTAGGGTAAGGCTCAATGTATTATTGTAAATCAATTTTCCCTTAAATTAAGGGATGTGACTAATTGGTGTAAAGTCTTTGTGTAAGGTTTCTATTAGGTAGGCAACATGCCTTATTCTTTCTTGTCTGCTGCTTGTAGCAGCCATCCCTCATATCTCTCATTCTTCTCTTTTCTCATATATAGTCTGTCTTGTACATTGAACATATTATGAAATATAAACTTTAAACCAAAAAATCTACATGGTATCAGAGCAGGTTTTGTAACCTGCCTCTAGCCATTTTTTTCTCTGCATCTTTCCTTCAACTATAAGCCATATCTGAAGAAGATTTAGCAAACATTGAGGATGACATCTTGCATACCTCCCCTTCAAATTTCTCAGACATCGAGGTTAACACCAATCAACGCTTGTATTCAGTTCGCTTGAACGAGTTTAATTATCTCCCTTGGTCTCGAGCTGTGTCACTAGCTCTTGGAGGCAAAGGGAAATTAGGGTTTGTAAATGGAAGTGTGGAAGCTCCAGACATCTCCTCCTCTACATACGGTGCATCGCTTTGCAATGATCAACTTGTCATGTCTTTGCTGCTCAACACCATTGAGAAACATGTTGCTGATATTTTTACCTACTACAATTCTTCATGTGAGCTTTGGAAAGCCTTGCATGATATGTATGGAAATCAAAACAACTATGCACGTGTCTTTCAACTTAAGAAGAACATTGCCAGTGCCCAACAAGAAGGGAAAGCATCAAACTACAAGACCTTAGAGGCTAAAGATTACAAGGGTAGGAATACACACCTGAAATGCAAATATTGCAATGGCGTTGGCCATGTCGAAGACAAGTGTTGGGAACTTCATCCTTAACTCAAGCCTAAGTTCAGCAAAGATGGAAAAATGATACCAACGTCCTCACTGGAATTTCAACCTCATTACAAGGCTCAACTTGCCCATGCTCATCCCTCTACTATCTCACAAGGATCCATGAAGTTCACTGCCAACCCATTGTCACTTATCAATGAGTTTGCAGCTTACCTTCAAACTAAGGGACACAGAGGAGGTTCACAAGCTTAAGGAAATGAAGATAGCAGTCATACAGCCAAGTTAGGACAGTTTGCTAGCTTTCTTGCTAGAAATGAGAAAGTCCCAAGGGATGAAGCACCAGGTATACTCAAAGCTTTCATTACTGCCCTATTAACTAGTACTGAAAATGATTGTTGGATAATTGATTTAGTATCCACAGATCATATGACAAACAAAATCACAAATTTAAATCATTTTAAATGTTTTTCAAGTCCCTCACATGTGTATGTTGCAAATGGAAAAAAAAAATGTCTTAGTTTTGGGAAAAGGAGAAATAAACTGACTCTCACAAAAAACATCTTCCACTACCTTATATGTACCAACCTTTCCTTTCGAACTTTTGTCAATTAGAAAGATCACAAACACCCTAAATTGCCATGCAATTTTCTCTGCAGATAATGTGATGTTTCAGGATGTTCCCACCATGAAGATGATTCGTGAAGGGGTTTTCATAAATGAACTTTACTACCTGTGCAAGAATGCCTATTTTACTCAGGCCCTTCAAGCTCAATCGAAGTCCATTGATGAAAACCAACTTTGCATAAGAGATTAGCTCACCCCTTTGAAGTTATCTTGTCTAAACTGTTTCCAATTTTTTGTAAATCTCATGTTACTTGTGATACTTGTCAACTTTCTAAGTTTACTAGACTACCTTTTGGTAATTCAATGTCTATGACAAGTAAACTTTTTGAAATGGTGCACACCGATGTATGAGGACCAGCAATTGAATCAATAGAAAGATTTAAGTACTTTGTCTTATTTGTTGATGACTTCTCTATAATGAGTTTTGTGTACCTTATGAAATCAAAGAGTGAAGTCCAAACTATTTTCAAAGATTTTCATATGTATGCTAAAACACAATTTCAATTAGACATTAAGGTGTTAAGATCTGATAATGGTACTGAATTTCTATCCAACAACATGTTTCAATACATAAGTTCTCAGGGCATAATACACCAAACCAGTTGTGTAGGGACTCCCTAACAAAATGGAGTAGTTGAGAGAAAAAATTAGAGATCTTTTGGAGAAGAATTATGCCCTTATGCTTCACATGCATGTTCCAAAGAAATTTTGGTCATTTGCTATCCTCACTGCCACTTATCTCATCAACCGACTCCCAAGTCATGTGCTAGGGTTTAAATCTCCCTATAAAGTTCTCAAGGGTAGAAAAATTGATTTGACACATTTCAAGGTATTTGGATGTGTTCGCTTTGTTCACATTCAAGCCTTGAACCATGGCAACTTAGATACCAGGGCAACCAAGTGTGTGTTTGTGAGGTATTCTTCCACCCAAACGGGATACAAGTGCTACCATCTAGCCATAAAGAAGTTCATTGTGTCAAAGGATGTGAAGTTTGAAGAAGATTGCCCTTATTTTACTCACAAGGGGAATATTACAAGTCAATGGGAGGAACTGTTTGAAATATTTCCACTCTCTCAGAGTATTAATAATCCAATGTTGGAAGAAAGCTCAGTTACTATGATACCAGATATTGAAGAAGTACAAACTAACTCAATCACTACTAACCCTATTCCTGCAAATGAGAGAGACGAAGAGTCTCATTCTAATCATTCACAATTCCCTACAGAGTCTTTAGTGATTAGAAGAAATCCTTCTCGAAGCAGAAAACCTCCAACTAGGTTGCAGGACTATGTTACTTATGCGTCACAGTATCTTATCACTGAATGTATCAGCCTTGGTGAGTTCTCAATAACTCATGCTGCATTTCTCTGTGAAATTGATAAACATAAGGAACCTAAAAGCTTTCAAAAGGCATCACTTCTCCCAAAATGGAATCAAGCCATGGCAGATGAACTTCGTGCTCTAGAAGAAAATAAAACTTGGAGCTTGGTCCAACTACCACCAGGAAAAAAGGTTGTTGGAAGTCATTGGATTTACAAGATTAAATTCAAGGCTGATGGTTCTATTGAGAAACACAATGCCATGCTTGTTGCTCGAGGTTTCACCCACACCTTTGGGGTATATTATAAGGAAACATTTGCACTTGTGACCAAGATGAATTCAATAAGGCTTCTACTATTAGTTGCAGTCAATTATGGGTGGACTCTTTATCAAATGGATGTGAAGAATGCTTTCCTTCAAGGAGAGCTACAAGAAGAAGTGTATATGCAACCTCCTCCAGGTTATAATGGTATTAAAGGCAACGTGGTTTGTAAGTTGCATAAGGTAATCTATGGATTGAAACAATCCCCAAGAGCTTGGTATGCCAAGCTCAATTCAGTTCTAGAGAAGGCTGGATTCTTAAGAAGTAATGTTGATTCCTCATTGTTTGTAAGAACTAGTACCAATGGGAAGTTGGTGGTACTTATCTATATGGGCGATCTCATCATCATAGGAGATAGTGATACTGAAATTGAGGCAATAAAGCTCTCACTACATCAAACATTTGTTATCAAAGATCTCGGGAGGCTAAAGTATTTTTCGGGCATCGAAATGGCAACTCTTCAAAAGGGCTGTTTCTACATCAACGAAAATATGTATTGGACTTTCTTCAAGAAGCAAACATGCTTGATTGCAAACCTGTCGTCACTCCTGTGGATTGTAAACTAAGGCTCAACACAGATGGAGAAACCATGCATGATGTGAGTTACTATCAACGATTGATGGGCAAGCTTATATATCTCACCATCACACGTCCAGATATCACATATGCAGTGAGGTTGGCAAGTCAATTTATGCCTATTCCATCGACAATTGTGGT
Organism: Pyrus x bretschneideri; assembly: GCF_019419815.1. Taxonomy (NCBI): domain Eukaryota; kingdom Viridiplantae; phylum Streptophyta; class Magnoliopsida; order Rosales; family Rosaceae; genus Pyrus; species Pyrus x bretschneideri. The sequence continues at coordinate 2,965,993 of NW_025999479.1, forward strand.
TTCAAGTGGGTCTTTGTCTAACGAATCAAGAAAATCTTGTGCCAAAGACTCAAGTATATCAATAGAGAAACAAGAATGATCATCCTTAGGATATTTAATAGTTTTAGAAAGATTGAAATCAATAACTTCCCCATCAAATTCCATCATTAAAGTTCCTTTGAACACATCGATCTAGGTGCGAGCTGTTTTCATGAAAGGTTTCCCAAGTAGGATCGGCAATGGTGTAGAATGGGTTGAGTCCTCCATGTCAAGCACGTAAAAGTCCGCCAAAAAGATCAAATTGTTAACCTGCACCGACACGTCTTCCAAAACTCCTTTTGGATAGGCATTAGAACGATCGGCCAATTGAATAATCACACCATCGTTTTTAAGTTCTCCCAAGTTTATAGATGCATAAATGGAGTAAGGCATGACATTAATTGAAGCTCCTAAATCTAGCATAGCATGTTCAAATTTAGTATTTCCAATAACACAAGGAATTGTAAAACTACCCGGATCTTTGCATTTAGGTGGTAGTTTTCTTTGTAACACAGCCGAAACATTCTCACTTACATGGACCACCTCTTTGTTCAAAATCCTCTTCCTTGTTGTACAAAGCTCTTTCAAAAATTTTGCCTACTTAGGAACTTGCTTAATTGCATCAAGGAGTGAGATATTGACTTGAACTTTCGTAAAGGTTTCCAGAATGTCCTTCTCATTCTCTTCTTTCTTTGATTGCCTAAATTACTAGGAAAAGGAACATTGGTTGGAATGGGGTTAGAACTAATCAAATTTGAACCCAACTTACCTCTAGTGGCCGAATTGGATGAATTGGATGCATTGGGGTCCCTAGGTGCTTGCGGCAAGGATGTTTCTACCCTTGCCGTGGCTTTGCTTGGTTCCTTCTCTTCCAATTACAGCATCTCATCTTCATTTGGACTTGTTTTGGAAGGTTTCGGATTTATGCCAACTTCTTTTCCACTTCTCAATGTGATTGCTTTGGCAGATTCAAAACCTCCATTTGGATTGACAATGGTTGAGCTAGGAAGCTTGCCTTGGTCTCGGAATTGTCCTACAAACTCCGCAATCTGCCCAATTTGCTTCTCCAAGTGGTCCACCCTTTCGTCTTGGTTTTGCATCGCTTTGTTTTGATTCTCTTGCCCCTGAGACAAATTGGTTAGTAACTTAATAAGTGTATCGTTGTCCAAAGACGTACCTTGATTGTTTTGCGCATGTTGTGCTTGGTTTGGATTGGGGCCGTATGGCTTGGTGTAGAACCTCGGGGGTTGCTATCTAAAGCCTCCTTGTTGTTGAGGTTGTTGAGGCTCCCTCCACTTGAAATTTGGGTGATCTCTCCAACCCGGATTGTATGTGTTGGAATATGGATCATTCCTTGGCTGATTTTGGCTTAGAAATCCAATGGCATTTGCACTCTCCCATCCCTTATTCTCAATCAATTGAGGGCACTTGTCCAAAGGGTGTCCTTGGATAGAACATACACCACATACAATTGGTCCTTGTATCCTCATTCCTTCGGCCATCTGAGAAACAATAGAAGTAAGATTAGCTAATTGAGATTGAATGTCGGATTGGGAATTTACCTCATGCACTTGTTGCCGTGGGGTGTCTCTTTGTCCAACACCTCTATATTGTTGTGCATTCAAGGCTCGATTTGCAATTAAAACCTTGGCAGCCACAGGTGTTTTGTCAACCAAAGCACCTCCCACCGAGGCATCTAGCATTTGTCTCTCAATTGGAAGGAGTCCTTCGTAGAAATATTGAATTAGAAGCTCTTCCTTCATTTGGTATTGAGGGCATGATGCAACTAGAGTCTTAAAACGTTCATAATATGTTGGAAAAGACTCCCCTTGGTCTTGTTGAATGCCACTAATTTTCTTCCTCAAAAGAATCACTCTTGAAGTTGGGAAGAATTTCTCTAAGAATGCCCGCTTCATGCTTTCCCATGAAGTGACGGTTCCAGGTGCCAATTCTTATAACCAATCTTTAGCCTTTTCTAGAAGAGAGAATGGAAAGGCCTTCATCTTTAAAATGTTCCCATCGACATTGATGGGTGTCATGCTTGAACATACCACTTCAAACTCCTTAAGATGCTTGTTTAGATCTTTCATGGACAAACCATGGTATTTGGGAATGTGATGCAACAAGCTAGACTTCAACTCGAACTCATCGGTCTTGCATTGGGCGGCCATAGGATATTAATGCACAAAGGCACGACATTGTCTAGTCCCGAGGCCAAAAGTTCTTTGATTGTTCGATTGTCCGCCACCATGCTTTCTTCTTCTTCAAATTCAGATTCAGAATCTAAACTTGAACTAGGTGGATTAGGCTCTGGTTGCTTCCTCTTCCTTCTCAAGGTTCGTTCAAAATCGTCGTCAAAATCCAACATGGTTGCACAAATAGGTTGAGAACGACGAGTCATAAACCAGTACCTGAAATAAAGAACACAACAAATCAGCAACCAATCTAAAGGGTACGGCAAACTTAAAGAAAGACACAAAGGCACTAAAAAGACACTACACAAACAAAAGGGATTAGCAAGTTTGCTAATCCCCGGCAACGGCGCCAAAATTTGATGTGAAATTAACTTGACACACAAATTAAACCCTATTTGTGACAATTGTAGTAGATATGTAAGTAGGCATCGTTCTAGACCAGGGATTAACTAGGGATGCTAATCAATACAAATAAGACTCAAAAACACTAAACTAGACTTTATAGACTCAAAACTAACTTTAGACACTTAAAACAACAACCAACAATAAAAAAGGCTCAATTTTAGACTCAACAAGTGTTTTGGACGAAAATAGGACTTGATTTGACTCAAAAGACTCAAGGAAAATAGGTTTTGACTCAAAAATGAAGACTAAATGAAAGGGAGATTGTTTTTGATGAATTTTAAACTTAAAACAAAAACTTTATAGAAAACACTTTGGAAAAACAAATTTAAGTGAAATAAATGGGTGAAAGGCTAGTTAGAGGGTCCTTCTCCACACATGATATATGCATATGAACCAATTTCCAATTATTATTCCTTTAGACTCTGAATGACAACGCCCCAAATCAGTTGCATCACACAACTAACCCTCAGGTTTTCCTTATTTCATTGAATTGAATGAAAACGCATTGCAACCAAATTATCTTTTTCAAGTTCTTTATATGAAACGCATAACAAAGATACATATCAAAAGTCATTAAGTTTTGTGAAAAACATAAGCATTGACAAGGCATTCATCAGTATGAAACGCATGAGACTCATACCAAGGATTTACTTAACGCGATTGTGACTAGCAACCTCCACTACTCGTGAATATAAGTGAATAACTATTATGTGAAAACCCCTTATATTCTAGCATCAAATTTATGCATGCAAATTAAGTGTCAACCCCCAACCCACATACATAAACCAGTTTTAATAACTTAGATAAGCAAATCACATTCATGCCTTAAGAAACAATAACCGGACGTAATCAATTCATATAAAACATATAATCATGGCTTCGAATTCACCTCTAACTAAAAAGAAATTAGTTCCTCATGTTCATCATAATTGAAAACCAAATTAACATAAACATTAAACTAAGACTAAGGATAGAAATAACCAAGAAACGCTCCACACTCCGAAATGGCATGCATGGCACTCCCTTGGATGGCAAATTGCACAAGTCCTCCTCTCTTTCCTTCCTTGTTTACGGTACTAAGGTGAATTGTGGTGTTTTATGGTTGAAATTATGAATGAATGAATGAGTGAGTGGATGATTTGAATGGTGCGGCATATGGCTGTATTTATAGGCTAATTATGCACAATTAGTGAAGGAAAAAGATTGCACAATCCCATAGAAAAAGGGTTAAGTCTAGGCAGAAACCAAAAGAGAATGGGATAGGTAATGCACGACATGGATTTAGGGCCTTTTAGAAGGATAGGTGCGGCACACATGTAGGGAGAAGATAAGGTGTTCTAGAAAGAATGTTTAGGGCAGACTCCTAAACCTAAAGGGACAAGGACATATGATATAGGTGTAGAGGAAGGATTGCAACTCCTAAACCTACAAGGAATGGTCCACATGCGGCAAACAAATGAATAAAGCTTCTAGAAACTGAAATAGGTGTTTAAATGTGTAATTAATCCCCTCTAATTAGCTAGATTTAAGTCCTAACCTAATTTGGATAGGATAGGATAGGATAATGTTAGGGTTAGGAAAGGATAAGGTTGGTTAGGATAGGATAAGATAAGGTTGGATAAGGTTACTTATTTCTTGCTACTTCCTTATCTTCTTTGCATTAAGACTTCATCCACTAGATTTGTAGCCTTTCCTAGCCCTTCTTGACTTCAATTTCGTCCATCCTCTTTGCTCCATGGTTAAGCTATCCAATCCATGCCCAAAACTGCTCCATTTAGCTTCAAAATGCCCTTTCTTACTCTTTTTGCCATTAAGACCTAAAAACATACAAAAATAGCTTAAAAGACTAAAATAAATAGTAATTAACTCACTAAATGCAAGGAAACAGCACAACTAAGTAGCATAAATATGCTCTTATCATCGGCTTGTAACATTTCTTCTATCAAAATATGGTGCTGGTTTCTCTGAGTTCTGTTCAGGCAATAGATGCACAGACCAGCGCTTATGCATACTCTACATTATGAAGTTTCTTGTGTTGGATAGAAGTTCATGACGATTCCATATTATCTTTAGAAAGAGCGAAGGTTAGATCGACTACTTAACTATAGCTGTGATTATAGAGGAGAAGCTTACGTCTTTGTCATGCATCGAGACTGGCCGAGGTTGGGTGGCTGCTAGAATACCAAATAGAATTGGAGTAGACTAAGGCTTGAGGATTATTATCTCAACGAGAGTTGGGTTTGGTCGCTATTTCTATTATGGTTGTTGTCACTATTTCTATTATGGTTGTTGTTGATGTTGTTGCCATTGTTGTTGTTGTTGTTGTTGTGGTTATTATTATTGTTCTTCCAGGATTTTGATGAATGCCTCGCCATCATTGGACGACTTCTCTCTCTTCCTCTTCTTTAACACCTTGAGTAATGGTTGTTGTTGTTCCACCTCCCATTTCTTGCCTCAAACTATGCAAAACCTCTAGCCTTGAAGGCTTATCGGTTTTTTAGCAGGAGACTTTCAAACCTCCATCCTCAACTGACTTCCTTTTCCTAAGAAATCCTTTTCCAAACTTCTCCATATACGGCATTAATGGATTTCTTCTTCTTCCTCTAATCGAGTTTTGGCATATCCAGAGCTCTGATGGATTGGACTCCCTTTTTGATATCTTTGGCCTCGATCTAGAATGGCTCCAAAATGAGAATCTCATAGTTGTTCTTGATGATGGCACTCATTCTTCTTTGGGGCAATGAGCCATCTCCAATTTTGATGCTCTATCGGGATAACTTGGAATGCCCTGTCAATTAGGTTTGGTTGAACAATTCGACATTCCTTACATCGTTGTCACACTTCAAATCCACGGAAGGAATAATCCGGATTTTGACTCTGAAGATGTCGCCCTCCTAATCTTTGACCACCACAAGAACATCCTTATACCAATCTTTGTCGTGTTTGGGCAGATCGGTGATGTACATATCCCAGAGAGGGCTTGGTCTTGATTGGAAGAAGTATTGGGTATTGAAGTTCTTCCTCATGGTGTACAACATACAGAATTCCTGAAGTCCGAGCTTCGCGCTATACCACTTACAAGCTATTATTTGGTATTATGCCAAAGTAAAGTTATAGAGAAAAACGTTGTACTAAATCAAATTTCCCTTAAAAGATTGGAGAGGGGGAATTTCAAGCCCAAATTTAGGTACCAGGGGTGAATCCTGGTACATGGTTGCTCTGCGTAGAAGGTTCTAGCAACGATGCAAGAATATATGTGGTTGCTTCTTTCTTGCATCCGTTCAAAATATCTCAGCGTTGAAGGGTGAAGGCATAACAGTTCTCTTGACTGTGCACTATGATCATGGAGGGGGGCTCAAAATGGGTATTGTAATTGGTTGTTAGTGTCGGATGAGTGTTGGATGAGGCCATTTGTTTGAAGAAGATTGAAGGAAAAAGGTTTTAAAAAGTTTGAAGCTTGGAAATGAGGCTGAGTAAGCAAATTTGAAGTTTGGAAGGATTAGAAACCTTTGAGAGCATAAGAATGAAGAAGATCCAAAGATATTTATAGGGGATTGCACGAAATAGTCTCACCATTGAATTCAAAACGTCTCACCTCGAGATATGTGCATTTGACGGTCAAAATCACTCGGTAATGCTGAAAGTAGTTGTAGACATGTAAATTTCATTGCATACAAATGATGCATTAAAAAGCTCTACGTGGCATATGACTCATCACAAATGTACAAGTTATCAATGACATGTGGCACAAATCAAGCAAAGGAATAATAAAACCTCCCTAAAATTCGGCAAAGGGGAATAAGTCTCCTTAAAATCAGCAAAGGGCACAAATTGCCCCTAAAGCCGGGAAGAAAGCTAAATCATCTTCACAAAACAAGTAAGAATTGAAGATTGCTCACAAAATAGGCAAGAAAGCCCTATAGATTTTGGCCAAGCAAGGGAAAGTGGCTGAAATTAAGACACAAAACGTGCCTAAATTCTCCCATGGACGAATCAAGACACAAATCAAAGCCAAATCCATCCAAAGGCAAGCTTTGAGAAGTTTATATGTACAAGGTCCTCAAACATTTAAGGTGGACAATTTCTACATTGAAGGGCCAAAATTCTCACAATAGGATAACCTCTGCCAAATCTTTGAAGACTAATACGTTGCCAAAGCTCTCTTCGAAGAATGTACAACCAAAGCTGAAGCTTTCTTTCGACCAAAGCTGAAGCATTCCCTTGAAGAATCAACAAGCACTTGTCCTGATTCCTTCAAGACTTTGTTGCAAGCTTAAAACTTGTAACAACGTTCGATTCAAGATCAAGTCGCCAAGACCCTTGAATCAACAAAATCCCACATCAACATCACGTTTGTCGCAGGTCATACACAAACCTAAAGGTGAAGATTATCCACGCATTGTTTCAAGCTCAAAACTTGAAGCAATCGTTCAATCCTTCATCCGAGATCAAGTCATCATGACCCTTTGATCAACAACCTACGCATCTACATCAAATTTGAAGATTGAATCAGAGGAAAATTGTAAACAGAGATTGTAACCCTACAAATTCATCAATACAAATCTACTTTGTACACGTGTTCTCATTTCATTCGTTACAGAATTTTCATGTTTACAGCAGTTCCTCATTTTTCGTGCACACGTGAGCTAATGTCTCTCATAAATCCTGTATTTATAGCACAATTTCTTTTTTTGAGATAATACATTTGAATCCAGAGCGTCTCTACTACCTTGCAACGATAACGAGGCCGAATCACCATGTGTAAAAATAATACAAAGCGTTATGTACTCTGATTTACTATAAAAAGCATGGTCTTAGGTAATTATCCATGTTCAAGAAGAACGTCCATTCAAATTTATAGTTAGGGACAATTTTGGGACCATATTTTTCAAGGCCATAGTTCAGAATATGTGTACCTTATAAGTTTGATCATGGACTCAACAACTTCAATTTTGAGTTACTCAAACAGACCATCGATGCCACCATATCTTGCTGTACTCTGGAAAGGTAGGTGAAGTTTGCCGACTTCCTTGAGATTGATCATTCTTGTAAAGCAAGACACTAACCTGATCCGACTGGGGATCCGATGAGTTTCCTATTTTTGGAGATTCCTACAATCTAGGAACTAGCATGCGCCGCAAGTAATCATACTTCTAAGAGGACACAATATCTAATCCTCAATACCCTCTTGGATTCTTCCGATTTAATATGGATTCTATATCGTAAAAGTTATATCTCCCGATGTGTATAAATACCCTCATCTAGGGCATAACTCTAGTAACGCAATTCACTCATGCAACCCTCATCTAGGGCATAACTCTAGTAACGCAACTTACTTGTGCATACTCTTTGCTTATTCTCTTACTCACTACTTAAGTCTCAATATTGCTTACTAACATGGCCGCCGAAGTACTTTTGGCTAGTGTCCCACCGGTACCCTAGGTTAATCATGGTTATTTGTTCTATTACAGGTATCTGGATTTGCATAGCTCCTCCATCCACGTCGGTGCATGAGTTTGGTTTTAACAAAGATTATTTACCAAAGAAATGTTCCAAGACAAATAAGGCCGAAACATGTCCTCAAGCGAAGACACCATGTTAATTGTTATGGTTATCAAAGATACCGCTGATATGGAACAATCCCATTCAACTCAATAGGTCAAGTTAAAAGTTCAAATTGGCAAAGTGATTGTCTCAGGAGCAAAATAACTTGGACTACTTTTCAGTTGAAAAATAAGAATATTTGAAGAAATCATTTATTATTTCACGTCAATGTCTAAAACAAAATCATATTGAAGACACTGAAATGAAGAGATCTCGGCTCGGGATAAAGTATTATTGGCCCCCTCCATCATAGTTAGCCACTTTTATTCTTGCTTGTAAGACATTTATTTTCTTAACCATTCAGCTATTTAGGCCGATGCTTAAGAAAATAAGGGGGCAACAATCAGCTGTTTGCATAAAAAAAAATTTAAAAAAAAAACCAAGAACCAATACAATTTTAATGGGTGTTGTTTAGAACGAAGTTGAAAAGAGTTTACAAAAATTCGACATGTGGCAGGGGTGACATTTTGGCGTGTCAGGACATAATGGTGGCTTGCAGCGCTTGGTTTGAGGTCATAAATGAAATTTTGTGGTAGAGGTTGATTGGTGATGACATTTCAAAATCCTTTGGTCACTATTCGTGACTGAAGATTTCAAAAGCGAGGGGAGCAATGTTTGAGCCTAAAGTCCTAGGTTTGGGTTGAGTTGGTTGACAACCCATAAAGGAGGCTGTGAGTCTCAACCTAGTAATGTATTGTTGGTGGCGTGGTCAAGTCTTAGATGAAGTACGACTATTTAAGGATCATGTTTGGTTTCTAATATGGTCAAATCCTAAAAAAAGTAGGATTGTTTGAGGACCAAGATAGGTTTATGGGTAAATTATGAATTAATCGCATAATAAAATTAGATTTGGAATCCCAATTCAAATCGAAGAAGGTGAGATTCAGTGGTAATGAAGTTTTATTAGAAAATAATTTGAGGATAATTTCAAGTGCATCAAGAGAACAATCCAAAAATTTGCAATAGTACCAGACTCTCCAACCTGAACATCACCAATTTCATTGCATCCTTGTGTGAGGTACAGGTTCACTGAAAATGATGGAGGTCCCATCAACCCCAAAAATTTTGATCTTACTTAATCTTTCTAGTTGGCAGAGATGGCACCCACATACGGTTAAAAACAAAAGCAGTTTCACATGTTCAAGTAACTTAAATAAGACACAATTAGGTAATTGATTAGTGGGTAATAAAAGCCACGTGGATACACATAGCAAGCTGATAAAAACATATGCGACAACATGCAATTTTTCTTCTGAGTGATGTTGTCTATATATTATCTTTCACCTTTTATGCATTTTTAAAATTTTTTTATTATCAGATTGAATAAATTGAAAAAGATGGATGATTAAAAAATAATAACAAATGTGCGTGAGAGATAAAAATAAATGTTTGAATAGCACTATCATTTTTTTATGATACGTATCACTAAGTAGTATGTAAAATTACGGTTATATCCTTAAATATAAAAGAGATACAAGGAATCCTTAAAACAGCTAAATCTTAGATAAAACATGTACCACTTAGTTATATAACTAGAATGATAATTTTTACAATTTATACATTTTGCAACTCAAAACTATATGATATGTAATAAGTACTTAGGTAGGACCGAAATGACACATTAGGGTTAAAACACATGCATCGAATATAAAAGAGGAGACGTGAAAATGCAGATTTTAGGTTTAGGGTTTTGTTTTGTAGGGGTAGACTAAATATTTATTCTGAAAACATACATATGCATAATACATGCATGTTGTTTTTTCTTTATCTGTATGTTTGGTAAGGCATATATATATATATATATATATAATACATTACCGGGACAAAATTGAAAATTGCATAAAAAAAGTATAATAATATAACGAGAAGAACGATAATGACGTTTATATGTCTACAACATAAAGTTGTGTTATACTTAGTTATCATTATGTATGGTTATTTAGTGTGGAAAAGGTTATTTAAATAGGGGATTTAATATTTGTTGGTTCTTATTTTAGTTTTGATGGTTGCAGCGAACCTAAGATGTTGTTGAACTGATCCGTCCAAACAAGGATTTCGTTTGCTTTCTTCTTCTCCTTTCTTTCTTTCTTGCAAACAGTGTTTTGCACTGAAGAAAATAGAAAGTGGAAGAAAGATTTGCAAAAGAGTAATAAAGAGTGGTAATTAAAGTATGTAGAGGATAACAGCAGGTAGATTAGATAGCTACATCATGATTATTTCCATCTAAATTTTCTGCAGAGAGAGACTGAAAGATTCTCTGAGGTTCTTCAATAATAACCCCCGATTTTTATATATATTTTTCTGGTATTTTATACCAAGTTGCTGGCCTTGTCAAACAATGCTAGGGTAAAATATTTTCAAATATCATCATAGACTCGATAGTTTAATTTTGGATAAAAAGCAAAGAAAGTGGGTAGTTAACCAACTTACCATGGCATAATTAAACCTAACCCTGGGATTAATTTTGTGAACAGAATTTAAAAAAGGTTTTGACATGTAGAACAATAATTAGCTCATATGCTTTGGTTTAGTTTATGGGTAGTGTTATCTACGCATTTATTTTTACTTTTTTTATATCCTTTTCAATTTTTAATCGTCGGATTGATTGAATTAAAGAAAATCAATGAAAAAAAATTAATAAAGATGTATGAGAAACAAAAATAGGTGTGTAAATAATATTGTCCTTATATGTGGTTTTTTGTTTTTATTTTTTAGTATTTTCAAATGTTTTTTAAAAGTGACGGTGGTGATGGTTCTATTACCTCTATAGTACCATTCAACAACCATCATCCCTGATTTGGTTGCTTGCCCACCTCACAATATTCCAATAAACATATATATATATATATATATATATATATCTCATTCACTGAATTAATTTAATTTTAACCTGATTAAATATATCTCCTTTTCCTCCTTTCACACTGTGAACCAAGGCCACAACTCTCCTCTCATTTGACTAGTTGCTCTCTCTCTCTCTCTCTCTCAGAAACACCTACGTCTACCCCACGCTGATCTTTTGAGTGGAACCTTGAACACAGAAGCAGCTTCTCTTTTAGAGAAGAGAAAAGGCTTAGAGAACAACCCCTTTTACTCTCTCTCTCTCTCTCTCTCTCTCTCTCTTATCTTCTCTATATTGAAACCCTAATTGACCTTTAACCCAAAAATAGTAAAAGGAAGAGGAGCAATCTCTGATCGATAATACTAATAGCTTTCATTTCTTTGTGTAACAGTCTCTTTCTGCAACCATCAATTTTCATGATCCGTGTCTGCATCCGTGGCCGCTGTGTGGGTTGTTTATTATTCTCTTCCTCACTACGCTCGCATACGGCATACCCTTCTGCAGCTCCAGGACAAACAACCCACCAAGCTCTGTCCTCTCGCGGCCCTCCCTTTCAGATCTCACAGCTTTCGTTAATTCCAGCAGACATGCATACATATGGCTTCTTGTAGTGGTACTTTTCTCAACAGCTTAGCTCACACCTCTCTCTCTCTCTCTCTCTCTCTCCCTCTCTCTCTCTCTCTCTCTCTCTCCCTCTCTCTCTGTGCCTCTGTTTGTTTGGTAGCTTGCTCTTCTTAAATGAGTTTGTATTTTAAGTAACCAAATCTCTCTACTCCTTCATATCTTTGTCCCCTTTTACGTATTTCCATCTCTCTCTCTCTCTCTCTCTCCCTCTCTCTCTCTTATGGATTCTGGTAATAGTGGGAGTTTGCAATCCTCCAGCGGCGGCGATGACGAGTACGACTCGCGCGCCGAGTCAATCTCCGCCTTGCTCAGTAACCCACCGAGTCAACTCGGTCCCATGTCTAACCCACCACCACATCACCACCACCACATGGACCCTTTGTCAAACATGTTCGATCCGTTATCATCCAGGCTCACCAACCCAAACCCACTCCTCAATTTCGACATGATGTGGCCCAAAACCCTAAGATCCGACCCCAATCCCATCGATCTCGGCGGCCTCAGCCAACCCTTTTTGACCAATCCCAGTATCAACCAATTAGGACAAAACAGAGGCGGCGCCGCCGCCGGCGGAGGAGGAGGCGGGTCGTCTACATTTGCGGCGCTTCAGATCCCACATGATCATCAAAACATTTCGGCCTCTTCTTCGGCTCCCGACAACCAAACCCACAACAACAACATGAATAACAACAACGGCGTCGTTCGGAATCCGAAGAAGAGGTCGAGAGCGTCGAGGCGAGCACCGACGACGGTCCTGACAACAGACACCACAAATTTCAGAGCCATGGTTCAGGAATTTACAGGTATCCCTGCTCCTCCATTTTCTTCTTCCTCGCCTTTCCCAAGGAGCAGATTGGACCTTTTTGGCAGTGCTGCGGCTGCCTCTTCATTGATGAGATCAGCAGCAGCAGGAGGAGGAGGAGGAGGTGGTGGTTTGGGTTTGGACGCTCCTCCTTCATACCTTTTGAGGCCTTTTGCTCAAAAAGTGACACACCAACCGCCATCTTCATTGCTTGATCCCGTTAGTTCAACCTCCACAAATCACAATCTCCTCAATCTGCACAACCAAAACCCTTCATCATCATCTTCTTCACAAGTTCTCAATTTCCAATCCCTTTTTCAATCCCAGCAACAAAATCCTAAATACCCATTAATTTCCATTAATTCACCACCTCATCATCATCAAGCAGGCTCTTTGGGGGGCCCTCATCATCAACATTTTGGCTTGACTCAACAGCAGCAGCAACAGCTTAATGTTAATGCGCTTTCCAACAACAATATCGTATCCTCCTCGGACGCCGCGCTTTCCAGGCACGACATTAGTAATGGTCCAAGTTGGGGTACTGGCGTAACTGGGTCCAACAAGAACATCGACAACAACAATGTGGTTGATCATCAAAGACTAATGAGTTCTATCAATGGAAATTACGGCAATGGGAAACTCAACTACTCGGCTACTGGTTCTTCGTCGAATGTTGTGCTTCATGGCGGTAATGTGCCTCCAACAACAACTGCCGCTGCTACTACTACTACCGCCACTCGAAGCGAAGGTATGGTGGAATCATGGATTTGCTCCTCAGATTAGGCTTTTTCACCACCAAAATTATTACACTAAAATTCACCAAATCATGTTCTGTGGGTTATCCTCCCTCCGTTTTAACCATGACCACCACCAACAATTAAATTATGAGGACACTTTTTATTTCCCTTTACTCTTCTTTCTTGAATTATATGTAAATAATAGACTCCCTCTCGCTTTCTTTTTGTTCATACTTCATACACGAGCCATTTATATATTGTAACTCCAATACTAAAATGCTAGTTGTTGATAGAAATCATGTGTGTTCATATATGGCTCTGATCAAGTTTGACCACTGTTGAAAGGTGTAATCTGAATGCATGGTTCCTCCCCGCACATCATTTTTCATAAATGATCGTTTAGTTAAATTTCAGCCATTCTTTATTGTTTTTTTTATGCTTAGTAGAGCAAAGTTACAGATCTATGGAATATCATCAATCAGATAAATAGAATATATTTAATCAATAAAAAATAAATACCCCATGAACAGGTTTCAATTGCTTTCCTCGTACCTTCACTTATGCTAAATATGTTATTTGAATCTTATCTGAAACCAAGCGGCAGCAAAATATTTTAGTACAGCTACTACTGTACCGCACCAAATGGCCTGAGAAGTGAGAGCATTGTCTGCTTGCTTGCTGTAGGATTCCCCTACCCTTTAATTTCATATTAATCTTTCAAATTTCAGTTTTTATTTATAATTAATTTGTTGAATATTTTATGTCATGTCTTGGAGTGATTGGTGGCGGGATTTGGGGTGTGGTTAGCCGCCGCAATCTCTTATCATACGAATCAAATATCTTTCATGTGCGTGTGTTTTCCAGTTCTTTCCTTCTTTTCCTTTTCTTTATTGTATTTTTTTATTTTTATTTATATTAAAATTGAAAGATTGATACCCAACAGTTTTTTTCATGAGGAATGAGGATCGTCCATGGCATACGTTGCACTCCATTAAATGCGCATATAACTTTAGCTCGGTTCACACTTACATATCTCCATGCTTCTACTGAAGCAAAAGATAATAAATAAAAATACAACACTTAATGCCATGTACTTCCGGAACAAAGTCATATGAACTCTTTTTAGTTGTCTTTAAGCTACATCCACATAAATTTCGATTATTGTCTTTTTTTAACAACCACGGAAAATGAATTCTGAATTCCTTCCTTCCCTTCTTGTTTCAGGCTTAAATATCAAATGTTCTCTGTGGTATACGATAAAACCTCTATTGATAAAAAATAATATTAGTCATAAAAAGAATTTTGGTTCAGCTTGGGCTGTGTATATATGAATAAACTTTACACCGTAATACGTTATAATTTGAGACAAGGTGTGTGTTTGTCTTTAACGTCTACATAACATTAAGGAGTAACCTCATAATAGTCACAAACTGGTTTGGTCCCAACATTCTTAGGAGGATGGTGCTTATCACTGAAACTGTCAATTTGTTTGACACACATAAATAGCTAAATGATTTCTAAATTGCATGATTTTTTCCAAAATGATCTTTAAATGATAATAAAAAAAAAATAAAAAATATCGATTATGATGTTTGTACCATCCAAATACGTTTATAATCACAAGTGGATGGACAAGAGATTCCCCCAGTTTTTAAATCTGTTTCACTCCATTTGCTAACTTGGTCAATTCTGTCTAAGTAGAAAAAAATGCGTAAACATTTCAAAAGTAGCAAAAGAAATTATCATTTGAAAACCATATAAATTTAAAGTTAGAAAAATTTATGGTATGGTGAAAGGTAAAACAAAAATTTATAGTATCCAATTTGAGTTTGATCTCTGAGTGATGTATCTGTTTTGGCATACCGTTAGACCGGGACGTTTTGAAATAGGTGACTCAATTTTGAATTTTTTAAATTAAATATTTATACCTTTTAGATATTTCATTAAACTCTTCTTCTCATAATTTTGGTGCCACATGTATTAGAATTAATATTTTTGTACCAAAATTACATAACCTGCCACTGCCCCATAGTTCTTAAAACCTCACGCCAAAATTTCCTATAATCTAGCATTTTGATTACTCTCTACCTCTTTGGAAATAATTGTGTAAAAAAAAAAAAAAAAGCGTAGTTAAATACATTTTATTTTCATAATACTTCCTACAATTTAGCAATGATTATCTACACTTTAATATATATATATATATATATTTTTTTTTTTCAAAACAATTTAAAACATTTTAAAATCCAACAAAATCAAACCTACCAAAAATAGGACTGACAATAGTATAAACATACCAATAAATAATGAGTACAAAATCGAACATGCCAAAACTGAAAATAATGTACCAATATCAACATATATACCAAATCAAATGTACCAAAACATACCAATCAATATTTTTTTACAAATTCAAACATACCCAACGATAATATATACATAATATGTTGTACCTACTAATAGTTTGTCAACAACTATAAGTAAAAAAAATGCAAAGAAAAATAGTCCAACAAAAAAAAAATGAAAAAATTACTGTGGATCAACAACGATTTGGAAAAAAAAAAAAACCATAAAATCAAACCATTTGGAAAAAGATAGAATATTTAATGTTTGTAGGACAAAATAATTTATTTTGATCGAAAGAATATAATTGGAAAAAGAGATAATAGAGTTAATAACTAATATCCTATTAAATAAGGGAAAACAAAACACATCCAACAACTTAGAGGATAAATTGAGAAATTAATAATTAACATTTTATTTTCAAAAAAATATATATAATGATATGTAATGTAAATTAACTGAAAATCCTGAGGTGTATATTGGTCAAAGCACTTTAATCAAATTTTGAAAATACACATATGTTTAGTCCAAAAGATATAAAAAAAATTGTAGGGGATTCTAATTTTCTCTAAATAATAATCAAACACAATGACTATTTTGACATATAAGCCTCTATTTTTATAGTACATTCGATATAAGGATAGGGAAGTGGACTAAATCTCACAACACTAGCAATAATAATTTGGAACCTAAGATCTTTCATTTATAAGTAAAGATAAATACTACTACTACTATTAAGTTGCTACACGTCTCTATTTTTTAACACCAACGGAATGAACGATATCAAACAACAGGAGCAAACATATGTACTAATTTGGCCAAATTAAAACTACAGAGACTAAACTGGTCATATGAGTAAAACATATGACTGTTTGAGCTTTATTGTATAGCATTTTCTAGCATTCTTGCATCCTATTAGAGTAATTAAAACTTTTTTTATACCACATCATGTGTCACTGCAATGCAAGCGTACATCAAATGCGTTTACAAGACAATATAAAAATAAGCATCATTTGGTTCCAGTTCCTAATTAAATTAATTGTTAGACTAAAATCTTGTTTGTTTAAATATTTTGATCAAGGTCCTTAACATCATTTAAAAGATTTAACTCATGCATTTATGTATTTAATTTCCCACAAATTATGAAATTTAAACAAATTCAAATAATATTCTTAAAATATAATAAATACTTGAAATTAAATATTAGAGTAATATCGTTCTTCACAAAATTATTGCAAATAATGTACCCACATAATTATTAACATATTTTAAAAAATAACTACTGATATAGTTTAAAACATAAAATAAATACATATAATTAGCATGGGTACATTTAGCAAAATTAAAAATGGGTACAAATATATTAAAAAATATGGGTAACTTTAAAAAAATATGGGTACAAAAAGAAATTACTATATGGATACAAATAAAAATTGGAAAGAAAATTGGTACAAATTAAAAAAGGGTTGCAAAGTAAAATTGGGTACAAAGTAAAAATAAAAATATATGATAAAAAGTTTAGCCATAAATATAAATATATCAAATGTAACATTTCTAAAACTAAATGAATATATTTAGAAATAAAAAATATTTTATTATTGAAATAATTAATAAAGTTTATTAAAACCTAATGACATTGATAAAAAAAATTAAAAACAAATAAGGTTTTAATCAATGGAATAGCAAAAAGAAGAATGAGAAACTATTTTCTCCTAAAAATAACATGCACGTAAAGGCAAAATTGACACGGACAAAACTTACACTACCAACTAGAAAGCCCACATCATTAAAATTAAGCATGATGCTTAACCAAGAGCACATAACCGAAAACAACATAAACCATAAGAAAATTATAGAATTGTCTTCGTCAAACCAGTGACATCTACCTAGGAAAACACAATCGCCTGAAAGAGTGTCGTCGTCAAACGAATCACATCTACCTAAGAAAACATTATAGAATAGAGACGTATCTTAAGAAAACTTGATCTTCAGCAAACCAACCGCGCATAATAGTGAATAACAAGAATCCTTTTGTGACGATGTTAACCAAAACCAACTAAGAAAATGCACCAAAATCCATCGTAATAAACAGTTAGATTTAGCAAATAGATAAATTTAGAGGCATGATTTTGGATGGATGATTGGATTGAAAAAGAGAGAATAAGTGATGCTGAACTCAAAGTCTAAGCATGGCTTAAACGAAGACTGAGTTACCACAAAGTTATTCTTATTCACCACAATGGATTAAGTCAAAGGGAATAATAACAAGGGAAAAAAGAGTAAGGAAGGAGGAAAAACATAAGTACGTGCTTTTAATACATGTCACATGTTGAAAAAAATAAAAATAAAAAATGAAAGCACCCTAGCAAGCGTATGAAAAATGAACTTTTACTTTTGTTTTCTCTGTGATTTTCTTGTCACCAAAACTAGGAGCAAATCCCGAATCATGGGGTTAATGTTATGTCCATTCTAGTTAAGTGCTATGTCATAAATTTTCTGTCCAAAAATGTTGTCCTTAGTATTGACTCGAGAAAATCTCACTTCATTTAGGACAATGATCCGTCCTTTATAACTATAATTTTTGGCTTGAGGCTAAAAATTGGATATTTAAATCCTAAAATGTGATACAAAAATGCTTAGCCCACTCCCCCACTTCTTTAGGGTAGATTATATCGTTTGTTAAAAAAATGATATCAACTAGGGGGAAACCTAATAAATTCGTACTAAGAACTTAAACACTAAGCTCTAGGATACGATTATACACCCTAAAGCAATCAATCTTGTCATCAAAATGTAAGAAAATTAAGTAGAAGTAAAGTTTTCTCAAAGTCACCATTACATGTAATATCAAAAGAGATATGATTCTCACACAACCCTCTTAATTTATGATCATGAGATTAGATATGCGGCATGGTTCATGCTTTCTGTACATTTCTCAACCTACTGTTCGTTTCTCAATGTTCTAGCCATGCATGACCACTGTACTCTCTTGCTAGCCACGTACAATATTTTTCTCTCTCTTTTCTTTTTTCGTTGGCAACACTTTTTGTTCAAGCGTACTGTAATTAATTGTAGTGTTTGGGGAAGAAAAGAAAGTAAGAAAATGAAAATTACACTTTGGGTGAATTATTGCGATAAAAGATTCAAACTTTCTATCCGACCACACATAATGTTTCAATTTTGAAATTTATAAACTGGGAAAAGTGGAACTACTTTCAAGCACTCCCTTCTCTGGAATTGTTATGATTAAGATGGGAGGAGGGTGACTTTGCATGAAAGTTGAAACGGTGATATATATATATATATATATATATATGGGTGTGAAAGTTGGTAATCTTTTTTATTTCGTTGATTGATAGATCATGATCTTTTTCACTTCAATTATGCAGCTTTTCACCTTTGGTTTAAATTTGGAATGATGAGGGGTATGCAACACTGATGATTTCATGAAATTTGAATTTTTTTGGTGCGAAGTGGAGATACATCTACAAATAAAAATCGTAGGATTTTGTACACTTTTGAAAAGGGGTGACCTTTTTTCTTTTACAAATCAAATCTTGTTCAAATTATATTGTGGTAAATAAATCCAAAATGATTAGGCATGGGATTTTGAAAGATTTAAGGGACTTGAGAGGGAGATTGTTATTACCGGCGACACTTATTTAGGGATCATGGTGGCCCATGCTAGTGAACAAGCCTTTGCTCATTAGCAATGATGGCTCTTGTTTCGCTCACTCATATCATCTCAGCCCATTAGCTAGGATAAATGTCAAAGACAGAAACAGTAAGGCAAACTGGAAAATGCATCTCTCACTCTATAATCCTGCCCTACATTTTTTAGCCTAAACTCAAAAAGATGAACAACTTTTGGCATCCCCATCAAAAGGCTGGCACCATTCCCTCACTTGAAAAGCATATATTCGAGTGCCATACACTAGATGAAGACAAATGTCTCGAATTTATAGAATAATCACATTTGATAAACAAGTGATTATATTCCATAGTACAAATTATCTTTATTTTAGTTATTTTATCTTGATACAATTTTAAAACTTTATGGTGTAATGTGAGAAAATTGAAATTCATGACCCGTTTTAAATTTCGCTTAAAACTTTGTAAATCTCATTCATGAATTACGTCAAAGTGTTATACAGTTTAATTATGCTTGCTTCTCAGCTAGAGTTGAGGATAACTGTGTTAAAGTACATATTACAATGTTTCATTCATGAATTTTGATAATGTTTTAAGCTTTCAAAATTATTAGAGAAAAGCATTCAGTGTAGCCAAGTTATTTAGAACAATGTTCTCCCGTCTCTGCATTCAAATTTGAACATCATTCTCGTAACTTAGATTATTTAGCATAATTAATCCTATTGTTAAATAAAAAAAAGTCATGAAAAAAAGTTAAAGAATAAGGGAAGGGGCGAGATGATAATTGTTGAATGGAAGTTTTTAAAGAAAAGAGTTTGAACGATATATTAGGGATACCTTAGGGATAATGGGTTATGAACTAATGAGAAGAGGAGATTATAATTTTCTTAAAAGGAAAACTAACGAAAAGTCCTCAAAATTTTTAGTTTTAATAAAAATAACAAAATAAAGATGTAAGTGAATAGTACCAGGAGTAACTTTTCAAGGTAAAAATATCATTTTCGTTAAAAGTGAACAGTTTCAGAAGTGTTTCATTAAGATTTTTTTTTTTTTTTTTTTTTTAACTTTGATGGACGGTGGATATATATGGAGTGGTGGAAAAATAGAAAAGCACCTTCTTGGTCACTTTCCTCTCTTCCCTCCCTATTTTTATTTCTTTTAATCATCTTCATCTCTTGGTTATTGTCGCTCTATTGCCATGTTGAAGAGAACCTTTGTCCAGTAGTGATTGGTGTGTCGAGGAGAGCCTTTTTCAACGGCTATAGTTTACTGCTCAACTTTAAATCATAAACGGTTGCTGTTACTTAGATATGAGATTGTGATTTTTGTGGTTTACACTTGGTAAAAGTCTACAAGGAGTTTCAAAGGTTGTTGGAGGTGTCTCATACCAATACTTTTGACATTTACAAAATCATCAGAAGGTGGTGTAGTCCTTTTGTCATGGTAACTTTACAATAGTTCTCCGGTTTATAGTTTAATTTTTTTTAGTGTTATCTTCCTTGTGCTATTGTATTGAGTTCTAGTGAGCTTATAATTGTGGAGTTATGGTTTTTCTTTGGCATGTGTGGTCATTTCTTCCTTCTCCAGGAATTTACTATGTGATTTTTCTCCGGTAAGGTTCGCTCTGAGACCCACATTTGACATGCATGTAAGTTACTGATGATTCTGAATGAAGTTTTATTTGAAATATATAAAAAAGTACAATTGGTTCATTTCACAAAAGGATAGATTCGTTTTTAATAACAACAACAAAACCTTATGCTATTAATTAGGGTCAGCTGTATGAATCCTAAAACATCATTGTGCTCAGTTTTATGTCAAGTCTACATTTGGCTCCAAGTACTACATGTTTTTTCTTAGAGTCTCTTTTCAAGTCTTCCTAAGTCTTTCTCTATCCATTTTGCCTCGAGCCTTTGTCTCATAATCACATCTTTTAACCGGTGCATCTATAGGTCTTCGGTTCACATGTCCAAACCACCTTAACCAATTTTTCGCTCATCTTATCTTCAATTGTAGCCACTCCCACTTTACCTCGAATATCTTTTTTCTTAATCCTATTCTTTCTTGTGTGCCCAAACTCTAACAAAGCATTCTCAGCTTCGCTACACTCATCTTTTGCACGTGTTGATGCTTGATCGGCCAACATTCTCTGCCATAAAGCATTGCTAGCCTTATTGACATCTTATAAAAGAAATTCCCTTCAGCTTTAGTGGCATATGTCGGTCGCACAACTCACCCAATCCACTGTTCCACTTCATCCAACTAGCTTGTATTCTATGGTTGAGATTCTCCGTTTTTTTGCAAGATAGATCAAAGATAACAAAAGCGCTCACTCTTTGGTACTTCATGATCTCCAACCCTCACCCCTATCTCATTTGGACCTTGTTCCCACTGAACTTGCACTCCATATTACTCTGTTTTTTTACCTACTTAGATGAAGACTTTTAAATTCCAACACCTTCCTGCCAAAGGTTAAGCTTCACATTTACTCCCCCATGCATTTCATCTATCAACACTATATCATCTGCGAAAAGCATACACTAAGGGATAACATCTATACTTTGTCTAGTTAACTCATTCACTACCAATGCAAAAAGTTAAGGACTTCAAACTAAGCCTTGGTGTAACCCTATAGTTATGGGAAAGCTTTCAGTTTGTCCTTCATGAGTTCTTACTGCAATCCTTGCTCCATCATACATATTTTTTTTTATTTCTTCATGAGTTTTTATTGTAGTCCTTGCTCCATCATACATATTCTTTATTACTTAGGTATATGCTACTCATACTCCCTTCTTTTTTTTAAACCTCCAAAGAATTTCTCTTGGGGCCCTATCATACATGTTAACACAAGATCCTCTCCATCACATAGAAGCTCAAAGGAACATAGGCCCACAGAAACAACGGCCCAAAGGAAGGAAGGAAGACCAAGGTCCAATAGAATTAAAGGGATGATCCCAAGTGCTACTGGCAACCGCTCGGCGGTTTGGTTTATCTATAAGAGATAATGCCAAGTGCTGCTCATAAAGTACTTTCTGATTGCTGAAGGCAAGTTGACATCCTAACAACTTTATAGTGTGAAGTCCTTAGGAACACAAGGACCAGCCAACTCGGACATCAACTCCAGAGCATGTGGTGGCCACCAGAGAGAATATAAGCCTATGAGGGGACATAAAGGCTGACAGATCAAGCACTTGTGTGAATCCCCAAAAACCCTAGGATCGAGTAAGGAGCTCCGTATGCTTTGTCCCAAGAAAACATGCAAGTGAACCTAAAGATTGAACGCACATTAAATGGAAAAGGCAATGGAAGACTCAAGCCCAGTGACTTGGGGCTCAGATAAAAAAAATAATAATAAAATAAATAAATAAAGAGATAGAGAAAGAAGAGACTAGTTTTTGATGAACTCTGTGTAATCTTTCATTCAATATATATGAGTAACTCAGTGAATGTAACTCAGTTTGAGGGGTGAACCACTTAAATCCTTAAATCTTATGGTTTAGTTCTTATCATTTTAATCCTGAGCCCACCACGGATTGACCATATGGCCATACTAGTCTTTGTTAGTCTCACCATCTTTGAGCGTCAAGCGTTACGCTTTTTCAAATCTATAAAGACTATGTGCAAACCTTTTGCATATATCTATATTGTTACATTGATCTCATAAGAGATAGGTTGTGTTCATAGTCGAGCGCCCTGACATAAACTCGATTGGTTGTATGAGATCTGTTTCTTGTCTTAGTCTATTAACTTAATACCCTATAGTTCATGCAATTTTGTATGTCGCCCTTATTCTTGTAGATACGCACCAAAGTGCTTTTTCGCTGCTCATTTTCAATAATATTGTGAAAATTAATAATGGAGTTAATAGGGATTCCCACGTTATCCACTTGATGATGGCTCATTATGATGTCAAAAGTATTATAAGCTACCTATTATATTGGATTAGAAAATTAAATGTTACAGGCGAAAAAAATTGCTGAAGATTGAACACACAATAAAATGGACAAACATTACTGTCACTATTACAGTAAAGCGTCATCAGAATTGAATTTTACTCGATTAAAACATTAACATTTGTTCATTCCCACGAGCACCCAGATTTAGAACAATGAAAATAATTGGACTTTCATGGCTTCCTTTATCCCACAATAATAGCTAAATAATTATGGTAAGGATAGCCGTTGAAATTCTATGGGCGTGATTAATACTCTTCAAAGCTTTAAACACAACCCTTGGTCCTCAAACTTAGAAATTAGAATGCACACTTGGCACCTCTAATAAAGACACTAAACAAAAGTACGGTTCCTAACACTTGACCTCTAATACACATTATGTTGAAATGGATGAAATATTACATATTTAGGCTTAACCAAGTTAGTCAGAGAATGTGTTCATTTATCTACAATCAAGTTTGGATACATGTTTCTGAAATTTAAATTAGATGAGAATGTTGCTTAAACTGAGAAATGAATGAAATAGACTTGAATAATATTTGTATTTAATACAATTATTAAACTCTTAACGATCAAATATAATTCATGTAAACATATTTATTTAATATAATTACTACACGATTGTCAAGATGATAATCATATTAAATAGATATAAATATTGCAGTCAATTCCTAAATTTGAGTGACTCAAATTCGTAGTCTTAAAACATAATAACCAGTCTGGCAAATTATGCCTCAAGCTTTGGCCACGAAGAACACAATGAAATGCAGGCGTACGTGCTGAGTGAGATGCAGGCGTACGAGCAGAGAGCAGCACACGCGGATGATGCACTGCCATGCAACAGAGGGTTGAAGGCCAAAGGAGGCAGGCGGGCACTACTTTTAGATAGCTTGGTGTGCACCCATTGATTAGATTTGTCAATTGTCTCACCCAGTGAAATCCCAGAAGGCAGAGAAGCCCATTGACATCGAGAATATGCACTGCACAGCAGCACAAGCACAAAGACAGGCATAGTGTGGGGCCTTTCCCAAATGCAACCGTCCTTTGTTCCATCATGGTTGCTCCCCCTTCATGATTCTAATTCCCTGAGCCCATGTTAATCATGGTCACTGACTCAGCTACGACCCTACCCTCACTTTCAATTCGCTGCCCCCCCTTGCACGCACGCACACTTAAGACCACTTCCACCCCGAAAAGTGAGCAATAACTGTTCGAGTATATCTTTATT
Source organism: Pyrus x bretschneideri (assembly GCF_019419815.1). Taxonomy (NCBI): domain Eukaryota; kingdom Viridiplantae; phylum Streptophyta; class Magnoliopsida; order Rosales; family Rosaceae; genus Pyrus; species Pyrus x bretschneideri. The sequence goes on from NW_025999479.1 coordinate 2,990,395, forward strand.
CTTAAAAGTTGAATAGCCCAAGCTATTGATGGTAAAATATTATTATTTTTTAATAAAATAATAAAATATATTTTTATTTTCATAGATATGATTTTTAACCAAAAGGTGAAAAAGAATAGTTAGGTATTTATAGGAAAAAAAAAAGTTTTTTTTTAATTTTTTTTAATTTTTAATAATTTTTATAGTAATTTTTTTTTAACAATTAATGTCAAGCTGACATCAACCTTGTGTTACATAGGTCAAGTGCTAGGCCCGTGAATTCCCGCCTGGTTGAAGAGCTGGGTTCCCTGGAGCCCAATGGCCTAGACTGGGTTGAAGGAATTTTTGGGTGGGAAAGTGGAAAGCGAACAAAAGTTTGGAACTCCAAACTCGAGTTTGAACTCCCACAAATGCATTCATTGGAATCGAGTTTGAACTCCCACAAATGCATTCATTGGAAACATTTGCTCTGCTTTGGCGTATCGTTTAACTCAGTAGCCAAAAGTACGTTACCATATCATGTGGTATCGAAAGATCATGTAGAGGGAAATTAATTTGTTATCAAAGTATGATGAGATACCTAATAAATAAACATATATGTATGAAGATGGATCCATGGCATCATTTTTTATGCACAACTTTTGACACACGTTTTTGTCCCAGGAGGATCCTCGCCGGATCCTCCAATCACATCCATTCATCGTACATCGTGTGGTCAGAAATCATTGTAAATTTTTTTATTTAAAATTGAATATAAACAGTACCTGACAAAAGCTGGTTGCACAATGTATGAGAAAGAGATGTGATTGGAGGATTCCTGGGATCCAAAGAGGATCCGGCAAGGATTCTCTCTCATTTTTGTGGAGCCACTTCGTAATATATTTCAACAATATGAACCATCTATCCTTTAGGTCTTCCCTTAAAGATCATGTCTATCAAAAATCGTCCAAATCTGAATCCATATGACAGTTGGATTAAGGCTTTAGGTTTAGATCATGGAAATCCATCACAGAGTGGACTCTACAAAAACTTGTATCCAATGTTGTGTAAAAAAAGTAATGCCACATATATTCATTTATTTTCTACACCACAAGTGAATGTCTTGTTGGTTTTGGATTTGTCTAATTTTATTGCAAAGATAATCTATTCTGCTGGTTAGCTATTCAAATCATGCATAGAATGTGGAGTGAGTGGCAAAAAAGAAGAAACATTTTGCTGAGATGTGGACATAGGCTTCTCGTGATCAGAAGCTGGTGGAGCTATTGTATTATTGGGCTGAAAAGAGGACAACAATTGTTGTGAAGAGCTTGGTCCAACAAGAGCTGGTATTAGTGCTGTCAATGGAGGTGGATTAGCTGCTTTGTCCCTAGATACAAGCTCAGAGTGGAAAGTTGAGTCCAACAAAAGTTACATGCCATGAAATATGCAAAGGACCAGAGATGGGTTCCAAGCATTAGTAACCTTCGTAATGTAGATCATACCCGATGAAGACACATTTTATGGATGTAGGCATAAGTCTGTGTTCATTGTATGGAACCCATACAATTAAAAAGCTTCAACCTAATAGCTAGATGGCAAATTTGATTGAAACAATAAACATAGTCATTTTTCAGCAATATGTCAATGTTTTCTTTCAACTAAGCCATTCTTTTAGTAATGTAAGGACAATATATTTAATGACCAATACCATTATCTTGTGGAAACTGCATGAATAACTGACTTGTGAATTCACCACCACCATCCATTTGCAATGTTTTGACTGTTAAATTGAGTTGATTTTCAATCATGCTTTAAAATCCTACATGCAAATGCATTTTATTTAGTAATGGACAAAACCAAACATAACGAATATGCTAATCAACAATAGAGAGATAAAACCGACATCCAAACTTTGACGAGATAGGGGCTGGTCCCTAAAGATCAAGATGTAATAGTTCTAATGGTTTTTGTGCATGATAAGTACGATTAGAAAAAGAAAGTCTGCAAGATTTTCCAATAGGAAAAATATGGCAAATTTTATTAGAATCAATCTCACCACTAACAGGTAAGTGCCGTTGATTCGACACCATTCGAAAAACATCAAAAGATGGGTGTCCAAGACGAGCATGCCAAACGTCTTGGGTTGTCTTCTCTCCATAGAAATCTATCTTCTCGATAACCCTTGAAGCAACACAGAGTGATAAAGACCATTAGAACTACTGTCAATTAGAAATACATTCCTCGTCTTGTTGTCCTTAACAAAGAAACCATAAGAATTTATGACGAAATAATAGTCCTTGTCATGATAAAATTTCCGATGGACAATATATTTTTCCAAATGGCAGGAACGCATAAGACTCATTTAAGATGTAATGAACGCATTGGTGTGCATAATTTCCCATCTCCAACATACATAATAGAAAGATGAGATCTGTTAACAACAATAATAGAATCAGTACCCATATAAGGTTGAACTTTAGTGAGTGCACGAGGATCACACACTATGTGGTCGGTTGCTCCGGAGTCAAAACATCAAGTCATTGGGTCTGAAGTAGAGCCTGAGTGAGCGGCTGTGCAGGCATAGCTTTCCCGATGAGGACCGACACGAGAGTCATGGTCATCCTTTCCACATTGTTGACAGGGACTATCAAACTGAAACTTCCGAGTATTTTGAAGGTGTTGGAGCAGCGGTGGACGATGATAAGATGCAGGTGAATTGTGTCAAGAGTTAGTCTAACTCTTACCATCGTGATTTTGAGACCAAGGATTGCCATCATTTCAATCTCGATTGTTTCGCCATTCTTTTCTGAAGTTGTTTTTCTTGGGGTAGATTGAAGAATTCATCAAAAGTGAGAGATTGACGAAGATGAAGAGGGGTTGTAAATTCCTTGTATTCATGTTGAAGGCTGTATACAGCATATTCAACCAATTCAGTTTTTGCCATGTTGGATCCAGCAGAAGCAAGCAAGTCAAAAATTGACTTGGCATGAATAAGATAGTCCGAAATTGACTGTTGCGACGAATTTGATCCCTCAGAGTTCGCACATGATTTTTGGAGATGGAGAAAGCCTCTTTTCCAAGAGTGTCCCGGCCTCTTGTGCAGAGATGCAAGGAATGAGTAGTGTTTTGATAGAAGAAGAAGCAGTGGACTTGATCCAACTGAGCACCAATTTATCCTTCGTATAGACGGGATTAAGCGTACCATCATGTAACTTATTTCCTGGCTTGTCTTCGACTTTGACAATGTCACCAAGGTCATTGTTGAAAGATGTTGGTAAAAGAGCAAAAGCCAGGAGGAAGTTTTTCCTTGAGAGGTATGGGAAGCGTTGGAGTCCGAAAAGAAGATATGAGAGTCATTGCTAGCCATTTGAGTGATAATGTAGACAGGATCGAGTGGCTGTTAGTCCTTTTCAGGGCTGTGGATCCATGTAGAAAGATGAACCAATTAGGTTTGGAGAAGGTTTCTAGTGTAGAGATGTAGAATTATGACAACGTTTCAGTCATCGTATTCAATCCAATATATAATTACCTTGAGTTAACTTTTGGTGTCCTGGGCCATTTATCGAAGAAAATACCATGAATGATATAACTTCATGGAAATAAATACAACAGATTCTATGAAGGAGGACGTTCTTATGACTCCTTGATTCCAAGAGTGGAATGAATTGATGGCTTGGTTAAAAGTGCGTGTGTCTCCTATCTGCCTCACGACGTTGATCCTCTTCCGCTCACCGACTTGATTTCTTGATCAATTCCTTTTGTTCTAGATCAATTTCTGTCTTTGATTCGTGATTTCTTCTTCTTTATCTCGAATCTTGCTTCTGTTTGTCATGGCCTCCCCGTCTGCATCATCGTCTCCGATGAACTCACCGCCATTACCAAACCCTAATTCCTCTGAAAATTCTCAATCTCAAAACTCGTATATGTCTCTTATGATCCAGAATATCGGTAGCATAGTGCCAATCAAACTCAAGAGCACCAATTATCTTCCATGGCGTGCGTTATTTGCCCTAATTCTGCGTCGGTACAAGCTTCTTGGACTTATCGATGGTACTAAGCCATGTTCGGCTTCGCTTCTCCCTGATCGATCTTTAAATCCAACCTTTGAGCAATGGTTTGAAAAAGATCAAAACCTTTTGATCTAGCTAAACTCGACCCTTTCTGAAGACCTAATTCCCTTCACGGTTGGTGTTTCCACATCTCGAGAGCTATAGCAGAAGCTTGAACAACGTTTTGGTGGAGTTTCTGATGCTCATATCTACCAGCTTCGCTTTCGTCTTCAATTAATTTAAAACGGCTCTCAATCGATCTCGGAATATCTTCAACAAATCAAGTAAATTTCGGATTCTCTCACTGCTGCTGGTGCAACTATGTCCGATCGTGACCTAATTGCAGCAACACTTCACGGTCTCCCTGATGAATTCAAGTCATTTATTAACTCCATCATGCTTTGATTGTCTTCTACTTCTCTTGATGAATTGCATGGTCGGCTGCTCACCAAAGAAATTTCCATGGCTCGTCGCAAGTAAACACTATCTTCCACTGCTACTGAGCCGTTTCAGGAATTTTTTGTCAGGCACCATTGCTGACAACGCCTCATCCATAGGCCTTTGCTGCATATAATCAGCCTCTTCAATCCTTTTTTCATTATAATTCTAATCGAGGCAGGCATAATCGCAATTTCAACAGAGGAAATCGCAATTCCAATACAACTCGTGGACATTTCACTGCTCATAATCGTGGAGGTCAGATTAGTTCTACTTATCCAAGATCCAGGTTTAACTACCAAGGTTCTTCCTCCAATAACAAGAACACATGTCAAATATGTGGCTCTATTAGCCATGAAGCCATTAATTGTTTTGACATAATGAATCTTGAGATCTTTGGAAGGGTACCACCAGCCAAACTTGCTGCTTTATGTGCTCACTATTCCTCCAAACCATCCCCATCGTGGCTACTGGACTCTGGAGCTACATCACATATCACAAATGACATTGCTAATCTCTCTGTTTCCTCTCCCTACATTGGTGAAGACAAGGTCTATGTAAGAGATCGTAAAGGTTTGTCTATTCACATTGGTACCTCTTCTTTAAATACATCTCATACTTCCTTTAAGTTGAGCAATGTATTACATGTCCTTGTTATGAAACACAATTTACTGTCTGCTTATCAATTTTTAAAAGACAATAATTGTGCCTTGACACTTGACCCTGATGGATCCACTGTAAAGGATCATGTTTCGGGGAAGAGGCTTTTGCAAGGATGAGTTATAGATGGATTCTATCCCTTTCAAGGATCCAGTCCTCACACTACTTCATCACCCTCGACTTTAATAAGTGTCAAAGCTCCTGTGCAGATTTGGCATCGAAGATTGGGTCATCCATCTTCTTCTCTATTTCGAAAGGTTATTTCAAGCAATAAATTTGCGGTGCAAGGCAAGACTACTGTTGATCTTTTTTGTTCAGATTGTGCTTTAGCTAAAAGTCACAAGCTTCCTTTTGGATTTGCTAGCTCTACAACTACTCAAAACCTCCAATTGCTTCACTGTGATCTTTAGGGTCCTGCCTCCATCACTTCACCTAGTGGTTTTAAGTATTACTTGTTGCTAGTAGATGATTACAGTAGATATAGTTGGTTATTTCCATTAAAGGCAAAGTCTGATGCCTATTCTACTTTTGTTGTGTTCTGGTTATTTCCATTAAAGGCAACGTCTGATGCCCATTCTACTTTTGTTGTGTTCAAACATTATGTAGAAAATTTACTTAGAAATAAAATCAAGATTTTGCATTCAGATTTAGGGGGTGAATTTTGGTGCTATGTTTCAGTCTTTTCTTCATACTCATGGTATCCTTCATCAATTAACCTGTCCTCACACTCCTGAACATAATGGGTGTGCTGAAAGAAAGCACAAAAGAAAGCACAAACACATTGTGGAAACTGCCAGAACTTTACTTGTTGCCTCTAATGTTCCACATCTATATTGGGTGGAGGCTTTCTCCACATCTGTGTATCTTATTAATAGGTTACCAATCTCTGGATTCTCTCAATCTCCTTAGGAGTTGTTGTTTCACAAGTGACCAGATTATTCCAAAGTCTTTGGCTGCAGGTGTTTCCCATGGCTAAAACCTTATATTCATTCAAAGTTGGATGCTAAAAGCAAAAGCTATTTTTTCTGGGGTATAGTTTACAACACAAGGGTTATAGATGTCTTAACTTAGTCATTAGCCGTATCTACATTTCTAGACATGTGCAATTTGATGAATGAACATATCCCTTTCAATCTTTTCCTAATAGCACTGCTATCTCTTCAGAATCTGTTTCAACCCTTATGGATCTTCATTTCTCAGTTCCAATTTTGAGATCCAATTATGATTTTCCCCTTCAAGTTCACACATTGGAAGTACTCAATATTCCATCTCTACAAATGATAGAAATGCAGATTCTATATCACATTCAGGTTTTCTAAATGCTGCACCACTTTCTTCCAATGCACCAACTATACCACTACCTCTTAGCAATACTCATCCCATGATCACTTACTCCAAAGCTAGTATCTATAAGCCCAAAGTATATGCAGCTACCAAGCATCTTCTTCCATTTGATATTGACTTTATTCCAACTATATATTTGCAAGCATCTAAACATGCTCACAGGAGATCTGCCATGCAAGATGAGTTCAATGCATTACAATCAATAGGAACCTAGACCTTAGTTCCTCCATCTTCCTCCCACAATGTTGTTCATTGCAAGTGGGTTTTCAGAATAAAGAAAAAGCCTGATGGTATTGCCAAGAGGTTTAAAGCTCGTTTGGTTGCAAAGGGGTATCATCAGCAAAAAGGTATTGACTTTCAAGAGACCTTCAGTTCGGTTGCTAAACAAGTCACTATTAGAATCCTTTTATCACTTGTCGTGCAGTTCAATTGGTTTTTTAAATCAATTAGGCATAAGTAATGCATTTCTTCATGGCGATTTAAAGGAAGATGTGTATATGTAGCAGCCCCCTGGTTTCACTGATCCCAGTATGCTTAATCATGTTTGCAAATTAAGGAAATCCCTTTATGGCCTCAAACAAGCACCTCAAGCTTGGTTTGACAAACTTTTTCAAGCCCTTCTTCATTTTGGTTTTATGCAATCTTCTTCAGATGCTTCATTATTTGTTCTCAAAAGTCCTACTCCTGTCATGGTGCTTGTGTATGTTGATAACATATTAGTTACTGGCCCTAATTCTTCCCTTTGTACTCTATTCATCCAGAAACTCAGTGCTGTTTTTCCAATCAAAGATTTGGGTCCATTGCACTACTTCTTGAGATTAGAGGTTCAAAGATCTTCCATAGGTATCTTCCTACATCAAACCAAGTATTTACTGGATCTTCTCAGAAAAACCAATATGAATGGTACTAAGCCTTGTTGCATTCCACTTGGCTCTAAGAAACTAGATCACACAGGTCATCTTTTGTTCAATCCAACTGAGTATCGGTTTATTGTTGGTGGTTTACAGTATTTGACATGGACGCGCCCAAATCTTTCTTTTGCAGTGAATCAAATCTATCAATTCATGCATGCTCCTCGAGACCAACACATGCAAGCTGCAAAACAGGTTCTTCGTTATCTCAAAGGCACTGTGTCTAAAGGACTATGGTTCAAAAAGGGTGCTACTAATCTCACAGCTTTCTCAGACGCTGACTGGGCTGGCTATCCTTTTGATCGACGTTCCACTAGTGGTTACAATGTATTTCTGGGTTCCAATCTTATCAGTTGGAGTGCCAAGAAACAATTGAATGTGGCACAGTCAACCACTGAAGCAGAATACTGTTCTCTAGCACACACCACAACTGAACTGACTTGGATATGCAAAATCTTTCGTGACATTGGTTTCCCACTCTCTCAAGTCCCTACCCTATGGTGTGACAACATTTCATCAATCTCCTTTGCTTCCAATTCGATGTTTCATGCCAGAACCAAACATGTGGAGATCGACTATCATTATATTCAAGAATTGGTCTTGGCTAATCTCATCAAGGTTAACTTTGTTTACAGTCAAGATCAATTAGCTGACATTCACACCAAATCTCTTTCCAAAAGTCGATTCAGCTATCTTAAATCCAAGCTTCCTCTTAGTTCCTCAGTTGATCCCAAGCTCAGCTTGAGGGGGTGTATTGAGACATCTAAACTAGTCACTAGTTTGTTATAACAGTAAATAGTTAGTTGTGGTAATTGTGTAAGTAGTTGTAGAAGATAAGGGTATTGATGTAATGAGACTGTGGCTATATATATACCTGTGTACTGTCATAATTATTCATTCAATGAAAATATCTTTTCAATAGAAAGAATTACAGTTTCTATACTACTTTAATATATCCAAATTATGGTTTGATTAACCGCAATGATATTGGGTTTTTGCAGGATGGAAGGGTAACGCATCTCAGGCTATCATCAATATTGTTGTGCCAATTGTTGTTTCACTGGTACTAATTATATTCATCTTCATTTGTTTAAGAGTAAGGAGAACAAAGAAAAAGCCTGAAACTAGTAAGTTACTTCCAGGTAATGAAACAAAATTAATGATGTACATTTAAAGTTGACTATGTTGCATCTCTACTATAAACAATGAACATTTTTTGAAGGGTAAGAACACTGAACTTAAATATTTTTCTTGTTATATTGTTCATCAGGCGGTGGCGATACAGATGAAAGTAGATCTATGGAATCCTTGCAATTCGACCATTAGTGTTGCCACAGAGGACTTCTCTGAAGAAAATAAACTAGGACAGGGTAGATTTGGTTCTTTATAAGGTAATGATACATCATTACATGAATATGAGCAACGATATAAGTTATGTTTGAAGCTATCTTTCATATATTCCTTGAGAGCAACTTGATATGTGTCTATCTTGTTTTGGGTAAGCTTTACAATGGAGAAGATATAGCTGTGAAAAGGCTCAAATTCTGGACAAGAAGATTTCGAATTCAAAATGTGGTTTTATTAGTCGCCAAACTTCAACACCGGAATTTAGTTAGACTATTTGGTTTCTACTTAGAAGCTGGAAACGAAAGGCTTCTTGTCTATGAATTTGTGCCCAACACAAGTCTCGATCACATCATATTTGGTATGTCTGGAATTATGCTTTTTTCTCTCTGAACTTTTCCTAAATTTTGATGTAGAATTAATTCCAATTCTGTGACATGCAAGAAAACATTGTAATTGAAGACTTTCTTTGCATGAATATATGTAGACCCAACAAAGTGTGCACAACTGGATTTGGATAGGCGCTACAAAATTATAGTAGGGACTGCTCGAGGGATCCTTTACCTTCATGAAGACGCTTCCGCCTTGATCTCAAAGTTAGTAACATCTTAATCAATGCAGAAATGTACTCGAAGATTTCAGGTTTTAGCATGGCAAGGTTGTTCATGCCTTGATCAAACTCAAGGCAATACTAGTCGAATTGTGGAGACCTGGTAAGAATGCACATAACTGCCTGCGTGGCTTATGTTATAGCAGTGTATGTTATGTCATAATTTCCCAAGTTTTCATTTATGTTGGTGAAACTTTAACTTTTTCTTGTTTATATGTAGCGGGTATACGGCTTCAAAGTATGCAATGCGTGCACACTTTTCTGTTAAGTCCTATGTGTCTAGCTTCAGTGTGCTAGATCTTGAGATAAGCGGACAGAAAAATAGTTCTTTCCGTCATGGAGATAACGTGGAAGATCTTATAAGGTTCACTGTCTATTGATGCAATTGGGTACAAGAAAATTAAACAAAGAAATGTTACCTCTGATTATTTTTGCAAATTAACTCACAAATCATTGTAGGCATGGAGGAGTTGAGAAGGGACATCATCGATTTTAATGGATCTGACGCTAAAGACTGGTCCGAGAAATGAAATAATGAGATGCATCTACATCGGACTATTCTGTGTGCAAGAATATATAGGTGATGGACCAACCATGGCGTCGTTTATTATGATGCTAAATAGCTACTCTCTTACTCTCCCAGTGCCCTCACAACTAGCATTTTGTATGCATAGCAGCACCAGGTCAGAAATGTCTCATTCACTAGGATGGGAGAGTTACTCAGGGGTGGCGAACTCGGATCAATATTCCAAGAGCAACTCCGTCAAAGTACCGGAACATGAGGCTTCCACATACCATATTTACTTAAACATATCCTTGCTAGAGATTCAAAAGGGAAACTGAGTTATGAAATTGCAATGTAATTTAATTTAGTATTATTTTATTCATTTTGATTCTTTATGGTGGTGTTATGATGTCGTTCATTTGATGCTTCAAATGAGTTGTTTGTAGGCATTTTAATTTATATTTGTCTAGTAAAACGATAGTCTACACAAAATTAATTTAGACCACGTAGAAAGATTCGAGCTTAGTTTTTTTTTTTTTGGGAGAACTCGAACTTAGTTTTGTGATCAGAAAACCAACCAACCAACAAAAGTAAATCCCATATTCTACAAGGCCTTGAAAATTGAAACTTTCATAGCCAATTGTTGACTACAAAAATTACAGAACCTACGTGGCGCGCAGGCCGAATAACTAATGAGCTAACTAATGTCCTTCGGTTGAATGCAGGGCGTGCCAACTCGTCGGCCGAGCTCGGCCGAGGAGTAAAATTTGATGCGGTCGCGTTGAGCGCGCTGTTGACTTCTGTATCTTGCGATTACGACCGAGTAAGGAACGCTCTCGGTCTCTGGATTCTATAGCCTGAAGACAAGGCTACTAATTCTACGGAGTTCACAACTCGTCGAAGCCTGATTCGGCCACTGTGATTATATTCGTAAGAGTATAAGCACGCCGAATTGAGACCAAACTATACGGGCACAGGTACTCGAATGTGATGTATGTCTTAATGGTAAACGTAGTTCGGCCGTCGGAATGCCGAACCCTGAAACTTACTTGTGAGTATCCAATCATAAACTCACTCGGCCTCCAATGCGCCGAGCAAGGTAATTCGTAACACCCAACTATGCCGAAACGGCTAAGTAAGATGACCTCTACCAACAAAGGTTCGAAAACCTTCCTCGGCCAAGACTTAGATAGATAATCGGTCGACCTCGACGCAGTGCTGTTTATCCAAACTGAAGGTGTGTCTTGGTCGGCTGATTCTGCGGCAGCAGTGCTGTTTATCCAAACTGAAGGTGCTCACCGGTTGCTTCCACAGTGCTGTTTATCCAAACTGAAGGTGTGTCGGCGGGAAAAGAAAAGGAAAAATCTCAAGGTGTTTGAGAGAATTTGCGCAGGGCAATTGTGTGCTGATTGTGGAGGGGCTTTCTATTGCGTAATTTCTTGTATTTATAGCACCTCGTTCCTTGATTCCCATTCTGATTTGGATTGGGAGTCCTTGTCCCATCTTACCTTTAACTCAAACAATCCCAGTTTTATTGGGATTCTGAATTCTCCTACTTTTGAGGTTCTATCCCTTGCCGGTCGAGAATCCTGGTTGCATCAGGATTTCCTAGACCTTTCCTCATTTATCTGGACTACTTAAGATCGGATCTGGCCGACCCTGCCAGCTGGTCCGAGTCTCATTACTTGGCCCATAGCATGTGTTATTACCTTGGGCCGAGCACATCCTGCTGCTCGGCCCAATCCCAATATTTTGGGCCCAAACATTGCCCCCTCGCTTCTGAGGTCGCCGACTGTCACTCTTAGTCGGCTCTCGGCCTTGAAGAAGCGAAAACATTTATTGCTTTTCTGGACCTTACTTCATTAATGACCATTATTCCTGCATATTTATGAGACATGATTGCATCTTCCTCGTTGCCCCCAACGCATGGCCACGCGTCAATTCTCCGTCTTTCAAAAGCTTCAATCATGGGCCTCGAAACCGTGCACTAATTGAACCGTCTTATCCTCATTAAATACATTGAACTTGTCGCCGCACGCAATCGTGCGTCCTGGATTTTCGACTCCTCGATTCCATTTTCGCAGGTTCCCGAAATATCCGAAATGATTGCAGACTTTCCCGGTTAACTTTCCCCCCAATTTGGAACCACGCTTTTCAAATTCCAGTGTCTTTCAAAATTCAGGCGTTTGATTTTCTATCTGAAAAGCCTATAAATACCCACATTTCAATCTATTCGCTTCTTACGCCTTCAGATATTCCAAACTCCCTTGCTTGTTCAAACCAAAACTTCTAGTCCTTCTGCAATATTTTCTCCAGTTCTTCTCCCTGCAATATTTCCTTCCAACACACCTCTCTTTTCCACAAATGGCCTCCTTCATTTCGAAGCTTTCCGAGGAGATCAACAAATGCAAGGACTTTATCGACCGGAACACAATCAAAACGGTACGCTTCGAGGATGACATGGCCGCTTCTCATCAAATTCTGGGCCCAATTTTCAAAGATGCAGTGCCGTCGTGCATCACCGACCTTCTCAAGGAGCAGTGCCTCACACCCCTGTTTCAAGGGTTAGACTGGTCAAAATGGTCCTTGGCTCGGCCTCAAGGAGCCTGGCCCTCGACCACCACAGCTTGGGCCGCCTGGGTGGACCGAATGAGATCATTCTTCGGCGAGGAGTGGAAAGCTCTTGGTATCTATGATGCCATCATGCTCTCGACCATGGAGATCACCATGGACAAAGAGCTGCTCATGGCGGCCTTGACCCTGTGGTGCTCGGCTACCAACACTATGATCCTTCCATTTGGCCCCCTAGGCCCCACAGTGCTCGACGTCTCGGCTATCCTTGGGACATCTCCATCCGGCCTCCCAATTGATGCCGCTCTTTCAGGATGCCCCTCCTCTCTCGACCTGAAGGCGCTTTTCGACGAGCGGGCCGTCGAAACGCTCAGCAGAGGCGATCGGGAGCCCTCGAGAGAAGAAGTTCACAAGCTTCACAAAAACTTCTTCAATTACAACACCCTCATCCTCCATTTCGCCGGCCGGGGGGAAGAGAATCTCAGGAAGGGGGAACATGAAGCCTTCCTCTTCTACTGGTACAACAAATTTATTTGTTGTACCAGGTCGAACAAGTGCTTGGTCGAGAATATGCCGGTGGCCCAGGCCCTGGCTAGTGGTCACTCTTTGGCGTTCAGCCCGGCTATTCTTGCCAACCTTTTCCGTTGCTTGGCCGAGACGACCATCAACAAAATCGACCCGCACCAGAACGGGCCCCTCTGGGTCTTCCAACTCTGGCTGCAGATCTATTTTTCCACTCTTCGGCCAGAGATCCCCGCTTTCCAGCGCTCGGCCGCTCTCGGCCCCCAACTGGCCTCCCGACCGGCACCTCCTCACCGGGCTGACGAGGTCCTTAAGCACTTTTTCAGTCTCGACGTCCTTTCGGACGACGAGTTCCTGGTGTGCCGGCGCCAGGAGTACCCTGCTTCGATTGGGCTCCCGACGGCAGCCTGGGCCGAGGCCGAGGATGCAGGCCTCCGTCAATCATGGGGGTCAATCGTACTGGCTCGCGACCTTCCCCTTGGTTGCGACGCCCGCCGAGCCAGCTGGGAGGTCTACCACCCCCACTTTGTCGCCCGGCAACTCGGCTACCTCCAAGGTTGCCCCGTTCCCTTGCTCACCTCCCGTTCCCTCTTGAGCCGGGGGCGTCTTTCTGGTTCTTCCGAGAGGGAATGCCGGTCGATGGAGCAAGAATTCCAAGATCGGTGTAAGAAGTTCCGTCCTCGGCCGATCGTCCCGGAATCCTTGGGCACCGAGACCTTTGGGGATTGGTGGGACGAGTACACCTGCGACTTCTTCGGCGCCTCGGTCGAAGACGTGGTGAGCAAAGTCTTTGGCGATCGGCCCGAACTAGCGCCCTCGACCCAACCTAAAGAGTCGGCTCAAGGTATATTGTTGACTAATTACTTTGTCATTTCAAAACTTGCCCTTGTTAACAATTACTTTGCCTATTTCAGGGGGTCGTGGGGCGAAGAAGGTTGAAGTGGTTGCCGCGGCGGCGAGGGTGAAGAAGTTGGCGCCCAAGAGGAAAACCATCGCCACCGAGCGGCCAATCCCCTCCAAACGCCCCCACCGAGAGGCCGAGCCGGAGATTGATGCCCTTCGCCCTTCTAAACGCGTCAAGAAATTGGCGAAGAAGGGCGACCGGGAGATTCATGTCGTCTCCAGTGACGTTACTGGGACGCCTGCTTCTGCCGGTTCTCCTACTGTGCCAGTTGCCCCGGCATCTCCATTCCCGATCTCTCCGGTCGTTCCCCTCCCTGGAGCCACAGCCGATCCAATCGTCGCACCAGCTCCAGCTTCGGAGCCGGCCGTGGCGCCTGCGATGGGTAAACCGGCTGCGCCTATTGGTGCGCCCTCGACTCCCACGGTCATTCTGGAGGTAAAATTCTACTTCCACTTGTTTCCTTAGGTCTCTGGTCGTAATGCTAAATGTTCTCTTTATGTTCAGGATATCGAGAGCGAAAGTGACGAAGTCCCGCTGGAACGCCGTCGCGGACGAGTTAATTCTTCTCTCGTTCATCCTCCTCCGGTTGTTGAGGCGACCGCTCGACCGACTCCTCCTGCGGCGGATCGCGGCAAGAGGCCCATGGCCGACCCTGAGGCCACGGCCGAGTCGCCGATCCATCCGCAGGATGCAGATCTCCCCATTCCTCCGCAGGAAGTCTCCTCGGCCTATGTAAGTCTTCTATTTTTTGTATTAATTTTCCAATGACACGTTCTTAAAAGATTATTAAAATGTCAGGTGCCCGATCATTCATTTCACCGGCAATTTTATGCGCCGAGGGGTGTTATTTATATTTCCTGGCCGCCGTCGTGGCCATCAAATATAGATAACCTCCATCGGCCGCGTGAATTGCGTAGCGGTCTAAGGCACTGGGCTCGGCCATTAAGTTCCCTGGGTTCGAGCAATGACCCAGAGGGCATGGCCGAAGTCTCCTCTCGGCAGGTCTAAAACAATCCCCTTTTCCTTTATGCATTATATCACGACGTCTGTCTTTCCTTCTCACCGATCTTCTTTTATGTGCAGCCGTCGTGGGAAGTAGAGCTTGACGCCCTTCTTCAGAGCACGACCGGTGAGGCTGGTTCTTCTGCTGCTCCAGCCGAATCGGCGGGAACTACGCCTGCCGAGGTCTTCGTGAAGCTGCACGAAGTCTTGTCTCTGACTGCCTCCCAAGCTCTCCGGTGCAAAGGCCTCGACTCCGTTGGAGAGTGTCTAAATGACCTCGCCAGCGGTGGTCATCTGAGCCCGGAGGGTATCTCTTTTCTGACCGACCTCCTGGAACGAACTCGGCAACACTTCTACATCTTCGAGCGAGCCCTTCAAGCTGAGGATGACTTGAAGGCTGCCAAGGTCGCGCAAGAAGCCGGCCGATCTGAGATGGAGGCACTTAAAGCCAAGAAGGCGAAGCTGACAGAGTTTGATCGCCAGATTTTTGACCTCCAACGTCAGATTTCTGACCTTCAACGGCAAAGGTCCGTTGCCGCTGCCGAGCTTGAGAAGGATTTCGAGGCTAGCAAGGCTCGGCTGACGGCCTTTGCTGCTGGTGCACGGCATGTCCAGCAGCTGCAGCTCAACAAGAAGACCAGGCAGGCCGAGATCATCCTGGGCGAGGCGAAGTGGCTGGAGCTGAAAGCTGCCCTTGAGACTTTCCTCCCCTCGACCCCTTAGGAGCCTATCATTGTATTTGTATTTGTTTTTTGTAATAAATCTTTTTGCTATCAATACAATGATCCTTTTGCTATTAATACAATAGTCTTACTCTTGCATTTCCCATGTAATTGGATAGTACTTCTTTAAAAACTTTCCATTAATCGGTAATTTATGAACTGAACCCGTCCGATCTCTCAGATGATATGCCCCCTTGCCGAGGACTTTGTGAACGACGAATGGCCCTTCCCAATTCGGCGACCACTTCCCAAATCTTGGGTCCTTAATCCCAATAGGCAACACAGTTTGCCAAACCAATTCTCCTTCGCCGAACGTTTTTTGTCTTACACGCTGGTTATACGCTCGTTCGGCAATTTTCTTTTGTGCTACCAGTAAGTTACTCGCGTCGATTCGACTTTCTTCTAAATCTTCTAATTCCTGCCGCATCGCTTGACAATATTCAATACTGAACAAGTCACTCTGCTCGATTACTCGTAACGAATTTATACTCAACTCGACCGGTAACATAGCGTCGTGTCCGTAAGTTAACGCGTACGGGGTGGTTCCAGTGGCCGAGCGGGGTGAAGTTCGGTATGCCCATAACGCTTCATTTAACTTCAAGTGCCACAACCTAGGTTTCTCTTTTACCATTTTTTCAAGGATGCCGATCAACACTTTATTGCTTGCCTCAGCCTGCCCGTTTGCCTGTGGGTAATACGGCGTAGATTGCTCGAGTCGGATGTTCAAACTTGCTGCGTATTCCTTAAACCTATCAGCCGTGAAGATAGTGCCATTATCAGTTATGATCGTTTCTGGCACGCCGAATCTGGTCACAATATTTTCTTCTACGAAATTGCATACCTCCTTGGCCGTTAATTCGGCGTATGACCTTGCCTCGACCCACTTAGTGAAATAGTCAGTTGCTACCATAATCCACGCGTGTTTCGCTGCTCCCGATGATGGCGTGATTTTGCCAATCACGTCCATTGCCCAACCTCTGAACGGCCATGGTTTGGTGACGGAATGTAGCAATTCGGCCGGGGCTCTCTGTACGTGTCCATGAATTTGGCATGGTACGCATCTCCGTGCGTATTCGATGCAATCCTTTAATATACTGGGCCAAAAGTAACCGTGTCGTCGGAGCAACCAACGCATCTTTCGTCCAGACTGGTGTGCTCCGCAAATTCCTTCATGTACCTCGGCCATTGCTTGGGCAGCCTCGTCTGGGCCGAGGCACAATAACAGTAACCCATCCTCGCCCTTGCGATATAATTCATTTTGATACGACACGTAATTCGTGGCAAAGACCTTCGTTCTCCGATCGTGTTTCCCGTTGGGATTATCGAGGTACCGTAACATCGTTTTTCTCCAATCATCTGGTTCTACCTCGACGGCACATATTTCTACAGGGTCTCCTCGTTCTAGTAGGGATGGGAGCGACATTACCCTTGTTCGTATTACGTGTGTGCGCTGGAGGGTTTGCCGATCGATCAAGGCCGGGTACGATTGCAGGCCTGTGGCCGCGATGCGGCCGAGTTTGCCCCCCATGAGTTGTGCTCCGGAGGCGATCTGAGCGAGTTCATCGGCATCGGTGTTGTGGATTCGTGAAATATGTTCAAACGTGATCCGTTCGAAGGACTCGGCCAGGTAGGTGGCGACCATGTGATATGGCGCCAAAGTACAACTCATGCAACGAAAAATGCCGTTCAATTGGTTAATTACAAGTTCGGAATCACCGAGGACAAGAACACGGGAGGCCCGTAGATCGTGTAAAACGTGGAGACCGATAATGAGGGCTTCATATTCGGCCTGATTGTTTGTGCAGCTGAAATCCAACTTGAGAGAGAAGTACCATCGGCAGTGGTCGGGCGACTGAATTGTGATGTCGACACCTGCCGAGGTCGAAGTACTGGATCCATCGAAATGCATAGTCCAATGGTTATCGCGTGTGGTGACTAGACCGATGTCGACATCGCCCCCTTCAAAACCATATGGGGAAGGGTGCTGGGCCAAGAAATCGGCGAGAGCCTGCCCCTTGACCGCTTTTTGGGGAACGTACTGCAGGCTAAATTCGGATAAGGCGAGTGTCCATTTCCCGATTCGGCCTTTAACGATAGGCCGAGTGAGCATGTAACGAATTACGTCTGTCTGGGCGATGACCTGCGTAACTGATGGGAGCATGTAATGCCGAAGCTTGGATGCGGCAAAAAACAAAGCTAAGCAAAGTTTTTCGACCGGTGAGTAATTGAGCTCTGGTGCATTCAGATTTCGGCTAAGATAAAAGATAGCTTGCTCACGACCGACGTTGTTGTCTTGTGCAAGGAGACAACCAATGGATTCGGCGGCTGCCGAAATGTATAATTTGAGGGGTTTGGTGCGACAAGGTGGAACCAGCACGGGTGGGGTCGAAAGGGCCACCTTGATCTGCGTGAATGCACTCTGATGTTCTTCGCGCCAAACAAATTTATCGGTATCCTTAAGTTTGAGGAGAGTAGAAAATGCCTTCATTTTACCGGCCGAATTGGCGATGAAACGGCGGAGGAAGTTGATCTGTCCGAGTAACGACTGCAACTGTTTCTTTGTTGTGGGAGGTGGGGCGCTAATGATGGCGCGGGCTTTATTGGCGTCTACTTCGATGCCGCGATGGTGCACCAAAAACCCTAGGAAATTGCCGGCCGAAACACCGAAAGCACACTTGGCTGGGTTCATCTTGAGACTATTCTTGCGCATGCGAAGGAACGTTTGTCGTAGGTCATCCAGGTGTGTTTGGCGGCGTTTCGACTTTACCACCACATCGTCGATATAAACTTCGACGATGGTCCCAATTAAGTCGTGAAAGATCATATTCATGGCTCGTTGGTATGTGGCGCCGGCATTCTTGAGGCCGAATGGCATGACTACCCATTCGTACGTGCCCAGTGCCCCTGGGCAACGGAAAGCCGTTTTGTGGACGTCGGCTTCGGCGATGAAAATCTGGTTGTATCCCGCATGACCGTCCATAAAAGATAGTAGTTCATGATTAGCTACGGCATCAATGAGCAAATCTGAAATTGGCATTGTATATTCGTCCTTGGGAGTCGCCAGATTCAGGTTACGGAAATCGGTGCAAATGCGGAGGGCACCGTTTTTCTTCAACACTGGGACGATATTGGCCAACCATTCGACGTAGCGAGCGGTCCTAATAAATCCGACCTTGAGAAGCCGAACCAATTCTTCCTTAATGCCGAGTTGTAACTCGGTCGAGAATCGGCGAGGGGGTTGTCGAAAAGGCTTACAACCGTCTCTGATGCGTAGTTCATGCTCGACCAAGTTTCGATCGAGGCCTGGCATTTCATGGTAACTCCACGCAAAGCAATCTTTAAATTCCTGGAGTAACTTACGGAGTTTGGCCTTCATGGCCGGTGGGAGTAACGCGCTTATAAACAATATGCGAGGATCATCGGCCGTGCCTACGTTAACTTCCTCTAATGGGTCCTTGACTTGAGGCCGATGGTCCTCGAGTTCGGCCGGGGCAGCCCGAACTTTCTCGAGAGACAAAACAGGGCCGTCATCCGCTTCGGCCAAAAATTCAATTAAATTAATGCCAGAATGCGGTTGCTTGGTAATGGCGTACCAATGGGCCAGCAGACGTTCCATCGTTGACGAAACCGCGGCCTGACGCTGTTCTTGTTTGGTGTGCTCAATCATCGGCATTGGGGACCAAATCTGCCAAGCCAAGTCTCGCCGAATCCTGTTGGACAGTCTCGGCGCCGACCTCAATCACTTTCTGCACTGAAATTCGCGTCGGCCGCCCATCCTCGTTAAGACCTTGGAGGGTGATGTAGCCGACGTGATCATCATAATAGCGAGCCTGAATCATGTTGGTCTCAAATGGTTGATTATCGGCTGGATGGATGGTAACCGATTTGCCATCCCAGAAGATGAGAACTTGGTACAGTGATGAAGGAATGCAACTGGTTTGGTGGATCCAGTCTCGACCAAGTAATGCGTTATAATCGGTCTTGGAATCAATTATGAAGAATGCCGTCATGTGTTGGCGACCGGCAATGCTAACCTCCAATGGTAACACTCCTTTGGTCTGAGACTTGTCACCAATGAAGCTGCTCATAGTGATCCCTGACGGAATGAGCTCATTATCAGAACGGCGCAGAGCCTTCATGACAGATATTGGCATAATGTTGACTGTGGCCCCACAGTCGACAAACACTTTGGAAATGGGGAATCCTTCGATGTGAGCCGTGATGTACAACGGCTTCAGGTGTTGGAGATTAACCGAAGGGGAACGAGGAAATAGCTCGGCCAATGCCGCCTTAAGGTTGTCCGTGCTTCGGGTTTCTCGGTCGTCATCGTTTGCGATGAAATCGACTTGTGTTGCCTCCTCGGCGACCACATCCCCGTCCAAGAAATTCGACTGGGGTGTACTTGGTTGGAATTCGGCTGGTAACACGTGGACCATACTGATCTCCATTTGTTCGAGAACCGAAGGACCCATTGGATCGCGGTCGTCGTCTTCTGCCGAACTAGCCACAGTATCAGCCGGCGGAACATCCTCGATCAAGCTTTCAAGTGCCTCGGTAAGAGCCGGTACCCGAGACATGGGAACCGAGTCGAATGTGGTGTGGCTATTTTCCTCGACCATGTTGATTGTCGAAGATTTATGTTGGTCCTTTGTTATACGGGCCCGTTCTTCATAGGCAATGCGGGCGTTCCTAGTGTCGAGATATGTATCCAACCTTGCTATTCGTTTTTCTTCGTCGGCCGTGAGGCCGAAGAGTGATACCGCCGAGAAAACTTCGAAATGATAGCGCAAATGCTGAAGGTCATCGAGCGAGAAAGGTAATTCGGCGGTGTCGATATCTGTATAAGGATCAACATCAAAACCAAGTACCCGAGCTTCCCGTATATGCTGGAACCTTGCCTTAATTGCTGGGTCGGAGGTTTTCTGAATGATTTGCTCGGCATCAGGGCAAGTGAGAGCTAGGTCGAGGGCTTCCTGACACTCCTTGGGTAGTCCGTACAAGTCATTGGCGGAGTATTTCTTGTGAAACTCTCGCATGTATTCCAAGGATTCACCGAGGAATGGAGGATGTAAGTTGCGCCGTACTTTGATAAACGGTTCGCGCGGTGGTGATGGGGAAATCTTCCTTTTGGCCTCTTGCGTGAAGTGTTCTAGCCGAGCTCTAGTTTCCCCAGGCCGAAACAGGATTTTGATACGTTTCTCAGCATCCTCAATGGTGGTTTCAAAACCGGCAGCGGCTACTTGCTTCCCTTCGGCCAATTCGGTCATGATAGTCGGGGTTGGCCGTTCACTAATGCTTTCCGCGGCCTTCTTTGGTTGCCACTGGTTGGCAGTGCTGGCCTGCGCTTCTCGTCGCCGAGCCATGCAATCAATCCGTTGACGGCGACGTTTTTGGGATTTAGACAGTGCTGTATATAAACCAGTCGGGGAGTTGTAACTGTACCAGCGTTGATCCGATGTTCGGGGTGGTTTGAAGGTTTTGCGATCGGCTGACGAGCTGGAACTGTTAGTATTGTGCGAGTAGTAATCCTCATTATAGAAAGGCGCGTCGAAATCAAGACGCCGCCTGACTGAGGCCTGGTCTTTCGGCCGTACTTGTAAGCCGAGTCGATCGAACACTTGACGTCGCGGACCAACTTCCTTTGGTGCTGTGGTAGGGGCCGTGGGTGTTGTTGAAAATGTCTTCTTCCTAGGTTCAATTGGTGTTTTACAATGGTCACATAAAACCTTTGACTCATGAGTTTCGTCGGAACTCGACCCCGTCATAGGCTCATCGGCGAGGGGCCTCGATTGTTCCGTGGGTGGTGCATTCGAAAATATATCAGGCTTCAGCCTTGTTCGACCATTCTGTTTACGGATATGCTGCACCGGAACGTATTCGGCCTTCCCTTTGTTTTTAGGAAGATGAGCATCCACCATACCAATTGTTGTTGAAGGGAAGGGATTGACGTCGACCGCCATCTGCTTTTCCGGAAATTTCAATTTTCCTTTCTCGATCCAACTTTGGATTGTATCCCGGAACACGACACAATTATTTGTTGCATGCTTATTAGAATTATGGTACTTGCAGTATATCTTTCCTTTCAATTCATCGGCCTTAGGGATAATATGTCCCGGCCGAAGCTTGATGATCTTTGCCGCCAATAATTGATCGAAAATTGCATCGGCCTTGGTGATGTCGAAAGTGTATACTTTTGAAGATTTACTTATGTCCTCGGCGGCCGAATGGGCTTTGGTGTCTTTGCCGTGTACTTGAGCCAGAGCCTTACAGACGTATGGTTTATCTATTACTATCTCGGCCGCATCCACACTGACGTACTGAGGGTCCCCGCTTTCGGCCGATGCATAGCTGACCGTGGGGTTTTTATACAACGTTCCCCGGGATGGTGATTTTGAGACCTTCTCTTCTCGGAGCAGGTAATCATACTGTTCGACATGTTGAGCAAGTTCGTACATATCGCGAATGTTTGCCCCCAGGAACTTCTTTTTGTACTCCACGTCTAATCCGTTGAGAGCAATCCTGACGAATTCCACTTCGGGGAGTGGTACTCGGCACCAATTCCTGGCCGACTTGAACCTTGTTAAGTACTCCATTGGAGATTCGTCGGATGCTTGAGCCATCCTGGCCAAGGATGACACTGACATCTCCATCCCTGGCCGATAGAATTGTTCATGGAATTTTTCGACCAACTCCTCCCAACTCTGCACAGAATTGGGTGGAAGATTAATGTACCAGGCGAAAGCGGAGCCTGTCAATGAAAAATTAAACAGACGTAGTTTGTAGAAATCGCTATTAACGTCTCCACACTGTGCCGTGAACCGAGCCACATGTTCTAATGAGGACAAAGACGATTCCCCGGCGAAGAGGCTGAAATCAGGGATCTTAAATCCCCGTGGGTATTCAAACCTTTCTACGTAAGCCGGGTATGGATGAATGAATTTTGGAAACTTCGGCCCTTTCTTCAAGGCCGAATCAATCATTCTCTGGACTTCGGTCATGTTCACGGAGGCGGCTTCTTCTCCCTGGCTTGGTCCCTCGGATCTATTTCCTGGTCCTCTTTCTAAGGTGACTGGTTGCGGTCGAGCAGACGCTCTATCGGCTGGTATGGGCACGTTCGTCGAGAGCTGCCGAGGTTGGCCGACCTGGCCATCTTCGAAGGCTTTACTAACTAATATTTCAAGCATTCTGGTCTGTGTATCGTTGTTACTTCGTATTGCCTCTAGCAAATCATTCATCTTTTGACCAATCGACTGCTCGACCTGTCGATACTGCTCATCAAGTCGTCTCCGAAGAAATGACCTAGTTGGTGGATCAGAGCCTTCTCCACCATCGTCGTCGCAGTCTTCCACTATCCCCTCCACAAATACGGGCGTCGTTTGATTCGGGATCGCCGCGTTGTGAGGTTGCCCACCGAGACAGATCTCATTCTCTCGGCGGGTCACACTTGTAGCCTCGGGTGGCAAAGCAATGACCGGATTTTTTGCTGGTTGCGAATCCTGCCCAAGGCCTTGCACTGGTAAGTCAGCTGTTGACTTTCCCATGTTTATTTTCTTCTTGGTAGACCGTGTCTCTACGGTCATGAACTCCGAAGGTTTAGCACAATGGTCCCACTGGGCGTGCCAAAATGTTGACTACAAAAATTACAGAACCTACGTGGCGCGCAGGCCGAATAACTAATGAGCTAACTAATGTCTTTCGGTTGAATGCAGGGCGTGCCAACTCGTCGGCCGAGCTCGGCCGAGGAGTAAAATTTGATGCGGTCGCGTTGAGCGCGCTGTTGACTTCTGTATCTTGCGATTACGACCGAGTAAGGAACGCTCTCGGTCTCTGGATTCTATAGCCTGAAGACAAGGCTACTAATTCTACGGAGTTCACAACTCGTCGAAGCCTGATTCGGCCACTGTGATTATATTCGTAAGAGTATAAGCACGCCGAATTGAGACCAAACTATACGGGCACAGGTACTCGAATGTGATGTATGTCTTAATGGTAAACGTAGTTCGGCCGTCGGAATGCCGAACCCTGAAACTTACTTGTGAGTATCCAATCATAAACTCACTCGGCCTCCAATGCGCCGAGCAAGGTAATTCGTAACACCCAACTATGCCGAAACGGCTAAGTAAGATGACCTCTACCAACAAAGGTTCGAAAACCTTCCTCGGCCAAGACTTAGATAGATAATCGGTCGACCTCGACGCAGTGCTGTTTATCCAAACTGAAGGTGTGTCTTGGTCGGCTGATTCTGCGGCAGCAGTGCTGTTTATCCAAACTGAAGGTGCTCACCGGTTGCTTCCACAGTGCTGTTTATCCAAACTGAAGGTGTGTCGGCGGGAAAAGAAAAGGAAAAATCTCAAGGTGTTTGAGAGAATTTGCGCAGGGCAATTGTGTGCTGATTGTGGAGGGGCTTTCTATTGCGTAATTTCTTGTATTTATAGCACCTCGTTCCTTGATTCCCATTCTGATTTGGATTGGGAGTCCTTGTCCCATCTTACCTTTAACTCAAACAATCCCAGTTTTATTGGGATTCTGAATTCTCCTACTTTTGAGGTTCTATCCCTTGCCGGTCGAGAATCCTGGTTGCATCAGGATTTCCTAGACCTTTCCTCATTTATCTGGACTACTTAAGATCGGATCTGGCCGACCCTGCCAGCTGGTCCGAGTCTCATTACTTGGCCCATAGCATGTGTTATTACCTTGGGCCGAGCACATCCTGCTGCTCGGCCCAATCCCAATATTTTGGGCCCAAACACCAATTGAAAACAAAAATTTACATGATAAGATTTCAACACGATTGGTCCTTTAGCATGTAGTGAGAGTGTATATAATCATAACATCACCCCAAGTCTATCTAAGATATTTTCCTGCCATGTTTTTCTTAAGATAATGTAAAATATCTCTAGTCCATTGCTTAAATAACGTCGTAGCACGAAGTATTATCATTAGCTGCAACGGTAAAATTTATCGGGACGGTGTCGCAGTTGGTTAGGGCGTAAGTCTTATAGTTTCTGAGTTATCCTGAAGTCGAGAGTTCGAGCCTCTCTCGCCCCATTAGTATCACAAATCTAGAAAGCCAAAGCTGCTAGTTTCCACAACTGAGACGAAATTTCACCCATCAAATTACACAAAGACGTTGTTTTAATGTATAGATTTTCTATCATTTAGTGTATTTGAGGTCCGGTGTTCGAAACTCATACTCATAGTTTAATGTAGGGTTTAGGCCAACCAAAATTGGTGCCGGAATGAGCTGAATATAGGACTAGCCAAAGCTGCTAGTTTCCACAACTGAGATGAAATTTCACCCACCAAATTACACAAAGACATTGTTTTAATGTAGATTTTCTATCATTTAGTGTATCTGAGGTCCAGTGTTCGAAACTGATACTCATAGTTTAATGTAGATGTTTTTTTTTTTTTTTTTTGTAGAAAAAAACAAAAAAAAAAAACAATTGTTTTATTTTTTGGCCAACCAAAATTGGTGCCGGAATGAGCTGAATATAGGACCTCAAGTGTGTGTGCATCGCTAAATCTTCTAAACCGACCAAACTGTAAACTCTTGCACCTGAAGACATAGTTGGTTTGGTACCCTTTTGGACAATGGACATGTTGAAGAAATGGGAAGAACTTGTCGGTGTTTTGGGATATGTAAAAGTCCAGAAACTTGGGAAACCCTTCATTCCTCTCTCTAGTTCCTATTTTTTGCATTGAGTTGTTTGTACATCCATTTTACCTTTCTATAGTTTCAAAGAACACAGAGAAGTAAGGAGAGGGCATATGATATGAGCCACTTTTAGCACATGAAAAGAGCGAGGGGCCATATTTTGGATTTTGCTATGACATAAGATCTCTTTGTAGCCAATATCTTCTTTCATCACTGACAAGAGTAGGTTATCAAAAACACAAATAGATATTTTTTTAATGAGGAATGGGGGATTGTATAACTTGTAAGAAGTCATGAAGGACAAACTGAAAGCTTTCCCAAAATCATAGGGTTGCACCAAGGCTCAACTTTAAGTCTTACCTTTTTGCTTTGGTAATGGACAAGATAATGGGACATATTCAAATCTTACTTTTTGCAAATCATATAGTGTGGACAGATGAAATGCAGGAGAGAGTAAATGTGAAACTTAACATTTGACGGGAGGTGTTAGAATCTAAAATAACATTTGACGGGAGGTGTTAGAATCTAAAAGTCTTTGCTTAAGTAGGTCGAATACAGAGTATATGGAGTGCCAAATTCATTGGAAATGCAAGTCCAAATGAGATAGGTGTGAAGATTGGAGATCAAGAAGTACAAAGAGTGAACGCTTTTGTTATCTTGGATCTCAACCATAGAATACAAGTTGGATGGATGAAGTAGAATAGTGCATTGGGTGTGTATTGTACGATTGTTGTATGCCACTAAAGCTCAAGGAAATTTTTTATAGAACGCCAATAAGGCATTCAAAGCTTTATGACACGGAATGTTGGGCCGTCAAAAAGCAACACATGCAAAAAATGAGTGTCATGGATATGAGAATGCTTCGTTGAATGTGTGGGCACACGAGAAAGGAAATGATTAAGAATGAAGGTATCTGAGTAAAGCAGTTCAAAGATAGACTAACAGTAATATGAAATTGTCAGGTATGAAAGTGATATGATAAAAGTAAGTATAGTAAAGTGAGATTCTTGCAAAATTTGAGGTATTCAAGTGAAAATTAAGATATAAGCAACCCCTTTTGATCTTGATAAATGACCAACCAATTTATCTATTGACAAAAGTGGGGCAACTTAATTGTGATTATTGACCAATGAAGTCATTGTCTAACCATTATTTGTCATTAAGTCATAATCGATTAAGACTACTAATAATAAGTCCAGTAAGCACATAAGTTTTAGTGTTGCCAGTCATTTAAGAAAAATCGTGCTACACTTATGATTTATTTGTACTATTATTTATACTATTTTTTAAATAAAAGTATGGCTCACAAAATATGTGAACCCTATCTATATTAAAGAGTTGATACACATGAATGGCAAGAATAGAATTTTTTTAGTGTAAATTACATAAAACTACCTCAACTATTAGTCATTAATAGTTTCATACCTCGCCTTTAAAAAGTTTCAATGTCATACCTCATCTACGAATTTGTTACAATTTCATACCTTCCGTCAGTTGTCTGTCAATTCTTCCGTTAAAATGCTGATGTGGCAAGTGACGGGACCCATTTTCCATTAAAAAATTAAAAAAAATAAAATCATTTTTTTTGGCATGGGGACCCACCCCTTCCCTCACCCTTTCTTCCGTTGCCCCCCTTATCCCACCCAAAACCTAGATCCCTTCCCTGCAACCCCCGACCCTTTCCCCGCCCACGCCAACATCTCCACCCACCACCACCTCTTCCTCCCCCGACCCCTTCCCCACCCACGCCAACATCTCCCCCCCCTCCCGACCCACCACCTCCTTCTCTTCTTCTTCTTCTTCTTCTTCTTCTTCCCCATCCACCCGTGTCTTCCCCCTCTCCCCCCCCCAACACCCCCAACCTTCCTTCACCACCCCACCGTCGCCTTCTCTTCCTCCATCTCCACCTCTTGCCATCTAACCCATGGATCCCCCTTCCCTCCATTGATCTGCACCCGGAAGCGCGAAACGGCGATGTCAACCTGAACCCAGACGGGATGTTTGTCGGGTTGGGCATGTTCAAGAGCAGCGACCCGGTGAAGTGGGCGAGGGCGATTGTGCAGGCGGTGACGCACTCTCGGGACTCAGATGTGCTGGCGGAGGTGAGCTACAGGTTGGGGGAGGTGATGGTGGGGTTTAAGAGACTGTTTGGATGGATTAGTGGGTTTAAGGGACTATTTGGATGGATTGTTGATGTGATGTTCCTCGTCAGCGTGGATATGGGGAAGAGAGGGCGGCGGTGGGGTGGTGAAGGAAGGTTGTTTTTTTGGGGGGGGGGGGGGCAGGAGGGGGACATTGGTGGATGGAGAAGAACAGAAGAAGAAGAAGAAGGGGGGACACGGGTAGACGGGTGGGTCCCCCATATCAAAGATATGATAAATGAATTAGGAACCAAAATGCCACAATGGCGATGAACCCAAAAAAGAGGAAAGGAAAACTAACAAAAAAAACTTGAAAATTTTGAATTTTAACGACAAGGATAAAATAAAAGGTAAAATAAATAATATCATAATTGACTTTTTAGTATAAAAATATAATTTTTTGTTAAAATGAACAAGAAGTTTTTCGTTAAAGTTTCAAAAAAAAAAAAAATTAAAAACACGTCACAATGACATTGACAATCAATTAGAAACCAAAACAGCTAAGATAAACTGTAAGTTGGTCTTGCATTCACATTGAGCCCAAAACAGCAGAGGATCCTGGTAAAACCGCGTCGCAAGGGGAGTTCTACACAGTGGTGGACACTGCCTAGTTGCACCATGTGACTGATCTCACCTTTGCTCCTTTAAAATCTACCCTCCTCCACTCCTTCCTTCTCTGATTCACTTCTCTGCATGTTCAACAACCTATATACAATTCCTCTCTCTCTACTCTCTCTACTCTTTTTCTCTCTCTCTCTCTCTCTTCTGTCTTTGTGTATACACACACACAGTGTTTCTAATTGTAGATCCAGTCCAAGCTTTGAGGTGGAACAAGATCTTTGAAGGGGAAGGGGAAGCCCCTCATCGGTTCAGAAATGGCTCCACTCATGCACTTGAGTTTCAGAAAGGTACTCCTGCTTTCCTCTGCTCTTGTCTTCTTCTTGCCTACTCTCCTCCTTTCTGCCCACTCTGAGTCCGTTGAGAGCTCACACTCTGTTGCCAGTACAAGGAAAATCTTGTTAGAATTAGAAATCGACCCAGACCAGGACCTGCCCAAAAAGACCAAGACCTCCACCACCACCAAATCCTCAAAAAACCAGACCAAATTGATCAAACCCACCTTGTCATCCTCAAAAAACAAGACCGAATTGATCAAACCAACCTTGTCTTCCTCGAAAAACCAGACCAAACTCCTCAAACCCAATCTGTCTTCCTCCAAGAACCAAACCAAGATTTTGAAATCCACCAAGAATGTCCAGTTGAAGCTGCTCAATCCCACATCAAAACCCTCAAATTCCACCAAACCCGCATCAAATTCCTCGAAGAAAACCTCAGATTCCACCAAACCCACATCAAATTCCTCGAAGAAAACCTCAAATTCCATCAAACCAAGCTCACCCAAGAACCAAACAACCAAACGCACCACCCCAAAACAATACCACAACCTCGTCGACAAGAAAAAAACCACCGACACCAAAAGACCCACCCAACAAAAACCCAAAAAACAAATCGAACCCAGCTGGATCGACCAAGAAGACGACACCGATTTCGTGTCGGATTTCACCGACTTACCCGGGAAATTCCAGCAATCCCTAATCCCAGATTTGGAGAGAATCTCGACCACCTCGAAGAATTACCTCACCAAAGCCAACAAACAAATGACGAACCAGTTCAAGCCCATTGTCGGCAACAAGTACGCTGCCAGCATCGCCTCCGCCATGTCGTGCGCCTTCCTGTTGATCCCTCTGCTGTTAGTCTCTCTCCTCTTCAACCGCATCAAAGCCTACTTCTCTCTCCAAAAGCTGTTGATCTTCGTCCAAGTCTACCTCTCCATCTACTTCTCCATCCTCTGCCTCTCTGCTCTCGTCACCGGACTCGAACCTCTAAAGTTTTTCTACGCTACTTCGCAGTCCACCTACGTCTGCCTGCAGGTACTGCAGACTCTCGGCTACGTCTTGTACCTGCTGCTTCTGCTCATGTACTTGGTTCTGGTTTTCTCGACCGATTCTGGGCTGGGCTCGAAAGTGTTGGGCCTGGCCCAGATATTCGTGGGGTTCGCCGTTGGGCTTCATTACTACATGTCGGTGTTTCATAGGGCTGTGCTGAAGCAGCGGCCCAAGACCAACTGGAAGGTGCATGGAATATACGCCACATGTTTTCTTGTGATTTGTCTGTTTGTCACCGCCGAGAGGAGGAAGAAGGGTTACTTGGAAGAGGGAGGTGAGGAGGGCAAGAAGAGTTAATTTTTTACTCACGGAGGGTTTAAACAACCAATGAAATTCTTGGTATACAAATCAAAATAATAAAACCACTTCAATTGGTTTAGAGCTTGTTGTTTGTAACTTTTGTAATTTTATTTTTTTTAGATTTAAAGTTGGAGTAATGTTAAAAAGACTAAATTTTAAAACCAAATATATAAATCAAATGATGTATCACCAATAAGAAACAATCATGTTAATCAACACTTAATTAATAATCCAATTACTACAACCATATCATTTGGTTTGCAAATTTAATTTTAAAAATTTGTTTTCCCTAGCATTACTCTTAAAATTGTAGTTAGGGAGAATTTATTATTTAGGGTTATTATACAAAATGGTCCATGAGATTTGCATGATCAATAGAAATGGTCCCTGAGATTGTCCACCATCCATGATTTTGGTCTTTCTGTTAAAAATGATTTTGGGTAATTTTCAAAACTTTGTAACTCAATCGTTTCTTAACCAAATTCGACCCATAATATATCAAAATGAAGATAGAAAAGTGTAGAATAAGATTATACCTATTTGAAAGCCCAATGGTTGCTGGAGAAAGCCGAAAAATAGCCTGAAAGGTGACTGGTCCGTGGGAAAACTGGAAAACTCCCCGGAAACTGGGTAAACTTTAAACGTTCCTAACTTCTTCAATACTCAACCAAATCGAGTGATTCAAAAATGAAAATAATACTTCTTGACGAGACCAAGAGAACGGTACCTTTTTCGAAGGCTATCTCGCCGTGGTTTGGTCGGACAACGGCTCGAAAGTGGCTAACCATTTTCGAGTTAGCCACTTTCGAGCAGTTTTCCGGCCAAACCATGGCGGGTTAGTAGTAAAGAAAGATACCATTCTCTTTGTCTCATGGAGAAGTATGATTTTCGTTTTTCAATCACTCGATTTTGTTGAGTATTGAAGAAGTTATGAACGCTTAAAGTTTACCCAGTTTGCTGCGAGTTTTCCAGTTTTTCCACGGACCAGTCACCTTTTAGGCTATTTTTTGGTCATCTCTGGAAATAATTGGGCTTCCAAATAGGTATAATCTTGTTTTACGATTTCTTATCTTCATTTTGATATATTATGGGTCGAATTTGGTTAAGAATCGATTGAGTTACGAAGCTTTGAAAATTGCCCAAAGAGTTTTTAACGGAAGGACCAAAATCATGGATGGTGGACAATCTCAGGGACCATTTCTATTGATCATGCAAATTTCAAGGACCATTTTGTATAATAACCCTATTATTTATTATAACATAATCCCAAAGTGGCAGGGAATAATTCCATTGGCAAAGCAAGTGCAACCACATGATGTTGTTATGAAATAGAATATGCAAGTAGGACAAATTGTTACATATTTGTTATAGCACTCTAATTAAGTAGTAATCTTTTCATTTGTAACTAAAAGGTTTTACATTGGACTTCCGTTAATTTTTCTAAATCCTTCACTTTATTAGTGTAATTAATATTAAGAAAAACTAAGGAAAAGGGTTTCAAAACTTTGCATTTTAACAAAAGACCATTTAATAACTTTATTAATGACAAGGACAAGAGAAAGAAAATATTTATAAAAAAATAAAAATAAAATAAAAAAAAATAAATAAATAAAAAACTGAGATTAAAGCGTGTACAACATCCACCCTTTTTTCTTCCATTCTCGCTTGGGATGGTAATTTAACCCGTCAAATCCGATCCCAGCAAGTAACCGATTCAAATGGTTTGGTTTCGAGCATTAAATTTCGGGTATTTTACGGTTATGGGTAACCATTGGGTAAATTTTCGGTTTCGGGTTTGGTTATGGTTATTGGGATATTCACTTCAAACCCATACTCGAAACCAAACCGTTTCATTTATTAATAAAAAAATATAAATATTTATTATATGAAAGGTAATTGTTAAAGTCATGCATTGTTAAATATGAAAATTAATTATTTACTTTTGGATCATTAATAAATTATATGCTTTTAGACTTTTAGTTTTCAAGAGTGTAAATGTTTTCTTAGTAATATAAACATTTAAAAATACTTATTAGATCTATTGTATCAATTGTATTAATAATAACGGTTTATTTAAAATCGTTTTTATTTAAAATTCTTTATTTAATTAATAATATAAATATATAAATATCATAATGGAGAAAACCATTCTCCGATGAAAAATTTTTTACTCGACGGGTTCGATTACGGTAAAAACTCGTTCGGAAATTTTACGGTTTCGGGTTTAGAGAAAATAAACGAGTTTGGGTATGGAGATGGCACATCTGAACCCAATCCGCTCTGAATATCTTGCAATTAATTTGGTAATTAATCCCAATTTGAAAAGAATAATTGGGAGTTACCTTGTGGGTGAGGATTTGATGAGGAGTGATGAGACGGTTTTAAATAAATATCATTTTGATCACCTTTAACCTCGATTGATCCGTTATTGCTTGTTGCATGTGCGCATGAATCCCGGTATGCCTCAAGGGTAATTTTGTTTATTTTACCCAAAAGTCCACGTGTCGCCTCCATACTTTTATTGATTATTTTTTACTCCAAAAATGCCCCCACACATGTTGGGTTGCTCACAGGAAAGGGCAGCAGGTGTAGAGATCTTCTCTTGCTTTAGGAAGCATATGATTGTTTCCTATTTTGATGTATATTCTCTCTTTAATTGGAAATTAGATCATTCCAGGAAAGGGAAATAAATTACTTCCAAATTCTATTTAAGTCTACCTTAAGTAGGCTGGTTTGGTATTGCTGTGCTTTGAAAAAAAGCTGCTTCTGCTGTGCTGTGAGAATAAGCAGCTGTGAAATAAAGCAACAGAGTGTTTGGTAAACTTTTTTGTAAAATTGCTTTTGAAAAAAAAAAGCAGTATTATAGTGTTTGGTAAACTTTTATGTAAAACAGATGTGAAAAAAGCCAGTTTTTCAAAGCTGGGTTTTGCAGCTTCTTGTTTTTGGCTTTTTTTCACCTAAAACTGTGAAAAAAAGCTGAAGCTGAATGTTTACCAAACACAAAAATAGCTTCCAGCTTTTTTCAGAATCACCTCAGTACTAAACCAGGCCTAAATCAACTTTAGAGATTAATTTATTCTACCCTACATGAGAGAGAAAGTTACAGGATATTTGTTCCCCCTCCCCTAGCAATCTTCTACACTTGCCCGTGCAAATGACTGTCTTTCATTACTTTCTTTGTCTTCACATTGCATTAAGAAGACAAGAAAATTTTAATTTTCCTTGTCTTCTTAATTTTTGCGAGCTTCGAGGCTTGAAATTTGGCTCGACTGGGGTCGAGAAGGCGTGGAAAAGTGGCTGGAAAGTCACGGTGAGGCTGCTGTTGTGGGTTGCTCGATGCGGCGGCGGTTGGCTGGGCCAGGTGCGACTTGGCTTGGGTCGAGCTAATGGGGCGCTAAGGCGTTAGGTTGAACCTGGCACAGGCCAGGTTGATGCAGTGGTTTAGACCAAGAAGGCGTGAGCCTCCTTATTTGCTGGGCTTAGGAGGAAGGCGGAAGGGCGCCATCATCTCTTCAGTTGGACTGGGTTGTGAGGCCTTTGGGCCAAAAAGAGAGCAGCGCCTGGCACGCTGGGCTGCCTGGCGTGTTGTGCCTCCTCGTGCGTTGGGCCGAAAATGAGAGATGGAAGCCAGCGCGGGCTAGGCTCCCTTGACTGCTGTCTTTGGGCTATGAAGCTTGATACCTCTTTTTTATTTTATTTTATTTTTGGCAGCTGTCTAAAGAATTTTTTCGCATCTTTGAAGAATTTCCTTGAGCATGTTTTCTTCAAGCCACAAGGGTGATGATGGAGTGCTGCTGCTGTAGCGTTAGAGCGGGTCTTTGAGTAAAGTGGGCTACTTCAAGGCTGTTCACTTCAAAATTAGCTTTGATGACTCGTTTAGAGACTTTCTTGAGGCATATAGGCACTTCATTCCGTCGAGGAAGCATGTGAAGTGTGTCAAAGAAGGTTGCAGCTA
Source organism: Pyrus x bretschneideri (assembly GCF_019419815.1). Lineage (NCBI taxonomy): Eukaryota > Viridiplantae > Streptophyta > Magnoliopsida > Rosales > Rosaceae > Pyrus > Pyrus x bretschneideri. The sequence continues at coordinate 3,023,935 of NW_025999479.1, forward strand.
TGAGCCATACAGTGGGGCTTAAAGAGCTATCAAGTTTCACCCCTACTGCTTTGTGTTGGAATTTACTTTTCCCATGCCGCATTTCTTCCAAGAAATGCTTTGATCTATGAAGTGTGCCCCCGCACAATGTTCTCTAAATGCAGTTTATGTGATGGTGGGGTTCCTCAATCTAAGCCAATTCTTCGAGTTAGATTTGACCATCAATGAATTTTGGTACTTCTTTGACATAAGCCAACACGACTGGGCCAAGAAAACCTTGGAGATCAGCGGAGAGTGGGAGTCTAATTCTTCCCATGAGCTGCGCGTTCTAACGATTTTCATCACTGCTTAGTTTTTAGGTTGCTTTGTACTTTTGCTGACCTGCTTTCTGATTTGTTGATTGTCCTCTTCTGCTTATGTAGATTCAAAATTTCACTCAACTCCCAAGACTTCTCTAGATATGAAGAAGGTGCATGTTGCACTAGGTATCCCCTCTGAGTATTGTTAGTGGTATTGGCTACTCAACCCTATTCGCCAGGAGAAATGTGGGTTGCCCCGAGAGAGGAGATAAAGCGAATCAAGGCGGAGGCATTGGCTCGTCCGATTGCTATCGTGGAGCCTGTTGTGAATGAAGGTGGAAAAAATAGATCTTCCCCACCTGCCCAAGAGATGCCGGCTGAGAAGAAGCCCAAGACTTCCTTCGCTACTCATGAAGGTCCGCCTGTTGCTGATAAGCTTATAATTAACTTAACTTCTTCCGAGGGGAAAAAAATGAGATTGCTAAATCTGAGCCAATGATGCATGTCGTGCCAAATGTCGTTAGTATGATTGCTGATAGGATTGTTCAGCGTAGAGGTTCCATCGTGCCCTAGTGCCTAAATTTATGCCAAAACGTTTGTCGGGGGCTAAGTCTGGTTCACCTTTAGAGAGACTTGCTACTATGGAGAGCGATAAAGTGGACTTTGTTGGTAAAGTGGTGCCAAAGCCTACTCCCCTTATGATGAGACCGATTCACTTGCTGAGAAAGAGGAAACTGTTTGCGCAGGTAGTTGTGAGAAATCCACCAAGCTTGTTTCTGTAGAGGCTGCTGAGACTTGTGCGCTCTTGAAACCAGATCTACTTGAAGACATGGAAGTGTATGCCAAGCTTGTAAATGGCATTAAAGGGTTTGTTTGACCAAGTTCCTTTGTTAAGCATACGACTGAATATAGAAGAACTACTTTGCTTGTTATAATGCAGAAAATGGCAATTTTGGTAGCTGAGTCTATGCTCCATGACCAAGAGGATACCAAGGCTGCCAAGAGGGTGGCAAAGATTATGGCAGCCGAAGCTTATTCCTCGGTCGAGATTTTTAAGTAGTTGGAATCTGAGCTTATCGCTTTGAAGGGGTCTAATATCTCTGCCCCATTTCTCTGCAATTTAAGACTGCTTGCCAAGAGATCATTAATTTGAAGAATAGGCATGACGTGATCTAATTTAAGTATGAAAGTGCAGAGAAGGAGATTGGTTGTTACATACCTCAGATTTAAGATCTTAAATGTGTCATCTCAGAGTTTCGTTCCGCTGCTTATGCCAAGGATGAAGAGTTAATTGTTGCTTAATCAAGTGATCCATTTCCAAAAGATCATTGAAAGGCTTAAACCCCAAGTGTTAGTACTCCAAGGTGCACTAAAGATCAACGAAAGTCTGAAGAAGGAAGTGGATGAGTTGCAGTGTGTCCGTGTTGGTGTGCTCAAGGAAAACAAGCAGCTGAAGGGTGATAAGGCTAGGCTTAAGACTTCACTTGTTCAGAGTTAGGCTGATTTCTACAAGCTGGGTTATGTAGATCATCTCTTTGATAGGCTATCTGACTTTTAGTTTACTGGAAAAGACTTCGAGACATTCTCTATTTCTCCGGAATACTTGCTTGCCTTTACTTTCGAGGCTTCCATTGGTGAAGTAGTCGGAGAAGTTGGTGCCCAGGGTGGGGCAGCCAAGGGTGAAGCGCTGGATGGTGCCATTGCTGAGAGTGTCACGGCTGCTGAATGTGTGGCGACTGAGTAGTCGTGGGATGTCCAAGCTGCTGAAAAGTAGTCTTTTAGGTAGCTTTTTTTTCCTTGTCACTTTTTTGCTTTGCTTGAACTCCTTCGGCCTTTGCTAGTTGTTTATCAATTTTGCTAGACAATTTAATAAACTTGATTCCTTCATTTGTCTTCATCTTCGCTTCTTTTGTTTACGTCCAACCTTTGACCTTTAAACCAGCGACATATGTGCTATTTTTCTATAAGCAGATAGGCCCGGGTAGCCTATGCAGCCGTGGGTGTTGGTGTAGAACTTTGCAAAGTTGTTAGCCATAAGGTCGGTAGCCGGACGCCTTACTTACAGAAGCAGACAAGTTCGCATGACCATTTGGCTATTAACTTTGGCTTTCTTTAATTCTTTGAGCTGTGTGGCCTGCATCACAACGTACTAAAGATTTGTGGGTTATGAAATTCGCTAACCTTTCACATCAAAAGTACGCGATTGTATGGAGTTTAGTGAGCAAAGGTCCAAGATAACTCCTTGCTTTTATGTAACCAATTCTATAGGTTGGGTAGCAACATTCACAACACTTTAGGAATTAGTATAGATCTTAAAATCATTCCGCACTTTGGTAGAGGTGAAGCTTATCGACTACGAAGCATGTCGGCAGTGGATAAAGCTTCGTATATGCACACTAACTTGTTTAACCTTTCACAAAAATGTGCGGTTGTATAAGTTTAACACGGTTCACTGCTCGAAGGTGATAGGAGCATATTTAGGCGACTTACTTAGCTTGTTCTCGTACATTTACGTTATGTTTCTTTAGTTATTTTAGTTCTTTATGCTTCTTTTGTGTGTTTTCAGGATTATAAGACGTGTTTGACGAAAGGATGCATTGTGGAATGTTTTGGGGCCTTTTTGGAGCACTATTGGGCTAAGGATGGATAGCTTATTCTTGGAGCCCAAGTGTTAGATGAAATTGAAGGCCTTGTATGCACTTGAGGACACAAAACAATGGCCCTAACCCAATTACAATCACATTGCCATGGGCTTAACACAAACACCATTCCTTGCCATGCAAGGGGGAGCAATTTGGGTCCATTTCATGCACTTAAACCCTAGCCCAATTACACACCATTGCAGCCAAATCCATTCTTTGTCATGCACATTCACCACCGATTCAACCACATGCACTTATTCCTCCATCATTACACACCATTGCAGCCACATGCACAAAACACCATCCTTGCCGTCCAAACACATGCATTTCCCTTGCCATTTTCAACCATCACACTTCATCATTGCAGCCACCATCCATCCTAGTTGTCAATCACATACTTTCCCATTATATAATTCATCCACATGCATCTTTAACCAACAAACAAATCAGCCACAATGCACCAAAACATCCCATGCCGTGACTTCCTAGCCAATTCCAGCTTTTCCCTTTACAATTCACATGCATTCCATACTTTTCCTAGCTGTTTTCCATCATTATTTCAGCCACCATTCACCCTTTATTTCACATACACTTCACACAAACAACATTCACATGCATTCACATGCATTTCCAACACAAAATACACTCAAAACCGTGGCCACCTTTGCATTTCAGATTCCCATTTGCATTTTCAGATTTCCAGCTTTCCAACCTTTACAATTCACATGCATTCATTCATAATCATTCACCAAACATTCAGCCACATTTCCATCCACCTCCTAGCTGTCATGTTCCCTCCATTACTCCTATAAATACCCTTGCATTCATGCATTCATTTTTCATTCCATTCACAACACAACACACAACACAAACACACATCCCTTGCCGTGCATACCCTTCCATTTCTGTGCAGTTTTTCTCCTCCATTGCAGCCATTATCCAACCACTTCCCATCCCTCCAAAACACTTCATACCATCACACAACCTATCCTTAAACCTTGTGCTACAACAACGAGGAAGAGAAGAGTGCCTAAACGTTCATACAATTCAAGTTTGAGTTGTTGGAATGTTTAGGTGTTTCTTTGATTTCAAAGTTTCATTTTAATTCTCTTTGTTTTGTATGTATGGAAGAGAAGAGTGCTTAAACGTTCATACAATTCAAGCTTTGAGTTGTTGGAATGTTTAGGTGTTTCTTTGATTTCAAGGTTATGAGGAACTAAACCCCCTTTAGGTAGGGGGTGATTCGAAACTATGTTTATATTTGCAATATGAATTGATTAACTTTCGTTGGAATTTCATAAGTTGTGGATTCAATTTGTTTAACCGTTTGATTGATAGCTTATTTATGAATGTTTATTAAGAATGCGCGCTTAATTTTCATGCATAAATATGACGCTAGAATATAAGTGAATTTCACCTAATCGTTATGAACTTATATTCACAAGTAGTGGAGGTTGCTTATAAACAATCGTGTTAAACATATTCTTGGCACGAGTTTCATGCTCATCATAGTAACGAATGCCTCGTCAACACTTATAGTTTTCATAATGCTTAATGATCTTTGATTGTATCTTTATTGTGCTGTTCACGTAAAGGACTTTTGGAGAATGTTGTGAATTGCGTTGCGCAAACCCATCCAATTCATTAACTTAAGGAAAACTTGACGGTTAATTTAAGCGGACCTAATTAATCCGGAGTGTTGAGTATCATGATTTATCGAAAGACCAACTGAGAATCAATCTTGTACGCAAGTATAACATGTGTGGAGAAGAACCCCTTAGCTAGCCTTCATTCCATTCATTCCATCACAATTTCATATTTACATTCCGCTTAGTTTGTTAACTTGCTTTGTTATTTCAATTTCCGTCAAATCCATATTTACAATTTGTTTTATTTTCAAGTTTCCATTTTTAGTTTAAAATCATCCAAATCCAATCCCCCTTTACTTTATTGTTCAATTTAGTTAGAAATCAATTTAGTTCGTGTTTTTAATGCATTTTGAGTCTTTTGGTTTGTCTTAGTGTTTTAACGTTTAGTTTCACATTCTTTGAATCCAGTTTAGTGTTTTATCTTGTTTTTACATTTTTGAGTCAGTTTCCAAGGTTTTAGCAATCCCTCCTAATCCCCGGTCCAGAACGATCCCTACTTACATCCATACTACAATTGTCAAAAAGAGGGTTTAATTTGTGTGTGTATAAATCTCGCATCAGAAGGGTAAGCCAGTGTTGAGCAAAAATTGTACACAATATGTAAACAAATAATTCAATCAACACAATTTCACCCTCATTCATTTTTCCGAAGAAGGTTCTATTAATTTGAGTTCGACCCATTCTAGACTATGCGTCTATTAATTACAATCCTTCATTAAAAGGCTATTAATTACAATCCTTCATTAAAAGGAAAAACCCTTTGATTCCAATATGAATAAATCGTGAATCCGGGATTTGGGTGTTTATTTGATTTTGGGGCTGCACCTAGGTTGAGCCTTAGATTGCCTACATACCCTCATTGAAGGATCAAGTCACTCGTAGTTCCTTATGTATGTGTTGGGGTTTGATGCCTTGTGCAGTTTCAACTTGTGCAGGCAAAGAGTATTTGATGCCTTGTGAAGGAAAATTTTTGTCCTAGCTAAGAACATGTGAGAATATTTGAACACATAAGCAAACTAATAACACTTTAAAGTAGGCATGCATTCAAAAACAATTCTAAAACCCATGACTTTCAAAGCCTAGTGAATGGTGAACTACAAGACTCTTAACAACATTAAAGAGAAGAAAGGATTTTGAGATTCATTACCCTTGAAGCTCATCCTTGTTTACATAAGGGATTCACCCAAGTGGAGGGCCTTCAAGTCACCTCCTAGCTCCTTAGATCTTCCTTGTGATTTTCTTCCCTGTTGATACTCCTTTGCTCCTTGAGAAAGTGAGGAAAAGAACTCCAAAATACGGAAGATTTGGTACCTCTAAGTCTCCACACCAAGGATGATGGTGTGAAGATGAAATGGATTACCTAGAGGAAGTTAGATGCTAGTAAACTCTCCTAGGAAGGCCGGCCTCTATAGAGAAAAAGGAGAAAAAATGTTTCTCTTCTTTGCCTCAAGAAAACCCAAAAAGGGAATGGCTATAAAGTTGCCTTTATACCACCTCACAAGTGAGTGACAAACTTGTAATAAGTCAATCAACTCACTCTCCCTAAGTGGCCGGTTTTAGCTTTTGTTTTTGGGCTATTTTTCCATTTAGTTTTAGTTGTCACACAACATAAACTCAATGGGCCTTATGGACCAAAAACCCTTTTGGGCCCCGAAACCTGACACTAACTTAAAAGGCCCACCACGAACCTTTCACATAATTAATTAACTAATTAATTAATCTTGACCATTCTCAATTAAACTATTTAATTGCTTATCTATCTCTTTTATATCTTCACATTTATCCTTACTCGGTGTACGATCCATTAGGTTCCATTTAGCGAGGCAGTGGGCGATTGTTACTCTTAACGATCCATTGTGAATTGAAACAACATTTCAATTCTCCCTTTGATGAAGATTAGTGTTTGCTAATCTTCAGGGCTTCCACAAACCATGAGTGACACCTAGCGATATGTCATGGTTACCCAAGCTAAGTAGACGTGGTTGGAGAACCCAACCAGTTACAACTACAACGCAATACGGTCCTTCTCTAATACAATACTCTTGATCACATTGTTTAAGTGATGGTTTGTTTCATGTCTACTATCCAATGTGATACTTCTCTATATGATTCAATTGAATATGATTTGGAATATACTTCCTAAGTCATATTCATATGCTTTGGCCAAAGACTCCCGAATCATATCTTAGAGTATTCACCTTCCGCCATGGAAGGTTAGAGATCCCTTGTTCTGCATTCATATGCCTACATGACTAGATAGCTTTACCTAAATAATGTCATGGACACTCTCAATGGAATGCCTTCGACATGATCAAAGATTAAGGACCTAACCATTAGACATCTATGATGCCTCAGGTAAAATGACTACTTTGCATATTGCAACTTACGAGTTCTTACATGACATGTATGTTTGAACTCTCTTTTGATCGTGGTTCAGTGTACTTAATTATATTTTGAGCACCTATCTGTTTGTCTTATTGTCCAACACCAAATGACTTGAGACTAGTCATACTCACGCTTGAGTTAACATAACACATACTAACCTTAGCAGATTGTCAATGCCCAATTGGCAATCCTATGGCTAGGAACGTTTTAGGAATGAACATAAGAGAAAGGTCTCGTTAATCTAACTTACTTAGATCACTTATCTCTTAGGTTAAATACATTCCTTGGATTCCCTTATTGCTTAGACACATAATACAATAAATAGTGATTAACAATAAGCTTTGCCCTTCATTAAACATATAAAAGTTTAACATAATAAGTATTCCAAAAGCTATTACATTAAATGAGTGGCTTTGTGGGCATACTTCCAACAATCTCCCACTTGCACTCAAAGCCACCTTCCTATGTATCTAATACCCATCTTTTCCATATGGCGGTTAAGTTGGATTTGAGACATTGGCTTCGTCAGTGGATCTGCTCATCAGTGGATTTGCTACGTTATTAGCCAAGGCAACCTTGAGGATGTTGACTTTGCAATCAATCAAAGCGAGCTTTCATTTTAGCGTGTATTTGAAAGAGTTGAAAAGCCTTTATATAGAAAGTGTTGAAAAAGGCAGGAACGTGAGTCTGGTAACTCAGGCAACCTTGAGGATGTTGACTTTCCCCTCGGCAGCATATCTTCTAATGATATTAAAGCGTCTGTCAAAATGCTTGTTCTTTTGATAAGCCCTGGGTTTCTTAGCTTGAGCTATCGCCCCACTATTATCATAGTACAAAGTTACTGGTGATGTAATGGTTAGAACCACTCCAAGTTCAGTAATGAACTTCTTCATCCAGAACGCTTCTTTGCTGGCTTCAACTGTAACGAAAAATTCAGCCTCCATCGTGGAATCAGGAATTACATTTTGTTTCTTGCTTTTCCAGCCGACAACCCCACCCTTCAGAGTGAACACATATTCGGAGTTGGAACTTCTATCATTAACGTCAGATTGGAAATCTGCGTCTATATAGGCTTCCACTCACAACTCTGTCACTCCTCCATAAACGAGGAACATGTCCTTAGTTCTTCTTAAGTACTTAAGAACTGTCTTGACAGCTGCCCAGTGTTCTGATCCTGGGTTAGATTGATATTGACTAGTAATGCTCACAGCATATGAGATATCAGGCCTTGTGCATATCATGGCATACATGAGACTCCTTATGGCGGAAGCATAAGGAATCCTACTCATCTGCAGTATTTCTTCAGGAGTTTTCGGTCCTATGGATTTAGAAAGGTGAATTCCATGTCTCATAGGAAGAAAACCTTTCTTAGATTGTTCCATTTGGAACCTACTTAGCACCTTATCTATGTACATAGGTTGGGATAATCTAATTAATTTTCTGGATCTATCATGATAGAGCTTTATCCTAAGCACATAAGATGCATCTTCCAAATCCTTCATGTGGAAGGTTTTGGACCCCGCACTTTTACAGAAGAAAGTACTGCAGTGTCATTCCCGAATAGTAATATGTCATCTATATATAACACTAGGAATACAACTGTATCCCCAACGACCTTTTGATAAACACAATTGTCGTCTTCGTTTTGAGTAAAACCAAACGATTTGATTTCAGTATCAAAATGTTCCAGCTCCTAGAAGCTTGCTTAAGTCCATAAATGGACCTCTGAAGCTTGCATACCTTAGTTTTTTCAGGTACGTCCTTGGAAAGTAATCAAGCTATGCAATTACTAACCTCTATTTCGCAGGGGTTGCAAAATCAAAACAACCGGATAGAAAATAACGAGAAGGAAATGATGGATATGAAGAAACAAATGGGGCAGATTTCTGAGTTCCTTGGACAGATTAGAGATAAAGGAAAACTCCCTAGCTCAACCACAGTCAATCCAAAGGGAGGATTCGAATCCGCCAAGGCCATCACCCTAAGGAGTGGAAAAGAAGTTGGGAATGAGCCAAACAATTCCAAATCTGCCCAGGAAGTAGATGAAGAGACGACACAACCTAAGGAAGTGTCTAGCTCACCCACGGAAAGAATGAAAAACCCAATGCCGCAGGCCTCCAATCACCCTAACTCGGCCAAATCAGGTAATTTAAGTTCAAATTCATGTACTTCACGTCCTAATCTGCCCAATGTACCTTTTCCTCGCAGGTTCATGCAAGAAAAAAAGGAAGAAAGCGAGAAGGACATTCTTGAAACGTTCCGGAAGGTGCAAGTGAACATACCGCTTCTCGATGCAATCAAACAGGTTCCAAAGTATGCTAAATTCCTCAAGGACCTATGCAATACAAAGAGAAGAAGGGCAAACAAAGAGGTAGTTAAGGTAAGCGAGAATGTGTCCGCTGTTTTGCAACGTAAACTACCTACCAAGTGCAAAGACCCCGGTAGTTTCACGATTCCTTGTTTGATTGGACATAATCGTTTTGAACATGCCATGCTTGATTTAGGTGCATCCATAAATGTCATGCCTTATTCCATTTATGCATCAATGAACCTTGGCGAGTTAAAACAAGATGGCGTTATAATTCAATTGGCCGATCGTTCTAACGCTTATCCCAAGGGAGTCCTTGAGGATGTTTTAGTGCAGGTCAATCACCTTATTTTCCCCGCAGATTTCTATGTTTTAGACATGGAGGATTCAAGCCATGCTCCATCATTACCAATCTTGCTAGGCCGTCCCTTCATGAAAACAGCAAGAACAAAGATTGATGTGTATACGGGAACATTGACCATGGAGTTTGATGGGGACATTATTCATTTTAATCTTTCTGAAACCATTAAACATCCAATTGAGGACCATTCTTGTTTTGCTATTGATATTGTTGATTCTTTGGCACAGGTGCATTTGGATCAAATGAACGAAGATGCACTTGAAGTAGCCTTAACCCACGGCATGCAATCTGACCATATTGCCGTAACCCCTTGTGATGAAGTACTTGAAATGGTCGCTGCCCTCGAGTCATTGCCCTTCCACTCTGGTAAGTCTCCAATCTCACTTTTAGATTCAGTTTTGACTAACAAGTTACTTCCATCAACTGAGCAGCCACCTACACTTGAGTTAAAGCCATTACCTAGTCACTTGAAGTATGTGTTCTTAGGCCAAGATCAAACGCTACCCGTCATCATTTCAAACTTAATCACGGCTCAAGAAGAAGACAAGTTGATAAGGGTGTTAAAAGAGCACAAATCTGCCATTGGATGGACTTTGGCGGATATCAAAGGCATTAGTCCCACCACGTGCATGCATCGCATCCTTTTGGAGGAGGAAGCCAAGCCATCTCGTGAAGCTCAACGTCGCCTTAATCCACCTATGATGGAAGTAGTGAAAAAGGAGGTTATAAAATTACTTGATTGTGGTGTTATATATCCTATTTCTGATAGTCGTTGGGTGTCACCTGTGCAGGTTGTTCCAAAGAAGTCTGGCGTCACAGTGGTGAAGAATGAAGAACAAGAGCTTGTCCCCACTCGTGTTGTGACTGGTTGGCGTGTTTGCATTGATTACAGGAAGTTAAATGCCATGACAAGGAAGGATCACTTTCCATTACCATTCCTCGACCAAATGTTGGAAAGGTTAGCCGGTTATGAATTTTATTGCTTTCTTGATGGATATTCCGGATATAACCAGATTGTGATCGCTCCGGAGGACCAAGAGAAGACAACATTTACGTGCCCCTTTGGCACTTTTGCATATAGACGCATGCCATTTGGCTTGTGTAATGCTCCGGCGACGTTTCAACGATGCATGGTGAGTATATTCTCTGATTATGTGGAGAAGATTATTGAGATATTCATGGATGATTTTAGCGTGTTTGGCAATTCATTTGATCATTGCTTGAATAATCTGACTTTAATCTTGAAACGTTGTGTTGAAACGAATCTTGTACTTAATTGGGAAAAATGCCACTTCATGGTTAAGCAAGGTATTGTTCTAGGCCATATCATTTCTGAAAAAGGCATTGAAGTAGATAAATCTAAGGTAGACCTTGTTCGCCACTTACCCTCTCCAACTTCGGTTAGAGAGGTTCGTTCGTTTCTTGGCCACGCAGGTTTTTATAGGCGTTTCATTAAGGATTTCTCCAAGATTGCACAGCCACTATGCCGGTTACTTCAGAAAGAGGTGGTTTTCGAGTTTGATGAAGCATGCTCCACGGCATTCCAGCACTTGAAGGAAGCTCTCACTTCGGCTCCTATTATCACACCTCCAGATTGGAGCCTTCCATTCGAGTTAATGTGTGATGCGTCGGACTATGCCATTGGTGCTGTTTTGGGACAGCGAAAGAATAAGCAACCCCACGTTATCTATTATGCTTCTAGGACACTAAATGATGCTCAATTAAATTATTCAACCACTGAGAAAGAATTACTTGCTGTGGTTTTTGCATTAGATAAGTTCCGATCTTACTTACTTGGTACTAAAGTTGTTATTTTTACTGATCATGCAGCTCTCAAATATTTGCTCACGAAAAAGGAGGCCAAGCCTAGATTGATTCGATGGATGTTGCTTCTACAAGAGTTTGACATTGAGATTCGGGATAAGAAGGGCGTGGAGAATGTGGTGGCTGACCACCTAAGCCGAATGGTGCATGAGGAAGCAATGCCAATTTCTGAAACCTTTCCCGATGAACAATTAATGTCTATCCAGGTAAGTGAGCCTTGGTACGCAGATTTGGTGAACTTTTTGGTGTCTAAACGTACCCCTAGCACACTTAATAGGAATCAATGTGATAAGCTTAGAAAGGATGCTAGGTTTTATGTTTGGGATGACCCGTACCTTTGGAAATTTTGTCCCGATCAGATTGTCCGACGTTGTGTGAATGAATCTGAGTTTCAATCTATTTTAACATTTTGTCATTCATATGCATGTGGGGGACATTTTGGCACCCAACGCACTGCCCTTAAAGTCTTAGAATGTGGGTTTTATTGGCCAACCATCTTTAGGGATGCTAGGACGTTTTGCCTTACATGTGATCGGTGTCAAAGAATGGGTAATATAAATGCTAAGGATCAAATGCCACAAACCCCTATACTTTCTGTTGAAATATTTGATGTGTGGGGCATTGATTTTATGGGTCCTTTTCCTTCATCACATGGTTTTCTCTATATCTTGTTGGCAGTGGATTATGTTTCCAAATGGGTGGAAGCAAAAGCCACCCGTACTAACGATTCCAAGGTAGTTGCAGATTTTGTGAAATCTAACATTTTTGCTAGGTTCGGAATGCCTCGAGTTCTTATAAGTGATGGAGGCTCACATTTCTGTAATCGTACAATTGAGGCCTTGCTCAAGAAGTACAACGTTACACATAGGGTGTCCACACCCTATCATCCTCAAACAAGCGGGCAAGCCGAGGTGTCGAATCGGGAGATAAAACAGATTCTTGAGAAGACAGTAGGTCCAACAAGAAAAGATTGGAGCTTAAGGCTAGAAGATGCATTGTGGGCTTATAGGACCGCCTACAAAACACCCATAGGAATGTCCCCCTTTCGGCTTGTTTATGGCAAGCCATGTCACTTACCTGTGGAATTGGAGCACAAGGCTCATTGGGCCGTGAGGAAGTTCAACATGGATGTGGATGCAGCGGGAATTCATCGTAAGCTTCAATTGAATGAACTTGAGGAGATACGGAATGAAGCTTATGAGAATGCTCGCCTTTACAAGGAAAAGACGAAGGCCTTTCATGATAAGATAATTCGCACCAAGTCCTTCTCTGTTGGACAGAAAGTGTTGTTGTTTAATTCTCGTCTTCGTCTATTTCCGGGTAAATTACGTTCACGTTGGATTGGACCCTTTGTTATTACTAACGTTTTTCCTCATGGTGCAGTCCAAGTTCGTAGCTTCAAAACAGGTCAAGAGTTTAAGGTGAACGGGCATTGTTTGAAGGCCTATTATGAGAACTTTGTGGAGCACACCGTGGATGACACCCCCTTGGGTACCGTAGGCTCCAATTTGGAGTAAATGGATTCTTCGTCCGGCTGCAAGACGTAAAAGAAAGCGCTACTGGGGAGGCAACCCAATACAGTGAATAAACCTTGTTCATTGATTTCCGAGTGATTGTAATTCAAAAAAAAAAAAAAAAAAAAAAAAAAAAAAAAAGAGCTTGTTCATTAATTTTTGAGAAATTACAAATGTATCTAACAAATGGAGCTTCACAAAGGTTGTTTTTGTTTTTGTTTGCGTGAAGACCCACCACGAGGCAAAACTCTAGAAGCAGAAGGCATCGAAGCAGGAGGCATCGGAGCAGGAGGCATCGGAGCAAGAGGCATAGGAGCGGGAGGCATAGGATATTGAGCATTCCAGGCCCCAATACTTGGCGGAACGCTGGATGACCCAGGAAAGAGGTGCCCCTGGAAGAAAGACGCAAGCCGTTGACGGTCACTTTGCATCCGACCTTGAGATTCTTGCATCTCATCAAGCTTCCTCTTCATGCCCGACGAATAGTTATTGGCAAGCACATGCAAAGTTCTATTCTCGAACTTAAGTTGTTTGATCTCTTGTTTCAGGTTCTCCACATCCGCCATCAAAGATTCAACCTGACGGGAGCGAGCAAGGAGGCGTTGGCCCATGTTGGACACAGAGCCAGTGCACTGAACACTCAGAGCCAGGGATTCTTGAACGGCCAACTCATCGGACCGTCCTGAAAGCAGCTGACTGTCTTTGGGAGTGAGGAGGTTCCGAGCCACTATCGTAGCTGTTGTGGGATCCGTCATCACAGAGTCCTCATCTGTAAGAGGGCCATGGGAAGATAAGAAAGACGGGCACCATACCTTACCCTGATGAGACGCGACCGGATCACTGCTTAGACTCAAATCTAAGCAAAGGTTTGATGGGTTGGATGAGCTAGCCATTGTTCACGAAGCTAAAAGAGAAGAGGTGGACGGAGTAGATTTTCAAAGGGCCGGAGACGAGTTTCAAGAATGGAAAATCTTCAGAGTGTGTGAGTTGGCGGTGATCGATAGCTCTATAAAAAGCCAAGGCAACGCGTCCACAAATTCAAAAAAGCCTCGGCTTTTCAGAAATCGCGTTCAACACGTGGAGGCCATCATCGCAACTACACGTCTTTAGCCGACAAGCGCAAAGTTCGGCGACGCTTTATCTGCTTTTCAGAAAACGCGTGCAGCTTTATCGAAGAGGCGTCTTCAAAGATCGAAGAGTCGTCACTATTCCAAAAAGCCGGATTTGCGGGATTAAAATGTTTGTCGACAACGGTAAAAGCACAGTATCACCACTTGCTATTGAATTCCCTATATATGTCGACCTTCATTTTTTTTGGCAAAGCAGAACTGAAGAAAATGCCCAACTCTTTCTCACCTCCGAGGGCGCACTCCCAGCAAAGCTTTTCAAAATACTCCATTCTTTTTTTTCCCCAAAGATGATACCAGATGCCTGGAGTACAGATGACCCAGGAGGGAACAGCACCACAAATACATGTGCTGATTCATTCACCGCTTCTGCAAAAGCAAAGGTATCTCATATCATCAAGGGCAAAAGCAAAGGTATCTCATATCATGCTCTTTCCCTGTCTTTTCCTTTGTCCTTGATATTATTTGCATGGCAAAGTGAAAGAAGCAATCAGCCGGCACTTGGAGTCTATATGGACTCTATTCCCTGGTTGCTTACCTAGCTTTGCCGAGCTATCCTCTAACCCTCTTCAATACGAATTGGAGAGATTGAACAAAGAAACAGATAAGAGGAGGAAGCTCAGACCTTCGGGGGAAACCAAAGGAAGCCTGCTGCCCAGTTCAAGAGTAGCACAAAGGAAAATCAACGATGGGAGCAGCGCAGTTCAAGAGTAAGCCTGTGGAATCACAAAGATCCAAGCCTCACTGCAATGATCAAGGAGAAGATGGAACGAACACTCCACAACCAGATTTGCATTTCTAAACTCTTCTTTTTGTTAGATACATTCTGCCATGTTTAGTATGTTTAATTGCTGTTTATATGTTTGTTTGTGTTTAGTGTGGTTTTTAACATTGAGGACAATGTTTGATTTAAGTGTGGGGGAATTATTAAAGTGTTTTGATGCAAATTCGTAGGGTTTTATCCACCATAAACTTCAAATGTTGTTTCTTGCTGTTTTTAAGTGTGTTTAGTGTGTTTTGACTTAAAAATTCGAAAATCACATAAAAATTTGAAAAACATGTTTTGAAAAGCCTAAAAAGAGTGTTTTGAGTCGTTTTTGTGTCGTAGGTCACCTTCCAACACAATGATAAGGATTTGGTTTCTAATTGCATGACTGTTGAAAAGAGTTATAAACATGGAGAAAAGTTTGATTTACTCTTGGTATATGCTTGGTTATGGTTATAATGTATGACTTCACATGTAATCATAAAAGAAAAAAAAAAAAAAAAAAAAAAAAAAAATTTTAGTTATGTAACATGCTTGAAGGAAGGAACTCAAACAAACGCTACAACCCTGAGAGACTTGAGCCTATAACGTTCTTTGGAGAGTATAATCTGTGATTTCTTGTTTTCCAAAGTTGTTGCATGATCTCATTATTCTTTGCTTGGTTACTACTTAGAAGGCGTTTCATCATATAGTTCCAAATGCTAGAACTCATGCCCATTTCATTCAAAGCATGTTATTGATTTACATAACATATTCAAGATGAAGTTGTGTAATTGCCACCATAGCCAAATAACC